>NC_135265.1:54522533-55177533 GCF_051311805.1 Agelaius phoeniceus | reverse complement strand
CTTCTGTTTCTATTTATGCAGGGCACAAATAAAAGTTGAACCTTTATATAGAAGGAGCTACACCGTTGTACAGGCAGATTAGTGTTCAGTGCATTAAGAGAAGAGACTCACATTTTTTCATTTAAAGATGCTCTGCTGGGAATAAAAGAGCTCTGACCTCCCTGGTCAAGGCAGTATTTTAGATTTGTTTTCTTCTTCCTCACCCAAATTTGCCTGTCTCCTCTCTTGAGGGTATAATAATGTATTGATCTGAATACAGTGACTGTGTAAGTGCTACCTTTCCCTCAAATTGTGAAATTTTATTTCAATTTGAGCATATCTTAGAATAAGAGGGAGGGGTACACTTTTGTCCTGGGTTGTGTTTTGGTTTGGATTCTTGTTTTTTTTAGTTAGTTTGTTTTTTAATCAAAGGAATTACAGTATCCCAGCAATTTTTTTTTCTTTGAAATGAGGTATTTTTTCTAGAATGGCAATGAGCATGACACTTGCATACATGGGCTTCACTACAGACATTTGTAATAATTCATCTATTGTAAAATAGTGAACAACCACATATACATTTTTAAATTTGTAACATTAATCACTAGCTAAAGTAGGTAAATATAAGAGCTACTTCCTAGGTTCATTTCATAAAAATATTCAAATTATTTAAAAATATTTATAGCTATATCTATTTCTATACCTGTACTTAGAGAGTTATGTCTCTCTGTCCTCATACACTCTTAATGATGCATACACTTCCATAACTACCTAATATTAAGGACAGACATTTCTATTGAGTCATACTGAGAAAACCTATTTGTAGGGTCTAAGATAAAATTGTCAAGTCAATGGTTTTCTGAATTACCTAAATACAGTTAAATAGTAATGAGGGATGGAGAATTACATGTCAGTGATTGACATTAGAATAGTCAAAAAAACCAAAGCCTGTTGTTGAACTGTTGCAGAAACAAAGGGTCATTGCTGAAGTATTGTAACTCTGTTTCTTTTTTTCTCCCACCTGATATGAAATGAATTACTAATTAATTGACAGGAACTTTATATATGCCATGTGTTTTTGTGCATTATTAATTTTTATAAACTTTTCATTTTGTAGTGGAAGTAAACTGCGGCCCTCAAAAGGAGATGATTCTTCGAAATTAAATCTTTACAACTTGTAAAATGAAAAAAAAAATACTGCGTAAAATTGTCCTGCTGAGGAGTAACAGCAAGTGGCACGGGTTCTATGAAAATAAAAGTGATAGGATGTGTGAAAAAAAATCAAATTATTTTCAATAACAAATTTTGTCAGGAAAATACTCTGTATGAGTATGATGAAAAGCTCCTTAGGAAATGAAGGAAAAATGTATAGGGGTGGCAATGAAAAGAAGACATGACTGTTATGTGTTTTAGAAACACAGCATGGAGCAGCAAAAATCACTTTTAAGAATGTGGTTCAGGTTGAAATGCACCTATATACCTTTATCCTGCTCTGGATTTCTCAGAAGAAAGATCTTTCCTATCTTGTTCCCAGAAGTGGTGGCAGACATGGCACAGTACTTTGGGATAATTTATGCAATGTTTGAACATGTGAATAACTTCTACTTCTGCTCAACAGTTTGCAGTTTCTAAACATGAAATTAGGATACCTAATTCATTAATTTATTTTGTCCAATGCTAAGAAATTTTCTTTTAGCATTTGGCTGCTTCTGTTTGAGGAGCTAGTTTAAAGGTGATCCTTAGAATGGTGGCAAACACAGAAATCAACCAAATTTTTGAAATAAAAGTAGAGGGAATAGGTTTCAGAAAAGGTAGGCTAGAGGAATGCAGTAAGACCTAATCAAAGCCTATTGAATCAAAGAGAAATTAAATCAGATTTGTAATTTGGAGGGTAGGACCTCATCTCATATAAATTGGTTCTTTGTAACAACTGAAAGCCTCATATGCAGATATTTAGTATAAAGAAAAATCTATAGATTAATTTATATATGATTAATTTCATAGTTTGATCCAAACCATAATGATATCCTCAAGAATACCTATATACAGATATAGGCAAGATTGTGCTCAAGAGTGTAAATCCTCAACAGCTCCATTGATTTCAGCAGCACTCTTGTGCCTTGGAGCAATGTGAGTGAGAAGAGATTTTAGCCAATACCTGAGCAAATAAGCAGAGAGGTCATAGCACTCATCTCCTAGCCACAGAAAATGTTATAAAGTTCACAAATAGTCAGGAATTTATGTCAAAGGCATAATTTTACTGAAACAGGAATCAGGACATTCCAGGTATACAGGTATAGCTAGTACCTGAGAAGTCTAATAAATCACCAACCTCAAAACTCAAATGTACTGTCCAAACAGAATAAACAGTGTTATATTTCTTACTAGGTGCTGTAAGATAAGGACCTCTTTGGAATTATATTTTTTATGAAGCTCCGTGAAAGCAAAGAAGGATGAAAGGTAATAGAGAGAGATGCAATTAAATTAAAAGTATGGAATTATAGAATTCCTCATCAAATCTTCTTCTAACTCTAATGAATCATTCCATTTCTTTTCATTCGTCTTTTCAAGTCCTCTCCTCTGGGCATTTAAAATTGCTTTGCATCGTCACAGTCATAAAAAAGAAATTTATGCCCCTCAGAAAGGATATGCAGTTTTGCAGGAAGCAATATAGACACGTCCAATTTCAGATCAGCATAGTCTACCTTCAAAGAAATAAGTCTTTTCCAGGAAGCATGAGTGGCTTTAGCAATATCTGGGTGAGTAGTTATATGCTCAGACAGAACCTCTTTCCCTTGTGCCAGGTTTAAAATTCATATTCTCACCTCACATGAGAGGGAATACCTGACTGAGGTGCAAGAGTGAATTCTTGAGGTGCTTTTTTCATTTGTTAGGAGTTCTCAGGACAGGGAAATGCCAGACCTAAAACTGGAGGTGATCACATTTAGTCTCTAGTAAAACCTTGGTTCAGGATAACCTGGAGACAGCTCTTCTAGAAAGGCTCATAACCCCAAAGCTGGCATCACTGCAGCCAGTTCCTGGGTTGAAAAGAGTAACAACCTTGAATTGTCTGTTGAAAGAGAGGTGGAATTTCCAAGTGAGTTTACAGGATACAAACACCTCAGTTCTTCCCAATTAACTTACCTGAGACATGTACTTTGGGAACAATTCATCTAAGTGCCAGTGCCATTTGGAGTTAGTACACATGGAGAGGCACCCACAGCAAGGGCATAAGCTGACTGAGATGTCAGTAATTTGTATTAAATGTCTGTCATTTCCAACTGCCTACCAATGGTGTCTAAAATGAATTGAGGTGCAGAGATTTAGATAGGTGAATGTGGCCTCAAGTATCAACATATATTTTAGAAATATTTTTACAGAGTACAAAGATACCCACTCCTTTAATGCAAAAGATTTTCCTCCCAAAACTCTCAGAGGTCTTTGCATATAGGAAAACAAAGATGCTGAAGTGAAAGCCACTGGTTCCAAATGTGTCAAGTTTAGGTGACCAGTCTGTGATATGCCTCAATTTGCAAGTTCATCTAAAATATCTGTGGTCATAGATGTGGTCATATACTCCCCTTGAGAGTATAATTTCAGGTCCAAAATCCATGCTCTAATCTGGACCACTGGTACTTCTTTTAATGGGTTATTTTTCTATTTTAATTAAGCAGCAGGGAGAGCTATACAAGTAAAATATGTATATATTTACATATATAGGATTCTGAGTGCCTAGAAGCCCAAAAGAATAACCACCCCATGAGCAGTAATGTGATTTGGTTAATTTCACCACTGGATCCTGATTTTCAAGGAATTGGATGTTGTTGTATAGGGTTCTGTGCCACCATGAGTTTATGTCTCCTTGACAAAGGTAGTGAGCTGCCTTCACACATCTTAACTAAGTCTTGGTTTTCATCAGTGTCACTCTGGGCAACTGTGTAGAGACGTCTGTACTTATTGCTGATACTGATTTTTATCTCCTGCTTCTTCTGCTTACCCCAGCCACCTGCTGCTTCACAGCAGTTTCCATGAGTTAGCTTTGTTCAATGTGCCTTCTTGGAGAGGAAAAACGTCATGGCTTCTCACACTGAAATAACAAGATATCCCTAAGCAGAGAACAGATGGTACAGGACTGCCTTAATGTGCATAGACCAGTATGCACAACAAAATTTTCTTGCTTCCAATCTTTTAATTTCTTGTACCTAATTTGATCACCTGCCAGCCTGTAAATAATGAAGAAAATTGTACACAATCCAAGAGCCTATTGACACTGGGTTTTTTTGACTCTTCAGCAGAGTTGTAACATAACTGAGGTATGGTCATCTGATTAAAAAATATCCAGTCACATACATGGAAAAAAGCCCAACCTCACATGCATATTAGTGCCTCAAGAACTCCAGGGAATGCAATTTTAATGAAAGATTTATTTGGTTTTCTTTCAGGAAGGGGGAAAGATAATTTTCATCAACATGAAATAATAGGTACTCTTTATCCAAAATTATGTTTAATCATTAACATTTATTTTCACTTGAGCACATTGCTAATGACCACTCATTTCTTCATAAAAAATTACTCCGCTACATCCTACAAAATCTGTATTTAAAAAGGCATTGATAAATTGAAGGCAGTTCAAGGAAGGGAATCAAAAATGATTAAGTGCTGCAAGTATTGACTTATGACTGAAGATTAAAATAACTGAATGCCTGTGTGTGGGCTAAACATTTCTTACAACTTTGTTCTCAAAAAGGTAGGTGTTTTATTCTTTTCAATTCAAGTTTGAAAATTGAGAATATTCTCAGGAAGAGTGATGTAATTGTAAAATAGATATACTTTTTAACTTAAAGACTCCAAGTTTGTTGCATAGCTATCTATCTTGAAAAATTCTTACTTTCCAAATTCATTGCTATCAGGATAAAAAAAAAGGTACCTTTAGTAAGCATGACAAAACTTAATATATTAAAGGTAAGCTTTGAAGAAATTTACTGAATTCCCCAATTTTTATGTGTGAAAATAAAGATCCAGTTCATCAGATTAAGACAGCAATTTGTACTGACAAATAGTCATGTTTGGATGTTTGGTTCTGAGTCTGTTACGTTGTTGGTAAAAAATATGAAAGGAAAAAGAAATCATATTATGCTGTTGTAGCACTAACAGAAAAAAGTAGAAAAGAGCACACCATCTGCACCATCTGCAAACACAATCCTGTTTATTTTTTCCCTATTTTTCTCCTTCAGTTCCCTATCATGAAGTCACTATCATGTGAGGAGCAAGAAGAAATCTCAGGAAAGAGATTTATAGGTTTTAGCCCTGAGTAAGAGTCCTGTTTGACTGTACATAGCATTTCTGCAGATGCCTCTTAAGGTAGTAGCAAAGACACCCAAAATTACCTCAATTGCTGAAGTAGTCCTTCATCTCACCACATCCCAGGGTATGGAAAAGTTAAATAAGCAGAAGAGTAGATTTGTTATGGCTAAGATGTGTTTTGAAGTGAGATGAGACACCAGAATCAGTTTGTTAGGGCTGTCCATTAAAATGATATCAATTATTAGAAAGAAATAGAGAGAACAAAAGCAAAAAGCATCATGTTGCTACTTTTCACATACTGCTTTGCTCACATGCTGAGTTTCACCAGTTTTGGTTACTAATGCAGACATAGGATGTAATAGAACTAGGAATACCCAGGGAAGTGTGCCCAAGATGTTTACAAGTGAATGTCAGGCTTTAGAAAAGGGTAAATATAACAGATAAATCTCTTTTGCTTTTAAAAGAACAAAGAAAGAGTAGTATGTAGAAGTTTGTAAGTCATGAATTGCACAGAGCAACAAAACAAGTGACATGGACTACCCCTTGAAATTGTTAGAGAATACGTTCAAAACAAGGAAAAGAACATACTTTTTCTCATACTGCGTAATTCATAGAGCTTGGAAGCAAAAAGTATAAATGAGTTCAAAACAGGACTAGATCAATTAATCTAAGGATTGGCTTAGTGTTATTTCATAATAGTTAAATTCAATGGTTTACATGTGACATCAGGCTGAGGAAGTCCCTTGACTGCTGATTTCTGAATCCTGGGATGGTGCACTGAGGGAAAGATCACTCTAACAGTGCCCTTAAACATTGCAAAAGTCTGGCAAGAGCCATGGTTGGAGACTGTATGGCATGTTAAATAAGTCTGATGCCATACAATTAAACTTAGCTCTTATCAAATAAAGACTCTAACTCCTTTTTCCTGACTCCCATCCACACATGGTTTATTCCTTACATGAACATCCAGAGGGACCCAGGTTCAGTGCACAGCTTAGAGAGGGAATTTTGTATCAGCAATAGTGATGTAAATATGTGTACATCTAATTTAGACTCCAAGCACCTCAGGGCAGGGTCTTGTCATTCTAGGTCTCTGTAAACCACCAGGTTCACCTGTGATGATGTATAAATAATAAAAAATGTTGAACCACATCATTCAAATGGGAAAGGTGTCTAAATGGATCTAAGAAAGGACTTTTTGATTAATAAAGCACATCTCTTACTTGCATTCCTGGTAACTTTGTGGAAAAAAGATGCATACCTGAATAAAAAGAAATATTTTCTTGGGGCTTGATTTTGCTTTGGTTTTTTTGGTTTTTTTTGGTTTTTTTTGTGTTTGGTTTTGGGGTTTTTTTTGTGTGTGGTTTTTTTTTTTAATTTTTAAATTTGTTTTGATTTTAAGACAAAATAATTGATGTGTTTGGGAAAACTTCAGAGCCTCAGGCTTCTTACTGTAGGACTAAATTGTCCTATTTATCCATCAGATGTTATCATGGATAAAATAATAGAAAATCAATACTGTAAACAACTGAAGCATGAGAACTAATTTTTTTTTGAACCGGCAGTTTTTTAGTGGAAGATAAATCTCTGGTACTTTGATGAACTTCAGTCAGCAGAAAGAATATGTCAATGGGATAGGTGTGGTTTGGATGTCTTGCTGGAAAAGGTGTATTTTCATTAGTAAGATGACAAAGATGCAGTGACTGATGCTCTGTAATGTCCTAGTGGAGAGCAGACTCTGTGTGTTACATCACCTCCCTGAGTCAAGTCATACATGGCTGGGCAGTACTGGGTTGACTTGTGGTCAGCACAATAAAGACTGTCTTCCCCTGTCTGCACAAAAATGGAGTTGCTAATGCATATTAGTGCTCTATCAGTAAAACAAACACACAAACAACATCCCTTCCCCCACCCCAAAAAAAACCCACAACAAAACACCTAAGAACAAAACCACAGTTTATATTTGTGTTGTAGCATTTAAATTTGCATTGTGCAACATTATTGTTTAAATGATTAACACTGCCCAAGATCAAGGCTAAGCATGTGTCATACTGAATGGTGAAACATGAAGTATAAAAGCTTATTTGGAAATGCTAAATTAATGTAAACCATTTTTACTGCCTTAAAATTGATGAGTGGAATTATTTCTATGTGCAGACAGAAGAAAGTTGTAGCACTACTAGGTTCATTACAAAAACAGTTTCACACTTCTGATAGATATCATCAGAAATTATTTCATTGGCAAAGACGTAGGAAAGTGCTTGAAAAATAGTTGGACAGCTAAAAAGTTAGTTTTACATCTGGAAACTTTAAAAGTCTGATAGTTCCTAGCTTTAAAAAGGGAAAATTTACCACAGCCTACAATTGCCTAATGAGGAAAACTTTTGTGCTTACAGTAAATCAGTCGAACAGACACATCTATAGCTTTGAATGACACATAGCTGAGGTTACATGGTGAAAAGATGCATTTAGTTAAAGGCCATGGAAATTAACCATTGAATGATCAATAACCATTGAATGGTAAACTGCTCTGAAGTCTTTAAAAAATACTTTGACATCTAAAGGGTTATCTCATGCATCTGGAAATTGGGCTGTTAGATAAGTAACAAAATGCCTGTTGTGTAGGTATGGGTAGTGTCTTTGTGCTCACAAGGGTTATTTAAGGCCTTTCAACTAAAGACATGCCAGAATATTTGCTGGGTCAATATTAAGAGCTGTATATTTCCTCCTCCCTGCCCCAGTTATTTTTGTGAGTGTTTTGTAAGTTGAAGCCCCACCTCACACAGTACAAGTTTGATTAGCTTCTTCAGTGCTCCCTCCTGTCTCCAGCAGAGCTGCATGTCTCTTGTTATTTATTTTATGCATTAAATGCTTACAGTGTGCTTGGGGCTGTACAAGACATAAATATAAAGGGAGTCCATGCCCTGTAGGACTTACTGTGTGGAAGGCAGAGACGAGCAATAGCTTGGGTGTTGGTACTGACTGTTGTTCAGAAATAATGCATTATTGTTTCAGGAATAGGTTGATGCTTGAGTCCAAGAGCCTGGATCTGAGGAATGGGCTGGGATGAAGATGAGGTAACTGAGGCTTGAACAACAGATGACGTGTTGGGGACAGGATGTAGAAAGTTAGGGAGCAGAAGTCAGAAGATTAAAGGGAGATAAAGTGTCACAGAGTGACAAGAATTAAGACGCGAATTGCCTCAAGGACACAGTTATACAGAACCTGAAAGTGAGGGAGTTGAAGCAAGCATGAGAGAATCACAAATTGTTAAATTCAGCAGAGAGGAAAAGGCAAGAACAAGTGTTTTCTGGTAGAAGATTTCCAATCTTTGATCTTAAATAGCCTACACGTGAATGGCATCAAGAGATAGTTGAAGAGGGACTAGCTATCAAATAATTATATTTATGATTTCCTTGATGACCTAGGATGTCTGTTGTCTGACTGTTCCAAGTACTTCCTCTCTTCAGGAAAATCATGTTAGTACTATAGTAAATATTTTCCCTTCCATTTATGAATTGTACTTAATAAACACCACCATCAGTTTATTTAGTGGTCATTTCAGCCACTGAAAGTATTTTTGTATTGTAGGCCACCCTGAATTCCCACATAATCTGAATCAGCAGCACTGTGACTGATTGTTAATTGTTTCATCTCAACTTTAGGATTACAAGGAGGCCCTAAGCTCAAATTATGTTTAACAGCTTTTGACGTTTTGGATATAAAAGTCATGGATAGCTTTAAATTGTTTTTTAAATTATTTGTGTGTCTGTACTTTGGGTAGAGAAAAAGAAATCTTTATTGTCATAAAATAGCCCAGGTGTGCAAAAAGCCACAGTGACAGGTGTAACAACCTTGCTATGGATTTCACACACATCATGAAACAGCATACCAAAGAAAGGGACTGAAAAACAGTTCTGCTACTTAAAGTAATATCATTATTGACAGGAAAGTAGTTTGTAGTATTTGTAGCCATTCAGAAAATACAAACTTATTTCTTCTTGACTTAATTTCTTCTTGACATGCTGTTCAAATCCCAATTTGTTTTATATATTTTCATAGTGTTGAAGGAGAAACTCATTCCTTGCATAAAGTGCTTCAAGACTCATGTAACTTTTTTAATCATCATAGTCACTTGATACCATTATCTAGTAATCACTTTATCAAACTCTGATGATCACCCACAAGCAGCTTTGAGCAGGATTGTTGAGAAGAGTATGGATTGATGAAGACAGAGCTGTTTGCTATTACTCACTGGCTTGTGGGCAGTAAATGCCACTGCTTTTCACATTTGAAACATAAAAGATATATTCACTTCAGTATAACACTGTGCTACATCTTCTGAAATGGGAAACTTTCTCGTAGTCCATAACTCCTCTTGTTCTCTGAAATAAAAAGTAAAGATATTTTGCACTTATTTCAGTGATGTGATGGCCTCTCTGTAGTTATAACTGGAGCTTGCATTGTATCACAAACCTGTCACATTGTGAAGAAGCAGTACATTTTCTATTAGGAATCAGTGGCTTTCACTATCATGCAAAAATGTCACCTTATTTCACATGAACATAAGCTCTGTGAGTAAATTTGGAAATAAACTAGCATATTCAGCACAAATATAGGAACAGAAATAGAGCAGGAGTGTGATACAATAGGATTTAATCCCAAAAGACTCCCTAAATAAATACAGATGAATTCAGCTGAAGTTGAACTGAAGTTAGAAGCTTATCTATATTCTTACAAATGTCCTGAGGATGACAAGCAGGGATTTCACTTAGCTAATGTGTTTAATGCTGCCAGACCAGACATTCAGGGCTCTCGGAAGTTAGGAACAAATTTCCAGTAACAGTGCAAACTGTACACATTTGGGTAGCACTGTTCTATGTGGAGAAATAGGCTTTTGATCCTGAACATGAATGTGTGTACCTGGAATGCTTCCATTAAGAGCCCTTTGAGGGGAGCATGTACACAGTAACAGCAATATATTGTTTACTGAGGGTCTGAGAGGTCTTGAAGAAGTTCAGTTTCAGAGTGTTCTTTGGTGTGGCCTGACAGCAAATGCTTGTGACCCTGGGAGCTAACCAGTTACCAGGTCAATGTGGAGCTCTTGGAGTGCTTAATAAACAGAAGATATCAGTGCTTCCCCAGTGGTCCTGCAAGATGGGCTAAGGTCCATGTGCCATCTGCTGCCCTTGAAAGCTCTTTCCTCACAGAGGCTTGGATTTTTCTTGTCCTGGTCCCATGGTAGAGCAGAGTGGGAACCTCATTGATATTGCTCACAGTACAGTGGAACTGAGCACAGGGAACAAGTATGGGGAAACTGCACCAACCATCTGACCTAATGGAAATTGGGGCCACTAAAACTGTCTTTTTGGAAGGCAAATTAGTTTTGATATTCAAAATATGCTTGCATCCTTAAAATAATTCCACACCAGTGGAAGAGAAGCCTGTTGGTTGCAGTAAGGCCCCAAATGGACAAGACAGAAGTTGTGTAATCTCCAGTGTTGCCAGTAGAGCACAGTGAGTAAATACACCAAATTCAACAAGCAGAAAAAAATATCATTAATTGTTAATGATAATTGTTAATTAACTGCTCAGACACCTGTTTGACCTTTTGAGTAATTTCCATTTCATGTCAGTATGTAAAAATATTGATTGTGATCAAATTCCTGATATAAATGTTAGATATGGTGGCATATCTTACAAAAATAAAAAAGGTAAATCCAGAAAGTGCAAGTGATGTCCTTCTTATATTTTGCAACTTGTGTCTTTCTTGTAGATTCTTTCCTGTCTTGGAGAATCAAACAGCTTTCTGGGAGGGTTTTTTTGTGCATTATAAGCTGCAGTGAATAACATATACTTAACAAAATTACACACTGCATTTGCTGTGAGCAGCACCCCAGTTCCTTTTCACTCCTGACAAGAACACCATCACCAAGAAAATCACCGACCTCCATTTCCACCTCACTTTTATTTGGCAGCAAACAGTCGAGTTTGTCATTGGCTTCCTCTAGTATTGTTCAGCTCATGCGGTATGAGATCACATTAAAGAAGATTGTTGCAATTTGTCTCATCTGGTGAAAGCACATGCTGTCCCTATGCATTCAAGCCATACTTTAAGTATGAGTGATTGAGTGGACCTAAGGAATGCTGAGTAAATATGTTGCTGCAATTAGGGCTTGAGGGAAAAAAAGAAAGATGTATCCAGTATTTTCCACTCCTTTACTATTTGTGTATAAAAGGTATACACGATCTTTTCCCTATACTCACAATATTTAGCAGATAAAATAGCCTGGAAAATTTTATCATCTTGAGAGCTGTTTCCTGTACTGTTTACCTGCAGAGCAACTGCTGCCCGTAAAACAAAAGAGAATCTGGCCTTGTAAATATTAAGACTGCCGTTTCTAAAGTAAACTAGTACAACTCATTTTTCTTTGTGTTTTGTGCACAACACAGGGAGGTCTGAAACACATTATTCTAGAAAAAGGTGCTGCAAGATAAGAATCTCTTTCCTGTTGCATGCAGTGGTTTGATTTATCATTTAAATAACATCTTTCACCCAAGATCTTGCAAGTTTTTAAAGCTATTAATTTAGCCTCACAACAGCCTGTAAAGAAGTTACAAATGAACAGTAGATAACACTAGATGTAATAGTGGATAACTTAATAATAGGTTTATCTTTCTTCTGTGGTCACAGAGACCAACACAAAGCCCTATTTTATGTTCTGTATGAATATTAGTTTGTGATGCTTGTGGTTTTTGAATGGAAAACTAAGAGACCTTGGGTTTCATGTTCAGAGAAAGTGAACATCTAAAATTGCTCCTCATTTCAGCTAAAATTCCAAGTGCTTAGAGAGAAATCCAAGTCTGTATAGACTCAAATTATTTTCCCATAAACAGGGACTCTGTGGTCAATGAGCTACTTCAGAAAACATTACCTGAGGTGATTTGTCTTATGTTGCACAGTTTGTGTCCAGCCACATAGATAGGATAGACTCAAGCTTCTCTGTCTTTGCTTCAAAATGACCAGGTATGAGCTAGTCCAAGTGTGGAAGCAGAATGCATAAAGTTAATGGCCTGCAGAGGATTGGTTGAATTTCCAGTCTTTGCTGGAAATATAATAAATGGCACTCTTTCCTCTTACATGGCTTCAAAGGTGACTCCAGGCTGTATATTTTTGACCAAACTCTGTATTTTGTTTTAAATGTCATTATTATAACTGTTTGTATGCAGGAGACAGACATTAAAGTCATGCTATTTAAGCATCAGTAACACCATTATCTTACTGATGCTTTAATTACTGAACAGCAGTTGAAGAATGCAGTCCATGTCAAGCTGCTCCAGTATTTTAGGAATAGCTTCTTGCAGCTATGTTGAACTTGACTATGAGACTATGAGCCAGTGTGCTGTCTGCATTGAGATTTTAATGGAGAAACACTGCTCTTTACATTCACCCTTGTTGAGTTTATATCGAAGCCAACAGCTGCTTTGTTGACCGAATTCAGGATCAAGTCCTAATACCTAACAAATATGTATGTTACTGCATATTGAAATCTACTTTAGATTTGTTTCCAGGGCACCAGCAGTCAGGAGGACCAAAAACTATTTTTAAAATGCCAAGACTAGGTTTGGTGATTAATGAGGAATTTATTTTATTCTGCAATGTCTCTTATTTAACTGGATGCCTCTGGAGACGTGCTTTAAACAGCAAGGCACTATCTTAGGCTAGTATGGTAGATTTTCATCTCACGTTGACTCCATTAAAGTAAGCTTCTATAAACAGACATCAATTACAACCAGTTTAAAGGGTTTTAAAATGTAATCCAGCAGTGCTGCTTAACTAAATGAATCCTGAGAACTGATCTCCAGTGAATTAATAGAGTAGTGTGTGGAGAGCTCACTATGAATCTGAGTTAATGACTGGAGAAGATCAAATTAATTACAACTGTCTCTGAGGACATGCAGGGAAGAAGTCCTTCACATCAGCTAAGGTTTGATTAACTCTTCAGGAACCAAATAAAGATTTTCTACACGTTATTTTTAAGTAATTGCTAGCAAGACAATGGAGTGAGTCAGCTTAGCATTTCTCAGGTGGCATGCAACTACTGTAAGAAGTGACAGTGCTGAATTTTCCTGCAAATTCCAATTTTATTTTTTTAAGTCTCTGTTTAATTGAGGCTCTTTTAATATAAGATGAATGCTAATATCAAGCTAAGATGATATCAAAGTTATTACATAGCTTTTTCTCTGCATGTTAATGTAGAAACCATTGGGATGATAGGTTCGCATTTTGGATAAACATCCAAGACTATGTCACTAAGTTCCCTCTGATTTTTTGCACTTACTGTTACTACTACTACTACTATGACTATTATTCTCAACACAATTTTATTTGATCTTATAGTGTCAAAGAAGGTGTGATTACTGAATTAAGTAATAAGCAAAATAAGAATAAAGCTACTGGTTTAATGCAAGGCTATCCTGATACAGTTATGAGGCCAGGAAGGCCCACTGTACTGAAGTTGCAAA
Source organism: Agelaius phoeniceus (assembly GCF_051311805.1). Classification (NCBI taxonomy): domain Eukaryota; kingdom Metazoa; phylum Chordata; class Aves; order Passeriformes; family Icteridae; genus Agelaius; species Agelaius phoeniceus. Next base: position 55,163,724 of record NC_135265.1, on the reverse strand, counting down.
AAAAATGCAAGTCATAACTGAAGAATTGTGTATGGGCATTGATCTAAACTTCTATCTTCTCAGAGACAGACTCCTTACACTTTTTATCCCCACACCTGGTACAACAAACATTTCACTTTGTAGAACTGTAAAGACAGCATTCTTTGTGAGGGCAGACCAATCCAAAGTGCCACCAGGGTTGGTCAGGACACTGGAATAACAGAATCACAGAATGAGTGAGGTTGGAAAGCACCACAGTTGGTCATCTGGTCCAGCCTGCCTGCTCAAGCAGGGTCATCCCAGAGCATATTCCACAGAATTGCATCCAGACAGTTCTTGAGTATCTGCAGTGAGGGAGACTGCATACACTCTCTGGGCAATCTGGTCTAGCACTCAGTCACCTGCACAGTGAAGAATTTCTTCCTCATATTGAATGATGTACAGGTGGAACTCCCTGTACATCATTCTCTGTTCATTGCCTCTTGTCCTGCTGCTTGGCACCACTATGAGTCTGGAAACATCCTCTTGGCACCCTCCTTTCAGATATTTATAGACATTGATGTGGTCCCCTCTCAGCTGACTCTTTTCAAGACTGAGCAGGTTCAGCTCCTTCAGCATCCTTGTAAGAGAGATGCTCCAGTCCCCCAGACATCTGGCTTGTCCTCTGCTGAATGTGCCCCAAGGCACATTTCTCTTAGGTTTGTCTGCAGAGGCTGAGTAGACAAGTACAACTGGAAAGACACTTTTTTTTTAGAAATACACACATATTTGTACCAGACAGCATAGAGACATGCCTCCAGCCTATGAACCACATAAGCAGACTGTAAAGGCAACTGCCTGCTATAGAATTAAATTTATTCTCTCTCCTTTAAAGAGCTTTAAAGAGCATGCTCCTTGTTTTTATAGTCTGTGATGTGGAATCCTCTGAATCCTTCCCCCTCAGGGAAAACCCCAGGACATTGCCTTGGAAAGATTTACCATAGAGTTTTCCCCACCTAGGCTGAAGGAAAAGACATCCCCAGACTTACACAACACCATGAACCACTCCTGTTCCCTTCTCCATATCTTCCAAATTCTAGTGGTTTCTCGTTTCCTGGTTTCCTCATTGGTTGCGGTATCCCTGGTAGCCAGCCCCGTCTTCCCTGTAGGCCAATGGCCTTTGCCCTGCCCTTTGTACCTCCCCCATGCCATCCCATGCTTAACCTTGTGCCGACCACATGGTCTCATCCCTTGTCCCTGATTTCCCTTTGGCATGCCAGGATAAACCTTTGCTGGAAGAGAATCATACAAAAGGCCTTCTGCCCCTCTTCACTGAGCTAGCTATGGTGAGTGTGGTGTGTGGGCTTGACTGCTTTGTCTGAATGCTTATCCAAACAGCTTTTCCACAGCAGATGCTTATTGGGGAATAGCTATAGGTAGCAGCATCCACCATCTAAACCCGCACTGCTACAATGTGACTATTCTGTTCTTGGGTTTTTTCCCCGCAAAACTCCAACAATAAAATCCTGCAATGCTTTCACCTTTACAGTACATTAGGAGGGTAATGGGGGTGCTGTCAAGCAGGAGAGCAAGGAAGACTAAAGAACGCACAATTATCATGAGCCTACAGAGAGAAAGATATCTTCACTAAGAAGGGAAGGTGCTAACTAGCTCCTAAACTGTTAAGAAGCATTTAGAGTAGGAATAAGCAATGCAAGCAGTCCTTTCTTCCTCTATCCAATAAATGCCTCTATCCAATAACTGAAACTCCAGAAGGAGTTCAGAGAGAAAGAAGTGATGTGCTAGGTTTCAGCAATTTTCAAAGCACTTTATAAGCGTGGCAAATTAGGCATATGATAACATGATACTTAGTCTGAAATCACTGGGAAAACCTCTTTCCTATGAAATGAGTACAGTGATTCAGCAATGAGAACTGCAAAACAGCCTCAACACCCTGATTTTCACAGACTGACATAAATATTCTTCCCTTTGTATTCAACTTCTTCCACAAAACCTATGCAGCAAAGAGAAAAATCCCTAACATTAGGGTTTGGGGATAGTTTTTTCTACTCTAAAGTGTTGCTTGTAATGCATTGTCATTGTGTGTGTATAACATATACTTTCTTATCCAGAAAATATATTTACGCTCTGGTTTGTTTTATAATTTCAGCTGTCTTGAACTGTAGAGCCTTTTTTTTTGGTCCAAAGTATCATTTTGTCCAATATATTTCTTATCTAGTGGACTCTGGAGTTAAGGTGGCGTATTTCTTCCAGACAGGTGTAAAATCATGCACTTGAACCACTGTTTTTCAGCGATATTTTGGGGGATGTTGCAGTGGCCTTTATTACTTACAATCTTCTTTATTTCCTGTCTGTATATTCATAGAATTTGTCTTCTCATGCCTACTTCAAGGAATTTTTTAGTGAAGTACAATGACCTCACTCTCTGTTTGCTTGGTTTTGTTTCAATTAAAGTCAAAGTGTGCTTTCTCTAACAATTTTAAAAGTTCTTTCTCACATTTCTTCAAATTTTCAAGAACTTTTTAAAAACTTCTTTTTTTTGGTCACTGGAACTTAATACAGTGCTCTAGTACCTGTCTCATCAGTGACTTCAATACAACAATAATGTTACTCTTCTCCTCTTGTGCACGATGTTTCTGCTTCCAGCAGTACTTTGAGAAACAGCTGTGCTCTGGGGTTATGAAGCAGAGCAACGCAGACTCTGCAGACAGGCACAAAAGAGAACTCCTTTATTGCAAAAAACAGGCCTTTTAAAGCAGTTAGGCTTTCATCAGTTTCATACTTTTAAAATACAACAAACATAACTCAACCAACAACCATACAACAAAATGTGAACATGCGATGATTATGTAACTTGGTTTTCCTACCTCTAATTCAGCAGAGTCATTCCCAGAGTCCTTTTCTACTTACTTAGCCAAAGTAACAGAAGTGAGTCATGATTTTACAAGGGTAACAAGGCCTTCATTTTGTAAAGTTGTACCTATCAGGAACACTATGGAGGCCCTGTGATGCAGCAAAATAAGCAGGTTTGGCCTGCAAGAGGCAATTGTACTTTTGGAGATAAGGTCTCTTGTTCATTGGTATATCAATGTACATTTTGTGCCAGCTTATTTGGTGGGTCAGGCCACCTTTTATTACTGCCCAATATTTGCCATTATGGTGTTGCGCTTATATATTTTCTTGTCAGATAGCAATATGAATTATGAGAGAAAATGGGCATTGCAGTGGTCGTATTCTTCTGTGTCTATTTTGATCCATGCAGAGACTGTTAAAAATACTCCTTTCAGAGAATTATGGCCAAGTGTCAAACTGTCAGTTAGCTAGTTCTTAAGCCATTTGACATATACTATATTGTTATGGTTTATGCCTGATTTTCTAAAAAGAAATCTGAGGAGTTCACATCATCACATTTTCTTTGTACAACAAACTGGTAGCTCTCTTGAAGACTGTAGTCAGACTTGAAGACTGTAGTCAGACTTGTTCATTTAAGCCTGCTTTTCATAAAGCCACATTGATTGGTGTTATTTATTTTCCTGTTTCTTAATTAAGATAATCCATTGCCATATTTTTCATTACTTTTACTGGGATTGAAGTCTGTTTAGCATCTTATTTACAGAAAAATTCTCAATTACACCTTTTTGCTAACAAATTGTGGTTCTCCTTATATTTTTTCCTCATATTTTTCTCTCCTAGATTCAGAGTTTATTCTTATTTCAGCTTTTGTAATTTCTCTTTTGAATTCTCAGATGTAGATATTAGTAAGAATTCAGCCCTTTATACAGCATCAGGAACCTGGTGAACCTAATCTGGTCATGATATCTGGTTCCTCATCACTTGCCAGCATGATGTTCAGTTGTTAATTCATCTTCACCAGTTATTAGGAGGTCCAAATTAGGGTTACTGCTTTTTATATACAATATATTTTTAATTTTAAGGAACTGTAGTAATGTTTAGAAGCTCTGATTGATTGATTGTGATTGTTTTGTTGTGGGTTGTTTGGGTTTTTTTTCATTACCTAACTATAAAAATTTATCTCATAATTTGTCACCTCTCTTATCTGTCCCCTTCTCCACTTCATATATTAAATGCAAATACATCTGACAAAAGCATTCTTCCCTGACTGGTTAGTTTTTAATAGACTCCTACCAAGGCTTTTATAATGAGCAAATAACCCACATTTTACAGAAATTAAAAGTACAAGGAAATTGTTGCTGAAATGGACAACTTTCTGAAGCATTTTACCATTTATGTTGCATCCTCTGATGTAATTCAGACCTTCCTGATATCTGACTGGGGTTTAGGTTCCAGTATCCCTTGACAATGGATTTAGTTATGCGTTTCTTTAATAACAGCACAGCTGTAATGAAGACTACTGCTGTTTACATATTAAGCTTCCACAGTGAATTTTTCCCAAGTCGAAGTACATTGCTTACCTTTTGCTTGTCATTGTTAGTTTTGTTACACTGCATTGTTATGTAAAACACTCTGCAACCTTTACACTGCACCAAAGAGCAGGGATTGAGATTCCATAAACTGAAAGGAAGAAGGATCCTAACAGTTTTGAAACCATAGCAACTTTAGCAGCCTCAGAAAAAACCCCACAAATGCCTACAGTACAATTCATATGGCAGCTGTAATAAGTGGTTGACCTTTGCAGAGAATTAAAGGAAGGATCCTGAGTGAGATATGGACCATCTGAGTGAGGAGTATTTAGGAGTTCCAGATTGAGAGCAGGAAGCTTAGTGGACATGACTGGGTAACTGATCCAATGCCAGGGTAGGTTACGAGAAGGTGAGAAGCCAGAACTAGGATGGGAAAAGGGCTAAAAAAAAGAGACTTTTAGATGGCAAGAGTTGAAGAGAGGATATTTGAGAAAATTAATTTTAATATTATAGCAAAGAACAATGAGATTTGGAAAATAATGAGAGACATGCTTGGTGTAGAAGTAGACAGGTGAAGTGAGACTATTTATGCAAGGGGAGGGTAAAAATTGCTGATTTTAGAGCATCCTTCTTCAATGTAGGGAAAAGAAAGAGGCTGAAGTAGTCCTACAAATAGCTATGAATAGTCGGAAAGGCAGAGATGAGAAAGGTGGTTTACCTAGTGAGGAAAAAAGGAAATTATGAAGGTTAATAATAAACAAAGTCTTCTTGGCCAAGCAAAATATCAATTAGAGATTGCCTTGGAGGCCTGAGGAGAAGGGGATTGAGGTGATATTGTCATTCTTGACAGAAAAAGAGGAGAATTAGGAAAGAGAATGAAGTAATTTTTACAATGTAAATTCCTCATGGCAGAAATCTGTCTATTTTATTTTTCTGCAAAACATCATGCATGTTTATGACTCTGAATCAATCATGTTCTGTGGACAGTAAGCCTTTAGTTGCAAATATAGTCGAAATGGGAGGGAAGATGAAACAGATTGAATGGGACAGTGGGGTAGGAAAATCTTTGGTACTATAGCTGAAGGTATAACAGCAAATGCAAATAACCTGACAGGGCTTGGTGAGAAAAAAACCCAAGAACAACAACAAACAAACAACAACAAAAAACCAAAACCAAAACAAAAAAACAACCCAAAAAATAAAACAAGCCCAAAAAACCATTAGGAGAAGAAAAACAATAAGAATGTATGGAAAGCAGCAAGTAATTAAGGTGATATTTCTGTGCCACAAATTCAAGAATGCAGTATTCTCATACTGGACAATTAACATAGGTCTCCAACCATATCTCTGACTTCTGCCTAGGAGGGAGCTAGGAGGGAAACAGAAAGTGATGGAAAGACAAAGAAGGTTGCATGGAAAAAGAGAAAATTAGCAGCTATATCAAGTCGGTGTAGTAGATCAAGATCTCTGAGTTTTTACTTTAATACAAGTCTGAACCACAATACAGCAGCCATCAGGCATCCAGCATCTGTTACCACACAAAAATATGATTGATGTAGCAAGTGCTACTGCAAGTCATTACTTCATTACTAGGTTGGGTTGTAACCAAAAGACCAAATTGTTTCAGACTTTGAAGGGTCAATTCCAATGTGCTATGCAAAACAACATGCCATCTTCGACCTGCCAAGTACCTAATGTGTCCCAGTGGGACGGATCATTTGTGTTAGTCTGCACAGACAGGTCAGAGGGAATGCACCCACCTGGACTGAAGAGCTAGGATCATTTGCTTTGTGTTCAGCTGGTGCCATGAATATTTTCCTATATCCAGGGAATGATTTCATAGCCATGAAATTATATGAAAAGCGACAGTTCTTAATATTCTGCCAGCAAAGTGAATACTACAGGGGCAGCTCCATATGTGACTGAATTATCACAGTTGCATGATCACTGAACTCTTTTCTTGCTGAGAACCATTCCTCAATATAATATCTGTGTTCTCAGCGAGAACAATACTGCACTGGGAAGTACTCACATGGGGAATAATTTTCCCATGGGATAATTTTCAGTTAATACTGGAAGGAAGGTATCTACTGCAGGTTACTGGGCTTTTCTTGGAATATAACTATCCTCCAATATGCTAGAAATGTACTGTTGTTACTTTTAAGCTGAAAAAGGGTAACTAAACTGATTGCTCCTTAACCTGAAGTTGTGTTGTACCAGAGACGGAGTGACAAAACCTTTTAATGGTTATGTACCTGACCAAGTCAATGTACCATAGCTATGCCTGCATATTATCATTCTAATTCCTATTTTTTGAATTGTCAGAACCATAGGGTATATTTTGGGACAAAAGAGGGAGAAGTCACAGATGCCCATCTGGGACAGCTTCCTTGCTGCCCTTTTTATATCAGCAACCAAGAACTGATGAGGCAGGGACCAGGCCTACCATAATTCTCATTAAGAACACACCAAAGAATGTTAGGTACACTAAAGTAATATAAGTTGTAAAGTAAAGTGGTATACTAAAGTAATTTCAGTCACATGCAAAAAGGCAACTTCCATAAGTTCAGTTCAGTTGGGCAGACTGCTATGGCAGTAGAGCACCATTCCAGCTGAAAAGCAAATAATTTTTTGAATGTCAGGATACAGAACTTGCCATATTGCATTGGTTCAGGAATCCATCTACTGTAATGTCCAGTCCCCAGCATTGACCTCCTTCAGAAAATGATGTCTGACAGTAATCTCACTGATAAATTTTTCATGCAAGAACTGGCTGCCGGATAAGGCCCTAAACACAGAATGTACGAATGGATGAAGCTGTGTAAATTGATGTAATGGAGAAAAATAGTGGAGTTGCTCAAGGATGTCTTGTCGTCATAAGTGGACAGGCTTTACTTCAAGATGTATCTTTATTAGTGAATTCTTTGTGTTTCTGACGTACAACAACAACAACACCCAGAACATTCAATAACAGAGGAATGCTGCAGAGGCAGAATCAGGAATAGGTTTCACAGCAAAGCCAGTTGCACAGTTGAGGGTGTAGAGAAGAGACGAGGAAGGAAAAATCACACTAACCAGTAAGTGCTGTAATCAGAAAGAGCATAAGCAAGACAAAAACAAACATCTGAGATACACAAGTCTGTTGCTCCAATATGCAGAGAGCAATATCAGATCCTGCAGATGGCCCCCGGGCTACTGTTTAAGTAGAAGCATCAATTGCATTGCAATAATTTGCAACATCTTTTTAAATTGTTTTGTAGGCTGTAACCCTCTCCCCAGCTGCCACAGGAGTGGGCAGTTCTTTTCATTGAGTTTAGATAAGTCAGCTTTCCATTTAAAGCAGTGGCTGTACCAAGAAGAACAAAATAATAAAAAGCAAGACAAAGCAATTGTTTTATGAATGTTTGATCCCTGCCATTCAGTCTAGAGTATCAGCAGCAGGCTAAATGAGTTCAGAGTTTGGATAACAGAAAATACACAATACAGTGAAAACTATAACATTAGAAGGCTAGAAAACTGATCAAAACCAAGTATCCTCCCAGAATAATTAACACTCCACTTTTTCCTGATAATAGACAAACCACTGATCATTCTTCTTTTTAATTATGAAAACATTTTATTTCACTGTCTCTTGCTATGGCCTGTCTATTATTGTTCTGATAGCTGTCTTGCATATATAGATATCGTTCTGGTCAACAGGTACATGCTGTACAGAAATCTGTGTGCCACCAACAATATCTAGTTGGAGAACACCCTTAATTAAAAGTATTATATTGAATAAGGTCAGTTCTGAAAAGAAAAACCAAACCTAAACAATATTAGGACTTTTGTAAACTGTTGCATTAAAACTTGCTATTTTTTGCTAATGTTTAATCAAGTGTCTTTATTCTTACTGAATATGCTAATGAGTTTATATTTACATCATTGTGAAAATTATAATAGCAGGTATATTTCAGAGGTTTGCATTCAGAGTACACTCAAAGCAAGTAATTGTTGCAAGAGATTATTTTTCTTATTCCTTGCCCCATCCCTGCCCAGAACCTTATAACTGAGCACTTCACCAGAGGATAAAATTTGTTGTAGTAAAATACAAGATAATAAGATATAAAACCTAAACTATCTACAAAGGATAAAGCATTCTAAATTAAATGTAACATGAAAATGTTTAGAAAACACCCCAGGTAAATTAAATAATATGTACCTAAAGCACAGTACAGGAAAAAAATAGGAATAAAAGAAGGTCCATTTAACCAAAGGAAAAGGACTTTTTATATAACATGTTGAGAATGAAGTTTGGCTACAGTAGAAAGGGCATTTTTTTCTTCATAATTGAAGTCTTTAGGGATCCATCCAGAATGTTGCTTAACATCCATAATTTAGAAGTAGTCTATTTAAACTCAGTGGAGATGTGGGGGGTTTGTATGTTCTCACATCCAGGACATGTGCTTAATAACTTTACCAATAATCTTAGTAAATTAGAGACAGAGTAGCCAACTTTGTACTTGGAAATGTGGATTGAATAACTAGTGTCCTGAGAAAACACAGGTCTTAATTCTGGAGGCATTAAATATGGGGCTGGAATCAAGAACAGTCTTTTTTCCCCCCAACATTACAAACTTCCATCTGAAGTTAGAGAGAAATATCCTCACCTAACCTTGGCTTTATGTAACTGTCCATGCACATTTAGCTGGTTTTCTAACTTGTCTTCAATGGGTCTCCATCAGTTTCAAGATGGATTTGTTTGGGATTTTTAAAAGAAGACATTTACAAAGAAAAGCACTCAGCCATAAACGTCCAAATGCTCAGTGTAAATACTTGTTGATTGTTGCAGAGGCAGTGCCCAGGCAAAATTAAGTTCACCTCATTTTTGTTGTATTGGAAGCAAGTAATCTTTAATTTGCTAGTATGAGAGAGGATGCTTGTTAGGCAGGGATACTGGGGTCGCCTTTTTGGGCTTGCCTTGACCATGAATACTGCTTTTGAAATAAGGCATCAGCAGACCTGCTGTGTGATTGTTTTAATCCACTTTGTGTAATGGTCTTGGTAAAATGAGGCAATTCTTCCTCTCAAAGGTAAACAAAAATCTCATTAATTAGCTGGTGAGAAAAGTATTCTTTTCTAAGGTCTTAGCAAGTGACATCTCACTGCAGAATGTTCAAAGTGTTCAAAGCTGAATGCTTTCACTCTCACTTGCTGTATTTCTTAAGCCAGTAAGAGGGCAAGGCTCTGTTTTAGTGAGTGAACATTGTACTTTAGATTGTGCTGACCTTGCTGGTGCTGTGACCCTGCCAGGAGGGACAAGTAGCAGTAGGAATGACTGACTGATGGATAATATTTGAGATTTCAGTACTCTGTTAGGTGACATCATGAGAGGACTCAGGCCTGAAAACCATTCTGCTTGCTGAGATTAAACAGCAAGAGCAGTGTGGTGGGCCTGATCCTACAAACAGTAGCTTACTGCAGCAGGGGGGAGAGCAGATCTGAAGGGGGAAAGAGAACATGACGGTGTACAAATCCTGAGGAAGTTTAGCTACAGTGGCAATCCATTGACTGGCAGGCTTTAGGTTGTTGAATCCTGTCCCCAAAAGTATTTGGAAAGCCTCTCACTTTCTGCGCACTACTGAGTTTAGGTAATTCATAGTAACTCCTATGTCAAAGATGAATAGTTGCTTTTTTCTCTAGGAGAGAGATATAAGGGCAACAGCAAACAATTTTCTAATCAATGACTGTATGTTAAGAATGGTATTTGGTGAATTCCAAAAAGGAATTCTGTAAATTAAAAAAAAAATTCTTAAAAATCTCAGTTAGCACATTAGGTCAAAATGAAATTGTTTTTTGGAGATGTTGGCTACACCACTTAATGGGAGAAACTATTCTGCTAGTACATAAGTGAGCTGCTGAACTTGCAAGCATTTATTTCCTATGAATGGGTTACAGGATATTTTTACTGACAGGTTATTATGACTACTTTAATGCACATATCATCCATTGTCGAAAGGACAGTTAAAATTGTGAACTGATCATAAATTAAGTGACATTTTTGGCAAAGCTGTCACAGGAGTAAACATTTAATTTGATCCTCATTTCTTAAAATAGCAGTATTGCTACTACTGCAAAAATGCAAAGGTTTCCTGTTGAAGAAATCTATTTCAGGTCTCTGCATATTAGTCTTTCAGCCTTGCTTATATGCATTTATGACAAATGAAAGTAGTCATATTAATTCTCCATTTAGTGTGAAAATGAAAGCAACAAATTCGTACAATGCATAGCTTTCTGATTAAAGTACTTATAAAGCCCTACATCCCAATTCTAAGAAATCATATCTATCCATGATCTTTTTTTAAATGATTTTTTTATGTAGTTGTCTGCCCCAACTATTCATGATACATGTGAGGCATAAAGAATAATCTTGTAACAGGGGAACCTTATAAGTTCTTACAGTCCTTACTCAGGAAAATTTCCCTCAGTGAATAAGAATTACGCTCAAGTGATATTTGCATCATCTGGCTCATGGTTTGAGTATTTAGAGACCTTTCAATTCAGTGCTAAAAATGATGTTAGAATGCAATGAAGCAATATTCATAGTCTTCTGCCCTGTTGTTCACTTCCTCACATTCTGCTTGTTCTCTCACACATAAGTAGGAGTCGCGTAATGACAGAAAAAAATCTTACGGGTAGGAATAAGTTGTAGTGGGAATACCCCTTGTGATCTTTTAATTTTTATAGGCTGATTTTTGCTCTGAAGCAGGTGGAAGAAGTCTGAGTTCATCAGTTGTTGGTTATGTGTACAGAGTTTTTTCCAAAGTAAATTTTAGAATTAATCTGTTAAACACCTCATTTTCTGGGACAATATTGCTATCAAGGTTCATTTTATTGGGTTTGCCTAGCTCTGACCTCTTCTGATGCTATCCTAGGGTGACTTTATGATGCTTGTATCCCCAATTGTCTGTTCTATTTATGCTGGATAATAAGTTCTGCACCTTCAAGACTTCTGAGAGCGAAGCGGGGTGAGAAGAAGCACAGAGTTTGTTATCAGAAACTGCACTTGCTCCCCTGTATCCTGCTCCTGAGCTGCATTGTCTGCAGCATGGACAGACAGTGGGAGAGAGCTCCCCTTTGCTTTTAGTTAGGATTTTTAGCTGAGGCAGAGAAGTTCCCTGGACTGTAGTTTTTTGTTTTTTTTCTTGGAACTGATCGTCCCTGCTCTGGACTGAAAATCCAGAAAAACACCAGGAGCTCACACCTGTGGCCCACTGGGGCCTGGGACATGGCATTTTCCAGTGCAGGAGGGACTGATAAGAGACTGAGCAAGCCAAGCTACAGCCCATGACAAGGACTTTCAGAATTTGTCATCTCTTCAGAATAGTGAGAGGTTTTATTATTAAATATTATTCATTCTTTATGCTTGTAAATACTTTGTTAAATAAACAGGTTTTCTTCTACTTTTCTTCAAGGAAATCTTTTCCCAAACCAGTAGGGAGAGGGGCCACTTGAATCTTCTTTCTAGAGGGATTCCTTTGGCAGTTTCCTCCCAAATTTGCCCAAAACCAGAATAGGTGCCAAACTAATAATATCTCTATATTGCTTGTTGCTCACAGCACAGGTTTATTTTAATGGCTCTCATTATAGCCTTCTAGACCCTTCCATTATGTCTTGCAAAGTCCATGCTTCTTGGTTCCTTGATTCTTCAGAAAATCCAGTTTTGGGATTTATTTGCAGAATTCATGGTGTAGAGTTTTGGGATTGTCTTGAGGACTCCTAAAGTACAGCCACGGAAGGTAGGGAGGTATTGAAAAAGATAAATCATCCTGATCAGAACACATATGTCATTTTATGCTGTTTTGCCATAAACCTGGAGTTCATCATAGGAGATTAGAGGGGGACATTCAGGTAGTATCTTGGCCAAGTAATGACTGGAGAGAGCTGTAAGATTGCTGGACTGGCAAGTTAATGTAAATTTCATTAAGAAAATGTCAACCTTAAGCAATTGAATACAGTTCAGTTCAGTCAATATATTAAGGTTCAAAACCTCAAAAAATTATGAAAGCAGAAATCCACATCATGCGCGAAATATAAAGCAGGATTGGGGATGAGGTGGGATGGCATATGCCATAGGATGGGGGGGAAAGGTACCCAGCCACTTAGGAAATGGGTTTGGCATAAGACTCTGATGACAGAGAGAAGTGATGGTATCTTGTGTTACATGGATCTGCGAACTGTAGAATTGACACAGAGCTAAGCAGAAGAATTAATTCAGTCAGAGAAGTGTTGTTCATGTCACAATAGAAAAGCTATTATCATGGTCATAATACCGCAGAAAATAGCAAAAGAAAGAAATTGGAGGTGAGAGGACAAATTTCTGTGAGGAAAAATTGGCTTAGAAATGGGTTTCAGTTACAGGAGCATCAGTATTAAAAATAACATGTAAGAACCAGGCAGGCAAGGAAGGTTGTAGAAATGCCATTAGTGTCTGATTAAAGCAATAGTGAGAAGAAAGTTTTTCTAATATCCTATAAAAGGATAGAGCAGCTTACTACTGTTTTTTCCTTCAGTATATAATTATACACCAACTGAAAGACCAAAAATCATGAAAGAGTCCTCAAGCAGATGAGAATAAAATTTTGTTCTTTGTCTCCTTGTGAAACTGAAACATTCAATAACATAGAAAAGAGCATAGTTTTGGTTTTTTTTAATTTTAAATTCAACTCAATGGACAGCTTTCAAACTGCTGTTGCCAAAATTGAGAGGATGCTTTTCATTTAGTTCAGTTTCATGCAATGACAGTTGTAAAGGTGGTGACTGATGGTTGCCAGAAAATCCATACAGGGATCCCTGAGGAACCAGAGAATAAAAGGAAAAAGAGGGAGGCAAGACATAAACAAAAGAAAATTACAAAGGTAACTTTTAATGAAAGGAAGGAACTAAGCATCAGGTTCAGTGTATGAAGAAAGAGCGGAGTGCCACAGGTGAACTAACTGAACTTCAGTAGGTGTGAAGGTTCACATAGCATCTTGTCTTCTTCACAAAATATGTAGCATTTGTTATTGTGTTCTGTGCAATTAACAAATGTTCCTCAGCTCATTGAGGGGACCAATGCACTAATGGAGCTGAAACGTTGTGTTTCACCTCACCTGGAAGTGGTGCTTGACAATCTGTGTTTCTTCCAGACTATTGAAGAGAGCAGCTGCCTCTGTGATATCCACAGGGATCTAACCATGCTCTCTACTCCTGCCTGAGAGATAAAAGACTCACTGCTTCCTTAGTTTCTGTGCTAGATGTAGCAAAAAAAAAAAAAAAAAAAAAAAAATTGTGTAATTTCTAAGAGCTGTGGGTAGTAAAGAAGTGTGTTACTTCTCAGCTGAAAGCATGGCAGTTTGGTAACAACCTGCTATGAATTAGTATTTATTGAAGGAAGTAAAGTGTGTTTATGGTGACAGTTCTCAGCACATTATCAGGGTTCTGTTGTACTGTTTAGCTAAATGTCACCCATTAATATTTCAGTGAACAAGGACCCATGCAAAACCCAGCTGGTTTAATATAATCAGTCACTTTGCATAATAAACACAGGTTCTCCTAGACACAGCCCAACTTTGTTTTACAAATACTTTTATCTGCATACTAGGAATAATCTTTTAGTTCTGCTTCCCACATTAGTGATGTAGAGTGCTCCATATTTTAAACTGATACACTGCAGCTTGCATGCAGAAGAATGTCCATGTTGCAATATGGCTAGACAAGCAATGTACAGTCAAACATGGTGCTCTAAGCAAAATTATTTTAATGCCAAGCCTTCTGTTCAAATTCTAATTATTGCCATTCTCATCTGACCTCAAACTTCAGAAGTTAAATTCTGTTGCTACTGGAACTTTGGAGTGAAAAAACACCCTGAAGGAAAACTTAGTTTTGTATAAGAATATTTTTTCTCTTTATTTTTCTTCACTGTCCATCTTTTATCTTGTTGAAATTTCCTATAGTTTTATCAAAACTGAGTTATTTTGGCTAACATTTTGAAACCACATCATATTTTGCATGCCCTGAAAACCCAGTCAGGGTAAAAAATACCAGAAGTTCCTAAAATTGATCTGTTTCAGACATCACCATTGGCTTTTGATTATCACATGAGAGCCAGGCGCTCTCAGGGTTTGGATTAACTAATTACTTTCAACTTGTAAACCTCTTGTGCTATTTTAAATAATTATGTGATTCACTACTCTGTGAGTTGAATTCTGTACACTTAAAATGGGTATTATCCTCTGTCTGTGGCTGGAAGCAAACTAGTGTGTGCTCTTTCAGCCGCCAGGCCTGGAAAAAGCTCTCTCAAGTTGCAGATGGAGAGTACACAAAGCATTTTGAAATCTTTTATTTTGTTGTGAACTGTCATTTATTTTTAAATGCTTTTCACAGTTAAAACTGATCTTTTTCATGAAACATTTTGAATTCCCTGTCTGAGATGGCATTTGAGCAGATAGTTTCACAGACGTTCATTTGCTTATGCAGGGAAATTAGACTTGTATGAAATGTTGCTCTATGCCAATATAGCACAGAATTTCAGGATGTTTTTGCTCAAGAGTGATTATAAATGTTTTAAAAGGTCATTTTTCTAGATAAAAGGAGGTGTCAATCAGTTAACATATTTAAACCAATCTACTCAGCAATGTGTTTAATGAAAACTAATTTAGTAAATCCTCTCATTCTGTCACCAAATGGTTCCTGATTCTGTTCCTATAAACACAGAGATATTTCTTTGGAGGAGGTTTAATTATTTTTGTAATTGACTCTGAGATCCCTTTGTGAAAAGCACTGAATAAACACACGAGTATTGTCTTTATCTAAATTCAGAAGATACCTAAAGTTACCTTTGACACAAAATGGTTTTATTGATGAAGCATCCTTTGGGTGGCATCCCATTTCAAGCCAGCTGAAACTTTACAGCATAAGTGTAATTTAACTTCAATTAATTTAGATGTTTAGTTTTTAGGGAATTATTTGCTATATTTTTACCTGAATCAGGCACATATAAATCATATTCACAGTAAATTGATGGATAATTTCAGTATTAACATTATTCCAGTTGAGTATAGCTAGTAATTATAACAAAAAGTGTGGTGGTGGGGTTTTCATAAATTATTTCCAAATGTTGTATAATTTTGTTTTTTAAGGATTCCACGAGTTGCAGAGATTTAACCATGATTCAGTTACATCATTGTGTTGGCTTTGGACCTGATATGATTTAGTTACACTTTTGTTTATTCTGACATTTATATGGCATGTATGTTTTCAAACCATTCTCACTGTAGCAGCAATTTTCCGACTACTCTGTGTGAGAAAGCAATTCTTAAAATTGTCCTCAGTCTGTAATACTTAAGAAAGGGAAGAATTACATGAAGAAGAGCCTCAAAGATGAAGGCCAGGTTTGAAGCACTGTTTCATTAATACTGGATGGCAGGAAGGGACCCAAGTCCTAGATAATGAGGAAGGAGGTGCAATTTTTTTAAAGCTATCTGGTGACAGGGAAAACAAAAATGACATTCAGCTGACGAATGAGCAGAGTTTGACCTAGCCTTTTGACCCTTGACAAATCAATCTTACCTGCTACTTCATAAAGAATTATATCTGTGCCACTCACATTTGACTCTGGATCTTTCCTTCCTTCCTTCCTTCCTTCCTTCCTTCCTTCCTTCCTTCCTTCCTTCCTTCCTTCCTTCCTTCCTTCCTTCCTTCCTTCCTTCCTTCCTTCCTTCCTTCCTTCCTTCCTTCCTTCCTTCCTTCCTTCCTTCCTTCCTTCCTTCCTTCCTCCCTCCCTCCCTCCCTCCCTCCCATATTCCAGGCCTGTGCACCTTCCTCCTGTAAGTGTTCTGTGCAGTGTCCCTGGCACAAAGACATGAAGAGCAGCTGGTAGCGTACCTAATGCTCCACAGGGCCATTCTGGAATATCAGTCAAGTTGGTCACTGGGCTGTGCAAGGTAGAACAGATTGGGTCTGTCTGAGAACACTCAGCAGGCTCCTAATGTCATCTTATGTCCCATAGAAAAGAAAATAACGAAATTGTTAAATATAAGCTGGTTTTGCTTAATAAGAGTGACGACACAATAAAGATGATATTTGATCCCATGTGGGAGCTATGAAAAAAGCAGGAAGAAATTAGGATTTTTTGACTTGTTACAGTATTTTATTTTGGTTTGGTTTGGACTCTTTTATTTGAAGTTTTATTGCTGTGTACTGTACTAAGAATTTGCATACCTTCCTTATTGGAAAGGACAGGAAGTCTAGACAGTGGATGACTGCTGTGTTATCTATTAAGGGTTGCAAAGCAAATTAAAGAGCAGCATTAGTGGCACAACTGAAGCAAAGAGAAGGTCATATCCAAAAGACATAGAGCTCTTAGAACTGTGTAAGTAAAGGCTGCATTTTCCTCACTGTTTCAGAAATGCAAATTCTATTACACTGTCCTCATTGCTCTGTGAAACCTGAAGAAGAGTTTGGTCTTGCTGTTCTCATCAACTGTGTTGATTTGTATATTTTTATTTACAACATTTTTGTTTTGAGATGCTAAAGGTAAGGCTACTCAGCAAGGACATCTCTAATGTAATCTACCAGCCACAAGAGGTAACCATTGGAGGTTTTTAGCTTTTAAGGGTAAGAGGATGTCTGTGGGAACAAAGGCGTCTGAGGGTTTGGGGGTTTTTTCCCACTGCCAGTGATTTCTGTGGAGATAGTAGAAGGAAATCATGATTGATTTTTTAAAATTTTTTTTAAGTCTCATACTGTAAAATTTTAAAGGCACATCCTTGGTACATACTTACATTACTGAACACTCAAAGCTTTAGGCAGCTGATAGACAACCATCCCATTTTTTTTTTATGGTGTGAATTCATTTTTGCCCTGTCATGTGTAAAGACAAAAGAACTGCCTTGATTTGTCTTGTGCCTTTTTAGACTGGGAAGAAAAGTATGCAAAATATGGAAAAGGACAAGTCACAGGCCTGCTTTTCACTGGATTTTTCATGATCATGTGGCTGTAGCCAGCTGGGCTGGACTTTGTCTCAGCTGCCTTTGTATATTTTGCTCTTTAAAAGTAAGCGCTAAGAAGAGTAATTGTTTTCTCCTATTTTGAGCTCCAAGAAGGACAGCTTTTGCATACATAGCCTAAGTAGTCTTTGTGTTTAGAGAGTATTTCCAAAACACCTTTGTGGCTGCTCTCTCTTTGGCCTTTTGACACTTGCTATGTGTTCTCTTAAAACAAAATGGCTGAATATTCCCTGCACATGCTTTATAATGCATGAAGGTCTTTCTGGCATGTATAAATGTCATACCTATATGTGAACATCATAAAATCTACTCAGATTTCTTGGTTTATTACTATGATTACTTGTACTATATTTGGAAACCAAGCAAGTCTTAGCATTGCTGGTCCTGAGAGCCTGAAAAATATGTTAGAAGTGTTTAGGAAGAGGGAAAGAAGGGACTGTTGCACAAAAGAGGGAGAAGAGTCTCCAATTCCCATTTGTCCTTCTGTAATAATTTGGGAGGCATCATTGGTGTATGAAGGAAGGAGGCTCACACAATGGCTCAAATTTCATAAGCATCATAAAAGTCTAGGCACAAAGCAGCACAGGCTCATTAGCAGAGGAAGTGAGGTCAGTAGTCTTCAGCTTCTTAACAAGATGATAGAATTTATGAAGCATCACAGCAGCAGGATGTGTTTGCCTGCAGACTATTCATATAACAAGCCCACTGGGGTCCTATAGTTATTGCCCTTGAATTTGTTTTCCTTTCTTTATTTTCTTTTTGTCATCCTCCTGTTTTTCTGGCCTAGCTTTCTGCACTGGAGGAATTACTTTATTATTTTTGATGCCTTGTTGGTGACATTTCTTTTGGATTTTTTTTTATTTTTTTTGATCTTTAACTAGTTTAGTTTAGAGAGTTCCATTGGGGTGTGTCTGATTACAGAGGTGCTCATAGAGGTGTGTAATGAAATCTAACTATTAATATTCCACAAAATCTGGGAGTGGTGTTCAGTCTGAGGTATCCTTTCAATCCAGTGTGAGATAAGTGCTTAAAGTGTGCCTAAGCTGAGAGTTCAGCTTAAAAGACATCCTGCTTGTTGTAGGTCTCAAAAAGTTCTGTGAGCTGCTGGGAGTAAAAGCATTACCCAGACATTACCAAAAAGTAAGAACAAACAATGGGTGCTTTTAAATCATTTATCTCTTATTAACACCATGTAGGCAGTAGTTCTACAACAATCTTTTTCAAGGGAAATAAAATTTTGTGTATCCTTGACCCCCTTCTTTTTGAGGGTTTTGGTGCACATTGCTGTACTTCACTAATTTAGCTTCCTATGGTGAGGGCAGTGAAGTTTATTATCCCTCTTTTTCTTTCATAGAACAGGAAAGTGAGGCAGTGAGATTAACTGCTGTGCCCAAGGTGGTGCAGGTCTGATAGGTTCAAAAATAGGAAGTGGATTCCCAGGTGCTGATCTTTATGTATAAGACAGTCAGTCCTAAATCCCTGTTTCTGATCTGACTTGTTCTGTCATACAGGATGTTTTTTAATTTATTTTTTTCCTAATTAGGAAAGCTGTGCTTTATATCATGGAAGCACAGCATCCAGATGGGAATAGTATGTGTCAGAACAGCATATTTAATTATTTATAACTGCTTTCTTTGTTTGATGGTTTGATTGTTATTTATTTTATTTTTCTACCCAAAGGTTTGATCACTTAAACAGCCTGGAATCAAACATTTGGCAGTGTTTACAAATTATGAAAGTGATTTCTGATTAAAGTGTTCTGTGGGAAAATAAAAGTTGCAGATCAGTACATAAGCCAATGGCATTCTTCCAAATTTCAGCAGGAGAGATCTGCTCTGTGGCATGTGCTCTGTATTCATACCCCTGCTGGCACAAGATGCAGGTGGTGCCTTGCACATTTTCCCTGTGGTCTTCTCTGGGCTGTTGACAGGGGGAACACAGAGTCCTCTCAGTCAAGTGAGATGCAGGTCTGCAAGACACCCATTAGACAGTACACAGCAAAAAGGCCACTCGCAGTTGCAGCTGAAGAAAGTGACAGAATCATGCAGACATCTAAAGCTTATCTATTTTGCAGATATATTGTGATCAAGTCTGAAAATCATTGTGATATCAGTTAAACCAGCAAAGTTCCTGGCTGAAGCTATTTTGCACGACGTCAGATGTCATTTCACTGTGAGATATGATTAAGAGGTGCTAGAATTAATCCATTTAAGGATACTGCTGCATTAAAAAAAAAGGAAATTACTTCTGCTTTTGTCTGTACTGGTCTGTGGACCAGTGTTGATTCACAAATATCTGAGGTCTTATGTTCTTGGCTTCGACTATTAATTTTCCAGTGTAAAACTTTAAAACATAAGATGCTTTCCTGGCATTAGCTTCTTTATGAGTTGCAAATCCATGTGATCCATAATGCAGATACATAAAACAGTCACCAGTGTATGCTGCAAACCTCTTAATAAAATCTTTTGCACTGGATGATTGCTTAGAGAACACTAGCCTTCACTTATGGGTCTTATCTTTTTAGGTATTTCCTGGTTCATTTCTCAAAAGCTTTACTGATTGAGTAGCTATTGGCAAAAAAACATGCCTATACATTCCTGAAAAAATAAAGGCAGGAATTTGCACATTTTTGCACAGCTTTTTATCACAATCACATTTATAATATTATTTTCTGACAATAATGTTTAGCCAGATTTGCATTTGCTTCAGTTCCCGTTCAAAGGTGAGGATTGCTGGAGTGCCATCAAAATTCCATAAGCTATAAAGAAGTAAATGTGTCTACAGCTGGTAGAGAAGAGAAGCTGTTGCGGCCTTATGTGCACAAAGAGAAGGTTCTTCTTGAAAGGAACCACTGGAGATGGTGGCCATAGAAGTTGCCATAGCCTATAGAAGGCTGGAGGACCTCTGCAGAGCTGGTATTTCCAGGCAGATTCTAGACAAACATGAGTCCCAAACTGGCCATATTTTTGAAGACTTCGGGAGAGAGGGGAGAAAATGGGTAGTGTTGTGGTCATGTTATGCTGGACCTGGCTCTGTCTCAAGGATGAGATGAAAAAATAGTTTACCCCATGCTCCCTGGCACCCGGGTGGAAAATCAAAGAGACCCATATTCATTTAATCTTCATTGAAAACACACAGTAGAATAAACATTAGTAGTTGGCAAATGGAAAAGTTTTAAATTGATGATGGAAGAAACATTCATTTCCAAGCTTCTGAGCGAGCTATTAAAGTCAACAGAGTAAAGACAAAATCCCTGGCACTGAAAATGAAAGGAACAGTCTTTGTATCTACTTAGTTAAAACTTGGCAAAACAAATCTAAAGTAGTGGTTTCAGATTTCCATGTGCATTAACTGTGCCAACTTTTGTTTGCAGGGTTGCCATGACAGAAAGTTCATCCCACTTGCTTAGTGCTTTTTCCACTAACTTTTAAAATTAGAAGTTAATTTAAGCAAAAAGTTAGATCTTGTATCAGCACTGACATGTATTTATTTGTTTTGTACTGTTGAATGGTCCAGGCTTTTCATTAAAATACACTTTTTTGAAACAAGCTCATCACCATTTAATTGGCATTGGAGTGGTGTTTTAGTACAGTAAATAGAGCAGGGATAATTACTACACTAACAGTGTGGTATTTCTACCTACACTAGTCAGTGGGCTTTTGCAAGAGGATGAGGAATTCACTAATTTCAAAAACAAGGAAATTTGTGAACAGCAAATTTTCTCCTCTTGCCCTCCAACCCCCAAATATCATGGCTGTACATTAGCAATCAATTTCACATTATGACCAGTATTTTCATTATCCTAAAAATTTTCTTAATTCTCTACAGTTTGAGGTAGCTTTTGCATTATTTTATGAAAAGGTCAAACATAACAGAAGGAGTTTTTAAAAGAAAATTGTAGTTGTTTGGAAACTTCACACAACCCAGATGCATCACTGCCAGTATGTTTTTATAGGGTGAATAAAATATGCTTGTTAGGATACATTCTCTTATGAATTCTCTGTATTTTTAGAGCAAATTCTGGAGGATTCCTCTATAATTCTTAAAAGGATGCTATTAATAGCAGATGTATTTAATATGCGTAACAGCCTTAATGCATTAGTAACGTTTTGTAGTGTCATTGAGATTTGATATAGTTAACACAGCTGATGAGACACAAACACTTACTTTAAATATTTCATTATTCTGAATACTAAAATTGGGACAATATTGCCTTAAGGAAGGCAAAGACTAGCTTCATGTTAGTTTTTTCAGACAATCACAGGTTAGCAACCAAATTCAGTTTTTCTTCCATTAGCTGGTCTGGAAAAACAAGTATTTTCATTGATAAGGATGATAAAGTATTAGTTACTGCATCAAAAGGGTGCCAATATTCTGTTCAGACTGAATATATGCACATAAACAGTGAATAATTTTTGAATATATTTTTTGCCAATCCAAAATGATTCCTTTATGTCCTTTTGATTTTGTTCTACTTCTATAATTAGGGACTCCCATTCCATGTAAATAAATACATTATTTAAGTGGAAGTTCTTTTTATTAATGTCTATATGTTCCTTTCAAATTAAAAATAATTAACCTTGAAGAAGCAACTTAAGAGCCAAAGTAAAATCTTGATGGAGTTTGTTTAAAGGACTGCTCTTAACTGCTACTTTTCAGTGTTCAACAGCATGGGGTTTCCTATGTGCTTTTGGAAGCCATGATGTGTA
Source organism: Agelaius phoeniceus (assembly GCF_051311805.1). Classification (NCBI taxonomy): domain Eukaryota; kingdom Metazoa; phylum Chordata; class Aves; order Passeriformes; family Icteridae; genus Agelaius; species Agelaius phoeniceus. Next base: position 55,141,626 of record NC_135265.1, on the reverse strand, counting down.
CAATGCGTTGACTGGGCAGTGCAATGCAGCTGCTTTTCTGGACTCCCCAGTGCTTCTCTTCAGCTGTGCATGGGTCTCATCCTAATAGAAGTGTGACTGACTTCACGGCCTGTGAATGAGGATTGACTATGAAATCTTCTCCCCAAGTCTCCCATCCAAATTCTTTACTGATGAGTAGTAGAATATATAGCTGTATGTGAATAACCAGGTTGTTTATTCCATTGGTGAGCAGGAAATCCGGTAGACGGGGAGCACATAAGCACGCAAAGAGCCGCTAATTCACTGTTGCTGCACAAAGGTGATAGATGCCAAGCACAGCCAAACGAGGAGTAGCATCTGAAGCAGCAAGATGTTTGGCTGATGAAGTGTAGAGACTGGAAAGAAATCTCATATGCAGCCACTCTCATTTTACTGCAAGCTGAAACTGAGCAGTCAGTCCATCTGTGACAAATACTGCACAGTCTAGAACCATTGCTTCCCTATTCTTTATCTTTGTTTTGAATATCTCTGCAAGTAAAACAAACTAGAAAAAGGGATAAGCAGATTGCCTCAAATTGACCTGTAGTCAGCTTAAATATCACAAAAAGAAAACAGCTACAGATACTATGGTATGTTTTGAAATACACATAACTAAATGCAATGTTCTTAATTATGCATGGCAAATACTGGAAATCATGGACGATTCTTAAAGACAGCAAAATAGAGCTACTGAGAGTCAACAACAGGCAAACATCACCTTGCTGGTGGTACATACATTCCAGAATAGCTTGTGGTATGACAGATTACCAAATTAAAGTTCACCTCCCAGCTCTTCCATAATTTCTGGTGTGGAAATAGTTGCATAGTGTAGAGAAACACTGATCCCTCTTATAAGCAAAGAACACCTCTATCTGCTACTCACATAGTGATTTACAGCATCTAGCACAACACTTCCTCACCAACTTTGCTTGAGATTGTTTCTGGACCACAGCTAGTAAAGCAATGCCCCTTGTGACACAGACAAAGTTTTTTAGTTCATTTTTATTCTTCTATGCCTGGTGAAGAATACCACATTCAATATAGTACTGCATTTGTGTCCCAGCTGTTGATGAGTAGCGTTCAGTCCCTACACAGGGATAGGGAGCATTGCAGCCATGTGTTTTCTTTTGCTTTGTGTTCTCCCCCACCTTTTTTACCTTGTTACTGATATTTAAAATTTTTCATGTCTTGGTAAAAGCAGATGTTCAAGGCCTTATCGAGAAAAACAGGGCCTGTTAAAAAGGTTGAAGCTCAAGTCACTGCTCTGGCAGAGAATTTGTGTGCAGCAAGGTAGAACTGCCATTTTTGCACCTGGTTCTTGTACTTGCTATTGTGGTTTTATTGATTGTAAAGAAAATAAGAGGGTTGTGCTGCATTTTTTCCCTTTCTCCTTATAGTGTATATGTTGCTGTTTTCTGAGTCATTCCATGGCCTCTTCTCACTGCTGTTCAGCTAACTTCTTTGGCTGGAATTCATACACAGAAACAGAATTTACAGGTGCTTGGCTCTTAGAGTTCTTAAAAGAAAAGAGTTTCAAGTCTTTTTCTTTCAGAAAAGACTGGAAGTGAAAATTAGAAACATGGTTACAATGAGCATCTGAGACATGAAAGCAAACACTCATACCAAGTCACCTGCTGGATACTGTAGCCTGTATTGCTTCTCTAGGTTGGGGCTGGGATAATGTGACATTTTTCCTATGCCATTCCCAGGACACTTTCACAAACTCAGCATACAGACCAACCACAAATTTTTAAACCACAAATATTTTGATTCGTTATTTGATCACATTATTTAAAAAAAACCCTGCAAACACACACATATACAAAATACCTGGTACATTTCATTTACAGTAATGTTATTTTTATTTAAGGAAACATCACTCACTTCAAAGACTCCTTGAGGAGACTTCTTGTAATTCCGGATCTTCAAAGAACCATTGCTGAAGCTACAACTGGAGAAATATTTCTTTGTCCAAAGAGCCATTTACCATAAACAATTATAGAGGATGCAATTGCAGATCTATTACCTGAGAGAATGCAAAATCACTCTGAAGCCACCAAGGAGTTCAACAAGTTCCTCTTGATGAGACTTTGCCCCAGAGCCTCACATAGGCCCACTGCCAGGAGAAATGGCAGGATACCTGGTGGGGTAGGGACTTGTGACTCTCTGAACTGTAGGACAGGATTCTGCACAACCTCTTCCAAGGCTTCTGAGGCTGTATGTTGTTGCGCTGCTTTTTCTACAAGTATTGCTACTTTGAGTATGTCAAACACTTAGTCTGCATAAGTTCCATTGAAATTATGATTCCCATCAATGTTACAGCATCTGAAAAGTAAAGGAGAACAAAAATAAGCTGCAGTTTCTCACACTAAAGTTTGTATATGCTGAGAATGCCCAGATTTTGTCTTATGTCCATTATAAATCATGGTCATTGTTCTCTGAGTCAGCAGTCTGTTGTTTCAGAGTTAATTTCTTTGTGTCATTCATCCATTCCCTGTCATATTCAGCTGTGAAATCTTACATTGGGTTCTGTTGGCCTTTAAATGATAATCTTTTCACTGTCAATTAGTTTCTTGCTATGGAGTCCTGAAGATTTTTTCCTATGAATTGGGGGGTTATCTTAAATTCTGGTCCACAGAAACATTGGTATGGGTTCAATATGGTCTGGAAATCCACTGTGTAGGAATACCATGCCATTTTAATTGATTTTTCTATTCTGTTCTTAGACGGTCTGGGAGTGGTCCTGCACTCTGTAATTAGGAAACTGCTCTTATCTGGCACAAGGACTTAATTGGAAGATCCTACCCCTGATCTGTGAGTCATGTTTTCACAAAAAAAAAAAAAAAATTGACTGGTAAAATTTAGGAATTTAGCATATCTAGATTACTTGTTTGACACAAAGACTTTGGCATTCAAACAATTACAGTGTTGTCATATTATGCTTAATTGCCTGTCTTTGAATGAGGATCCCAAGATAAACCATCCTGATTGATCTCCTGTGTCTTGATGATACCCCAACTCCAGTTAACATTTCAACCATTTGTACAGTATGAGACCTAAGGTCCCATTTGAACTGAGAAAGTAAATGGCTTATTAAAGTCTAATTTCTCCAGCTTGTTCTTGCCTTTGGGCATTTTAAATAGGTTAATGCAATTTTTACAATACACTCAGGGAACTTTACTCACAGAATATTGTCATAAAATGGCCCCTAGATTATCTTAAAATGGAAATTATTCCAAGTATACTTGTCCTGATACTTAGTCAAGCTCTCCACCTAAGAAATTTTTCTTCTTCTTCTTCTTCTTCTTCTTTTTTTTCCCCTCAAGATTTTAGTGGATTATTGTACATTTTAAAGTTTGGTAAGGAAAAAAATAGTCAGATTTATTTAATGCAGTGGATCATTTTTCAGGGAAGCTCCAGCATTCATCAAAACATAGAGATACCACAGGCACCATATAAATTATGATGGTGTTCTTCTTAATACTTCCTTTTTATTGCCTACATTCTTTAAAGTGAATTTAGTGCTCATGAACAATGCTGGATACAACAACACTAGAAAGTGAAGTCCTCTGTTTATCTGCAGAATTGGTGCAGAGGACTACTGGCAAGTTTCTTCCCATAACCCCATCTGTGTTTTGCAGCTGTAACCTTGAGGGATGACCTTTAGGAGCAAGGAGATGACTTGATCCGTGTACTCTTTCTATTCTCTGCTGAAAGTGCAGATAGAGATGCCAATTGATGCCATTCAACTCTTTTTGATCTTCCTCATTAGATGTTGTGAGACCATCAATTTATTACCTTGACTGTGGCAAATTTCTTCTAATGCAGGCAGGCTCTCTGTGGATATCTGTGTATAAATAAGACTTCTATACATTGAATACATCTAACATTTTGTATGTTAGAAAACATGCAAAAGCACCATTAAAGTGTGATGACTTTTGTTCCCTATATTGACCTAGGCTGAATTTGAGCCAATGATTCAGAAAGAATATGCTCTGTATCCAATTACTCATGTCGTCAGCCACAAGTCCAACCCTTCAGGGATTTTTTTTTTTCACAAAGAGGATGCTAACATATTTAAAAGAACTCACATTTTACTCTCAAAAAAAAAAATCCAAGCATATTGAAAAACACGGGTATTTGGCTAACCTACCCCTCATTACCCAGGGGGGAGAGAATGTAAATGCGGGCTTGCATTAGATTGTTCACTGTGCGTATTCAATCTTTAGAAATCTGTTTCAAAGAAAAGAAAGGCATAAACCTCATTAGAAGAGAAACAACAGGGTGGAAAAAAAAGCGAGCCATGTCAGTTCAAACGCAAGTCCAGATGCTAAAGTTAGTTACACTTTTCAGTTTAAGGCAATGCAAATCCATTCTCCATTACAGGGGAAGTGGAAAAAGGCATTAAGCCCTTGAAATGGCAGGAGTCAAGTTCTGTGCTCAGTCAAATAGGAAAAGGTTTAATGTATGATTTTCTTCTTTTTAGTCCATTGTACATTGTATCAAGGCACTGAAGAACAACTATGAATTACATAAATAGGAGGAGAGAAGCTAGAGTGGCACAACTGTTTGTAAGCTAAAATTGTTTCTTATTCCTCCTACCCCTCATTCCTCTTTACACAGAAACAAACATGCACAAAACATTAACAAAATAAATCAGAATTTATATGAAGGTTATCCACAAGAGCAGATTCTAGATATAATTTGAATCCCTGAATATTAATTTGATCTTCTGCCAAGTGCTGTAGAGGTCTTAAGAATCTGAGTTTATATTGTGAGGAAAGGTGAAAAAGGAGTCCTAATTTTAAATTGTTTTCATTATATAAACATTTGTGAGCACACTTATGTTCCTTGCTTTTTGGAGAATCATGATTAAACTTTAAATATATGTTTTAGCCGAAAATAAAACCAGGGATATTCCCCTACTTATGTCACAATATGTTAGCCAGAGGAGACAATTGCTACTATTTTCCATTAATCCGGGTTGGGAAATGAAGACAGAGCCTCTTCAGTTTGCCCACTACAACAAAGCTTCACTCATCCCCTTGTCATGGATCAGACTGCTTCTTTCAGCATGGTTGCCTCAGAGGTGAATTTTCCCCATTGTAACACTCTATTTGGCAGAAGGGCATTTTCATTTCATTTTAGTTTCCTGTGTAGGTAACCAGCAGAGGAATAGAATATGAAATGACACATTTTGTGCGAATATTGTAAATGCATGGCAACACTATGCCTGAGGTATCCCCAAAGAAAGTCAAGGAGGAGTATATACCTTAGGTCATAACTTTGTCTAATTCACAAAGTAGCCTGAGATCTGTGACAAGTATTGCAGTAGATGACCTAGGAGATCAGAAAGTTTGGTTTCACTGCCTCTTGAAAATTGATTTCCACCACTTAACTCCATGCCTCTTATTCTAATGCAAATGCTTTGATACCATGAGTAAGTATAATCTGCTTAAAGGAGGATCATAAACTGTGGGGTGATCTCATGGAAAGTCTGCCACAACACCACAGCAAGCAAGAAGTTTGTGGAACCATAGGTTTTGAAACCCCATGCTCCATTGTTTCTTCATAGATATCAGTTATATTTACCATCATCTTGGATACCTGGTATATATCCAACACATATTTTTTTAGGGAGAGTTGAAATGTCACACAGCTTTTGAGGATTTTCCTCATAGTTTTTTATTGCTTGCATACATTTTTAGTTGTGTGTCTCTTTTAAAGTGATGTACTTTATGTTGAACTTTTTAACCGTGAAAAGAACTTTCTGCAATTCTTTGCAAGCCTTTTTAATTCTTGAATGCAATTGTGAAAGTAGCACTTTTCACTAAAATATGTCAAATTTTTACCCAGCTGTTAGCCAGTAAGTCATAAAAAAGATTCCTGTGAGGTAGGCAGTGCATGTTATCTTTTATACATGCAGACATAGCACTGTTGTACCACCTGAAATTCCATCAGGCTCCAAGCTCTGCAGAAAGTGACAAATGCTAGACAGGTATACTATTTATAATGGATGAGCTATGCAAGCCAGCTCTGGGAGTTGGATTGGATTTGATTGCAAACAATAATATGACACAACCCCAGCTGTGGATAGTACACACATTGTGAGAGGCAGTGCAATCTGGCAGAATGAACACCAGACACAGGCATGATCCAGAGCCCTAAATCCAGCTTCATGGTACACCTACTGTGTGGCTTTCAGAACACCTTTTCTGATCTAACAGTCCTTCTTCCAATTCCTTGTTGGTTTAGCAACAGCATATTAAATGATCATACCTCTCTAAGCCACTTCAATGGAATTTATAGCTCAGCTTGATGATGGACTTCAGAGAGGCTTTTTAAAGGAATGACATGAAAACACAAGAAGTTATTTGAATAATTTCGTGTTTGAATAATCTTGTGCAGTTGCTGACAACAAACTTGGAAAATTTTCCATGAAGTAATTAATCAGATTATCCTTCAGGGAATATCTTCTACCTCAGCAAGAATGTTTCCATTTCCAGTACAAAAGTGAATGGTGGAATACTGATCTTCCTGCTTTCACCAATATTCAAGTATTGACCAGTATTGAAAGCAAAGATTTTCTAGTCCAAGATGAGAAGGCTGTGTCTCCTCCTGTCCAATTGTGCACACACAATATAAAACAGTCCCTCATTTCTGAGCCATGTGGTTTAGAATTTATGCTTCTGTGGGATGTCATTTAATTCATTTCTGTGTTGGAGTCTGTGGATGCAGTAAGGGTCAGTTTGAAGTCTTGGTTCTGGTTATCAGTGGTTCATCCAGTCTGCTAAGCAATCATAGGTGAAGGAATGGCCTGCACAATAGAAAGAACTGGTGTAGATTACTTTTTTCCTTGTGGGAATGGTCAGGGTCTTTCTGCTTCTACAGATAGAATTGGTGAATGGTTTTCCTTGCCATCTGAGATGATTCGTGCTATGAATCGTTAAATAATCTATGCAGTTACTTTCTTATATGCACACCTTCTTTGTTCTCACATGCCTTGGATTATATTTCCACTCACTACCCTGTTGGATTTGGGGCATTTAGGTTCAAATTCTCATTGGGAAATTGATGGGAGTATTCCCTTACTTCTCCAGGGTGATTTCTTTTGCTTGAGATAACATGCATGTTTTTAATCTGATGGTCACTCTGCTTTGTGTTGAAACACAAAACTTCTATGAATAATTTTCTTGATAGAAATATATTGGTATTATCAGTCCTCCTCTGTATTATTAGGATTCTTTGTTGAAGTCACATACACATGGCTATAATTCTTGTTAAAGCATATTTCTAGTTTGATTCCTGCATCGGATGAAGAAAATTTAGAGCAGCTATGAGTATGGGAATGGAGAGCCAACAGCTCTTCCTATCTAGTCTTATACTTTTCCTTCTTACAGCTTTTTCTGGTTTACCCTTTCTGCCTCATCCTTCTCCATTGTCTTTTTATTTTTTCTTTTTCTTATTCCAGTTTATGGCTCACTGATTTCATAAGTTGCACCAAGACCTCAGGTTCAGCCTCAGGCCATGGACATCTAGAAAGCTGAAATAGGGATGTCGGCATGAAAAGAAAGTGGAGATGATGTGGCTTAATCTGCCAGTCCACAAATAACTTGGTCAACAGAGTTTCTGGCCATGAAATCTGAGGGCCATTTTAAAAATAAGAAATTTAATTCATTCCCAATTTACTTTTGCTTCTCTGGATAGAAATTAGAATACAGGGTGGTGCTGGCAAAGCAATATACGGAGCAAAAAATATCATAATGACCTTGCAAGCTGTTTTTCTTGGGATCTTATAGCTAACTAATTCAACCCTTAAGATGTTGATTAACATCTCTATGTCTGGAGACCGAGGTGATTTATTCAGGGCATAATCCCAGAAAGCATCAGTCTTCTGTGATGCTCTTGATGCAACTTAAAGCTGTTCTTCCTTAGTGACATCCCTATGACACACTTCCTGTCTTCCTTAATTTAATGAATGTCCTAGTCAATTTGAAAGTGTCTCTGGGAAATAAAGTTTGCCCTTTGTGCTAGCAGGTTGATGTGAGCCATGCACTTCCAAACATCACGTTTGAAGCATATGCTAGCAAAACACAACAGATCTTAACTATCAGGAGTAAGTGAGCAGTGCAAGTTACAAGAAGGAATTTATAACTTTTAGATGTGAATTATAAGAAACAGTTCTTATTTCAGAGAGACACACATTTTATTATGTATTTTTTGCTCCCTAGGCATCGCACAAGAAATTTTGCAGCTGAATGTTTTATTTCCTGATACCTACTGCATAATAACATGTCAAAGTTCTTTGCAAAGTACCCTTTATTTTATGACTATGGCTTTCTCCTCCTTTACATAACAGCACTGGTTCACGTTATGAGTTCTTGCTATACTTACAAGTACAGTGACAATCTGTTCCTCTCTTCTATAGGTAGAGAATATTCCCATTGGCTTCACTGGTAAGCTTATCTGAGCCTCTCTTGGTCAGCTCTGAGCCCCATCCTGTGGCAGTTCTCTATCCCTTTCAAAGGTTTGCTTTCATTGCCCCCAGGGAAGTCTGGCTCTTTACCACAGAATTACACAGGCAGAACCACAGACTATTATTGGTGGGAATAATTTCTTCCCACATCCTGAAGTCTAGGGCCAGCTGTCCTCTAAGCTGTATGCCCCTCAAAGTAACAGAACCAGAATTTTATCCAGAATACTTTTAAAGCAGTAGGTATTTACTGAAACTTGTATAACTTCATTCCCTCTCTTCAATTCACAGCTACCTCATCCCTGAACTCCCAGCTTCAACAGCTTCAGCATCTTCAGCAGCTCCAGCATCAACAGCAGCAGCAGCAGCAAAGCCAGCAGCAGCAGCAAGCTCAGCAGGCACAGACTCCACAGCCAACCCAGCAGAGCCAGCAATCACAGCCACAGCCATCAGCACCACCACAGCAGAACCAAACACAGTCCCAGAGCCAGAGCCAGCCACCTCCAGCCTCACAGTCCTCCAGCTCCCCTCAGAAACCCAGCCAGTCACCAGGGCATGGCCTTCCATCTCCTCTTACTTCACCAAATCCATTGCAGGTAGGATGCCACATACAAATCCCTAGAGGTCTTAAAACAGCATGTGCATTCTCTCTCGCTGCAATGGGAAATGAAGCAAAGGCTACACCTTCTGACCACACAGGCTGAGAAATTCCACTTTGTATTACTCAATCCTTATGGGCATTCAGTTTATAACAGCTAAAATGCCTGATGAACCGTAAAACATACCTAATGATGGTTCTAGGATGCTGCTTCCTGAAGAGTGTCTTTTGCTTTTAAAGTCTCCTGTCGAAAAACCCATAGAAAACTTTTTAATTTTTTTCCACAGATTCATCATGTGACATTCACAAAAGACATTTGCCCAGCAGTCACCCTTTAGGATAGCTTAAGAGGGTAACAATATTAGCAGTTCATTAAGAGATAATCCTGAGTGTCAGCTTCTGCAGATGGACAAGTGCAAGGGGTGGATGCATCCTCTTGAAATCACAGTCCTAATTTTTATCCTGCTAATAATCAAATACTTCTGTTAAGGTTCTTAGTATAGGTTCCAAAGCTAAGAATGCCACTTAATGCCATTCATTGATACTCACTCCAATGACATGGTTATTTTTTAACAGATCAGCAGCTACCATATCCATACTGATGCACAGCTCTGCCCATCTTAGAAGTTCTGGGCAGAAACAGGAGAGCTCTGGTCCAGTGGTCCCATTTTCTTAGAGCTGGGTGTTCTTGCACTACATGTGTCATGCTACATTCACACTGTGCAAGAACAGCTTTGACTGTACCCATAAGTAGTGTGATTCTGAGCACCAGGGTAGTCTGTGAAGTGAATGAAGTCTTATTCACTAGGCAGTGAAACTGCACTTAGAAACCAGATAAGTCTCTATCAACTTTAGTCTTTAAATTTTGAGAAACCACTTAAAATATTTTATCCACACTGATGGATTTGGATCCATTTCCTGCAGAAATAAAATTGCATTAGCTTAATAATTAAGCAATCCTTTTTTAGACAATTAAGGGAAGTGGTTTACCAGAAGCTTTTCTTGCATGTGGCCAGTTAAACCTGCATTAATCTGAGCTTGAACTAAATTGCATCAAATCTGATTTTTTAAAATTGTTTAGATAATAGACTTAAAAGTCTGCAAGAGATGTGTCCTTGCTTGCTGAACTTTTTCTTAGAGTAGAGAATAATGCTTCTAAAGCTTCTTCTCTGTATTGTCGTAAGGACTACATATGCATCACTTAATGCCCCATCTATCATGTTAGTGAGTGCTTTGGGGCTTTTTTGTATGCAGATTATTGACATTCAGAGACACATATATTTTCAGGGGAGCTTCTGTTACATTTTATTGCCTTGGTACAGCTGTAATGTATGCACACTAACTGTACACATGATATTTTGCTAAAACTACCTGCTAAATATTGTGTTTCAAAAGTCATTAAGTTCTACAAACAAAGCAAATGCACACATAAATTAGAGTTGGGAAGAAGTTGGATTATCTCAGACAACATACCTCGAGAGGGTTGTACTGAATCTGAGGTCTTAAGGCTTATATAGCCTTTGATCCCAATGGAAATCTCAGATGAATGTTAGTATTTTCAGTCCCATCTGTGATCTTCCAGGTGCTTTCAACTGTTAGCTTCCCTGGGTCACTTCTCAATTTCAGAAGTACAATAAAAGTAAGTAAAAGCTTTCCTGTTAGATGCTAATGACAATACTTCCACATAGATACCTTGGCATATCTCTCTCTTTAGCATCCTCATGCTCACAACTACCTATCTGAGGGCAGTTTGGAAGTGGCAGACAACAGAAGTGAAAGAAGGGAACCAAGTACTCTGAGGTGTTTTTAGTTCAAATACTATCCCTTGAATGTTTCAGGAATTGGGATTAAACTTAATTAAATACACCAGTGTGAGATCTGGCATTTCCCCTGGGGTGAGCTCAGCCAGTGCTGCCAAGCCAGTTGCATGTCTGGTTCACTTTCAGAACAGTAATGAAGGAATTAGAAGTCATTAGGTGTTAGTTCTGGCTCAGCATTAAAAACTTGCTAATAAATTGTTGGATAAGTAGTTCTAATGGTCTTTCCTCTCTGATCCTCACCATTTAAATAGCCATGAAATCCCAAAGTTTGTTTGCAGATACAAATATGTTGTGTACTGACAATCACAAGAGAAGCCAGAATTGAGCACACTACTTTAGCCCTCACCTTGAGCCATGTGTGTAGGGTCATTACTTTGGTTTTCTAGCCATCTCTACAGCATTTCTACAGCAAGTTCAATACAGCTTAAGCTTCCCTAGAAGTAATTAAAACTTGAAGCATGCTCTGTCATATTACCAGGCATTCTGAGACACTTTTATATGCAAACAAGTGACCCTGAGAAATATTTCCAGAGGAACTGATGTTTTATTTTGTATATGGTTGTTTGGGTACTTTTCTAAATCAGAGCAGTGGTGACATCTCCTCTATGAAATTTGTCTTTCCATTCAAAATCCTGCAGAGAATGGCTGCCTTACCTTTGTACATCCATCTTGAGGATTGGATCTGAAATTATTTTCCTTCACATAGGCAGTTTAAAAAAAAGCAAACAAATGGAGGGAGCACATATTTGGCAGCAGTTCCACATAATAACTGCTTAGAATATGGATTTTTTTAATGTTCAATGCTCCAACGTAAAAATCAACCTGAAACAAAAGTCAGAGGTAGTATGTCCTCTAGGGTAATGTTCTTTATGAACTAGAGTGAGATGGATTTTGTTTGAAGAATATTAAGGGAATAAAGAACAACTAAGTTAAAGTTTGACAGCTAAAATTTCATTTCTGAATTCTTGACTTTTTTCATGTGGGCTTTATCCTCTTACATTATTCAGGACCTGTCTGAAAGATATTAGTTTAAAAAAATGCAACCTCAAAAAATTGTCATGGAAAGTCAGTAATTCAGGATGATTGTGTTTGTTTCAAAAAACTGAAGGATAACAGCAATTACATCTCAAAATGTACAGATGCTGTCATGTCCTTCAGAAGGTAAATTAAATGAAAGTGACTTGCTTAGGTATACTTGGGTGAGGTACTTTGCTAGGTGATCAGAAATTATTAATGCCAGCGCAGTGTATACCAGCTAAAAGTCTCGGAATTATTCTTGTCAGATTATTCTGTAATAATTTTATCACTATTCTTTAAAGGATTCAGTGGGCTGGACTGTAGTTACAAAACTACTTTTCATGGGGTCTTTTAATGATTGTGTAGAAAGATGTAAAATCTCCCTTTAGGTTCCAGGATATTAATTTTTTGCTAACAATTATGAAGATGCTCCAGATTTACACTGATAAAAGCCAAACACTGCAGAACCAGGGTGATTGTTGATTTGCAAGAGACAACCACCAGAGAAGAATTTTTAAAAGCTGAGCTCCCTTTCAGGAAGTGGTGGGTTAGGCAGCTGACATAAGACTTTCATACCTCCCTTCTAAAAATGGTGAAATCCCTCATAAAGATAATTACAGTCTGATGTTTATTTTCATTGTGTCAATTGATTGAGACAAAGGAATCCAGAGGCAAAAGACAACCTATCTCACATTGTAAGTTGAGGACTTCAAAACCTTTACTTCTGGGAAAATATACCTCTCCAAATATGCTTATCATGTGAATGTTTAGTGTTATTACATGAAAAACATATGGGTTCTTGGATGGTCAGCATGTTGCAACATCAAAGGATAGATATCACTTTAAGACAGAACATCTTACAGAGTTTCCATGCAATTAAAATTTTGGAGTCATAAGAACTTGATTATATGCAGTATAAAATCAGATGAGCTTAGTACTAAGTAACTAATTATTCTGCTTGACTACCAGAATAAGGCAGTTTCTACCAGCAAAATATATTTAGGTGGCTCCAAAAAAAATTGTTAGCTTCTGGTGCTGACTCTCACTGTATATTTTTGAGATATGGATAAGATGAATGTACACATAGCCAGACCTGCAAAGGGAGTGCTGCACTATAGGAATAGATGAATTCTCAATGATTTCTACTGTTCTGTTTGTGTGTGAATAGGAACAGACAAGCAGGAAATCCCCCAGAGATTTTCTTACTGTAAAATTATTCTGACCATTTTCAGAACTCTTTCCTGAAGAGTCTCTTTTGTCACAGAAGTCTACCTACAATAACGGCAGCTGATGGAAGATGATGAGTGAGAAAAAATAACAATAAAAATAAGGAAGAAGGGAAGTGAGGAGATGACAACAGCACAAAAATCTTCCAAGTAATAGCAAACTTTAGGATCCCAAAACCAGAACCTCCTTCAGATTAAATTTTCATACTAATCTTAAATAATGTATTTGGAAACTCAACACTTTTATAACAAAGGAACAAAGAAAAGCAAAAGGCTGAAATACTCAGCTGCAAATGAGGGAGAATATATACACAGATGTCTTAGGCTCCAATAGTCACACAAAAAAACTCCCCCTTCCCTTTCCACCTACCCTCATTCACTGGTTAGCTTCTCATTAAGGCAAAATCAGCTTTGAAGAAATCTCAATATTTTCTGAGACTTTGACATATATACATATCTTTAAGATACAGAAGTCACAAACAAGTCTGTCAGCTTGATAAAGGCCAGTTTTTCAAGGATTATGCTCATGGTCTGTCTTTATGACAGTGTTTGCATCCAAGACTTATTATATTTTTCTCAGATTTTTTGACTCCTGAGATTAGGAAAATTTGATTGAGATTATGACACCAGTAATCCCACTGAGTCTGGTGGGTTTCTTTGTTTTGCTAAAATTGTTCAACTTCCTCTGCATAAGATACTGTGCAATGTATGACTGATTGAATCTGTTCCCAAGTTGCTTAGTAATCAATTTGACAAAAAAGTATTTTATAAATGAGTAAATTCAGTGCTTCACATCCATCACCCAAAATCCCCTAATTTTTGGTATCAATAGGGAGTGAGATAACCCACATCACAAGGTGATACGTGACATAGACAAGAAGACATTTATTTGAGAAGGTTCATATCCATCACCTGATGAGAGTGGGCCAGTTGAAGTGCTGATCTTGGGTGGATCTCCAGGAGATACTGACAAGACCTAGGTCTCAGCTCTAAACTGATGGCGTGGAAAGTCCCCTGCAGTCAGCTAAATTGAGTTAAACTTGGTGATCTGTCGAAAATACTTTGCTTATTTCATCCGCTGTTCATTTCAAACTGAAAGATTTGAACACTTTGTTCTACTGACAGTTTTGGATTTCTGTGTAATCCTATAGTATTGTAAAGACTTTTGTGGGTTGATAAATGTGATTTCATGGGCAGAACAAGCAAGTACCTGTGTAAAAATTTCCACTAGCAAGGAAGTCATGGTACTCAGGTACCACACACACACATAGTTATTACCCACTGCAAATGCTGCTGTGATTCAGGCACTCTCCTTTTGATTTGGTGCTCCTCTTTTTGCCAGTGCACACAAACATTACTGTTAAGAAATTGAGCTTTTCTTGAGAAATTGTTTGGCTTGAGTTTCAGTGCCACCAGGGCCTCTTTCCTTCTTTCCTCTTACCTCTTCTGGTACTTCCATGGCCATACTCATCCTTTCTGCATCTTCCACCAGCTGGGCTGCTCTGATATGACAACATGGCACTTTATCCTGGCTGGACACTCAGGAGCCTCTGCACTGTGCTCTATCCTGGACCTAGGGCACAGTAAAGAGACATGCCAGCTGGTTTCCTGCTATAGCTAGATTGTTTGATGGCTTGTACTCATTCCAGATCTCTTTCTCCTCAACAGTCTTCCTTCTCCCAGTAGTTCAGTGCTTTTTGGGGTCTTTAAGGCATTGGGAGTTCCCCCTGTAAAGCTGTTTAGTACTGCATTTAAACAGACCAGAGATGTTTAAAAATCTCAAACAGACTTTATAAGCACATCTTCTCATTTCCTGAGGAAACTTTCTCTGAGATAGAGCACTGGCTGGCTGGTCCATCCAAATATATTCTGCAGCTGTTGCTATTTCAAAAGCACAAGGAGGATTGGTGTCTGACTCACATTCAAAGCCAAGGAAATTAATCTTTGAGCAAAACAACTGGCATTATTAGCACCCAAGGGGCAGATGCTGAGGCTAATAATGGAAACCATTTGCTAGAGAATTCTCTGAAGCAGAGGAGAGTGGAGCTGTTTGCCCAGCAAACAACTTGCTCTGGCTTCTGAAATGGGAGCATTTAATAAACTCCCTAAAGCAACTGAAGTATTTAATACATGGGAAAATAAATAAATAACATCCTCACAGAACAAATTTGGGAAAGGATACATATCCCATAAGGTCTTCTATTTACAAAGCCTTTCTAGGTAGAGAGCAGGACCCTTGGGGATCTTAAGGACAGAAAAAGTTGACACAGCCTCTCAGATACTCTTATAAATCAAGTTGATAGCATTGTTTAACTGTTAGCATTGATTTCTCTTTATTTTTTCAGTCATATTTCTAAAAATTTTTAAAGAAAGTAGAGAATGTTCTAAAGCATTACTTTATTTTCCCCTATTTTTCATATCCCCATCTTTGTATTAAAAAAATGCAAGTCATCACAGGTTTCTAGTCTTGCAGGAAAGTAATTTTTCTACTTGGAAGCAAGTGGACTGAGTGAACACTGAGAACCTGGTGGGCTTGGGTCTTATTGCATCTGAGGAGTAATATTTTGTAAGTGGTATAGCCCTGATGTTATATTATTAAGGCTCATTGTGCAAAAAAGCACCTAAAAGAGGTTGCTCAGCTCCTACATACTGCTAGGGAGAAAAAAAAAGCCACTCTAGACTGTGTTTTAAATTTTAATATTAAGCCTTTTTTTGGCAGTACTGTTGAGACCTATCCGAGTGTCCACTTCTGGATACTGTTGGTGGTTTTAGCAGATGCAGGTGTTTAAGAAGAGTAATACTTTTTCCCTTTTTATTGGTAGCCAGAATGTTTTGAGAGAGTAACTAAGCACAGGCCTGGAGATTATGAAATTTGCTTAAGTGTTAATGGGTTGATTGCTGAGTTACAGTCTGCCGTCTTTACTGGAAATTGATTGACTAGTGCTGCAGGTCTTCACACTTGACGCTCGGATTTGACTCGAAAATTCTGCCAAGTCTTTTACTCTGAAATTTATCTTAATTAGATCTGAAAGACCTGCCACAGCAGAATAGTCACACCGATTAAAATGAAAAACAGGAGAAATTACTGATCAAATTAATCATAATGTCGGGTTACAGCTGTAGGTCTGATGTAATTTGCCACTCCAGTGAGTTACATCGGCCCAGGCAGAGGAAAGAGAGCTGGTTTTATGCTGATCCGTAACACCAGGCAGCTTCAGGCAGCCCATCAGGATGCTTGTTCCTTTCATTCTCTTGGCTTATTCTGACCTTAGAGGTGCAACTAGAAACAATTTAGGCAAAAGAAAAAATAGCCTTTTATCGAAGGGGTTAGACTGGAAACATGAGCTTTCCAGTCCTTCATTTTTTGCCCTTCTCCACCAACCTTCTACTTTTGTTTGAAGTAATTAACAATTATGTGAAAACTGGAAAACTAATAAGTCAGAGGTCACCACCTCAGCCACAGTCAGAAAATGTGTCTAAGAAATCCTTGTGGGTTAGGACATGAGGAAATTAGGATCATTTAAACAAATGGGCATTTAGCCGTACATGTCCTTCTGTCATGGTTTGACACTGGCCAAACTCCAGACACCCACGAAAGCCACTCATTCACCCTACCCTGCCACAGATGGACAGAGGAGAAAAAAAAGTTCAACAAAGGGTTCATGAGATAAGGACTGGGAGGAAACACTGCATGGGCAAAGCAGGTTCAACTTAAAAGTACAAAGTGAATTTGTTACTAACAAAGTCAGAGATGGATAATAAAAAGTAAAATAAATCCTTAAAAACACCTTTTTCCACAGCCTCTCCCTCCTTCCCACCAACAGCACAGGGAGACAAGGGTGTGACAGTTTTGGTTAGTTTGTCACCTGAAGTTTTGTTCTGCTGCTCACGGAAAGGTGTAATTTCCCTGCTATGCCATGGGGTCTCTTCCCACAGGAGACAGCTCTCCATTCTCTTCTCCAATGTGGTTCCAATCTCGTGAGCAGCAGTCCTTCCAAAACTGCTGCAATGTGAGTGCCTCCCACAGGGAACAGTCCTCCCAAAACTGGTGCAGTATGGGTCACTCTTCCACGGGTTGCCGTCCTCCAAGGACAGGCTGCTCCAGCCTGGATGCAGGGGCCAACTCTCTCCACCGGGTCTCCCACTGGATCACAGCCTCCTTCAGGGCATCTACCCACTCCAGTGTGAGCACCTCCCCCATGGGGTGCAGGTGGATCTCTACACCCCCTATGGACCCCCATGGGCTGCAGGGGCACAGCTGCTTCACCATGGTCTTTACCACAGCCTGCAGAGGAATCTCAGCTCTGGTGCTTGGAGCACCTCCTGCCCCTCCTTCTCCACTGACCTTGGTGTCTCCATGTTGTTTCCCTCACATGTCCTCACCTCCCCCTCTTCTCTGGCTAGAAAAAATCTGCGCCCACTTTGTTTTGGTTTTCTTTTTAAATGTGTTATCACAGAGGCATTACCATCACCTGTCATTGGCCCAGCTTTGGCCAGCAGCATGTCCATCCTCAGAGCCACCAGGGATTGGCTCTGCTGGACATGGTGGAAGCTTCCAGCATCTTCTCACAGAAGCCACCTCCATGGCCCCTCACTACCAAAAGCTGGGCCATGCAAAACCAACACACCTTCTTAGCAAGTAGGAAATCAATAATGAGACTTGATAATTTGTAGATACAATGATCCTAAAATTTATTTTTAAACTTCATACTTATCATATTCTACTATGTATTATATTTTTTCTTTTTCGTATACAAATTACTAATTGAATGCATGTTGATAGGTGATGGGCTGTGGGTCGTAAGGGGCCAGCATAATATTTTCATATGGAAGAGATGCCTTCTACAATTCCTGCTGTTCCACCAGCAATGTTTGAAAGATTTTTAGGACAACTTTTCTTGTAGCACCACCGTATTTTTTTGCTGCTGATCCGGGACAAAGCCAAGAATTAAAAAATTTGCCACCAGCTGAGAAAGGAAATGAAGCAAAGGAAAGAGAGCAAGGAAGCATAGATGGGCACTATGAGTCTCAAGAAAAAAAAGAAGTCTAACCTCTGAAATACAAACCATTTTTGTTATGATACTGTAATATCTTAGACTACTCATGAAATTTCTAAGTGTTTTTTCTTTCCAACAATGATGCAATTCTATAAAGTTGGTTTCTCCCTTGCCCAAAATTTCCTTTTAATTTTCTATTTTAGGCCTTGTAAATTTGAAATAACTAAGTATACCTATTGTTTAAAATCAGCTTAATGGATTTATAAAAAAATATTATACTGAAGAGTCTAAAAAATATTGGCTTAGGAAAATAAGTTGAAAATAATTTAAATTCATAGTGATGATTTGAAATCTGCTAGAATACTTAATCATTTTCAAATGCAAGGGTTTTTTCATATATTCAATTTTCCCTCTTCATTTGCATCAGAAATTGCATGATAAATTAGGATAATTTCAGATAATTTCCCACAGGACAGAACTTGACTTATTTTGGATAGCTTAGACATGACCTAATATCCTGTGGGGATTCCAGTTGGAGAACCAAGTTAGGTTTTGTTTGTGAAAGAGACTGGAAGACAAAGCTGAACTCAGCTCCAGAAGACAAAAACTGACATATGGAAACAGCACTTCATATGTTGCTAGGATTCTCCTTTTACTAAAGGAATCATGATGGTGCATTCTGGTCTTAAAGGAGATGAGATTTTTTTAAAGCAGCAATCACCCCTGCAATGTCTTTGTCTAACTATTAAGAAATATTTACTGATTGTAAAAAGCATTGGGGAAGCACTCAGATTTGGGAGGATCCTAGTCTTTGAGCAAAAATACTGATGCTACAAAGAAAACCCTAAAATATAGGTATAGTCACATTACAGAAGGGTGCTCTTTACTAGAGATGGCCAGTAAATTGGTATCAAAAGATGAAGCTGAATTAATATGATAGTAAGTGATATAAAAATTGTTAGTTTTTAATACACTCATGATTTTCACCATAGTAACCCTGTAAATCTCTTTTCAGCCTTCTAGAGAGCCAAATCCAGCTGGAGTGCTGTCTTTTTCTCTTAATGCTCTTGTCCCACTTTGGGTATCCTTGTGGATTGGTGGCTCCAGCTGGAACAGGACTGAAAATGGTAGAGGGATGATCTCCTCTTGGTCTCTTCCCAGGAACTTGGGGACACCTCACAGAGTGACAAGTAGAGCTGCCTGTGAGGGTGCTCCATGGGCCATGGGGCAGATGATGAGAACTAGGGCTGTACTGGGATCATTATCTAGGAAGGGGCAAGTAAGGTGAAGTCAGTCTCATTCCCAGGATTCATCTGAAGGTGCAGTTTCCATCAGTGTATTCCTCAAGGACTGGGTCTGATCTCAGGGAAGAAAAGGAAAATGCTGGGAGGAGGAGAAGGGAGGGAAAAAAAGTCTTTGTTACTCACAGTGCCTTTATTCCTACTGGCCTATTATAGTGAGAAAGAGAGAGGAAAAAAAACATTGGTATTGGTATTGGTATTGGTATTGGTATTGGTATTGGTATTGGTATTGGTATTGTAAAAGACTGAAATTTTATCACTGATCACCATTCTGGAATAAGATGCTGTGTGCATTTTTTCCATCCTACCTCTGTGTCTGCAACTTTTTACTTTATAACAAGACGTAACTCCGCTATGAGGGAAGTAGGCAGAAGGTTTCTCACAGCACTCAAATGAGACAGGAGCAAGCTCAGCATGCTGTTATGGAGGTCTCCTACTCTTCTCCCTCCCCAGCTCTATAGAAATGCAGCTGCCTTGTTTGGGTTTTTTTAGCTGTCTTCTGACTCTGAAACATGTTCTCCATGCAATCAAAATGTGTTTGACAGAATTTTCAGTTCATGTGAAACAAATATAAAAATAAACAGATCTTGAGAAAACCAAGCCATTCTAAAAATCCTTGATGTTTTCCCCATAGACATTCAAAGACTATGTCTAGGGGGAAATCACTGGCACTTCAAATGTAAAAGCAGGTATAGAGATAACATGTCAGTCCTGTAGACCCAAACATGGCATTCCATGCTCTCATGAGTGAAAACTGCAGGAAAAGAAGAGCGAATTCTTTTACTGCCATATTAAATCTGCATATTTAGCTCTAATCTCATTATCAAATTATGCCTTTGCTTACTGAATTAATTTTTGACAAATAATTTGCATCAGGAAACAAAGTGATATAGTAAATAGTTGTTGGAGTCAGGAGCATGAAACTGCAATCCCAGGTCTGCCACTGTCTGGGATGTCACTTTGCTTTTCTGTTCCTTTGTTGATTCTCCCACCATTGTTTGATCACCACTTTATACTGGAAGCCTTTACAATTTTTGGTATAATGCAATGAGGCCTTGATCTTGCATTGGGCTTCTAAGTACTGCTGGAACACTGATCCCGCAAAAGCAAGGCATATTCAAGGGAAGAATAGCACAGCCCCCATCACTCTCTTGCTGAGTGGTGAATTCAGAGTAACATTGCTGTTCACTTCAAAGTACATAGAATTGGTATCCATTTTGTTTTCAAGTATATTGAATATTTTGAAGTTTCTGTCATCTGCTCAGTGTGCTGTCAAATGCACTAATGAAAGGTTTTCCTCAGGTTAATTTTCCTACTCGTAATACAATACCCAAATTTGCTTTAACACTTGAAAAAATCCATCCATACTAAAGAGAATCAGTTGCTTAATCCTAAAATTAAAGGTTATTGCATGCAAGAGAAAATAATTACATGCTCAAAGTATGGAAAAAAGAAAACTTTTTTAATATGTAGGTATTTGTATAATTAAAGACTAATCAAGCATGAAGGCTGCTGACTAAACCAGAAAATGAGATTGTTGGCAAGCAATATTGTAATGTAAATGCCATTTTTGTTTAAGTACTAAGGAGCTGGAGGAATGATATCCTGAACAGATTAAAAGCAAACAGCATTGATAATAAATATTTATCAGATTTCAAATGAAACACACAGAGATTTTTATATTTTACATGCAAAATATATTGGCATTGAAGTATTCAGTCACTTTTCAAAGGTTTGTTCACATCTTCTCTTTAAAATGTTGATAACAAGCACTCACTAGAGATAGAAACAGCTTTAAAACTCAGTCTTAATCTGTAGCAACATCACTAATGTGTAGGCAATGGAAAACAGCTAAGAGGTTCTTACACAGTTAACTACAGATGTATAAGGACAGCTCTTGGGGCTGGATAGTGAGAATTTGAGTAGCCTAGATGTGTTTTATTTGCTTTTTCTTTTTTCCAAAATGTTCACATTAATTTTTCAAAAAGAGAGGGAAGCTTCTGAAGCTTAAATCCATGTCATGAAACAAATATTTAGTAAAGTATTTATGGAGGGCTTTTGTATGTACATAAATTAACCCAATATAACCACCATTTTGTTGTAGAGGACTTATTTAATTAAAGATCTGTATCATCTTGAGGCAGTGTTTTGAGTTTGTGGTAAACTATTGCACTAGTTAAATATGCTCATCATACACCTTTGTGTTATGTCCTTGCAGCCTTAATCTTGTTTAGAAGTGGATATAAAAATGTTTGGATACAACGGGGTTCAGAAGAATGAGGAAATGCTAGGACACCGAATGTGTTCCTATTCCCATTAATTTTCTTTTCATTACAGTGTTCCCAAAGTCGGCACTACTCAGCATGCTGATTTCCAGCAGAAACCACCTCTTAATAAAGTCTGATCATACAACAGTTTAAGCTAATTTAAAAAATCCTTTGAAATCTGTGAAAAGAGGCTAAACCCAGTGGTTATGATAGCGAGCCAATGAATACCTTTGCTTTAGTACATGCGTTGTGGGCCATTGCGTCCTTTGTACTGATGTGTACCTCCTGTTGTTTCCTCACGAATTTACTTTTTGGAATTATCTTCATCTCACTTAATTATGACTGAGACATACAATAGTATGTCACTGACAGAGTTATTGAGGGAAAGTGACAAAAGGGATTTTTGAATGTAAGGCTGCCTACAACCTTATCTAATTTTTTGTATCCTGGTGTAATTATATTCTATTTGCCTTTGGACTAAAGGAGTGTAGACAAGTTAAAATTAAATAATACTGTCAAAAAGTCTAATGCTAGTCTCTTGAATAAGCATTGATCAAATTTTCAGAAGGGCTGTGTCACTACCACTGAGATGAACTGTGGAAATTATTATTTAGCTTTCAAAAGAATAAAGATACAGATTTCAACCTCTGCATTTCTTAGAAAGGCCTTGCTTGTGTCTATAGGTTTTATCACAGGAAACTGACAGTTTGCAAATGCCAAAATTCAGACTGAGATCAGCCCAAGCCAGCCTGGCTCATACAATATCCTGTGTTTATCTGAATTACTCATCTCTTAAATATATAACTTCACAGATAGGCATATTAATATATTGACATTAAGGAACTTTATAATAAGTACTTTGTAAGCCCTCTAAGCAATTCATATTTACATTAGTTTAATGATACAAAGGATTATGTTGGTAAAACCACACTAAGGAAAATAGTAGGAAAAGTACAAAACTTTGTGTGTAGACAGTCAGTCAACAGTGGTCCAACAAGAGGAAAGTAGCAGAGACAGTAAAGCACATTTAGATCAAAGCTACGCAACTGATGGTCTAGAAGCCAGGTCTGACCCATAGGAAGTTTCTATCAAGATACCAGGTGAGCAACTAAAAGAAAACTAAAATACTTTGAAGGCAATTGCACGTTTGCTTTACCCTGGTGTGTATCATTGCTTGTGGGTCATGAGAGCAGCCCAAATACCTGAGAGAGCTGGGCAGGTGAAAAATCTGCCTTTTGGTATTTGTTTGTTTGTTTGTTTTTCATAAATAGATGACTGAACAATAGTAGTAAATTTTAGCGTGCCTGTTAGCAAAAAGAGGCTGATTTTTTTCTTCTACAGAGGTATCTGTGTCTCCCAAAGATTAGTGATCCTGTCAAGCAGGTGGTAATTCCTTTTTTGTTTGTTTATTTTTAAATGTAGTATAGTATAAAGTGTAAGTTACAAGAACAGTTTACCTGTTGTTTCTAGAAGGGACATTTACCACAGTTTTCTGATGAAAACACAGAATGGTGTAAATTATTTAAAGGCTGAAACAGACACTTTCACAAATCATTAAACTACCTTGTGTCTTGGAACATGGAGAGGATATTCCTGGGATATTTATCTGAGGGCTCTTCAGGTTGAAAGGGGAATGCAGTTAGCAGGAAAAAAAAACAGTCCCATACAGAAAGAGCAATAATTCACAAAATAAAAATGAGGATAATGGTTAGAAATGTCAGCATATATATATTTGAAATGCCTTTGGTGTGGCTATTACTTATGAAAAAGTTATTACTGCCATTTTGCACTAAGTAGTTATTTCATTGTAACCACGACTCGTATAGCATTCATATATAGGGAAAACCTACAAAGAAACCTCAAACCACCTAGGGAAACGTAGCACGTCTCCCAGCTCTCTGGTTTTATATTCCTTGACAACCATCAACCTAAACAGGGCTTAAAAATGCTCAACACTAGTGTACATCATCTCCACTTACCTTCATGAAACTATAAGGACATGCAAGCCTCATCTTCAGTGTGTGGTTTTGAAAATCTTAATCTGATTCTGTAGACTAACAATATCTTTTACTCCAAGACGTAAAATGTAAGATCACAGTCCGGGGTACAGCCACACATGGAGGTCTGAAGGTCAACCAGATGCTGCTCTGGTTTCAAGGGCTGTCCGAAAAAGTTGCCTTCTTTTCAAAGAGAATCCGCATCTGAGCAACAGATACTGAAATTTTTGGATGTTTTTCTGGACATGCTTAATTTGATTTTGCAATTTTGTCCCAGGAGTAAGTCTTATTACAAAGATTAGGCAAAAAATCAGACCCAAGGATATTCCATCATCTCTATAAACACTTGACTTCAAACCAGAAAAAGAAAACAATAAAAACAGGGCAACTGAGAAAACTGCATGGATAAAATAAAACTGTTAAATCTGATTTCTTTCATTTTACTTTATCATATGCACATGAATCCCATGCGATTTGAGAAATTTGATTCAAAATGAAGCTCTTAAAACTGGGAAATTTCAGTCCTACCAAAACACTTTATTTGGGAACTTATGGAAGGATTCAGTTAATAACACAATCAAAGTACCTAAAAAGTTCCAATGGAAAGAATAATAGTGCAATAAATTTTTCCACCACATATTTTAAAGCCTGTTTGAAAAAAAAAAAAAAAAGTTGTAAGAAAATATTGGAAATTAATGCAAGTATCGATTATAAACTTCCCATTAGGGTGCTCTTTTTAAATTTCCATGGGGTGCTTCAGCACTTCAAGAAATGGCATAGTGTCCTGAGGAGGAGAAAGAAAAGATCAGTACACTTCCCACTTCTGACAGATAAGGGTTTTCACTATGAAATAAAGTCAGTCATACCAGTAAAATGGCCCAGAACTGAGGAAATGCAATTTACCTAAAGAACTGAGGTTTATAATTATCAAGAAAATAAGCACTCTAATTTTCCTATAACTTGTTCCTTTGCAAAATTCCTAGCCTTCTTTTAGTAGCTGGACAACTCAAGACCTCTTTTCATTATTTTTTGTTCAGAACTGTAGATTCACTGAAAAGCAAATCTATTCATGGCATCTAGTTAAATCATCTCATAAAATAGTATCTTAGCCTCAGGTTCCAGCTTTTCACCGCACCTCATTCAGATATGAGGATTCAACCAGGGTCTCCACATGCTTGTGAATGCCCTGATTTGGCAGAAAAATACATGCTTGAGGGCTTTTACTTTTCCATCTTGAAATATAAATAGTTCACTGTTCATCAGGCCAGAAAGAGAACTTATCCTCCTGTTTGTCCCAGTGTACATGGTAACTTTTACTAAGGAAACAATTCTAATGAATGGCAGAGAAATGTTACAAGACTGTAACTTACTATGTATAAGCACATCTTTTCTGTTTGAGAATTGTCTGCTGCAAATTTTAATGAAAAATTTCTCAAAGTGCTAGGCAAGCTCTAGAAGCTGTGTGAATACTCCAGATGAAAACTAATACTGGTTTGCCTTTGTTCTCTCTTGGGAGAAGTGGGACTGATTGTACAGGTTACAGGATATTTCATCAGCTCCTTGGATGGGAGAGTTGCCACTTTAGTATAAGATGAGCATTACTTTTCCTGTGATGACTGCCTGGTGTTTGGACTGTATCTGGCTGGTTTTCATTCTATAATCATGAAAACTGAAAAGATATTTCCTAAGCTACTTTAAAGGGGAAAGATGATTGATTCAGAAAAATAAGGTACATAGGAAGCATATGTATGATTCAGATTGATCAGATTTTTAGAAAAATAAATGGTATCACCCAAGCAAAAGAAATAATCTTCAATGTAAGTAATAAGTGACTTTCTATCACTCAACACTAATTCATATATAAGGAAATGTTGAAATTCTTCCAGAAAGTACAGCTAAAATAAATCGCTAAATAACAAAATGTTAGCTCCAGTAGGATTAAAAATTTATGAGCAAAATTTGACTTTTAATGATATTGGGTCAATACAGACCTTAAAATAAGAGGAATTACAGGTTCTGAAAATAAAGTTTTAGCTTATTGTTGGGATAAAGCTCTGTGACCCCTGGCCCTTTAAAAATTGAACTTAGGCTGTAAAAATATCACTTCTTATTGATCACATGGTTATTAAAGTCAGTCAGATGCTCAATTTATATGTCAAATACTTGTCAAATTTCCTGTAAATATTAGAACAAAAGAAGACCGTGATAATATTTTGTTCAGTTACATTAGATTTATTCACCTTTTCATCAGTAAGAAATAATAAAAGTGGCACTAAATAATGCATTAATATGCCAAGCATTAATCAAAGCTAAATTAATTTCCATCTGCATCATGTATGTGGTGTTTGCATGCAATACTTCATGTATATGAAGGCTGGAGCATACCCATCCATGTAACTGAGTGTGACTGTATAAACAGACCATGGGTTCTCACTCTCTCCTTTCAGTACACCTTCCTACTCCCTGCCACATCCTTGCAACCTTTGGAAGGTGTGGCTTACTTGTTGAACCTCAAGGAGAATGAGGAAACATGGTAAGTCAACAGATATTAATTAAATGTTCAAGGCAGGTTTTAAATTACCTTTAATATATGTTGCTTCTAATGACACTCAAGTGTGCTTAAAAGGGAGGTCAAGGGAGAGATCTTTAGATCCCCAAGGCTCTCCAAAGATACCTTTCCATAACCAAATGCTTTCATATGGGTAATCGAAAGAAACCTTTACTCAACCACTGGGGAGTCTTTACAGCCTGGCTTCGATTGGAGTCTGAGTGGAGGCCTGTGAGCAGGACGTGTTTGTAAGCATTTCTAATGGCATTTTGATGTACATGTACAAAATTGATGTCGGAAGGATCATTGTAAACTCCCAAACAGTGGAATATTGAGGACATTTTCAGGTGGCAGTCAGATTCTGGCTGGGTGAGCCCAGTATATTTTCTCATGTCACAGTTGATTAGGTTCACAGGGAAGTGGAAAGAGTAAAAAATTCTCTTATTACTGCCGCAATGCCATATCAGCCTCTTTTCCCTTTGAATGCAACATTAGTTTTTGTCCAGAACTCTAACTGCTTTCTACAGTTTGGGGAATTGTAAAGCAGAAACAATTTTCCCAGCTAGGCTGACCTTCACAGTAATGAGAAATGACTGGAATTTCTCTCTATTTCTCTAACATTTGGTGAGGGGGGATAGGAGGTATGTGTTTGTTTTACCTGATATTATGTTGTGGGCATCTATTTGGCACTTTGAGCCTAATTTTTTTCCATTCAGGAGATTACATGGACTGCTGCACCATCTGACCCAGTAGCCAGCTCTCAAGTGTATAGAGAAGTGACAGTAATGCACTTTAAACCTTCTGTTATCACAGCAGTGATGGCATTTTGTTTCAGACATTAAATGATTTTCTTTTTTCAATGGATGGCTATTTTCATTTACTCTTCACTACTTGTTCAGGTGATGAGCAATGATCTCAAGAAAATTTAAGATTCATTACCAGCCAGGTAGATAGGGAATTCTCAAAGTGAACCTACATCTGCTGAGTATTTTCATTGTGAGTCTGGTACTATAGCACTACAATGCTGATCATCTCTTGGGTATGGGATAAGAAAATTCTGCAGTTATGTGCAAAGTAAGTATATCTGAAGAGTTTTTAACAGCAGCACAATTTTCAAGAAATATGAGTTGCTTGTTGCTTCCTTGTTCTCTCCAGGTGTTTCAGAATAAACCTCTTTTCCCTGCAGAATCTGAGACCTCTAGCAATGCATGGTGGTCCAAGCTAGATCTGCCCTGCAGATGCAGAAGTAGAACTGCAGAGGTGTCAATATAACGAGGCAGGGATTCGTGAAGCAAGATTCATAGGCAGGAAGAGTGAAGGCACTGTGACAGGGCATTTAAAGCAATGAACAACTCAAGTAAACATGCAGGATCCCAGGCGCAGCTTACATTGAAGTCCATAATGCTGTATCCTCATGGTGGCATCAGCATGAACTAGATGGGCTTGGATAGGACTACACCTGCTCCTGATTACAGTGTAGACCTCTCCACCACTGGTATCTGTGCTAGTAAAATATCTAGAATTCCTGGAAATGGGCAGAGTGAGAGCATTTCAAGCAGAAGAAAAATTGAATCAAATCTCTGGCTGCAAATCATTCACATATGAAAGCTGAGTGGTAGTTTTGGGGAATTCATAAGTTTCAAGTGTTTTACCTTAATTCTGGCTTTATTATAGCTACAACAGGCTATGGAAATGTCAAAATGTCATGGAGGAGGCAGGTTTTCACCCCCTTTTACTGTGGAAGAATAAATGATTACATGGTGTTTCTAGAAGAATAAGATTGCATAATACTCTGTAAACTTTCAAGAGTTTGACTGTATTCTTCCACTCTTACTGTATCTGAAAGGCCTGAAATGTTGAACATATTCCATTAGGTTGGAGTGTCATGTTCCTAGGTAATATTTGTGTGTTATGGCCATGATGTTAGGACATTGCTTTGATTCCCTGTTAACAGCCCATAATATGGGGAGCGAAGTCAAGAAATATTACATTCCATGAACATGTTCTAACACTATGAGTGCAATATCTCATTGACTGCAATTATTGGGGCCAGCAGAGCCTTCAGTTGAATTTTTTTAAGCCATCAATATTAGTGGCATGCTAACAGGAGATTTTTTTCTGATCTGCTCCATCATTCAGAATTACCTATATATCTGCAGCTCATTGATTATGAATGACGTCAATAGGGAGGGAAACCCTTCAAATTGCAAAGAATATTTCCTTTGTATTGATACAGAGCATTGCAGTAATCCTAATTTAGATTTTTTTCCTAATTCTATATTAAACTATTTGGTATTTATGCTTGCCTTTCTCTTCTGATCTTTTAAGGCAGATATTTCTTTAAGGTCTCGACAGACTATTTCTTAGCCAGTGGCGCTTTCTCTGTGTATCCCCTCGGCTCTGTGCATTATTTTCATGAATAAGAAAGATTGGATTCATGTGGCTCCCAAAATGAACAGAAATAAACTAAAGCAAAATCAGAGTGGATCAAGACAGATCTGCTGTCTCTTACTTTCTAGGAAAGGAGAACACAGAGGAGGAAAGAGCAAAGTGTCAAGACTGTCTGTACACTTGGATTTAAGTTTTTTTCAGGAAACCCTCTTTCTCAGACTTCATATAAGACTGGACAAATAGTTTATATCCTAAGAACACTATAAGATCAACAATGAGGTGATAGAGTATTATGATAGAGAAAACCAGAGGTGTCAAACAGTGTTTGATAAAACAGAGCTCAGATAATGTCTTTGCTTAAATTAGTTGCTGGAAATAGATTGATAGTCTGAAACACTCCTTTCCTTTTGTGATAATTAGCAATGCCCTGCTTTGTTCACTATTTGCAGTGTCCTGATATTTGATTCATACTTCCATTTATACCTAACTTTTATAAAGGCCTGAGAAAAAGACAGCACTTTAATTAAATATGTTCAGTACTCATCAGTATTTATTTCAAAGTGATTGCAAACATTACATTTTCTACTGGTAACATTAGACATTTTTGTCTAGTCCAGAATCAAGCACTAAGTCTAATACATTGTGCTGGGGTAAATCAGGTCCTACTCAGTAGAATGTCATGTGCAATGCATAGTATGGAAGTGGTATAAATGAGATTGATCTTAGTGACTGGGAAGTTTGGGAAGTTTGTCTTCATAGCACAACTAGAACTTTATGACTGTGACTTGTTTTCATCCTTGAGTTTCCCTTAAACACTCTGCACATGAGAAACATCAGTGGAGCTCTTGGCACAGCATCATATTCAGAGCCTTCCCTGCTAGGTGACATTGAGAAGCCTTTCAAAGATTAAGGCAAGATTTGACCCTGGATATACAAAAGCTGCTTCCATGACTGGTAAATAGGTGTCTGCCACTGACAGGCCTCACTTAAAGAGGCACTCCCTCAAACAATTCTTATTTGACAGAGAAGGAAAGTGTATATTTGTATTAAATTGGGCACACAAGACAAGATACACTGCAACTCTAAAAATAGCATTAGTGTCTCCATACCAAGTGCTTTGGGACTTGGATTATACACTTGGCAGTTTTGTGTTTGTTTTTCTCTCCTAGGTAGCAGTGACAAATCACTGGGTGAACACACCCAAGTAAGAATGAAAGTTCTTCTACCTCCTGATGTCTCTCCCGTGTATTATGAAGGAACATTGGTACTTCTGTATGTAACAGTCTAAAAAACTGAAAACTGAAAACTGATCAGCCAGTCTCAAGGCAGTGGGCTTACAAAGAAAGGGAGAAAAGTATCTAAGATGTGTGGAGAAGTTGCCTGCAAGTACTAGGGTACATTAATTATCAATGTCACAGTCAACTTGAGGCCATCTTCTTCCAAATGGAAAAACTTATGGATGGGATGCTGTAATGAGAAGTGTGTATGTGGGGTCCCAAATGCATAAATGGCACAAAGGGGCAGTGGTTGTCCTGTCTGCCACTGGCAAGTGGTGGAAGCTGAATTTCACCAGGTGCCAAAATGAGGAGGAGTATTGTATCCTGCATCCCACTGGGCCCCACAGACTGAGTCCACACACTCCCTGTGGCTGTTAGGAATTAATTCAAATTCTAGAAATTGGCTGCAGGAGCAGTTAGTGACACTAAAACCAGTATCTAAATATAGGAGAAATAAAATAATTATATAAATATTGAATACAGTGCTCATTCCTGGTTCTAGCCTGCAGGAAGCTCTTGAGCGCTGCCACTAACTGTGAAGAGCCAGGACTTTGCTCCTTTTGCTCTAGATGTCTAGAGGAAACCTCAGCATAACCTTTATCATGTGATCTTATAAGTGCAAATGATGTTCATAACAATTTTTAAGATTTTTTTCTCCCTCTTACTGCTGCCCAGAATTAATGACAGCAGCAGAACAAGCAAGTACCACAGAGAAGTGCCCAGGCTTGTGTGCCACAGATGTAAGTGCCAGCTTGCACCTCCCCTTGCCATATTTTTGCAAGCAGAATGCCCTTATAGAGCTAAACCCGACCCCTCCCCTATTTGTTAAGAGTGCCCCATTCTTAGTACATTTCCTCCACCCCAATTTCCTTTACATCCACCCAAGCTGGATGGAGGTCCAGTCCTTCACCCTCTGGACTCTCACACTGGGCCCAGCTGCTATACCAGTAATTCTCTTTGCTTTTCCTTCATTAATTCCTTCCAGAGAGCCATGAAGCTCTTCATGAATTCCTTCCAGGAATTCTTCATTAATTCCTTCCAGGACCATAAAGCCACTGGGCCTGGGCAGCAAGAGGAGAGAAAGTCTTTCCAGAAAACATCAGGATACTGGTCTGCTGAAATGGGGATTTACAGGGTCCTTAGCTTTGGTGAAAAGGAGTAAAGTATAAAGCATGGGGTAGTATTACTTGCCACTGTTCATCAACAGCCAGACTTACTTTCAGTCCCCCACTCTACTTGTTGCGGCATTTGGAGATTTCTGAATCTCTAATGAAACCAGCAGAACTTATTCCTCTTCCAGCTGTCAAGGGAGCTTTATTGTTTGCTGCCTTTTCCATTCTGCTGTTAATTTAATATTTTTGAAATATGCATAGTTCCTTTTTACCAGAATAGACAACACTGAAAATAAAAATATACTAAATTAATCTATTAAGCATGACTTATTGCCCCAACTTGGCTGACTGTGCTTTCAAGTAATACTGATTAAAAAAAACTAAGTAAAGCACAGCTTTAAAAACTACCTTTGTGAAGGATGTTTCCTTATCCAGGCTTCTCTTACACCTTAGTCTGTATTTTAGCACAGTAATTTTGCCTACCCTCCATGACACAGTGCCTTACTGGAGTCTCAGAATCAAATCACAGTCGTCAGCAGTCAGACTGGCTGTTCACTTTTACCATTCTAGAGCAGTTCAGAGCTCCCTCTGCTCCTGCAAAACAAAGATGAAATTGATAAAAACATGCAGAGTAGGAGTGGGTGTTAGGAAAGGATCTAGAAGGACAGACTAAGGCCACTGGGCTGCATGAAGTATGAGCACAGTCTGTAACATTTCCTATTCCCAAACACATTGTCTTAGCAGACAAGCAAGACAAAGGAATTACGATTATCTCCCCTTCACAGATAGAGAAATGAGTTAGTAAGAGATTAACTAGCTTGTCCAGGGTCACTTAGAGAACCTGACAGGCACAGAACTAGGGCCAAGATTTTTTGACTTCCTAAGGAAGGATCAATCTCTCAGAAATAGTGTCCTAAGCTGTGTTTCTTAATAGAAGAATCTGTTATTAAAACATTACAAAAGTAAAAATGCAATTTCTTTACCTTTCAGTTTGATTAATGGATTTTTCACAACACTACAATAAAGTAAATTCCTTTTCTAATATAGAGTATTTGAATCTTTTTTCTTTTTTTTTTTTTTTTGGTAAGAAAGTAATGATGGGGGAAAAAATCCCCTTTTTGATTAATTGCAGGTGGTTGTTGTTTTGTCTTCTTTTCTGGCCAATAATTTCTAGCTATCTAACAGATATACTTTAAAGTGCTAGGATTTGGCACGATGATGAGCCAACTAGCAAGAGACCACCCTTTATAGCTAATATATTAGTTGAAAAAATTGAGTTTCTGACCTTAATCCACTAAGAAAAACTGAAACCTTAGGGAAAAACTTCCACTGTGTTACTCAGTTGGTTCATCCTATTTGTTTGCTGGGTAGTACATGAACCCTATTTTAGAAGTGATGTCATTTCTCTCTAAAAGAAGCTGTTTACAATGTTCTACAGGCTATTATGGTTCAAATGGTAGTTTCTAAAGTTCTTGAAAGGAGTCTACATTAAAGCAGCATTCAAAAGATTGTAGGATTATTTTGTATTCTCTCTGAAGTAGAATGTGATTTGATATCCATCAGCTGATTTATATGAATTATTTTTGGTTTGTTTTTGAGCATTTAATGAACTCACAGATTATTGACCTTTCTTTAAAAGTTTATATATATATATATATCATTATATATATTTACTATTTTGTTCATACGTAAAACTTAAACACAAAAGCAAAGTGAGTTAGGTGCTGTGCACATCAAGACTTTTTGTGACTTCCCTTGCAGTGTATTATTGCAAAGTAAAACAGTTGCAGAAAACAGGATGTTGTGATTTAACCCCAGCCCCACACAGCCCCTCACTTAAACCCAGCAGTGGAATGGGGGAAATCAATGAAGAGTACAGGTGAAAAAGCTTGTGGGTTGAAATAAAGACACTTTAATAGGTAAAGCAAAAGCTGTAAGCACAAGCAAAGGAAAAAACAATTATTCTCCAGCTTCCCATGGACAAGGAGGTGCTCAGCCATCCCCTGGAAAGCAGGAGTCCATCACATGTAACAGTGACTTGGGAAGACAAATGTCATCACTCTGAATGTCCCCTCTTCCTTCTTCTTCCTACAACTTTTATTGCTGAGCATGATGCCATAGGGCACTGGGATATCCCTTTGGTCAGCTGCAGTCCCAGCTGCGTGCGCCCCCAACTTCTTATGCACCCCCAGTCTCCTCCCTGGTGAGACAGTGTGAGACATACAAAACGCCTTTGCTATGTGAAAGCACTGCTCAGCAAAAACTAAAACATCCCTGTGTTATCAACACTGTTTTCAGCACAAATCCGAAACACAGTCCCACGCTATCTAGTGTGAAGAAAATTAACTTCACCCCAGACAAAACTCACAGACAGGATCCCAACCAACTGGGGATGCTCAGTGAAGAGTAATGACTAAGGAATAACCTAAGGGTCAATTTTTAATCATTTTTTAGAGGTTGGTAATTTTGTTAAAATTACTAGCACTTTCCTTATAAATTGTATTACTTTTGGGACAACACCTTTATTGTTCATGAGAAGTGAGCATGTGGTTAAAGGGAAGCATAATTTAAGCAGAACACCGCATTTTCTGTACCTTGGCTCTTGGTCTTTCCCTGTGTGATACAAAATTGTGTGGCAGTACTGAAGCTGGGGCAGAGGTCTGTGTTCCTTATTGCTGTACTCAGGATAATTAGAGTGAATTAAAACTAGGGAGAAGGGGAATACCATGTTAGCACAGGCAATCATTTTTGTAGCGGGGCAAGCATTTCTACATTGCAGCTCTTTGCAGTTTGCTTTCATTACAAGAAGTCAGTGTACATGCTCAGAGACTTGTCACAGGTTCCCAAAGATAAGAGCTGCAAGGTCCTGAATCTATCATTTTCCTTTAGATGCAGAGACGGTTATGCTGTCATTTGACTTAATGTCACTTCACTTAAAAGTGTCATTTGGGCCTTAGACTGTACAGTCCCATATAGTTAGCATCCTGAGGTAGGCCCTTAATGCAGGTTTCTTACCTCTCCACTCAAATCTAAATTCCTAAGTAATGCATACACATACCCAAAGACAGGCAGTGGGATTTGATGTGCAGTGTCCAAAAACTAGGAAAGCTGCAAAACTCCATTGGCAATGTGTCCTCATACGAGTTGCATGCCCTTGTTACCTGCCTTTGGTACGTGCCACCCAACCAAGCCACTTAGACATATGTTTAGATGCCTCCCATGGTCACTGAAAAAAGAGTCTTCACTGGAAGACAGCTCAGGAAAGGGTCTTCTCTTGTGAGATCTGGATTGCCCCCAAGACCATCTGTTTCCCATATAAATGATGAAGCTTTTGTAACTTCAGGGTCAGATTGTAGGTATTTGTGTATTCCCCAAACAGACAGGAAGACAAAAGTGTGGCTGCAGCATGGGCTAACTGTATTATGGCACCGGTTATTTTTACTGCTTTGTGTCAGAATATATTTGAGAGGAGCATTACTGCAAGTCTTATTCTCCTAAACTAAGTTGTATCAGAGTAGTTGTGACACTACTTTGTGAACTAAAAAGAACACTAGTCAAAAAGACTGCATGTTTTGAAGATCGTCACAAGCAGATTAAAGTCTCATCTCTCATGCAGTGACTTATATATGCCTATCATCTCTTCTCCTAGATCTTCTGCACAGCAGGACTGCTGTATAGGCTTCATGAGATGCAGAAAAGATGACAGAAATACATAAGTGTTTTGATTTACCTATAGCTTTCTCTCTTCTATTCCTAATCTAGAATTTAGTGGATTTATGATAAGTTTTATGTCATATGTCTGATTTAATATAATTATTTCAATAGTCATTCTTGTGATTCCAATTTTTATGTTTCAGAAATCTTGTGTTAATATATTAGGATTAGATTTTTCTTTTATTACCTCAATAGTGCTTTACTTCCATAAATAAAATTAAAGACCTTTAATTTTCTTTATCTTTGGAGAGATTAACCTCTATACACCTTTTTTAATAGTGTTCTGCTTGGGCAATGAGAACATTCCAAAATATATACATGGCATATTTCTGGTTTGGTTTTGATATAGCCTATCACCTTAATTAGTGGGTAGTAGTAGGATGCTATTTGTTCATTAAAATTCATGTAGCAATCTTGTGTTTCATGCATTTTCTCTTGCATAATTGTCATATGCAGCATATATTTCTATGTATACAGCATATACACACACTCAGAGTCACAGACTTCCAGGTCTCTGAAAAGCATAGTAAAGGCAACCAACTCACCTGTGATTGCTTTTCAGTCTCTTTTTTATATTCTTCTTCTATATTATTTGCTTTTATGCCTGTTTTCTTTTGTAATTTGACTTCAGGGAGGTTTTTCATATAGATTTGGCAAATACATATAGATTTTTTTTTTTCATATAGATTTGGCATTCAATGTATTATATTGCCATGGCATTCCTTTCTTTTCATTACTGCATTTTTGTTCTGTAATGCTGGAATGTGATTATTTGTCCATCTATTTTTACTTTAAGGGTCCAAATTTATAGTATTAGTGTTTGACTTCTATGTTTCTTATATTGATGTAAGCAAAGACAAGGCCTCTAGCTCTACCAGGTTTTTCCAAACTTTTACCTCCTTTTTGAGGTGAAGGGTAGCCCAAGAATAATTTGATTATGCACATTTTTTTCCCACCACCTTTGTTTTTACACATCCAATGCAGGACATTTTTAAAGCATACTAAGTGTAAGATAGTAAGATAGTAAGCAGTAGACATTAAGCTCAGCTGTGAGAGAAGATTCTTAACTTGAATTGCCCTTGTACCATCTGTTGAGTTCCCCTGAGTAAGGCACCACCTCCACTTTTGGTCCTGACTAAGCAATATATTTTGAAGATTCAAAGGCATTCTGTGATGCTCAGACTATGGGATAGTATGCAGTTGTATATACTTTCTATTGACTCTCTAGCTTCTTTCCCTGAGCAAAGAACAAGTTGTGGCAAGGAAACAAAACTAGATCTTGGGTAGGGAGAGTACCCTGAAGGGGTGTAGGATTGCAGATTGTAGTGTCTGCTCAGAAGACGCACAGAAAACCCTGCCAAAACCAAACCTCAAACAAGAAACAAATTAGACCAGTTAGGGCCATCCCTCCTGGGGCAAGAACCATCCCTACAACACTGCCAGTGATTTAGGGAGCTGGCTGCCATGGAGGCAGCTCCTACTGAAGGCAAAACCATGTGTGTCCCAAGTGAGATGCAGGACAAGAGCTCCATGGTGCTGCCCACCGTATCATCATCCTTTCTTTGTCACAACAGCAACAGATGAGTCGATGAGGCCTTGCATCCATGGCCCCTCCTCTCTAACCACCAACTGGGGCCAGTTAGTGCTCATCATAACCAGGGGGCCTGGAGCACTCCGTAGTACAGCTCTTGTAGTTCAACATACAGCTTTCTTTCCTGATTTTGTTATGTTTAACAGTTGCAGATAAGGTAATTTATACAAGTGAGTCATCTTTTCTGCTTAATGAGATAGACTGTGAGGTCTAGAGCTCGGGTCAGCATTATTTGAGTTATTGCCATTAATTTTAAAATAGGACTCGATAAAAACAAAGCATCATATGTGAAATTTATTACAAGAGTGTGAATCAATAGAAAACTAGAAGGAATGCTAGGATGCATTGGGAATTTCCCCACTACTGCAGTGTTAAGCTGTGTAATTGGTTTATCTTATAAAAAGTGTCTAGAACATTAATGATAAAATTAGTTTTCTAAATAATACATGTTATCAGATCACAACTTCAGAGCTAAGACAAGGCTTTATTTTATGCAGGATGCTCTGATAATGTAAAACAACAAGCTTTAACCAGTTAACTTATAAAGAGCAGTAAATTCAAACTTAGGTAGAATGCTCTTCTGGATTTACCATTTCCCTATGTAAAGTCAGTCTTCATTTTGAAATAGCCTCTTGTAGTTATTTATACCACCTGCCTGATTCTTAGCTAAAAACCTACATTTTTTGGACAGCTTTGCTAGTGACTTAGATGTTCATCCATTTCTGTACCTCAGAGGAATTTTTTTTTGGCCTCCATTAATATTACCTTGATATATATTATGGTAGTGGCTAAAAATACCAGGTAAATACAGAAAGCAATGCATACTGTGTAGTAAACAGAAAAATTTATTCCATATGCAGATTTAACCTGAAATAAGAAAATCTGTTTTATCTTTGATCTTGCTGTTGTTTGGTGTGTGTGCATATGTAATTCAGTCTTGATGGGCTTGCAGATGTATTATCTAATGAGAAAACAAGCAAACAATGAGAAAGAAAGAGAATTTTTTTATTTATTTTATTTTTCAGACAGGAAATTAAAGGAATGGAAATATATGGAAGAATTGGACCCCTGGTGAGGTTTTTAGATCTCTACCCAGTGACCCTAATCACAAGACTTCCTTCCTTCTCAGATATAATTATTACTATTTCCATCACGTATACTTTGGAAAGTTTTTCTTGTTTCCACATGAAATACTTATTTTCTAACCCTGAACTTTCCTTTTAAGCAAAATCAATGTAAAGCTATTGTTGGTTTTACAAATGCCAGGGAGAAATATTACCATTATGGGCAGCAATAAAAGATATCTTTGCCCTTGGTAGATTGTATTACTGAGAAATAACCATATAATTACTGTATAAAACACCCTGTTTTTACACTGTTTTTAATATCTATAGAGTTTCTGATTTATTTTTCACATGCTAGCATCAATGCACTAAATTGTGCATTATCTAAACTGGTGCAATTACACTGACTGCTGTGGGACTCCACCTGTTGCATTGACGGCTCTTAAGAGCAATGTTATTTTTGGATGAATATTAGGAACAAAGAGAGAGGGAGAGATCTGATTTCATGGGCATTGATTTAAATAAGGAATGTCATTTTCTTGGAATCAAAGGAAATATTTTGGTATGCTAGCTGTCTATCAGGTAAATCTGCTTTAAATAAGGTCTTTGTCAGACCAGTGGGGAAAATTAGCCTTCTGATATTCCTTAGTATGGGATTCACAACTGGAAATACCAGGGAAACCTTGAGTATAGATGAACATGGCAAATGGACCTTTGTCCCTCTCTCCGTGAAGATCTTAATTCAGATGTCTTAGCAACCTGCAATGCTCAGCAGTCCTGTAGTCTTCAGGAAAAAGAAAGGAAACCCCCTTTTAGCACACTCAGGTTGCTCTCTTGCTGCTACAACTGAAAAACTGGTTCCTTGACCCACACAAAAGTAGCAATTTCTGGTTTAGTTTAGACTATTGAGCTTGTTTGCCTCTTCCAGCTGGCTGATGATCACCAGGTCTTCTGCAGGTCATAGTCCTTGTCTGTCTCTCTGAGGTGAAACTAGGATTGTTACCTGCCTTCTAATTCCCATTGTTGAAAGAGGACGCAATTCAACACATAATAACTGCACTCTTGTTTTTTCTTCAGTTAATACATACTTAAAACTAGATCAAGCCTTTTCTCCCCATCTTTCTTCTCCTGACATGGTTTCTGATATGTGAGTGCCTTCTGTGAGATTTCTTTTTCAAGGGAATGTATTCAGCTTTAAGTTTGGAAAGCAAACAGCACATATATCTTAGAGGTAGAATTTGCTTTGTTACCTGTACAGGTACCACGAATGTGATAGGCACAATGAAAGAGTTCTGCCTTAATTACACTCAGGCTGAGTTCATCACAGTTTCTGACATGTTGGAGGTACATTAGAACAGCAGCACTGTCTGACTAGGTTTTCTGCAAAAACATTTCTGACCCTTGACTTATCCCTTTTACTGACGCTATTGCCAATAGTACCCTCCACTGCCAGTGACTGCAAAGAGGTCTGCATACTTCACCATTTTCAAAGGTATATTCTGGCAAATAGTTAGGTAGATGTATATTTTCCTCCCAACCCAAAATAAATGAGATCAAGAAAAGACATATAAGAATGATTTTTTGAAGTCAAATATTTCCACTCTCTATATATAACACCCATCTGTGAGGGTGATCCATTTTACATTTCCTTTCAAGAAACCATTTTGGTCTGAACTGAATGTTTCAAGTGACCTGAAATTTATTTATTTTCAATTTTTTCCCATTCCAGGTCTGCCTGGACTGTGTTTTGTTACTGGGGTTTTTTGCTTGTTTTTTTTTAAGGGAGTGAATAGGGTGTTTCAGGGAAATTTTTCAGTCCACAAACAGAAAAATTCATTAGTTTCACAGCTGTAGGTGTCAATGTTTTGACTTCTGACTTCAATGCTTCTCTAGATTACAGAGGCATAAATCCAAAAAACAAAAAACAAAAAACAAAAAAATAAAAAAACAAAACAACCCCCCAAAAAACCAATAAAAACACCCAAACAAACAAACAAAAAACCACAAAACTAAAAACAAACAAAAAACCCCACCCAGACCATTGGCGAGACTATATGATTTAAATAACATATCAGTGTCATTAGCTAACTCTAGTATTTCAAGTGAAAGAATCATTTCCCCTCCCCCTTACTGCAGATTTGAATCCCATAAAATATTGAAGGGACTGATTCTAACAATAGTTTTTCTGTTTTAACTAATTGCATCTCTGCTGACCTCATTAAAATTAGATCAGTTTTATATTCAGGCAGAGACAAATCAGAATCAGACCAAGAACTCAGGACATATGTTATTTTTAGCACCAAAATAATCCTTTGTTTTGTAAAGCACAAGAATTGCTACAGGGCCCATAAATATTTTGTGAATCTGGTCAACAGATAAAAGTAGAAAATACTTAGAACATGAAGAAATTCATCTGTCTGTCTATTGACAGTGCCTTATGGAAGAACAAGAGTCTAGGTACAATAAGGCAATAATGAATTTAATGAAAAAGCTACAGACATTCAGCTTGTAAGCTGAGCTGCTGTTGAAAGATAGTACATATTTTTGCCTGTATAGCAGAATTCTTTGGCTGAACGCCTATGAGTAGATTTCCATTGATAAAAAATATGGAGGAAATTATTTATTGTAAATGGTAATTAGACTTTCCCTAGGCTATGAATCCAGCCAGTAGCAGATATTGAGTAATAACATAGGCATTATTTTTGACATTCTGTCTCCATGCAAAAAAAAACAAAAAAAAAAAAAAGAGAGGATGATAGGAGCTAAACTTTTTTATGTCTTTTGTTTAAAGTACAGCAATATCACCATAGGCATAAATTACTATTGGTGTGTTATTTTATGTATAAGATAGAGTATAAGGTCACACCACAACTTTATCTATGAAATAGAAAAATGAGTCACAAAAAGACACTAGCGCAAACTCTCTCAAATTTACCCAGGACTGCATTAGGATTACATACAGGCTAACTAAGCAGTTTTTGTAGGATTTCAGCAGCAGATTTTAAGAAATTTGGAACTGATCCTAGGAGGAAAAAAAATTATACAGTTTATACTTGCAGTCATCACTCACATTCATCTGAGAGTTCTTCTGTTACCTCAAGCAATATGGAGCTATGCTTTTGTTATAAGAGGATCTCAGTTTCATATACCCTCTTGCCATCAAATTATAGTGCCTAGCACTGTGACAATTGCAAAGACCTCAGAAAAAATACATTTCTAGCCCATATGTTTTTAATTATTTTCAAGTTTCATTTGCTGTTGGCAACTTGAAGTTATTTTGATTTTGCTGAGGTGAAATATGAGTTTCAAATATGACTTTGAAATTGATTAGGAATTAATATGGCAGCATTACAGATACAGTAGATTTACTGCTTTTTTTGTGGTTCAGTGTGAACTCCCATGCGGAAAAACTATTGTGACCAGACTCAGAGTGGCATGAGCAAAGTAGCTGATACTGGAGATAAGAGATCAGAGAAAAGGAGTCAAATAGGTGAAAGCAGAAAGGGGTTCTAACACAGCAAAAAAATTGTATACCCTCTCCAAAAAGGAAAAACCCCAGAAGGAGTCACACGAAAGGTGAGACATGGATGGATTATGAAAACAATGAAAAAAAACCAAAAACCAAAAGCCAACCAAACAAATTAAAAAAGCCTTAAAGTCAGTTGGTACATTTAAAATATTATTTATATCTCTTATAAGAACATTAAAAAAATTAAATTTGAAATTGCCCAGCTGATGTTGAGCACAGCCGAGCCCCACACTGCAGGCATGTGCTGCTTCTGGGGCAGGACTTATATTTCATTTTTGGGCACAGGTTTCCTGATGACAGCAAATGGGACCGAAGGCCCTGGGAGGAGAGAATGTTCTCTGTTGAAAAGTTACACACATGGCTGCAAATGTAACATATGTTAGATATGTGGCTGCATATTAACCCTTCCTGCCTTTCTCCTTCTATAGGAGCTGCATTGAGGGCACAATTTTTGGCAAATTAAATACACAACTATTACCAACTTACATGTAACTTTATCTACAGAGCAGGACTGCTGGTGAAAAAGACATTACTGAGTATATGTATTATAAACAGGGGCTTTAAATTGCAGTAGTCAGTCTTGTGCTATCTAGTGTCTTCCACTATGTTTATCCTCAAAGTAAGCTATCTAAATATGAATGTGGCAGACAGGTGCTACCATCTGAGATGCAATATGCTCACATAGTGGTCATGCAAGGAGGCTCAGAGGTGTCTATTACTCTATCTTTAGAAAAGGAGTAGCAGCAGTAACCTTCCCATTGACAAGCAGAAAAGAGTCAAACAGTCCATGTCCAGTCCACCACCACTGGGCATTCAGAACTGTACTAAAGTAAAAAAAGAGTGCCCAGGGAAAATACTAACAGTATTCTGCTGAGGGATCCTCAACATCCTTTTCTCCATGCTTACTTCCCTTTTGTAGATTTTGACTCAGCTTACTTGTTCCAGTGGCTATCATTCACATCTCATACTTATTTGATTGGAAATGTTGTTTGACATCAAGGTTTTCAAACTGAATATTTTTTTCAACTTTATTCATATTTCCGAATATCATTTTATATACTGAAATTTCAGCAAAACTCAAATGTCTAATTAAAAATCAGAGTCACAACAGATTGTGTATCTCATATATTCTCCACAAAACCTGGAAAACAGAGAGAGCACTTCTCAAACACATTATATCAATTACAGTGTTTATGTCATTTTGACTTTGGGGTGAACTGCTGTAAACACAGAAAATTAAATCCTTCCAGCTTTCTAGATACTTGTACTAAGAACCAGATTCATATTTTGGACTGACTTTTATCTTTGACAGCAATCTTCCTTCTGCACTCAGGAGCCATTTGTATTGTCCTTCAACTTTGTATCATATATATCAGTGCATCAAGTAAGGTCCAGTTTGGACCTGAAAGTAGTTAAAGGAAAATATTCCACATAGTTACAGTTTTAGATCTGATCTTGTTCACATTCAAGTCAACAAAAATTCAAGGTAAGCACTTAGCTTATATGAAAACAAAACTGTTTGGTGATGCTATTACATTACAAATAAACCAGAGTATCCAGATGTATTTCCAGCTTCAAAAATTAGGATCTTTACAAAGCAGCTGACGCAGAATTTTAAAAGAAGCTTTATGTATATTCTCAGTTAACAATGTGTCCCTAAGTATTAAGCAGGATTTATTCTTCAAAGGGCAAAAGACAAGGTCTGTACCTTGAAGTTTGTTTTTTAATATGAATATTTGAATAAACAGTTCCAGGCATACATACAAAGACTGCATATTGTATTGTAGAGCAAGACTTTCAGAAATATTTTCTCAAATACTTAACATGAAGTGTCATATTAACATGGTGTGACCTCACATTGCATTTTTAACATTTATATATGCAAATGGTCATATTTACATGTGCACATGCCACTCACAAATTCAAATTAAAGGCAAATAAATGCTTTAGATTAAGGAGATTAATTTGGTGTGTCTCACGGTTGACACACTTTCTACAGAGATCACGGAGACCCAAGTGCTGGGCTGTTATCCGAAAAGACAGATGGCAATTTCCTTTTGATAAGAGTCCAGGTTTTTAGCAGTGAGGGAACCCTGAAGTAACCATTTTTCTTGTAGGGAAAGCATCTTTCAGAAGCCAGATAAATCATTCTAAAATAGACAAACACAGGAACCAAGAAACTAATCAATGTGAAATGAACTATGTTACAGCCCCTTTCAAAAAGTTTAGAGGGTACTTTTTTGCTTTCATTCTTGCAACACATGGGAGCTACTTCAGAAAACTAGAGAATACAGATAACTTTTTCAGTACTCATTCCTCTTTTATAAGTACGGATACAGTTTATGATTATTAGAGATGCCAAATTTAATTTAGATGTTGTTTGTTTAGAGTACATATGCATCATGCATGAAAGAAACAGTTTCAGATATTTTAAGAACTATGTAAACACAAAAGTAACTCAGAAAAAATCAGGTAAAACCAATTAAATCAGACAAAACCAAGATGCCTTTGTTTAACTGAAGTCTCATCCACTGGGTGCCATCTTAAATAGATCTGGAACATTTCAAACTTTTAAGTTATAAATGTGGACAGTCAGGAACCTACAAGACAGGAGTCTAGGGTCAGTCCATAAGTACTGACCTGCTGCTAAAGCGGTCAGTCATCTGCATTTTGTAGCTATTTGCATTGAAAGATATTGAATATATTTAAATATATTCACTCTTTCTTTTTATAAACATAAGTCCCAGCCTCAGACATGCTGACACCTTCAATTTAGTTTATGTTGTAGGATTAGGCCCAATGAGGATTGCTTTCTTCTAGTTTCCTCTCCTCTCTTTTTTATCTGTGACTAATAGAGAAGAAACTAAAGTGGCTAGGGTGGTGTCTGCTGACTCTTAGCCTGATGTGCTCTTCATTATTCATGTCTCCATTAGTTTGGTCTGAGAGACCTGGGAATGATGTCTGCTCTTTATTTGCTTTCTCTATAAGAAATATACCCTTTTAATTTTGCAAATCTTTGTTGTAGTTTTCAGACTGGTTCAAATTTGACCAGCAGCACCTTGTTTACAAAGATATTTCAGGAAATCTTGTTCATCCTCTTCTATCCATGTCATATCAAGGCTCACATGAGCACTGCATACTTCCAATCACCTCAGGTCGCGTCGCTTTGCATTGAATCAAGTCATGTCGCATCAGCGATACCACTATCAGTACTTATTTCTGATAGAAAATTCAGCATAGATTTAGACAGCAAATAGCTCAACCACAATAAATGCATATAATGAGCAGACTAAGTATCTGTGAGAACCAGATATTTTAAGTGTCTCTGTCAAGTCAGTGCTTTCCTTGTCTCTACACTGTATGCTGTACATAAATTTCTGATCCATGTGCATATACTGAAATGTCTGGGTAAGCAGCCTATTTAGAACTCTTACTATCTACAACCATTTGCAAATTTAGATCTTTGCAGTTTTGAAATAAGCAGTAAATTGTTGGATGGGTCTGGGTAGTATAACTAAATTGTACATTTTGGAGGTTGATCATATCACAACAGTGTACAAAAACTAAATGTTGACAGATTTAATTTTTTT
The DNA here is from genome assembly GCF_051311805.1 of Agelaius phoeniceus. Lineage (NCBI taxonomy): Eukaryota > Metazoa > Chordata > Aves > Passeriformes > Icteridae > Agelaius > Agelaius phoeniceus. Next base: position 55,097,096 of record NC_135265.1, on the reverse strand, counting down.
TTCATAATTTGGGATTTGCCTGCTGGGTGTATTTTCAAATAGTTATGCATGATTAGGCTCTATGACAGCCATTTTATCAGACATTTTACCCTGATGTTTATTTACCAAAGTTAAATGCTGTAATTATCCTATTACGCAAACAAAAAAGGAGGGTGGGAGGGACGGAGGGAGGGAAAGATCAACATTAAAAAAAAATACAACTGATAAGTACAAAACCAGACAGTTTCCAAAATGTTTGCTCATGGCATCTGTTTGGATGAAATTAACATCTTTTGGTTTATGTTGCCTGTGTATTCTCTCTTGACTTTCTTGGGATTTGCATGTTCACAAGATCTTTCAAAATTTGACTTAATTTTACTTAAAATCCTAAAAATAAATTAAATTGACAGAGCTCACTCATCCACAATTCTATATAAATGCTAAGTGATGATCTTGTTGATTATTATGATCGATTTGTTTTGTACCTATTGCTGTCATATCTAGGTGCTTTCCAAGGATTGAATTGAAGCAGTCTTTCCAGTGTGTTTTTTTAAATTCCTTCAAGGACCATGAGATTTTATATAAGTTCAGGGAGTTATCAACTGATACCAGCTATATATACATATTGAAAACAATTAGGAATATATGCATTAACACTAGGTAAAGAATTTGCCCAAAGAGTTAATGGGGACTTTCAGGGCTCATTGCACTTCTGTCTCAATTAACTCATGTTTAGAAACCAAGCATAGGGGTATCTCGCTTGAAATGCTCTGCTTCTATGTCCTCAAGGTATTGAAAATACTTGAGTATTGTTGTTGCAAGATATGGTTTCCAGTTACTGCTGTGCAGTGGTGTGGAGGGTTACCAACGCCCATCCAGCCACTCACTTACTGCCTCAGTGGAGTGAGGGAGGAAGCAGGATGAGAAAGCTTCTGGGTCAGGATGGACTGCTTGCAAATCAGTGTTGAGGACAAAACAGATTCAACTTGAGGATAATCAACTTTAATATAGTGCCAATTAAATGAGGAACAAAGACAAGTATTAAAACGACTTTTCTCCCCACTTTCCTGGACTTCACTCTTTCACTCCTGACTTTTCTACCCACTCTCAATGGGGAGCTATAGTCAGTCCTTAATAGTTCCCCTCTTTTGCTCCTTTCTCTTCACATTTTCCCCCTGCTCCTTCACGGGTGCCCCAGGGATCACCGTTCTCACCAGGAAATATCCATATGCCTACTCCAGGGTCCTCCAAGGGCTACAGTGGGGACTCTTTCACTGCTGTGGGACAGCTCTTTCTCCTTTCTCTGACCTTGCTGTTCCCTTTGTTTTGTTCACTCTGGTTTTTTTATCCTCCTCCTCTGCAGTTGATCCACTACCAAAACCTTTCCATCTACACCCAATACAGATGATAATGCTAGTCACTGTAACAAAGAAGGTATCAGAATATCCTCAGGAGCCTGTGCTCAGTATGAAACAGTCTTTTCCCTAGTCTTTTCCCTTAAGGTCCAGTGCTACTGCCCTGGATTTGTCTCATGAGCCACTGAGGAAAAAATGGGAATAAATCCTACTATATTTTAACCTGTAATTCTTTCATCAGCTAAACACAATAAAATTCAGATAGATTCTTGTCTAAAAATTCCTACAAAAGCACATGCTATGCTGATAAAAAAAATTCATTTCTGTGAATAAAATTTTCACTCATTATGGGTAGAAAAGAAAAATGTCATGTGTTTCTGACTGAGCCATTGCTGAATTCTTCTCAACTGTTATATTTGTTTTCCCATGAAAAGCATTGGTTTAAGCAAATAATCTCAGCAGCTAATCTAGTAGTGTGATGCTCCCTACAGAAGAGTTTGTCAGAGAACATAAGAGACTGAGGATCTGTTGGTCCCTAATCAAATATTATACTTTTTTACACTAATTCCATCTCTAGGAGATATCCAGAAATGTGATTTTTAACAGTCTTTCTGAAAAACACTAATACTATTTTATAAAATGAAGTTATGCCTGAAGTTACTCTGCAATATGTCCTTCAAATTCTCCATTGCTGCATTCAGATAGCAGCCTCCTCCACAAGTGCTTTAGAAAACACACAAGATCTATATACTGGCATGGCATAAAATGACTTTACCTTTCAGGTTACTTGCCCATTTTTTCATGTGGTGCTCTGGCATCCTGAAATGTCTTGACTTTTCACTAGTAAAACTGTTTGCTTTTTTCTTTATATTTGTTGACTGAATTATATTGTAATGACTAAAACTGGCTCTTTGATTCCCAGACCAGGAGACTGAAAGTTCAGTGGGACATGCCTTTTATAAAGGAAAGTGCCTAACTACTGTGTAGGTTATCAAATCTGATCTTGTATTCAACAGTAGATGAATGCTTGGTCAGTTTCTCACAGCAACTCCAATGAAATACTAAGTTAAAAGAGGAAGATGGTATTATTTCAAAAGAAAAAAGTATTTGTGGCTTTCAAGAAAACTGCTTGCAGCATTGACTCTAACATACTTTTCTTCAAATTGTTTTTTTTGAAGACTATGTGTTAACCATAGAAACACTCACTTTGCATGGCACAGTTTTAGGATCTTGTTAGTGCCTCTTTCATTCACCAGAATTTTTCAGATTTGTTTTATTGTGAATTCTGTTTGCCACATTGGAATGTCTTCTGTATTTACTGACTTAAAGTAGAGAATTTTCATGTGCTTTACCTTTAATAATTCAGCTTTGGAAATTCAGAAAAATGTACTAAATCGACTCAATTATTGAAGATTCTTCCTTATAAAATTTGCTTCTTCATATAATCATGTTAGTAGCAGAAGTGTCATTAAGAGGGCTGGCCTGTCACTTTAAACAAAGATTACTATTATCTACTGTTATGGCTGGTGGTTTGAGTTGGAGAAGAGATTTGGGCACTGGAATCAACAGCTCCAAATATCTCAGCCTTCCAAATTAAATCATTATTTAAATACAGAAACAAAATAGGAAGAGCCCTTTGTGAGATTTTTCACAATATATTTCCAATATTTCCAATATGCATTCTTAGGGATCCAGCCTTCACTGAGAAATTGCATAAACCTCTCAAGTTAGAGATCTTATTTTTTGAATAAAAGAAAGATTCAATGTGTTATCTTGGTGTCCAGACATAATGAAATAGGATGTATTTCTTCATCCCCAGTTTGCACACAAGATAAAAGGGGTCAATTGAATAGAGCATAACTTGAAGTCAACAGCTTCCCAACGCACTCAAAGAAAAATGCATCCCCTCCTTTTTAATCAGACTTATGAATAGATAGGGCTGGTTTCATATGCACTTTGAAGTCTCTTACCCTGCGATTTGGCCCGTTCCCTGTATTTTTTCCTGGAGCATGGTACTATTCAGGGTACCTATGCATATCACAGCCTCTGCCATCATTTTTAATAAGTACCTTATCTCTGTGATGCAACTAAAAGCAATCCTGAGTGTCTCCAGGGTTTGTTGTAATTAAATTTTATTGTTGTATTTGAAAATGTACATTTTTTGAAAACTGGTGCAAGAAAAATGGAAAAGAGATTCTAGAAGGTGATAGTCTGATTTTTAGAAGGTTTTAACCCTTTGTAGTTTCCAGATTCACAAAGCTTATTTATGCTTCCCAAGCAGCTGTTCTTACATGCCTCTGAAGCCCTGAATATAACAGCTTAATGTAGTTTATTAGCTGATTTTGAGTAACTGTCAAAAGTTATCATGTATACCTGCAGTCAGATGCTCCAGGATCAGAGGTTCAGTAATTTGTGCGTTGCTAATAAGATTGTAGAAGGCCTTTTCTGAAAGTCTTATGGTCTTGCTGCTGCCCTTTTCTTCTCCAAGTATTTACAGCTATAAGAGAATTTCTTCAAGTCCCAGTACTGCCAACGCAGTGCTGTGAAAAAAAGGCAGAATTTGCTAACTTCTGATTTGGACAATAAAGAAATGGCACTGTTTTGAGCAGAGAACCAACCAGTTTACTTATATTGTTCTCTGACATTACACTGCCATGCTCAGGGACCACCACCCAAATGACTGAAGACTGCATCAGCTACCTTTGCACTCACACCTTTGTGCAGTCAGTGGAATTTCTTGCAGTCTGTATTCAGGGACTGAGCTTCACTTTGGTCATTGTACTGGTTCCAGTTCTCTTCACAGCTCAGCTCATCAGGACTGCTAACCAAGCACGCATTGCAGTTTTCCCCTTTTGTGCTTTATTCCTGCTTGATTTTCATGCCATGGGGTGCTGTGAAATGCTTTTAGAGATTCATATAACAATTTTTTCCAAATCAAAATATTTCCTCCAAACAATGTCATCTTTTCTGTCTGGCATTGCTACTAATCTTTATTTAGTTATTTACTTTACAATTTCTAGAGGGATTGGATATGCCCAAGGCACCCCTTTAAGCAACACTTTATATCAAGGTTGCATTTATAAATACTTCATGAGAGGCTAATGAATGATTAATAGATGTTTTAATGTATGAGCAATCAATTGTAGATTTTGCAATGTGCAACAGACAAGTAGGTTTCTTATAAGCATAGATTATAACCATATCTGACATCTTCTATTGATGGGCTTCTAAACGTCTATAACATACACACTACTCATATCTGTAACATGCTTAAAACATCTACTAATCACTGATTAATTTTTTATAACCTATTTTGAAGCAGAGCCTGTCTATGGAGTATATCCCTTACCACTGCTTGTGACTCTCCATTTCTAAAAGATAGATAATTTACTGGTCATCTTAGGACTTAGAACTCCTACCAATTTCAGCTCAAACATAAAGCTTTTCTGAGTTAACTCTAGCATTTTCATCTCAGTCTAAGAAAAAATGTCCCTAGACTATTATGTCCCTCAGACTTCTGGTTGCTCTACGCTGCTAATGCATATTTTGCAAGTTCTGCTATAATGCAGTGATTCTTAGGAGGCAAAGCCACTCTAAAATGTATTTTCAGCCTCTTAAACTCGGTTTGATTGTTCTCAAGACAGCTGCCTAAGTGATGGCTCCCAATGTTTTTGGTTTTTTTACTGTCATCCCTGTGTGCTTCGTTCAATGTTTGTCCTTTCTCAGGAAAGGATAAGAAAATAGAAACTTCCCAATAATCCAGTGGAAAAGCCATGTCCAAGACAACTTTTGATTCTGACAGAGGAGCACACATTTTGTATGCTTGATAAGCACAGGAATTTATAGGACTGCTCCTCCATGGGATTCCCCTAGTCTTTAAGGTGAAAGCCATGACCATGCTCTATGCTTTCTATGGTGCATTCAGGTAGAATTGACTAAAGCAGGCACTACAAATTATTTCCTGAAAATGTATGAGACCTGGAACTAATCATTCACATTTGAGAAGCAGCATGTTGCTCTAATATCGTATTTTGCAAATGAATTTTGAATTTTTAGTTGATATCTACTGACCTCACTTACAAGGTTGAGTCTTCTAATGTGATTTATCTAGATATTGAGACCAATTATTTAATAATAAAACTTAAAAGGATTTGCAGATTTTTCTTGGGTTTAGGGACATGAGTAAAATAGTTTCTGTTCTGAATATCCCCAAGTAAATATTCCACTCCCAGTCAAGTGCTAGTCTTTCACTGATTGCTCTTTACAGCCGTACTAAGCTGCTACACCTGTGGCATTAGCAACTTGAGCCTAAAGACACACATCAAGCATAACTTGATTTAAAAAAATAGGAGAGAGAATATAGGGTTAAAAAAGGGAATTTTATTCTTCAACATCAACATGGAATTTCCTCTTCCTTTTTTAAAACTAGTCATTTTCAAAGCCCCAGAAGTAAGAACCTCTCAAACTTGAGCTCTTGGAACAGACATTTTTTGCACACAATTAAGTGTGTAAAAAACATTAAAATAACATAAAAGTTATTGTGATACCACTTTTATATTATCCAGTTAGTATTATATGTTTATCATGGGTTTTATCATATTTTTATATTTTAATAAAATATCATATGTTTTATTTCTTTTTTTTCAGCTGGTTAATAATCCACTAGCAAGTCAAGCAGCAGCAGCTGCAGCAGCAGCAGCCATGGGCTCAATAGCAAACTCCCAGGCCTTTGGAAACGCCCTCTCCAGTCTTCAGGGGGTCACAGGCCAGCTCGTCACTAATGCACAAGGACAGGTGAGTAGAAGATGGAGCAAACAGTGAATTCTGATGGCAGGCTGATCTTGGGACAAAAATCAGTTCCGCCTGTATGACAGCAATTTAAAAGTGCACATGTTGAAGATAAATAAATATTGATTTGTGAGACAAGGTAAGAAATGGAAAGTCTGAGAAATAGGGGGAAGTTAGGCACTCTTTAAGAGTGTTTTCAAGCTAGAAAAGGCTAAGGGTTTGTTTTAGTTATCAACCCTTTATTTGTTTGTTTTATTTATCATCCCTTTAAAAATATCATAGTGCAATACCATGCACTACTATTTCACCATATTAAAATACCAGCAACCCTGTGATTTTTAACAAAGATACCATCTGCCTTCTTCCACTTATATATGCCTAATAACAGACACCTTTGCTGACGTGGTACAGTGCTTCACTTTTTTGCATTTCTGTGGCATTTTTGTATGGTGTCATTTCTTAAAAGGCATTAAATGTTTCTAGTAAAGGAAAATAAATTGTAATGAAGTATCAGGGATGGAGTTATCTGAGTGGCTTCCTCATTTATTTATTAACTATGTTAAGCAATTTGCAATTACTATGCCAGCCTGTAAATGCAAATAGGGGATAATCTATTTTGGTTTAAAGAAAATTTTCCAAACAGGAACTTGAATATTGTTTAAGAGTGTCTAAGAGAGAGATTGTGCATTACCTATGTTATGGAGCTGTTTATTTGTTAAAACTATTTCAGTTTCACTCTTAGTATGATGGAGAAACATATGCATCTGAATTCATATATACAAAAATAATTCCTTTGATACACCATATTTAAGTGGCTTTCAGATTGCGACCACTTTCATTCTTTATTGTATTTATTAGGACTAAAATTAACACAATGCCTTGTTTCTCTGCAATGGATCTGTCAATATAACTGGTAACTGAGTAATTTGAATGTCATTATTCTAAATGCTACAAATTGGGCATACAGTGATACCCACAGTGTTTTTGTGGATGTTAGGCCCTGAAAAACATTTATTGAAATGATGCAGCTTGGATGATATGTGAATCTAATATGTAGTTTCTACTCTTACTGTTTACTGGTGAGGAGGATAAAAAAGAAAGGGCAGCTCTTCTCCTGTCAATTTTCTGCTAGTTAATTGGAACAAGAGTGAGTTTTTTATTTTGGCCCATCAAAAAATAAAATTCAACACTTTATAGGACCTCCCCTGTTTTTTTGTTAAACAGGACACATAAACAAAGATGCTTCCTGAGCTTCACTAGCACCATCCAAGTCCCAGGGAAAAAAAATGCTGACCTTGTTATATTTACTGGGTGGGTGCAGAATTGTTCCATCACTACCCCGAGGGTTGAACGATGGAGCTTGTCAAAGTGAGGCCTTATCTAATGAATCATCTTATCGCAGGTGCACACCACACATATTAAAGGAGGATTGTATGAACAATGTGCCCTCTACAATAACCTTTCAATGTCTACTTTAACCCTTGTTTCAATCCCTTTTCATCAAAGGATCATTTTATGCAGCCAGCTTTAAATGGAGGCTCTCAAAAGCCTATTAAGATTTCTGGAGGGATGGGGTATTGGTTTGGGAGAAAAGTTGGTTATAATACCTATAACTCATAGTCAGATCAGCTCCAACATAGAGCCTGCTTGTTTCTATCTCCTCTGTGCTCCAGAAATGGTTCACAGTCACCACTTACATATGAAGCACTTGATACCAAAGATGTTCATCATAAGCGCTGAAGTTATGAATGTAGACTAATTTCTTTATAGCTTTTCCTTTACACATTCTCCACAGAAAACATAATCTATGTGTGACCATTCATTGTATCCTTAAAAGAACCCCACTACTAAGAAGATATCACTGAATGAAAGTTTTACTCATGCTGAGTCTGTTTATTCCAGACATAATGTAAAGTCCAATAATTCCACAGGTTGCAGAGAAAGAGAAAGGAAAGGAATAATCTTTCCAATTGTCAGAATAAAATTACAGCATCTAACTATCTGCCTAGGTCTTTTAAATAAAGGTTTTCTCTTTATTACTTGTTTTTGCAAATGTTCCTTAGTTTATAATCAGTACTGCAGACCTTGCCACAATATAGATAAATATTGATAGTAAGTGTGTAATATAGCATGCAGTTTTATAATATTCAGCATAAACTCATATTACTTAGAGACCACTTCTCAGGCTGCCTTAAAACAGGACTATTCAGTATAATAATCTACATTCCAGAAATTAAATTACATTCCCTTCAAATTAATAGAATTGTAGCACCTAACCAAGGGCTACAAGATGTTTCTTCAAAATTGGGGGCATAAAGGAATAGTAATTTGAAACGCTCCATTTCTGAATAATCTGATGAATAATCTGCTTGGAGTGACTAAAGAACCAGATTTGCACCACACTTTAAGAATTCTGCCCTTTGAAAATTGTCCCTTTCAAGGAATCACAAGCATGATACCGAAAACTCACTCCTGAAAATAAAAAGCTGAATGAGTTACTGGAATGTTGATATGTGCAATCTTTGTAATTACACGCTGTTTCTGTTACAGAAATTCAGGGCTTGTAAATGTCCATCTGTCTAGCTAAATATATGGTGATCAGTAATCCCTGGAGACATTAAGCTCTAGGTCAAATCCAAGATCCTATGCCAAATTTAAGGGAAATGATCCTTTAAATGACATATGGCATAGCCTTAATTCCCAATAGTCTAGTAGTTCTTACAATTACAGTAAAAAATCATTTATATTAACAATAATATATATTAAATATTTTTATTCAATTAATTATTGAATTCAAAGTTATGGCATGTTTATTTATTTTTCATCTTTTGCTTCAGATGGCAATATAAACTGTAACACCAGAGTTTCCCAAGACCAAACCAAGAGATCTAATCCATTGAAACAATATGATTAGATCACCTGATTAATTTGATATAGTACATGTAGAGGACTCTAAATCAAATTTTCATTTTCAGAGGCATATTATGAAGAGCTATTGGCCCATGTAACACTGCTTGCATTCTGTTTGCCCTCAGCACTTTCCAGGAAGTGTTTGCAGCACTGGGTTTTCATATCTTAAATTTAAAGGCCAGGGTAGCAGGTTTGCCAGATTGAAATCTACTGACAGTGTGCAAAGAGAAACTGTCTACCTATTCAGCTTCAGCCTGCCTTACAGTAGGACCCAAGTGCCATTGCTGCCCTTGGATTCTTCAGAGGTTTAACCCAATATATCTCTTTTTTATGCTGGTTTTGCAAATGAAATAAAAAATCAGGACTTTTGTGTTGGTTTTGCTATGTTTATTAAGTATGTGAAATGTGTGCTTTGGCAGTTGTCATAATATTTGTAAGGAAATGAGACACAGAAATATGAAAGCAATGTTGATGAAAATGGTTTCTTAATTATCATCAGTTGCATTCATATATGCCTCTTGACTTCAGTAGGATCAAATACTTTTTAACTGTGGGTACTGAGTAAATTTAGTTTCTCTTTTGAAAAGATGGGAGTTGTCTAACAGGAGAAAAATACCACTAAATTCAGCAGTTGCAAGATAACATTTTACCATAAAAGAGTAACATGATGAGAGTTGGCATGATGAACTGCCTTGTAGATAAAGAGGGCAATAGTCTGTTTCTTGGGAGATTAAAAGGAAAATCTAAGTATATATGGTGTAATTGTATTGTCCACACTTTAATTGAACAGGGAATTAATTGGGATTGTTTCATTATAATCTAAGAATGCCCCTGAAGTAACCCACACTTCATTGGGCCCATGCCTTGCTCTTTAGACATGAAAACCTTCTGTATAAGAAAAATCTTAAGCACATGTCCACCCTCATACTTAAGAAAAAAATAACTAATTTTTGAGTGTTGTAGTCCACAAGTAGCTCAGGAAAATAAATAGAGAGAGAGGCATTGTTGATCCAATTAGATAATAGGAGTACTTTGGTTCTCATTATTCAGATGAGAGGGTACACATTTGCTCTTTGAGCTTCTTGATGGTAAACGGTATTAATGAGGCCTGATGGATTCCCTGCTCCTAACAAGGCTCTCAGCAGTGCGAGTGATTACAATGGAGATAGATTTGATGGGATGCGCTCCCTTTTGTAGTGTCTCAGCTGCTGACACTCTGCGACATAATCAGGTCACAGAGCCGGTCACAGCCATCAGCAAAAGCCATAGCTCTATTCCTCATTATTAAAGTGCATTATTCAGTTCTGGGCCTTCACAATACTGCCAAGGGCCTTTTTTTCTTCCCCTTTTTTTGTTAAGCATCAGTTCTCAAATACAAGAGTTAATAAAATCATCAGCTAAAGAACTAGTAAATTAAAGAAATGGAAATAAAGTGCTCCCTTTCAAATTCATTGAAGGATCACAATTAAATAAGCAGGGAGTTTCTCATCACCACACACTGTACAGTACAATGTAATATGTCATGTGCAATAACAACAGGGATAGGATTTTAAAAAATAACGCTGTGCTCATTGTGGACTGGCTTGGAAAGTGCTGAAGTATCTTTTATGGTAAAGGAAATTTCTGTCTTCGCAACTATTACATGTCTACACGTAGATACTATTATTTACACTGTTTTCTGTAACTACTTTTTTTCTGAAGTGATAACAGTTATTTGCAAACTAAGTTCATGATTCTAAGCAGAGCAGCTGTCCTGTCTTAACTTAAGTGGCCAAGGCCACAATCTGGAAAATATTCAATAGGCCACAGTACTAGAACCTCTTTGTTCCCATAGACAAGGCCATTACCTTCTTTTGGGGAGTGAGGTAATTATAAAATTATGTTGTGGAAAAAGGTGTTTGTAGCATTTTCTTTCTATTCTGATGATGTTCAGTTGGGGCTATCCCCATTTCATGAGAAAATACTCTTTTAAAATCTGATGCAAGTTTTAATGCAGTTTAGTTAAACATGTGAGAAAAAAATAGTGGAAAGCTGGAATTAGTTAGTTAGTTAGTTAGTTAGTTAGTTAGTTAGTTAGTTAGTTAGTTAGTTAGTTAGTTAGTTAGTTAGTTAGTCAGTTACTTACTTACTTACTTACTAACTTTTTGTTTCAGCTAAATAGCAATAAGATATTCCAATACTGAAATGTATACCTTTACAGGGAATTAAATAATTTCTGTTGAATCCCTGTAGTATGTATTAAGTGACAATAGTATGATTTTGTGCATAGATAAAAGCAAAGGATCTAATACATTGGATGGGTTTTTTCTTGCTGTTGGGGGTTTTTTTGTTTGGTTTTTTGGGAGGTTTTTGCAGTTTTTATTCTGTTGGTCTTGTTCAACTCCATTTTTTCCTCTGTTTTCCTTTTGTTAGAATATGCTATGATGAGCAAATGAACATGTATACACAAAGTCACTTGTAAGACTTTCAGTTCTCTAGAACCACAGGTGTAAGAACTTTTCAATATCCACATTTCAAAGTTCAGAGCAATTAGCAGTCATCTCCAAGAAATGTGTAGAGACTGCTATGTGACCTAGTTTTCTTTTCAACACTAGCCAAGAAAATTGGCAGCTACCACTGGGACAGCAAATTGTAACTCCTCCTATACTCAAAAGGAGGATGTTGATTGTTTGTTGGGTTGGTTTTTTTTGTTGTTGTTTCTGTTTTTTTCATTCTTCCAGAAGTTCTAGGAGGCTCAAAGTCCTGTAATGTGTAAGAATTTTAGAGTCTTCCTGAACATGTGCAATTCATACTGTTCTTCAGGTGTTCAATGTCCATTAGCCTTTTCTCTTAACCTTCTTTTCTTTTTCTTGTTCTCGCTTTCTTTTTCAGCTATGCAGCTTTATACATGGTAACTACTAATATTTTAGCCCTCACAACATCCGAAAGTTCACTAAATTCTTAACAATAATTGTTTAAGTAGTGACTGCTAACAATATCTTCCTAGGACTAAGGCCTATAGAAATCTGAGAATGGCATATATTAAGGATATTTCATTAGAAGACTGAGACATTAAAAGAGACATATTTTGAAGGCAGTGCTAGAGGGAGGGATTGTAACAGTCTGATAATACTAGCATTTAAGAACATTCTTTGGAAAACCCTTTACCAGGAGAATCTGTTTTGACAGACCTTCGTATTAATGTATTGAATTTCTCCTGGGTGGAGTTTGACTCAATTTTCCCCCTCAAAGTTTCACTGTGCTGAATACATGCAAGTTTTGCCATTTGCAGGAAGAAAAGTGAAAAGAGAAAAGGTCAGTTGTAAGGGAAGATTTTTTTTTTTCCATTGGTTTCCCTCCCCTCAGCTAGACATGGAGGAGGGTGTTTGTTTAATTACCTCCCATGTGAATATGAATCAAAAGACAAATAATTCTTTTAACATATTTTTGCTGACTGTGTCTTTATTTTGCTGTACTATTTCTCTAATATCAGTTATAGCCACAGTGGCATAAATGTAAAAATGCATGGACCAAGCTCTCCGGTCATGCAAATTGGTAGTTTCATGAAGCAGAAATAGACTAAGGCAGAATGAGTCTAACTTCAACCAAGAGCTGACTAGCCTTTTTTATCTATTTTAGGCAGTGATCACTGAAAAATGGAAAGGATAATTGTTTAATGAAACTTCTATCAGGCTTGGAAATTATCCACATCTATCCAGAAGAGCCACTGAAATTTATTTTATCTAACTTGCAAGAAATCTTACTTTTGCTACTTAAGTTTAGGCTTGAGATTGTAGCCTCTTTCCTGGATTTCTGCCTAAGGTACTGTGTCTTGGACATAGGTCTTTTCAGAGGTGCCCAAGTCTTATTTTCAAAAGCAACTTTCATACCTGTAAAAGCCTGAGTTTCCTTCAATCAGAGTTATAAGACTGAGTGCTTGAAGGCATGTCTATGCACTGTAACAGAGCATTGCAAGCAAATTGCCAGAGACAGTTCATTTATATGTGCATGTCTCAGTGCTGTACTAGCACAGATTGAAGAAGCCAAAAATCTCAGTAGTATGTTGTTATGGCTGGACTAATTAATTCTGCTTCTCAACAAGGTGACACAGGATCTAGTTCATTAGTTGTTAGCTCTGGGGTCCTGCTAACACACTGTATTATGTGGAGTAAATACACTTTGAAGAGACCCTTAAAAGCCTGTAGCATTTAGGCACTTTTGAAAATGTTACTATTCTACATTAATTATTTCAAGTCAGAAGTACTGGACATAACTGTCCTTTTGTCATTGCCTTCTTAATTACTTCTGCATGGAGGAGAAAACCAAACCTACTACTAGTTCAACCCTAATACTATTTTCATGAAATCTAAACCAATAAAAAAAGAAGAACCTACCATTCCTATAATCTGTTCATCTTAGCATCATGAGGTGGTTATAAGCATGAAAAATTTTCGTTGTTATCACCAGTGACATACATCACAGTCAATGAAATCTTTCTGCTCTACAGAGGTTCTTACACCGCTCTCCTTATCATCATATCTTATCACCTTCCAGTAAAGCATTAAGAAACATGACTAGTGATAGTCACAAATTGGTCTTCCTCTCAGCAGAAACTTGTTGAACAGCACATTGCATGTTTGGTAAGGGCATTTGGCTTTGTCTGTCTTTGATAGGAATTTTTTTTTGTTTTACTTTTAAAGTTTTGGTTTTGTTTGGATTTTAAAATCTTTATGAAAGGATTTCTTAGAGATGCATATTGCTTATATTTGCATCAGAGCAAGGAAGACAACAAAAAATGTATTAGCTTTTGAAGCAGAATGTGGTGAAGCCAAAGACAATAAACACAGGAATATTTCTCAATTGCTGTTGAAATCCATTCCAAGTCTTTGACCTTCCCCTTAGAGCAAACTTTACTGTGCACAGAGAAGGTTTGACTCTTGTTATCCTGAAAGACTGAATTTGGTAATTATGGATTTCATCCACGAGCTTTAGCTAGCCATTTAGATTCCTGGGAAGCAGACCACAGAAGAACTTCAAGGCGAAGACTTGAGTTTTGCTAAGTATATTGAAAACTCTTTAACATGATGTAAGCAAAGCAGTGGACAAAGTTGATTCATGTAGGTGGTACCAAGAAAAGGGCTTTCTATGTTACTGATGTTTCCCAAACAGTGGAAGTGCTTGGGAATATTGCATCAGTTCAGGAGTTGACAAAGCTGAGAAAAAAATTGAGGCCACATCATTGTCTGAACAGCAATGATGGAAATCCTCCTGTATGAGACTTGTATCAGAGTGGAATCTAAGACTATTCTTCATTCTGGACTTCTTCTTATGAGGGAGCGCTGTGCAGGGTGGATTATAGAGAGACTGTAGGTGAGCAGAGGCAATAATGGACCAAATCTGAGAGTCTGAGTTATCTTTCTAAATGTGCCTCATTATTTCTGAAAAAACTCAGATCATGGTTCTTTGTGTAACATGGTGCTTAGTCTTATTTAGATTTTATCTAACTTATCCTGTATATTGTATATGCTTTATCCTTGTGTCAGAATTTTACAATCTCCTGAATTGGCACTGATAATCAGAATAAACAAAACCAAAAGTGCTTTTTTGGGCAAAGGGAAGAAGAAGGCAGATCACTCTGTCAAAAGTGCAATTAATGCAAAATGCTAAACATTTTTGGTCTTTGATTCACTGATAGAGCACTCCTGCTCTTTTGGTGAGGTTTGGAATTTCTTAAAAGTTACAAGTCTTCATGCATAAATGAAGGCCATTGTCTTTCTTATTGAGCTTCAGTCTTGACAGTTGGATGTGTATGTCTTAGAGATAGAGGTGAGGAAAGATTTGGCATCCCCATGTTTGCTGCGCAATCAGTATTTGTTTGAAATCTGGAAAGATGAGGAGTCCATCCACTGAAATGTATTCATGCAGCATTCATAGTAATAACCAGCCAGATGGAGACCCAAAACTTCTGCATGCAGATCCACAAGCTTCCAAACAGCACAATGAGCTGGAATTGTCCTGTAAGAGGAAGTGTTTTCTGTCTTCTGATTTGCATCTAGATTATTGCAAAGAACTGTGTGTATGCCATCTTCTATGGGTTGATCTGTGAACAGTTACAGGGAAAGTTCCAGCAGAAAAAAAATTGATCTATTTTTCCCAAAGTATATCTCAGTTTGTCATTTTTTTCAGATGCCGACAGTGGTAGGCTTCAGTGTGTGTACATGCAAATGGCCCAGATATCAAAAGGAAAAAAAAAGAGACTTTGAAATATCTATGCCAATGTATTAAAATATATATGACTTTAAAAGTACATTTTTCACTTAAACTTCCTTCTTTGCACATTAATTAAATATTATCTCTAGGATAAGTATCTCTCATAGAAGACTAATGTATTATTGTCACATAATAATGGACGAGAATGACAGAATCTCTTTCCTTAAGTGCAAAGAAGGATTTATTAATATAAAGAAAACACTCATAGCCCTTGAGCAACTCTTTTTCTGCTTCATAGAGAGCCTTTGCTAGACTCCCCCCACATCTAGCTTCATGCCAGAGATTCAAGGAAGCAATACATATATCCTGCCAGTTTAAAAATCAATCCTCTTTTCAGGGGATAATTTAATATCAAGACATGATGTACCCAATATCCAAATATACATTCATTTTCATGTTTGACGCATCAAATGCTCTGACATAGCCAAGTTTCAAAATAAATGGTTTGTTTTAGAGGTTGGATATGTCATATTAGCATTCACCCAGCAGATAGAGAGATAGATCAGAGAGTGATCAGGACATCAGGGAGACAGTTTAGAGAGAGATGAGAGAGGCCAGGTACACCTTGCAATGTTAAAAAAAGCTAGCTAGCTAGCAAGAAAGAAATTGTATAAATAGGTCACTGCAGCCCAACTGAAAAGAAGTTGAATTTTAACTTGTTAGTCATCATCTCCAGAGGCCTAATCCACTCCCTTCTTTGAGGGCTGTTCATTTAGCTATGTCTTATTTGATAGCACAAATAGACAGACTCAAAGAAAAAAAACATGGTATCAGACTCATGCAGTGTACTAGCTTTGAGGGGGAAGCAGCACCACTTGCCATGCTAAAATTTCCTTCTTCTTTCCTTCTCAATTCTTCTTATTAGCCTTAATTTGTTCTCATTTGTCTTGTTTTGTTCTCCTGGTTTCTACCATAAGGAAGCATAAAGAGTACAGGTAAACAGGTGTCTGGTGACAATGTCAGAGACACACCCTCAGACAGCCCAAGGTATTCAGCTTTCTAGTTTTTGTTCTACTTCCTCTACCATTTTCTTTTCCTGACAATTTCGTTGTCTCACTGTGTATCTGGGATTCAGTTAGTTAAACATAGGTCTTTAGTCCCATTTCAGACATAGCACAAAACTTCTCTAAGTATCCCATGGCTGATCCAGAAAAATGTTCTTCTCTGTGCCTTATTGCCATATTCTGACAAAATCCTAAAACATTTCAAATAGAGCAGATGTCAACATTCTTTTCAACTGAATTGCTTCCCACTTATGTGAACACGTATATGTATGCTTACCTGGAAATTTATGCTCATCTCCTCAGAAGAGACACAAGATACATTTCCTGTAGGGAAATGAGATTATAAATATTTTAATTACCTCTTGAGTCATGCTTCTGTCTTTGGAGTCATTTGACTCTTTATTCTGGTGACAAATGAAAATAAACTAAACCTTCTCCTCTTGGCATGGAAGACAATGTGCTGCTCTTTTTTAGCTCAGATCTGTCTCAAGTGTAATTTTAGATGTGTGTAATTATGACTGTACACACAGAGGCCATAATTGTTTGCATTCTATTAATTTAACCCCCATTTTAATATATGAGGAGCAAAACTAGGCCTGTATTTTTCTAGGGGTTTGATTTGCCACAAAAAATGTAAGTACTCTTGAATGACTGGAGAGTGGTATTTCCCAGCATACCCCCACAGGATGGCATGGTCTGCATGTTCCACGACGTTTATCTTGTTGATGAATATTGCCTCCAGAGACCCCTCCAAAGTGCTGGGAGGTGGCTTCCATTTTTAGGTATTTAAATTACACCTTCTGGGATCTGCACTATATATCTCTTAATTTTAATTGTACAGATACTGATGTATGGGTTTTGTATTTACAGTCTCTTAAAATTGATATTAGCAACTACAGTGCAGCACTCCGTATGTTTAAATCTATATGTTGCTCTCTTGGTTGGTCTATTTGTACCCAGGAGAATGTGTCTTATTTCTCTGATGCACCAAAATGTCCCAGCTGTTGCACCTATTTTTCAGGTACAGACACCTGTAGGAGACAGTCACCTATCTTTGATGTCAAGTAGATCCATGAATTTGAAAACAGTTGTTGTTTATGTTCATTGTTGAAACACACTCCTTTAGCTAAAGCAGAAGGTTTAAGAACCAATGCACAGAGAGGTTAGATAAATCACAATGTCATCACCTTTGAATAAAATTAATATGTAATTGATATTAGCAAAAAAGCACCCCATTCTTCTCTACCACATCTGAGAATTTTTGCTACAACAGCCAAGACAAAAATCTGCCTAGAGACTAAGATTAAATATTTAATGATTGCTTAGAAAAATAATTTTGAATAAGTTTTGAATTTAATTTTTTGTTCACAAGGGTCCAAAGAGACCTACTGGTTCTCAGTTCACCAGATACAGAAAGAAATAGGAAGCCATGATGCTCATCTCTGAAGTCTAAGAGGTGATTGAATATGTTCTGAAATTGCAATCACAAACTACGTTTTTGTAAGAGTATAAGGGAGGTTTTGGAAATGAGTATAAAACAAATCTTGACAAGCTTTTTGCCAACTTCTCAGGGTAACTATTTTAAATATTAATATTAGACTACTGACCTAAAAATACTGTTAGTAATATACAGAAGCGTTTGTGTATTCAAACAGGTTCATGCTTCTGTATATACAATGATGGACACTTAGAGCTCTGCTTACATGGAAGTCCTTAACCAACAATGATGTATGATGAGAAACACCCTGTATGATGAGAAAAAAATATCACAAGTAAATATGCTACAACAAAAGACTTCTTTTCTGAATACAAATAAAAACGTATGTGTTAACTAGTACTAAGTCAAACTCAAATTCTCATAGCCTGATCCATCAATGGAAAGGGCCACTCCTAAGGAGCACTTAATGCAGCAAGCTGTACCCTTGCCTTTTATTTCTCCTTAAAATCATATGCAGTGAAAAGAGGGAACAAACATGAATGATGCATTCCTGATTCAGTAAATCACTGTGGTCTCTGGCAAGAGCACAAATGTAAAAATGTTTAGATCGGCCTCATACTACCAAACAAATGATGCAAAAGGAGACCTCAAAGAACACAGAGTGAGGGGAGATAAATGAGTACCATGTCAAGAAAGCAATTTCTCACCGAGTTTGCACAGAATGGAAATTTTACTTCCAAGAGATGGTTAGGGAATCTTTCTAATAAATCTTCAGTCCACAGTCATTGCTGTGTCTTTTTTTTTAAACTTACTTTTTAAGAGTGGTATAAGTTATACCCTCCCCAGTGAAATGTATCAAGATATTACCAGTCAAGTTGAAGGAATTTAAGTGAATCATCTCTATCTCTGTGTTTATATTTGTAATAGACAAGGATGGTCAAACAGATTTCATTTTGTGCATGTGTTGAACATCTTTTCAACCAGGGTGAGGTCTTCTTAAAGCCTTTTATTTTAATAGTAGCTCACCAAAGAAAAAAAAATGAAGAAAAGTTGAGTCTTATTCCCAGAAAAAGTGTCAATGATTTCATTTTAATTTTAGGGATTTTTAAAAAATTATGTTACCCTCCTTTTATCTACAGCTGAGATTGAGATGATCTGTAAAAAGGCAACTTGTTTTCCAAATAACCTAGAGACTGGAGGTCAATTTTAGAATTGAATGCTTCGCAGAGTACTCTGTTTAGACTCCTGATTTGAATTCCTTTTCCCTATTTTTGACCACATGAAAGGCAACTTAGGCTAGTCAACAATCTAAGCTAGTTGTTTTGTGTTTTCTGTCATCATTGAAACAAATAGATGCTCTCAAAAAATAAAACATAGGACCAATCTAAGGCAGGTGTTTTAAGCATCAATGAATTATTTTGCAGGGATTTTTCACTCTCTACAGTGAATAGAGAGAGTCATGAATGACAGTCTACAACCAGATTTCTAATGCTAGGTGTCAAATATTATATCAATTCCATGCTTACAACATCACACAGTAGTTACTTTTAATGATACTTGAGTCCTTTTGGTAATGTTATCCTTAAGCTCACCATTGCAGTCACAGTAGTTTTAACTCAGATCCTGGGAGCAGCTGAGGATGGACATGCAGAACTTACTACTGGCTGACCTAACTTATTTTTTTAATTACTCTGGGGGAATTATTCTTTTTTTTTTCCCTGTTTTGCTTGCCTGCTTCTTTGTGTTTCCCAGATAAATAGAGACCAAGGTAATGGTATGTCTCTGAATTATTTAAGGCATACTTAACTTTACAGATACTTCAACTAAGTGATGGTTTGCAATGTGAAGGGGAGGATCTTTCTGTTGAGTATCTTTTCTTTCAAGTAAGATCAAGTATTCCATCTGCAGGATGATGTTTTTTAAAAATCAGTTGTGCATAAAGGAAGATATTACATCTCTGAGGTTCTCCTAGTTTTACAAAAACCCCTTTGAATCTCTAGAAGCGGGGAAGATGTCTCTCCTTTTGACAGATTTCTTTTTACATTTTTCTGGCCATTTACCCTGCTGTTTTGGTTAGTACAGAAAAGGGATACACAAAATCTTCAGACCACAGACCAACATGAATGTATTTCCAGCACAGCTCCAGCCATTAGATATCACAAATACCGTGAAAGAGTCTTATCATCTAAGAATTTCTATCCTAAAGTAATCTAAACTACACCATCATAATTATTGCCAGTTTTACCAAAATACTTGGTTTTACTCCTAGATATTATGTGTGCTTAGAAGGGGGGCATATCTTCTAACTTGAATTCAAATGTACCATTTGTTTAGAGACGCAACTGGAATGATTTTCATGGAATTCTCCTGATTTGTTACCATCAAAGAGCATGCATTATTCTATATTATGGATGGGGTCTTTACTACCAAAGAAACCCCATAAGAAACAAGTGTCCTTTCTACTCAGGACTTGACCCACTGCACTTCAATAGGACTTGCACTGAGTCCTATGGGACACAATATAAGTTATTTGCTACAGTGCCACTTTAAAAGCAACTCAGAGAAAGAAGTGTCCTCTTCTCCAGCCACTGTTTTGCATTACAGCTGTAGCATGTTGTCAATTAACCCTCTTAATTGGTTTCTGTTTCTTCTCTATGACCAGGTCTTGCCTGCTACAGAACACCTTATTCAAAGCACTGGGTTTATATGAACTTTCTAGCAAAATCATCCCCTTGGAAGGGAAGATATGTGATAAGGAGTTTCAATATTTGAGCTTTTTTTTTTTGTTATCTCTTGTGGCTCACAGTAAATCCTGAATCATCATAAAATTGCACTGTAAGTTTGTGTTTTGTATGATGAACTTCTTTAAAAGAAGAAAAACAGACCAGACCACTCTCTTTTTAAGATACCTGACTGTATCTTTAAAAAAAAATTGAAAACAAACAAACAAACAAAAACAAAAACAAAAAACCCCAACAACCCAAAAACCATGGTTATCAGGGATAAAAATGAACTGTTCATCTCTTTAAAAAAAGGTGGTGCAACTTTTTTAGGTATAAACTCATCAACATAATTCTAAAGCATAATGCTAAAGTCTTTGTTGTGAGAAATAAGAAATCCTGTGGTCTACCCCTAAAGAACATTAAAAAAACATTACTGACAGGAAATTGAAAAAGTAATATATATCTGAATGAATATGACAACTTTTTTCTGATAGAGCAGATAGATAAATGTCACATACAAGTTTCAAAATGCATTTAATTTTGCCACCACAATGGATATTCTCTTCATAAAATATATATGAATAAGGTTTGAATCATAAAACTTGACTGTGATAAACAAATGCATATTTGATAACTTTTTTTTGAGATGCTAATTCCTTTTTTGAGGTTATTTGTTGTTTACACATCTTTACATTTTCATTTCTGGGTGAAGCAGCCTGGTTGACAAATCGTGTGCACATTCAGCCTGGATAAACTTTCTTTTGAATCTGAGAAATGAATTTGGGGTTTAGGTTTTTTTGTTTTGTTTGGTGGGGGATGATGGGATTTGTTCAGTTGGGTTTGGGTTTTTTGATGTGGGGTGGTTTTTTGGTTTTTTTTGTTTATTTTTTGTTATTGTGATTTGGTTTGGATTGGATTGGATTGGATTGGATTGGATTGGATTGGATTGGATTGGATTTTTTGTGAGGTGATGGCAGGGAGGGGGATATAAGGGAAGAAGGAGAAGCTAGTAGATGCACCAACTCAACTATCATCACAGAATCAGAGAATATGCTGAGTTGGATGGGACCCACAAATACTGATATTGTTTCAAGGGCAGTTAATATGCTCAATTCTGTCTCAGAAATGAGCACAATTCTTTGACTTGTAAATTTAAAAATCTGTGATTACCTGCAATTAAACTATCCCATATATTAATTGTAGTATGGCATTTTCTCTTCACTTATCTCTTCATTCTTCTGCTGTAATTCCCATATGCCAGGAAATCTTCTCCACTATTGCTCCAAGATTAAACAAGAAGTTGTTTTGGAGGTTTCACATTACTGAAACTGAGTTGCTTTTTTTAAAAAATGTATTACAAGAACATTTGTAACTACAGTATGCATTTTGACAATGTTTAAAACTAAGTTTCATTTTGCTGTTGCTTTTTTCTCTTGTTCACATCTACTTTGTTCTCCTCTTGGAAGATTCCACCACTTTTAATTCTATTTATATATCTTTCTCTTCGGATTTTTAACAGGGAGACTACTTAAATTAAGGTAAAGCCTGAATGAAGGAAGCAACATCTGATGATCCTTACACTTTCATATGCTAAACATATCAGTGGTTAGATTATCTGGTTCTTTGAAGCACTGAGTATAGTACATCACTCCATGAGGAACCTTCTTGTTTCATTTCAATCTTTTCCACATTAAAGCATTACATACCAGAAGAGAGAGGTTGAATTAGGCTGGCGGACTGGGCAGTGTTAGGTTTATGGCTGGATTTGATGATCTCAAAGGTCTTTCCCAACCAGTATGATTCTGTGACTTTAAGCATTGATTGTCAAAGCCAAGCTGAGTAATTGCTCAGAATGATCCTATGGAGGAACAGCTTTGGTTCCTACAGTAGGGCTGTAGCTGTAACTGTGAATGATGTCTTCTGAACTTGCTAAGGATCTCTTTATTCAGTGCAAGTTATTGAGGTCCACTGACTTCCCAGCAGCCACAACTGCAAGAGTAATGTGGGAAACACTAGCTCTAGGGAAACATTTAAAATAAATTGTAAACATAAGAGTCAGTTCTAGACTATCACTGCATTTTTCCCCAGCTTTTGGCTATGGTTTTCAACATTTTACACCATGTTTAAAATGGCATTAATGTATTTTCCTTATGTAAAGGAAGCATTTCAGTACTGATGAAGTTAAAGTAGCACCCCCTTTGTTCTTCTCTCAGGAACCTGTAATCCAGTAAAAATTATCAGAAAGTACAGCAGTAGCATCCCACTTGAAAGTCTTGATAGAGTGCATCACAGTCTTCAGTCATCTTAACTAAGGAAATGTGAGACTATTATGTAATATAACAATTTATTTCTTTGACAACAAATAGGATTGTTGTTACTTTTTTGTCTACGGAACCCCCATAATGATGAATGGAATACATAATCACACTGGAACACTGTGCTAAGGTCTTATTCTAACATACCAAAAGAAACAATGGCCTGCCCAAAATAACTGAAAATGTAAGTATAAGACATGTGACAGCTACACAGATGGAGAAGGGATTGTGGAAATAACTAATTTTCTATCCTTACCATTCCCTTTCTCTAGAGTCAAAAAAGTAAAGAAGCCCCTCACCTTTGGTGCCCTGCAGATGACGGTTGAAAAGGAAATATTTTTAGAGAACAGAGAACATGTGCAAGAATAGAAAATTGTCATCTGCCTTCCACAGAACAGGCCTCAGGAATATGGGCTCTGCTGACAGCAGAAGGGAAATACAAAGTAGTTTGAATTAATATAAAAATACAGAAACAAATTTCAATTTGTCTGTCTGTATCAGGAACATGTTGCTTCCACAGAATAGCAGTGTAGGAGCTGAAGATGGGATTACCTCCAGCCCACTGCTTCTTTTAATAAGAAAATCATAGTTATTTAACTCTTCCTTAAGCAGACCTATGGACCAGGCTTGAATGAAACTGGTAATTAAGCTGCATGTTCTCCTCACAGATTCATAAACACAGTCTCTTGCTACGTCTTCCCTAATTTTGAGAATCATTTCAAGATGAGTGGCTTTTTATCTTCAACATAAAAATACCCTACTTTTTTCATATCTTGTCTTTCTAACTCATAGGTAGCCCTACAAAAATTACTTAAAACTCGTATGAATACTGGCAGGGAAGTAAATAGTATTTATACTAACATATTACACGTGAATGAACGGAGACCTGGAATTTAACAAACTTTTCAAAGGTAAACTGATTGACAGAGCAGTGTTCTCAACCAGGGGCTGGAACAAATTTTTCAAGGTAAGAAGGACTAAGGCCTGGCTTATATTTGGTTGGCAAATTTTCATTGGTACTAAAAAGAGCAATCAATTCTGTGATGAATGCATGACAAAAGGAAGTTATATTTGATCTCAGGAAGGATTTTTATTCCTAGACATTCAGATCTAGAAACTTGGAGTCATGACCATTTTCCATTCAAGAATTTACATGCAATCCATCTAAGCCTTCTTTCAGTGAAATGAATTTTTTCTCCTTGTCTTCAACTCCCACAAAATTGTGGTACTTTATAGCAAAATTCCACTTCATAGGTTGGAATATTGGTTTCCACAGTGATATCCACTATAGTAGAGAGATAATCCAGGATGCTTTGTTCCATCATAATCATGCTGTGCTAAGCATTGTGCCTTGCTCTCAGTAGGCAGAAAAGTCATTTGTGGAAGAAATGCATGTCCTGCAAAACTGGTAAGTGTTTCAGTGGTACATTTGTGTACTGCTTCACAGTTACTCATCTCAGCCTTGCCCTGAGCTTTCATACACTATCACAGTAAAAGTTACAACTCTTAATTAGTAAGACCAACAGTTTATATTTTATTTAGCTAAAATCTAGATGATCTAAAATTGTAGAAACATCACCTAAGTAGGGCATGACTTTGTATTTAGACAGATGTCATCTTGTACAGGTGCTGTGTTGAATTTATGGATTGAGAGACAGCTACCATATCATCCACAGTCATGGCATCTGTGCAGCAAGCTCAGGATTTGTAGTAGTATTTGGAAAAATGTGATTGTCTAACAACAATGCTGAGTATCACTGCTACTGATTGATTACAATATATATTAACCTTCTTGCAAGGAATTTTGGCTAAATCTGAGATGATTGAATGAATCAACATGCACAATTAATTTTACCTTTAAGAATTACAGGCAGAAATCTGTGATCTCTGATAAATATTTTGTATAGTGTAGGTAATCTGATAGTCAGAAGATATGAGAGGTTTCTTTGAGAATATATTGATGGCCTAGAAATTCTTTGACCTATAGTCTAATTAAACAACTCTGGTCCTAAAGATTACATCTGAAGATTATTTGATAGTTAGTGATTTCAATCCAGTTTCTCATGGAGTACCTGAGAAAACATCCATTGGTATTCTAAACAGACAGTCAAGGACAGAATAAAATACCATTAAGTTTTCAAAGTAAGGTTCCCAAAATTTACTTTTGTTTCCTCAGAAAATTTCATTCTCATCACAGATTCATAAACAATGAAAAAAAAAAAGAAAATTAAAAAGTCTTTGAGGTAGCCACATTTGGCATGCATTTGCAAGACCATAATACTTCTAGTGGAATAACTTTTTGGGAATGGTGTCACAAGATAAACCGGTGACAGTGGTGACCACCTGCTGAAGTCAGTGCCATCTTCTTAATTGTCTATGCAAAAACAAGTTTAAAGGAACAATCAAGGGAAAGAAATAAAAGTATAATACCAGAAATAGTCCTGCTCATCCACAGGCATTGCCAGTAGTGTGCCACATCCCTTTAAAAAAAAGAGTAAGATTACAATTTGAAAAATTAAACCCACACTATTTCAGTGAGACCTGTTTGGCAGTGGAAGATATTATCTTGTTCATATCTGTGCATGGCTGTGTCTCAATTTTAGCTCTTATTTAAAAACCACAGGATCACAGAGCAATTACTAAACCCTGCCTCATTCTGGCTCCTCACCTCTCGATAGCATCTCTGTAGTGGGCCAGTACAGTGCAACACAGCACCAGGTAGCAAAGGTAGTTCCAAACAAGCTGATAATGTCACCATAGCATGGAGGCAAGCTAATCACATTGGCACACATTGTGCTGGGCCTAGTTAGGCATGGTTAGAAATGGGAACTTGTTTCCCAAGCTCTCCTTGAATGGCTCAGTATGGCACATAGTACAAAGTGTAGGGATGCCTACATTTTCTTGTGCTGTGTGTCCAGTTTGTTAGATTCTGATGTGGCTGGAAGCAAGCCCACTCCTTATGCTCTGAGAGAGACGTAGTAGGAAATAATGTCATTGCTCAAAAGAGATGATCTTTGTTCTAAAGGAATCTAAATCCACTTTGTAGTCTAAAGATACAAATTGATGTTTGGGTTAGCAGCTGCAGCCCAAATATAAAGCTTGAAAAGGTTGAGAAATTTTATTTCAGAGCAGGGATTTCTTGTCTCTGAGATGTTTGATACTTAGTTGGTGTTGAAGTCTTCAGAGAAGCCAAACAACAGTAATAATTTTGTAGGCGTCTATGAAAATTGCAGCTTGCATGAAAAGAAAGTAGGGATGAATGAATATTTACAAAAATGTTTTCATTGTAATTAATTCTAGAAATTCACATTTCTGGCCCAGTTGCTATGTATTTAATTCCTGAGAAAATTAATACTATTACTTTTGATTATCAAAAGGATTTACCAAAAAAACCCCAAAACCCCATATACAGAAATGTGTTTGCTTGTAAACACCCTAAAAGGATCTGCACAGCAATCAGAAAAGCTGTTTGTAGCTTGGGAGGCAAGCAGTAAATTGCTAAAAAACAGTTAGCTGTAAATTCTTTTAGTGATCATCAAATATTATTAGAAATTCTGTCTGTTTTTTCCATAACAAATATGATAGTATCGGCTGTCCTGTCATAACATATCGTGGATCTGTTGTCATAACAAACAAAAATATTTCTAAAATATTTTATACTAGACATCCATCAAATAATTTTAAATAATAAATATTTTCATAAGAATCTCACTAGCTGGTTTTCAGAAATACTTAGGACCTGCAAATCTAATTAACATCAACAGCTGCTTTGCTCAACTCAGAGAACTATGACCTCTAAGGCTCGTGATGCCTGATTTAATTCTTGTTTTTAAAAGGAAGTTAAATCCTAAACAGATTGCTTAAAAGGAACAATTCAGCAGACACTCAACATAATTTTTAGTCTTTAATTTGAAATTACATATATTTAGAATTTTCTAATTAGAAAATGTTGTGTTATTTAAAATGTTTGATAAAATAGACATTCTTTTTTATGACAGTACATACGCTCCTACTACAAGAATGTAATTGTATTTGTTTGAGAAAAATAGAAAAATTTCACCACATAATTCCTACAGTGATAACAAATAAATTCCTGTGTATATTGATGTTAATATACAAACATTATTTTCTAAAAAAAAAACCACTGAGAAAATCAGGCAGAATGTTGGACTCAATGCTCCATTATGATGCTTACAAGCAATAATCTTTCCAATATGTTGAATGATATAAGAACAATACTTAACCTGCATATTACAATTCCTTACCTTAAATTGTGACACGGGAGTACAGTTTCTTAGGTGCCTATTTCCAGTATCACTATTTGATTTATTTTCCCAAAGTAGCAATTTGTTGTGCCGTCTTTTTGACTTGTCATTAGGAAATACAATGCAGAAAAGAAAATTTGCAAGCTTTGCATTAATTAGTACTACTTTTAATTTGAAAGACACAGGCAGCCTTAATTTCATCCTGTATGAGGTTCAAGAATCATATTGTCATTAGTCCAAAGAATGAGGTAGACTAGCATTACTTTCAAAAGAAATCTGCAAATTGTATTCCTTGTATTCATGATTCCAGTTTTTCAGTGTGTATACTGGAAGTGGATTGCATGTGTGTGGTATGGTGCATATAAATAGCTGGGGTTATTGATATTGGTAGAAAATAAGTTATATATATTTTTTAAAATAGCTGTGTCTATGTGTTTATAATTTATATGGATACTGTATATATATAGATATACATGTATGTGGTTAAGAAAGGGGCAGCTGCACAGAGGCTAAAGAAGCCTGTGCAGATTCACATCAGTGTATCTTTTCCTCAGTCATTTTCTCCTTAGATTGTCTCCTTAAATAACTCATGCTAATAAAGTGCCCATGCAACATATCTCTGAACAGATGCAGCTTCTGAATAAAGTTTGCAAGACTGTACAAAATCATAGAATGATCTAGCTTGGAGGAGAGCTTAAAGATCATCTAGTTCCAACCCCCTGCCATGGTAGGGACTGCTCTCACTAGACCAGATTTCTCAGAGACCCATCCAGCCTGGCCTTGAACACTTCCTGGGATGGGGCATCCACAGCTCCCCTGGGTGACCTGTTCTCACCACCCTCATGGTAAAAAATTTCTTCCTAACATCTCATCTAAACCTCCCCTCCCTAGTTTGAAGCCACTACCTCTTGTCCTGTCATGGATCTCTCGTCCTACATGCTCTTATAAAACAGTCCCTATCCAGTGTTTAGGCTCCCTTTATGTACTGGGAGGCTGCTGTAAATTCTTCCCAGAACATTGTTTTTTCCAGACTGAACAACCCCAACTCTTTCAGCCTGCCTTCATGGGAGAGATGCTCCAGCCCTCTGATCATCTTTTTGGTCTCCTCTGGACCTGTGAGGTCCCTGTCTTTCTTGTGCTGAAGATTACAGAGCTGGAGGCAGCACTCCATGTGGGCTTGGTGAAGGCAGAGTAGAGGGAGACATACACTCACCCTGAAATCTTCTGATACAGCTCAGGATACACTTGGCCTTCGGGGCTGCAAGAACACATTGCCAAGTCTCATCCACCAATACCCTTGTGTCTATGTGTATATGGTGGTATGTCTCATTTTGCTGAACAATTTTTCTGTTGCTTCTTTCACTTTTCCCCATTTTTCTGTTTTCTTTTTATGTTGTTCTTCTGTTGTTCAAAATTGAATAATTAACTTTCAATATTTAAAGAGTTGTAACATTGATCAAATTGAAGAGATGTTTATTTTGATGATACTACTAAAAATACTTAATATTTCATTTTTATAGTTGAAGACATTTTTAGATGAAATGTCACCATTTCCTTTATGTAAGTCCTGGCTGGCAGTAGAAACAAACTAGTGAAGTTGGTCTTCGATTTTACTTACACTTCAGAGCAGAAACAAAGGCAGCTGTTGAACCACCCATTTGGCCACAGTTTGTAGTGTTCCTTTGGTTGTGTTGGCTTGAGTTAAGTAGTGTTAGGACATTACCCTGCCATGGGGGGGTAATATTCAGAGAAATTATTGCTATACTGAGGATTTGGGATTTTTCCCCTCCATGGTCAGCTCCATTACTTGGGATTTCACCTTCACTTTAAATGTGTGCTATTCTTTCATTGCTGTTTGCAGGACTATGTAGGCAAAGACCATCAGGCCCACACCTGGTATGAAGGTGCAGGCTGACAAATTAATTTCATGTGCAAGCCAAGGCCTACAATTTTATTGCAGAAGTCATCTTGATAATGGTAGGTTCAAGTTGTAAGATCTGAGAGATCCAATGTCAGATCTCTTGAAATCCTAGGGTGCTAAAATCACACTGATAGATTAATCAGTAGAAAATATTCAGATACTGTTAAAAATCACCCCAGATTTTTTTTAAAATTAGAAACAAGCAACTGACTTTTAAAATTTAGCTAATATTGGGAAGCAAAAAAATAATAAATTAATTTCTGCAAAAACTCTTGTCTAAGCAGCTTGATACAATTGATGTATCTATTAATCCATGAACAAAAAGGAAAGAAACATACTGAATACTTGAAGTGATAATCTGACTCCACCAAGGATTCTGGCAACGCTCTGTTGCTTGAAGAGGGCCAGAATTGCAGTCTCTGTGATTAGTAAAGGAGGACAAAACCCCTTTCTCTATAAAAGAAGTTGAAGTCTGAATTTACATTAAATATCTCAGTACAGTTTCTCAGTACCTGCACTGCATTTTGTACCTATATGAGGAACCTGTACCTCATAAAGATACAATCTGGTGTAATTTATTTTAATCAACAGTGCTATGCAGATTACTGTGCCGAACTCCCTTAGAGAAGTAATGATAAGGGGATCCCTTGAATTAACCCTTGGGCTTTCAAAACTGTCTTATTGCTGTTTTGCACATGACACCTGTTTTGCAGCTCCTTTGTGAAGAGTGCTTGCTTTCAGTTGTATGATGTATAAAAGGAACTGTAAAAGACATGCAAAAAATTCTCCAAACATATAAAATTATACTTTTGTAGCATGAGAACTTTTAGGGATGTGGGATTTTTTTCTTCAAGAACATCTTTGACAAGCAGGATTGTTTAAGAATTTGAGTCCAAGCATTGCCAGAGTAAGAAGCCTATTCTGCTTTGTCTCAGAGAAGACATAGCATTGTGGAATGTGTTCTCACTGTGGAAGTGTTGGATGGGGCTTAGAGCAAAGTGGTCTAGTGAAATACATCACTGCCCATGGCTGGGGAATTAAACTAGATGGTCTTTAAGAGGCCCTTTCCAACTCAAACCATTCAGTGTGACTCTGTAAGTATCTTTTGGGATCAGTCCCTGTCACATGTTATTCCTGAACCATCTTTGAATATAATCTGAAGTAGCAGCATTTCCTAGAAAGGAGCAATGCCTCCTGACTAGGGAAATCACTGGCAATTAAATAGTCTGTACTGTGGCACGCCAGTGCTTCAAGCCTGTGGCATTGCCTTGCTTTATTTCTTGACAAAATTCAAATGTATCAAAACCGTAAATTGTCTTCAACTTGTACAATAATTTAAGAGGACAGATTAGCAAGGCCCAGGGTGAAATTTCATACCAAAATTAGAGGGAAGAGGGATGTGGTTCAGCGTCACGTCAGTCACACAAGGTTTAAGGAAGAGATCCAGTTGTAGTACTCCTTATGTGTGAATCAGTGAGCAATTAGGATATTTAGGAGAGGGTATTTGGACAAGGGAAAACTGGAAAGGGGAAACCTGAATCCAGTTTTAGTCATCTCAAAGCTGCATGCAATAATGAGTAGCCCTGTTGTTTAAGTAGAGACAAGTGGATATCTTTTTCTTAACCCGACAAGAATTTACTTTGGTAAAAAAAGAAATAAAATCTTCTTAAACCTCAGTAAGTTTCTGTTTTCAATTAAGATTTACCCTTGGGTCCTATGGTAACACCCCTGAGGACATTTGCTCATTTGCCCTTCTGAAACACTTCTTCCATCTGTGTTTTTCCTGCTCCATTTCTGTCTGTGTGCATGGACAGCACGCCATGTACAGTATGGTGTGTGACACACATTAATACATATAGATAGCCTTCTGCTTCTGACCTTACAAACTGTCCACTTCAGCATTGTCATTCTATGAAATGTCCAACTGTAGTCCAAGAAATGCATTTTAAATGTGAATGCAAACATTTCTATTACTGATAACACCAACACAGCATTTTTTGCTTTGCTGGGATTAGGACCTTGATAGTTAAAGTTACATTGGAGTAATGACAGTCCAAGGTTGCGTCCTTTACAGACATGGCAAAGGAAGGGGAGGCCTTTGATATGTCTCTGCTGATAAAATTAAGAAGGATTATTTCTTGTGCTTGGTGAGATTATATTAAAAGTGAAAGAATATATTTGTTACTCATAAATATGTTAGGTCACAAAAATGGGGAGATATTTATGTGTTGCACTGCACTGCAGTTGTATTTCATTCATGCTGAAAGTCTGATTTTAGAAAACAATTTGAAATCTGATAATGATGTAAATAAATGCCTCTCCCCTCAGTGAAAATAGCCATTTTCTCACATGAACAGGAAAGCAGTTGCCTTTCAGCTAGGGACATTAAAATAAAATAAAATAAAATAAAATAAAATAAAATAAAATAAAATAAAATAAAATAAAATAAAATAAAATAATAAAAGCATTGTGATCTGAAAAGAGAAACTCTCAGGAAATTTCAGCTTAGAAGGCTGACTCTGAATATGCTTCACCGTGCTTCACTTTCATGCTCCATAAAATGGGGGTAATAATCTTTATTGATCTGTCTACCTTTTAGCAATGCATTAAGAACTTAAATTGTATCTTTACAGTCTTTTCAACAGTCTTGATATATGCAGCTCTTACAATACAGCTTAGTAGCTGGGCTTGCCATTTTATCAGATTCTCCCACAGGAGAGCTGCCCTGCTTTACTTTATGGTTTTCTGGTCTTCCCATGCTAAGGCCTTCTAACTGGGCAAGTTTGGTAAATTGATGACAACTACTGCTTGTTTCCTGAGCTGCCATAGCCAACAGTGCACTCTTCTTGCTCCAGGTGTCAGTGTAGGTTGTCACCTGGTACTTCATGGTTGAGCCTACCTAGAGGCACATCACTGGGTGTGACTGCTGAAGGAACAGTCACTCATTAGGAGCCTGTCACTCAGTGGAGTCATATCTTAGCCTAATAATGGGAGAGAGTGATGACAGCCACCTGTCCCTCCAGCTATGCCTGAATTACTTGGATATCTTTGCATGGTGCTTTTTTAAGAATGGATTTTTTGGGGTTGTTGTATGTCACCTCTGGTGATTTCAGTAGGCAGAGGTCTTCACATATCTTTGTTACTCTTTACCATGCATTTCACACCTGTATTCATTTTATATCCACAGCAAGAGATTCAGTGGTGTTTACTTTTGTACTCTCATAAAGCAACTTAGTGGTCTGCCCAAAAAGCTAACTGATGTTTTCACTAAACAGTTATTTTAGACCTAATTTTACACTGTATTGGATGGGTTCCATTAATATAATATATAAATTAATTGTTGAAATTAGTAAGAATGTTATATGTTTTGTTTTATACATTTGTTTGGGAAATAAACTTGCTTTTGAGTTTCATTAGGAATACTTCAGCCTATTTTCATGAGAAAGCTTCTCTAAGTGTCTAGTGCTATGTATACATCTCTTTCTCTTTCCATCCATTCAGCTCTCCATACCTACTTAACGGTTTGTGAATCAGCTGATTAATTTCTATAAAATTTGTCAGAAACAAAGAGATCTAAAAAGATAACTAAGCTCCCAAGTGGAATGAGAACCAGCAGACAGACTGTGGAAAATTACAATATTTTTATCTCCACTGAGGAAAAAAATGGAATTGTACTAGTGGGAGTCAAAATGGACAACGTAGTGTTGTGAATGCTGAGGATAAAGAGGAAGAAGCCAGTTTTCTGTAAAGGGCAGACTGGAAGTCTTAGGATGGAGTAGGTGTTTTCAGCGAGGCTACGATTAAGAAAGAGGAGAAGATGAAGGAAATAGAGATGTGATGTGCTTTTTTTTATTTTTCCTGTTCCAACAATCCTATGACTCCAGCTTCGTAGGTTGCTGTTTGGAAAATAAAAGAAAAAGTTTGGGTTTATGCCCAAGTTTCATCAGAAGTTCATTTCAGATTCTCTAATACCTGTAAAAAGAATCTTGCAACAGCATAACTTTTTCCAGCCTAGCAGCTTATTGACTGACAAGCTTTCTTACGACATCTGTTTGACATCTCATCCTAATATTACTTTTACAGGCACATTCACATTTTAGGAAATCACTGTATTCTCAAGTCTGAGATGTCACAAGTGTCTCTTTCTGCAACTACTTGCCCCAGAAATGTTAGCTAATATATTTTATCTAACATCAGCCCTCCTGTTGTGTTGTACTTCATAGCTGTCATCCAAAACCAGCTGCATTTTTATGAACGTATCTTAATAAGGCATGCCGTGAAAGGTACCAGTATCCCTTTGTGTCTTCCTTAGATCACATGGGAGTAAAAGGTGGTCATCTAGAGTGCCAGGTATTGGAAAATCAAGTAAAATTACATAAGCCCCACTAGTAACCCATTAAATGGATGATGTAGAAAGCAAGACAAAAAGACTGATACTTTTATCTATCTCACTCTGTGTTAAAATTAATAGTGGAAAGAAACCATAATCCAAGGCCCAGAGTGTGGCCCACAATTTGTTTTATACACTCTTAAACCACAGCAGATTTGCTGCAGGTGACAGTGGACAGTGGTAAAATGTATAGGTGATATGTGATGTGACAAATGAATTGGAAAGTCCTCATCACCCCAGTGAAGGAATGACTGTTTCCCACCCTCAGCCTGTCTTACCAGTCTCTCTGTGC
Source organism: Agelaius phoeniceus (assembly GCF_051311805.1). NCBI lineage: Eukaryota > Metazoa > Chordata > Aves > Passeriformes > Icteridae > Agelaius > Agelaius phoeniceus. The sequence continues at coordinate 55,063,467 of NC_135265.1, read as the reverse complement.
TTTTATCACCTGAGTTTGATTCAACATGAAGAATATAAGGAATTACGTGTGGCAAGTATATGTGGCATGCGTACATTCTCCCTGTGTTGTTTCTTCCAGATTATTGGAACAATCCCACTGATGCCTAATCCAGTCCCGTCCAGCCAGGCGGCAGGTGGAGCTCAGGGACTTCAGGTGCAACCGATAACTCCACAGTTATTGACCAATGCCCAGGGTCAGATCATCGCCACTGTCATCGGCAACCAGATACTCCCAGTGATCAATACCCAGGGAATAACACTATCGCCGCTCAAACCAGGCCAGCAGGTAAATTGTCTGTCGCCTGAATGATTATCAAAACAGACACACACAAATTTTCTGCTCCTCATGGACACTCTCATGGCCTCTCTAAAAACTCCCACTTCTTTAACATCTTTAATAAAAAAAATTAATTCTGTCCTGCATAGTGCATTACTGCATACTGTATATGTAGTAATTAATAATGTCCTATTATATAATTTATTTATACATTCAAGAATTATCTATTTATTCTTTTTCTTTTCTTTTCAAGGTCAGTATAGGACCAACTGAGATGTTTTCTGCAATGAAAAGGCAGTAGGAATATGAGACAGAGGAGATCCATCTGGCTCATCTGGCCTATAAAGTTCAGTTCCTTAGTTAGTGGTGACCTAGTAGATTGGGGCTTGAAGTTATTTGGAACATGCAGGGAAAACAAGGGAAAATATAAAATCTTATTAGATTTCCTCACTGTAAAATCAGATATAGTTATGTATAATTGCATAGACAGAAAGTATTCTGTAGAAATTATTACTCAGTGTAAGGTTGCAGGTAGTTGACAGACTTAAGGATGGATCCAGTGACCACACTGAAGTCCAAAAACACTTCTGTAGCTCTTCTTATAGCACTCTAGAGTCAAATCCATTAGTTTTGCCTACATCTGTAGAGCAAGGAATTGTAGTCCTATCTTTTATCTCAGAAAGAGGGGAAATTGAGGACAGAAAACACATCAAATGTGATTACCAAAGAGGTACTTACAAAAATGTCCCTCACTTAAATATTCCGCTTAGCATTCCTACTGCTGGTCGTGTTTGTTTGCCATTCCTGCTGACACCTCTAGGCACAGGGAGCAGCTTCTTGTATGCTGCTGAGTATCCCAGGCCACCTGAATTCCAAACTGATGATTTATTCTTTTCTTTTTTTTTTTCCAAATTTAGGAGTAGAGAACCTATGGATCTCTAACGTCACTTTTTTGTTTGTTCTGAAAACATTTTACATCCCATTGGTTACCTGCTTTTTCCCCATCCTATCCTCTGTAGTATGTAGCATGGGCATTTTTCAAAGCACTTATCATTTATCTAACTCTGTTTTCTTTAAGGGGAGTGTACTTGCACTACTGGCAAATGCTTTTGCAATGGTTACATAAACATGGTTTCAAACAAAGCTGAATGGATCTGAGGGCAGGCTCCATGTTCTCCACCACAGGAAAGCCTGACAATGAAATATGAAACTCAGCAGTTCACATTTGGTTTCCTGGGGATGCGTGGGATGGGTGTTTTTGAGCCAGTCCCCTGAAGGGATTAGATCTTTTCCTCTGTTATGGGGGAAGCACTCAAAAATCATAGCAATCCTGAGATACCATTTGAGACTTATGAAATTTAAGTGTAAATAGGAGGATAAAGGATGTGTATTATTGCCTGAGACATTCTCACATGCAGGGCAACTCACCTTCTGAGTTCTGCAGCAAAGCAACTTTCTCCAGGCAATGTCTGCCAGTAGTGTCAGTGGGCAGAGAGGATACAGAGGTGTAACATTTTCTGCACAGCTCGTGGCACTGGGCTCACATAAAGGGATGAACTGTGAAAGCTGAAGCTTCCTGAATGAGCAGGGGTGCAAAGCAGAGAGCGCTGTTTAGCCACATCATACTGTACTGTACTTGTTTGCCCAACCTGTGTGCTCATGTGCAGGGATCAGCTGGCAAAAATATCAGTCAGCAGAGATCAGATTATGTTCCAGAGCCAAAGATGATCCCCATTAAGCTGATCTGCCCAGCAGTGCTATGGAGGTAGAAAACATTATTTTGCCAATACTGTTTTCACAGGGTTCAGCCCCTGCCTCTTTTTCACATGGAGTCCTGAGGTGCCAGGGGTTGCAAGAAGGGCCACCAAACAACACATTCTCCTAACCTTGAATCAGCTTTTCTTGAAGTCTAATCAAGACAGTATTTTTGATCAGGGAGGGAAAACAATGTAGTGTAAATACTATATGAAAAAATATATCGGTTTAGGTTATTGTTTTTATAGGAACCACAGAAAATTATTTCAATGTATTTGTGCTCCCTCTACTGGCTCTTCTGGTTTTACTGAAAGAAGTCAGAGAAAATTGTCATGAATTTCAGTGATAGCACAAAAGGTGCATGAGAGCTAGAATCCTCATAGAAATAATGCTGATGGACAGTGAAAAACAATTGAGCTGGTACTATACAAACTGTTGTATCATTTGGAAAGTGAATAGATTTGCTCGAAGTTTAAGGAGATCCTGGGTTCATTTTTTTGCCTGTGTAGAGATTTAGACTAACTGTAGTGTTTGGCCAATGACAGCATATTAAGTCATAAGGTTTAAAATATCATTTTCAAAAGAACTCAATGAGTGCTTCAAATCAGAGGGCTCAGCAGGAATTCAAAATATTTTTGAAAATGGTGTCACACAGTATTTGGTGTCTTCTAACTTGATGAAGGAAGCTTCAGCAGGGGGAAAGATTACAACACAAGTTTGGGGAAAGTTTTTAGCATGTCTTGAAGAAATAAATGCAGGAAATAAATAATGTAGTAAAAATGTTCTAGTTACAGATAGTCCTAGTTTAGCTTTCAACTTGTCACTTCCATGGAATCTTAGATACTGAAGGAGAAAAAGAGCAATGGTACTGAGCTGCAGCTTGTTAGCTGAGTCACAATAATTGAGCCTTTGTAAACTGTTCCAGTTGCTAAGTAATGCATGCTAGTACTTACCTTTTCCCTGATGACTGAAGACTTAAATGCCTCAGATATTGTTAGTCAGCTTTACTTAGGTAGACTATATGTGTTATTTATTCATACAACTTTTTCAGACTTGACAGACTAAAACCAGAATGTCTCCTAATGGAAATGAGTTCATAGAATACTCACATGCAGTGTAAAGCTGTGCTTCTTTTTCTGCACTGTAAATAGGTTGCTTTTCAATGTACACTAGCAAGTCTGATGTAGTCCTATTCTTTCTGTATTTAAGTATAAATAGATGGGTTTGATTTATGTTCTTTAAACTACCCACAGTAGGTATCGTTCCTCTTCAAATTACACCAAGTAGGTAAAACTTCAGATATTTTACTATTTCCAACATTTTGCTAATCTAAGGAGCACCAAGAATTCTCCTAGAAATTGCAATGGCTTTCTAAAGCAGGCAGTTGCTTGCACTCCTGTTTTATTCAGTATCCTTTTTATCTCTGTTCATAAACAAGGGGTTTTTTCCCTTTAATAATTTTTGCTTAGCCATTTCCACACTCTTCAAGATTTTTTGATCAGAACTGAATGCCATGGTCACAGGGAGGATGCATCCCTGTTTTACATAACATGATATTATTTTCAGCATTATTTTCTTTCGTTATCTCAGTACAGCCTTACTTCTTGCTTTTTTCTATCTCTGTTCATGGAACAGTTTTACTTAATGAGCAGATGTATCCATCATTATATATCTTTGCTTCCCTGATTATTTTCATGTGTATCACTAAAATGGTTCCTTTTGATGCGAATCACTTTGCACTGATCCCCTACCTGTCAAAAATGCTCTCCTGGCATGCTCCAAACAGGATTTGTAAGTTTTTCATGGTATTCTGTACTAACTGAAGAAATTCATGTGTTCTTCCTGCAGATACCACTTTACCATTATTCACCATATTTCCTTGCTGGCTGCTAAAATATTTCAAAAATTTGGTGTAAATCCATTGTTTTCTACTTGTAGTCTTCTTTCTTGAAAAAGAAATAATAAAATTCTCTAATTTTATGCTTCTTGCTTTATAAGCTCTTCATGTCCCATAATAGAAGACTATCTGATAAGTTTAATTTCTGTACGTCCTCCATGCTTCTCAAGAGGAATTTTGTCAAAATATAGGTTGCATGGCTAAGGGTGCATTGTTTATGAGAAAAGATGAATTTGTTGTAAAAATTTGTTTGCATTGTCATTCGTTATCAGATTTGAGAAATTTGTTTCAAGGTGTTCTTTCATATCACTAACAACAAAACCTTAACACCAGCACAGCTGAACTTGAAGCATGAACTGCCATCTTATAAAATTTAGGAAAGTGTGCACCTTGCTTAACTTAGTCATAAGGAGTTAGGTATCTGGTGTAAGCTAGTTAACTGGATTTCCTGCATAGACATAGACAAGGAAGACATATGCATGTCCAGTGGAAAACTCAAGATACCAAAATAGAGAAGTTTTTGGATAGGTTGGATCTCTAATAGGTATCTTAGGATATCCATTGTTACCATTGACATGAGAGAGGGCTAGGGTAGCTATTTGAAGATTTTCAAATAATTCTATGGTAAGCAAAATTGACTGAGAAAAATCCAGCTGCTAATGATCATTGGGGTTCAAACACATTCTTGCTTATGAATTTCCTAAACAGCTTTCTTAATAATTGATGTTTTCATAACTATTTTCTTTCCCATACAGAAGCAACTTCTGGACATTCTGTTGTTCTCTGGTGTACCACATAAAGTGGGTTCCCATCTCACTTTTTCCTGGCTCTTTCTTTCTACATACTAGATTCATTAAATCAGGACTGTAGTCCCAGTTGTCCTCAGTCTTGTTGTATCCACAATGCCTGACAGAATTTTTCATACTTCATCGTGTCTTACAGCACAACCAGCTTTGGGCTTCTGCCAATTCTAACACAGTAAAATGAGCTAGTAGGTAGTATTTTCCTACATTTTCAGTTCCCCATCTTTGTTGTCATTGGCCATCATGCTCCAGATTAACTGTTGAAAAGACATAGATGCCTCTCAGATGGGTCTGTGGTGATTCTTGTACATCTGCTTGCCAAATTTCACGTTAGATGTTCCCTTTCTGCAGTCTCAACCTGCCACAAACTCCCTATCATCCTGTTATCACAACTCCATGCAATCCCTTGTTATTCTCTCCTGTTTAAATCTAACCAGCTCTCAATCATTTCCTCTCTGCAATGCTCCTATAGCTTTGATGCTGTCTTGTTTTATGAGAAATGCACTCTTTTTTCTCTGTTTCAATATAGTCACTAAACTGTGTTGTCTCAATTCAATTTTGCTTTTCTTTTGCTTCTTATATGACTTTCAGTGATGAGGGTGACAATTTTTCTTGCTTCTTTCTCTTTTCCTTTACCATCATCATTGCATAACTCTATTTCATCTATGGATAAATTGCTAGAATTTTGAAAGTCAAGATTACTAGACTACTTACTACTACAAGGGACTATATCAGACTTTCCATGCCACGGCATGACATTGACTTGTAGCTTCCATCTTTTCCTGACCAGTTTTCTTTGTGGCATCAGCACTTGTAGGAGAAGGATATCTCAAAAACAATTGATATAACTGCACCAAACCATTGGGAATAGTATGATGTCACTACATTAGCTGTCATTCTAAGCAACTGAGGCACAGAAAGCATGCAGTGCTGTTCACTGTAGGAAAAGGAGGGTTACCTTTGAATTATGCACTTGCACATTTAAAACCGTTATTATAAATAATACTATTGTAATATTCACATTATTAATTAACATTATTAAGTGATAAGTAATTTATAATCAGTGCTTAGTGTATTTTCAATAATATTGTTGTTATATTGACATTATATACTTCCTGATGGGATAAAAAACTATTTATGCACCTCATTTGCATATAAAATTAAATCTTTTACACAAGTCCAGCTATATTCCCAAACTCATTTAACAATTTGAAAGACTTTCAATTACAGTGTGCTTTGTAGTTGTGATTCAATAGAAAGGCTTTGAAAGAACTTCAGCAGATGATGTCAAAGTCCTGCCCCCAGTTATGTCCAGAACAGTCTTCATTTTGGGCGGAGTATGTACACAGCCAGGGTGAACCTAAGGATATTTTCTATATTAGTTTCCAAATGTAGCTATTTTGTCAGTCTAAGCAGTATGTACAAACACCTTTTATACTATATTGTACTATACTGGGAGAGAGGATGCTTATTAGGTATCAAGTATCTTTCGTATTCAGTTTCATATACGCAGTTACTTGAATTTATTTGAGTAACCTAAATTAGGGTGAGGGGGTACAGTATTTGTAACATACTCTGGCACAGCTGACTGTGAAAGGGATTTGGCATGAAGGATGGGGACATGTGTATTAACTTGTTCTTTCCAATTGCTAGAAGATTTAAGGAAACACCTTTGAAGCCCATGCCTGCTCATGCAGTCTGTTTAAAAACAGACTTCATCTGCCATTGTGCTCTTGAATCATGCAGTGTCCTCAGCATGCCATTACTCTTTCTCAAAATCAAATGTATTTTAGGAAATGTTTACAGAGCAGAGGACTCCATTTACAAGAAAATAGAAGCATGAAACACCTAAACTACTACTACTATAAGGCATTATCCTGCAATTTTGAAGTGTTTTGGAATGTCTTTTTTATATCAAGATACTTGTTTTTCAAACCTTCCATGGACTTTAGTCTTTGCAAGAGTTAATGTCCACATTTCCCATCAGAAAAAATTGAAAATCATTAACATAAAGGGGATTACTTAAGATGTATTTCTTGCTCTTTGTACCACTCAGTTTCATTTCTTCTGCCCTTCTTCTAATAGCTGTCTATTTCGCCTGTGTCTTCTCTAATTTGTTGTGTTTCCTTATCTCTTAGATTCCCTTTTCAAGAATCATAGAAAAATAGCACTTGAAAGGACATGAAGAGGTCATGTACTTTGTCTCCGCCCACTAGGCAGGATCAGTTGTCCCTGTATCATTCTTGACAGATGTTCGTCTAGCTTGTTCTTTAAAATCTTCAGTGATGGAGGCTCCCTAGGCAATCTAGGCACCTCTACTTAGTGCTCTAAATGTCTTCTTGATGCCTGACCCTAGCTTTCCTTACTGAAATTTAAGTTCTTTATTTTCTTCTGCTTTCCATTAAGTCCATATTTCACCCTTGCTGTTTGTCCAGACTCTCCGTAAAACCAAGTAGCAACTCTGTTCTGATACAGGGCAATGTTCCATCAAAAATTTTCTAGATTTCCACTTAGTTTCTTTATCTTTCCTTATTTTATGCTAAATACCTTGTTACCCTATCACTTTTATGCAGCTTTCTGGATGCAGAAAACAACATCCCTGATCTCATAAGCCCTTTAACTCAGAACTCCAGTCAACCATCCCAAGCATAGGGATATCCTAGATAATTTAAGAACAAAATTCAGTCTTACAGGCCTAACTAATTCTTTACCTCTGCATTTATCAGTCAATACTAACTTCACTGTTGAAAGCAATATGTAAAGCTTGTATAAAAGAAATACAAATAAGGCCCTTCGCAGTTTTCAGTTTATTCTTATAAAGTATTATGAAGCACTTTTCCCTTCTCATATTCACTTCATCCCACTAGCTGTAGTGTGCATACACATATTCCTGCCAGATACAGATCACAGTTCCATACAGTCATCATTCTGGCAAGTCTCCTATATCCACTTACAAAGAAAGGCACTTACAGCAAGTGTTTCTGTAATTTCTGTGCCTCCTTCTGTCTTTGGATGGAAAATGCACAACAGTCATAAATATAATTCATATCATACATACGTGTCCAAAATTGAGAAAAGCCAGCTATTGCAATTACAAATTGATTCTGTCATCTAGAATCTAATTCATAATCTAATCGTTGTCTCTCCTTAAGGCTAGTTCTGGAGTGGAAATTATACTGGATGAAAATAGAGAGTATTTTGATGCAATTTCATGCCATAGATAACAATCACTGTTTTTTAAGCAGGACATTTACAGCTTAACATAATCTACTGTAAAGCAGAGGGTATGCTGGAAATAATGTAGGGAGTTAAAGATGGAATCCTCCCTCAGTCTTTGGTCAGGTCTTAAGGTGATTCTTCAGCCTCTTCGACCCCATTGCTCACTTCTCCCTCACAAGCAGTGTGTTAGAATCCAACCTCTAAATATCCCTTATATATTGCTGTTACCTTACTTAAGGTAACTATTAATCCAAACTTCACTAGCCATATTCCTTTATGCCCAACTTAATTATGAGAATTTCTTACATTTGTTTAAATATTTCTGGACCTTTAACAAGAAAGTTGCCAAGCTTCTGAGTATTCCAGTTACTTTAAAAATATATGCATAGTACAAAACATGTGCAGAGACTCAAACACTTTCTAGACTCAGCCATCATATTATGCACATGCTACATAGTGACTCTGACTTTGTGCATGCCTTTCATGCAGAGCTGAAAAATGCAGAGTGCCCTCTCATTCTAGAGCTTCCTGGAGGCTTCAGTTTCACTGTGGAGGTGCTCAGTAGTTGAACTGTTCAGTGACTATGTTGTAACATAGCTGGAAATTGTTGGATTTGCTTTCTCCCTGAGAAATAGATGGGAAATGGTGTAGAATAAAAAAAAATTATGGGTGGAAGATCATGGTTCAAGAGATTATCCAGTCCAACCTGGAGTAACTATTCCAGTTTTTAGTTAATTTGGTCCTAACTACATTCATAGAAACGCACAGATTCCACCAATAATCTATGCCAGTGTTTCACTACCATGTTAGATAGCTTTTCCCAACATCTAATTTGAACCTTCCAAATAACTAGGCCCATTATAAAATGAATAAAGGACAGAATAATTATGTCCTCTTTTCATTAGCTATATTCAAAGCAGGCATCATATCCCACTTGGTCTTCCCTCCTTTAGATTAAACATGACCAGTTCATTACAGGTGCCTTCATAAGCCTCAGTTAACTCCCAGGCCTTTAGCCATTCTAATTATTTAACTCTAGTTGGTTTAGATTTTAATGCAGTCTAGCACCTAGCTGTGGACATGGCATCCTCCTCTGCAGAGGTCTTTCCAGGGCTCAGTAGAAAAGATGCATTTCACATGCACTGCAGACATCACTCCCACTAACATGTCTTGGTATGGGACCTGCCTTTACTTCACTTTTGCAACACCAGAAGTTTGCAGCCAGTATGTTCAAAGCACAGAAACATTTTGATTCCTAATCTTTAATCCAGCCTGTCAAAATTTCCTCCCAGCATGTCATCAACATGTAAATTTAATAAAGGTGTTCTCTGCTCCGTCGTCCAGGTCATTAAGAAAATATTGAGTAGTGTTGAATGAGGACAGACTTCTGTGAAGCACCATGCATACCCATTTTTTTCTCCACAGATACTTACTTCATCCTCAGTTTTGCTTTCCAAATATTTTGGCATTCAATCTGCAGCAATTTCACCTAAACTATGCTTCCTTAGATTATAAAGAATGTCACATGAGGGAGTATCAAGACACTTGTAAAGTCAAACCACCTACTGCTTTTTCCTGGTCCACAAAGCCAATTACCCTGTCTTAGAGGGAGATCAGATTGGTTTGACACAGTTTGTTTCTGCAATCCAAGTTGTCTGTTGCTACCTTGTTTTCTTGCAAGTGCTTACAAATTGTTTGATTATTTTCTTCAGTAGTTTACTGTGGTTGAAACTTAGTTGACTGGCCTATAATTTTGCAGATCTTTCTCTTTAAAGGTAGCTGCTGCATTTGTTCTTGTGTCCTCACAGATAAGCACTAACATCTTTTAGACTGTTCCACATAGTGTGAAAGCATCTAACTCATCTAAATACAGTACTTATCTTCCTTTGCCTGTGCTGAAATCTTTAGTTTTGCCAGAGATTCCCTCAGACAACAGACCCAGACACCAAACACCTGCCTGTTTCTGAAAGCTGCAGTCTGGATGTGATGTGGATATAATGCATGGGCAGACAGTCCACTTCTTCAGTGTTCAAAAGAGGCCAGCCCTTAGAGTGGTATGTTTCCTTAAGAGAAGATATTATAAAAGTACTATCTGAGTTGGGAATTCTCTGTAGATAAAATCCAGCTGTTAGAGAATTTTTTAAGATGCTTACTCCTTGCATGAGTCTGAAAACTGGAAGCCTTTTAATCAGCTTCTCAACTGTTATCCCCTTGATAAAGTTCCAGTTATATTTTGTTAATGTACTTGAGAAAAAAAATCCTACATATAACAAAATGCCTTTTTTATTAATCCACAAGGAAGTCAGAATACACTAAAACTGGCCAGATAAATAATTAGACTTAATTATATAAATTATAAGTAAAAAATAATTATACTGAATTATATAACTTTAATATTTATTAAAGGTTAAATCAAAGTTTCTTCCTTCATTTTCTGTTATATTATTCCATGTAGAAGGTGGAAAAAGAGATTGAAGTTTTTCCATTCTTAACAGACTCTAACAGGAATATTGTCATTAAAATAGTTCATATATATTCCACAGAAAGTGTCATCTTGAATGTGAACAGATACCTTTATCTACAGTTTTATACAATTTGTTGTCTACTTAGCATCAGACATTTCTATGTGTGCTGGGAGGATAATACATATAATTTGAGTGTCACTAATGAATGTAGCTCCTTTTCTAAAGTCATTTTTTCAGTTAGATATCAAAAGAGAAAACCTCATACTCCTTAGCATTCAAGAAATAGATTTTAATTACTGACTTCAAGCAAGGCCACATAGGCCTTTATCTTTTTCCTTGTAGAAAATGCAGATAACAGCTGCAGTGAAGTGAAGCCTTTTTAGAATATTTTTATGATCTTTTTTGATCAATATCAAGAATAACATAAAATAAAGGTATAATAAGCAGCAGTCACTAGAGTGTATCAGACCTGTATTACGGTATTCTTATGCTCTGAAAAGATTGTACTGGACTACTAGAATTCAATTGAAAACTGTAAAGTCCATTGTGTGCCTTCATTTTGTAGAGAGACTGCCCTTCAAATTTTCTGAGAGTTTTATGTGAAAATCAGTACCAGAGAATGTTCCTAGATTTCAATGCCACATGAAAATATATTATAGGCAGAATGGATTGCTGTATTCCCCTAGTAAACAAACAAAGACTACAGTCTTGTAATATTTGTTTAAAAAATTTAGAAAGTCAATTCATGTATCATTTGCATCTACCACACTTACTAAACTTTTCACATATGTCATACTGGATGTAGTCTTGATGTGGATAGAGCTCAGAAATTTTTGTGTGTGTTTTAGTCAAAGACAACTTATCTGTTCCCATGATTTTTGTTTGTTTGGCAGCTATGATGTCATAAAACAAATCACTGATTCCTGTAGGAAAGGGATTTTTGCTCAGTTTATATTCTCTTTCCCATTCCCATTCTTCTTGGCCCTGGTCCTGTAATATGAAAGGACCTCTGTGAAACAATCCTGATTTCTATAAGAATCCATGTAGGGAATAAAAGTTTGGTTTCATGAGTCAGAAAACAGGTAAGGATATGTATTTAATAAATCAGAATCCTTATGTAATGTCATAGGTCTCTTATCACCCATTACAAAAAAAGTATTTACCTTCTAATTAGAAAATATTCTAAGCAGCTCAGATTTCTCCTGCAACATTGTCACTTGGATAAAGCCCATGGTGTTTAATGTTCCTATGTGATTTGTTCCCCAGAAGTAGATGGGTGAGATGGTGCATTGCAAGTTTCCTATTATTGCTTCACTTTCTAAATACCTATTTTTACATTTTAACATGTAGCTCCATCAGCCTTCCCAGACGCAAGTGGGACAAGCAGCTTCACAATCCAATCTCCTGCATTTGGCTCACAGTCAAGCATCTATGTCTCAAAGCCCAGTGCGTCAGGCTTCCTCTTCTTCCTCCTCATCCTCCTCCTCTTCAGCTTTGAGTGTTGGCCAGTTAGTCAGCAGTAAGTATTGCTCCCTGGCTCTCCTGAATTCTCCCTTCTGTTTGTTCTCCTCACTGCTGAGTTTTCGAATCTGCTTTCCCTCCTTTTGGTTTTTTTGAATATAGTAGATTGTATATTGCAAAATAGTCGACTCTCACCAGTGAGAATTACTAAGTGTTAGCATGGATGGGGCTTAAGGTAAACATGCCTTGAGAAATTTAATCAGTGTTGAAAATGGTCATAAAAATGGTAGTAGCCATTAATTGACTCATGAGGACAATTGTTATAACTGAAAAGTAGTTTATGTTTTTTGGAAGTTAGAAGCTTTTGAATCAGTCAATATAATGAAATACATTTCTCAGAATTTGGTTGGCAAACAGGTACTCCTACTTTTGGTTAAGCTGCTTGTTTCTTTGCTTGGTTGATATAGCAAACCATTTTACAAACCCTAATAGTGCACAAATCCAGAGTGAGAGATTTTCTTGCCAGAAAAAGCTCTCAACACTTAAACAAGAACAAACTGGAACACACTGGGGAGAAGGGAGAAGCACACTGCAGTGAAATAACTGAGTTCCAGTGTTAGAATTAGAACAGCTGACCTGAACAGCACTTTCTTCCAGATTGCACTGTTGAGAGTCTTTGCTATTACCTATCAGCATTAACTTGGTCTTTACATAGCAAAAACCACAGGTTGACAGTATGCATAAGAAGCACTAACAGTTTCTGCAAAAATCCAATTGATTGTATGACCTTGTTCTATGATACTCCATGTACATATTCTAAGTAATCAAACACTATAGCTTGTGCCATATTGGTAGTGAAAAATATGTGACTGATACAAGCTTATGAAGGGCTTGGAGAAACTGTTATGCAAGGGAAGATGTGAAAAAATCATGGTTGGATTATTTCAGAGATCATTTACATGGGGAAATTACTAGTAGAGCTATAGTGGTAAAATTATGCTGATGTAACTCCCAGTGGGAATACTTTTGTTCTGGAATGAAAATATCTGCATATAGATACAGATATAATTATAATGCTATTGCATTGTCACTAGTAAATTTTCTCACATAGACATGCTTGTAGAAGGAAGACAAAGAAGAGGTTTTACACTACAAATACATTGAATTTACCTCTAGTCCATGTGGGCAAATTGAGTAAAATAGCTGATGCAGAGTTATTTTTCAATAGCTAGTCTAGAATAGCTCCTCTTTTGGACATTCTTATTTAAAATAAATGCAACATGGAAGAAGCCCTCTTAAGATTACAGGATAAATCCATCCAAAGTTAGAAAATACTTGAAAAACAGCTGTTTGTTCAACTGTAGGCAATTCCTCTTAGAATATGTATTTAATTATAACAATATATTGTTGTGATTAAAATCATGCAACCATCTTTTTTTTTTCTCATCCTTCTTTCAGTGCATTCCGAGTAGAATTGTCCTAGGGATGTATCAGAATTACTAACACAACAGGTGGGCTTTTGTCCCAGGGTTTACCTGATTCACTAATCTGTTCCTCAGTTTGCATAACATTTGAGGTAGGAAGCTATAGAGGAGTGAAGGATGGTCTTGCCTGAGGCAATAGAGGACTGAGGAGCTGAAGCCTTCTGTCTGCTGTGTAATTCCAGTGCAAGGCAGGCAAATCACTTAAAAGAGATTTTTCACAAGTGTTCCCTCAATATCCAGCTTGAGACTCCGGACTTTAATTTACAGAAGAACCCGGTACTCATAGTTGCAATTTTAAGTGCACTTTCATCCTGTATCAAGAACCATTTACAGACAGTCTAAAAAATCATTTCCTACTTGACCTAGTCTGGGTAGCCAAAACTGCTTCTTCTCTCAATATCTGTCCACTTCTCTGTGAATGAGAAGGGGAAGACCCTCACCTTGTAGAAACACAAGAAAATAAATTAAGATTTTAAAGAAACCAGAAGAGCTCAAGAGGAGATGTCTTTAGTGAAGAGCTTTAATAGAGGTCTGGGGCCACACACTGAACAAGTAAAAAGGCAATACATCAATCAGTTCATCTGTAATGAAGGACAGTTCATCCTGTGCACTGAACGAGGCACATGAAAAAGAACTGATAATCCAGGGCTCAAAGACTATGGTTCATTGTGTTGTGGACTCCTGTAACTCCAGCACTTTGTAACTTCTGAGTGTTAATTTGTGCAGCTCTAAGGACATTCTTTTAGCTTCATTTTTTGCATAGATAAATTTCAAGGTTGTTTCAAAAGCAGAATAGTAACATAAATCAGTCATATGGTGACATAATCTTTATGTTCATAGTTGGAAATAGGAGATGTGTTGAATGAATGGAAAAGCTGATAGTTCTGTTATCATCTTGTTGGTTCAGCTCTGAAATAAGCATGCTGTGCTTATGGATTTGGCTGAGAGTAGAGTATGAGGCACAAGAATATCAATTTGGGCACAACTGGGAGATACATTAATGAACATAGAACTTTTACTTGATCCTCTCAGGCTTGAGTCCATCCACTACTTGTCTTGTTCTAGTCTCATTAATTCTTTACACTGTTCTCCACACAACCTACTCTCCCTTTGCCTCCATGCTATTGTTCTTCTAGTTTTCTCCCTGCAGTCCTTTCCTCACAGTCCCAACTTCTCTTCCCTTTCATTTCCCACTCAGTCACTGTCTCCAGACTGTATCTGTACCCTTTTACCAACCTTTTTATTAGGTAGTTTCTGTCCTCCTTTATATTGTTTTATCACTAGTGCCACCTCTTTTTCCTTTTCTCTTTTCCTCTATCACAGTGAGTAGTACTCAGCACAGTCAGGCCCTTTCTCCCTCCAGTCCAAATTCTAATCCCTGCTCTTCAATAATCTTCAAGTCAATTTTTTTTCTTCCACATTATTTTTTTCTTTAGACTAAAGGTTAATTTTTGCCCCCTCTGCATCCAAATCCTGCTGATGCCACTCCACCTTCCCTAGCAGCCATCAGAAGACAGTGAAAAGTGATCACAAAGAAGAGCATCAAGTCAGTCTTCATGTCTTTACTGTGGTCTATCAAAAAGAGCCACAGGCATAGGAAACTTTTCATACAATTAGACTGATTGTTGAAGGAGTTGCACTTGGAACTCAAATTTTCCAAAAGAAAATATTACTGATAGGGATCTCCTGAAAAAAACTCCACGTTAACATAAATAAAAAACTTGCGGAGCTGTTTTGAGTTTATGCTTCCAGCTTCATTCAGTCTCTGCTGTTCAAGACTAAAAGAATGAATAGCATAAGGGGCAGATCAACTCGCTTCTGCCATTTACATAGTAACCTTACACAGATAGAATCTCAATTATCCCTAAAGGCTGTCCAGCATACTCCTGAGAGCATGTAGCCACCACAAACTGGAGCTAGCACTTCATGCCTAAGCCTGCTTGAGCTGCCACATCAGGGATGGTGTTACAGGGCACAAGAGAGCTACCTATTCTCTTCTAGTATAATGTGGAAAGAGCCTACAAGAAAGTGGAGAATATGGTCAGTTCAGTAAGGAAAGATCAAACCATCTGTGTAATGAAACATGAAAAATCAGATGGGATCCTTTACAGCTTTTCTTTCACAGTGATAAACCAGTGATTGATACTGTTTGGACAAATAGTATTAAATGACCTTCATGAGTTTGAAAATTGTTTCATGTGACTGAAAAGCCATTTACATAAAACCGTGGCTGTACATCTGAATGTAGATAGAAAGTCATCCTTGTTTCACTTCTTTACAGAATCTGTTCAGTTTCCAGATGCAGATTACTGAAAGGCAGGACCACCTCTCTGTCATGCCTGTGGCCTTCTTAGACTCCCAGCTCCCACGCTGGCTGCAAAGCTTTGTATGAAAGGCTTACAATTGAAATTCAGTGTCTGAAAGTCTATTTAAAGTCTTTTAGTGGGATGAGACAGGCAATGGGTCAGTGTTTCTGAGAGAAGTCATTACTCATGAGGGCAGCAAGAAACAACTTGTGGCCTCCTGAATTGAATTTTGATTTCTATATTCCTCCTGAGGTAGGAATATTGCTCTCTTTTCCTAATTCCTTATGAAACTGTAGTCCAGACCTCTGGCAGAGGTCCTGGAGCTGAGTACCTTGGCAGAGGTTTGCTGTATTCCAGAAATAATTGCTAAATATAGCAAAGTTCATGTAAAACTAGTCACATTTAGCCACTTGTTCTGTGAATCGAATTGCATAGAGCATCCAAACTTCAGCAAATAATTATTTGGAGCAAGCTTCTGCACACTGACTGCAAAGAGAGTAACTCTTTCACAAGATGTTGCTTCACATCAGAGAAATTATTGAAGTACAAGGAGAAATTCATAAGAACTCTATTAACTATAGTGTTCCATGTTCCTTTGGTTTATTACTTTTACTTTTCATTCTAGTAATATTTTCTGTATGATTTTGCTTTTTTTTTTCTTTAAGGTTCCTTAATTTCAAAGAAGTGTCCTTACCTTTTGTTTTTAATTTCTCTTTCTTTTTTTATTTCTTGTCCCTTTTTTTCCCTTTATGTTGTTGTCTTCTTCATAGCTTTTCCCTTTTCTCTCATCATCACCCCTTCATCCTTAACTGGCAACAAGTGATAATTATTTTGGAGACAAAGCATAACAGTTATTTCCAAATAAAAAAATATTTTAAAATAAGTTCTGTCTAAGCAAGGACTGCAAGATTCATCTCTACTCTTTCTGTCCCTTCTGTATGATTGCTTTGTGTTGTCTAATCCTATTTGTATTCTCTTTTGTCTTCTTTATTTTCTCTTCATTCAATTCTATATCTTTATTCCTCCCTTTTTTCCATTTCATTTTCCTCTTCTGAAATGCATCCCTCTGCTCATTTCTTTAACTTTTCCACCATATGTTCTCTTTGTGGAAATCACTGGTTTCCCCTTGTGCTCTGAGACTTGTGTTTCCATGAAGTTCCTTTCTTCCTCCCAAATTCATTTTACTGTCATCTGTTACTGTGAAATTAAAATGCCTCCCATAAACAAATTATTATTCTTTTTTTCCCCCTGAGCTCTACTCCATTTTCCATTATCAATGTTTTGTCCTGCCTTTCTTATCCAATTTACTTTCCATTGGACCTCCTCAGCCAGCTATTTCTCCTCCTCTCTGACTGGGGAAATCATCCCCCTGTAATCCCTCCCATGGCAGAACTCTGTGCAACAGAAATTTGGTTTCTCCTTAAGGGTGCACTGATTTCTCTGTAGCAGCTCTTTCCCCAAACTATTAAAGTCACAGCATATTTTCACTCAACAACAAACTCATGCAGGATTTTCAGAAGAATTCAAAGGTGGGAGAAGTATTCCCTTCAGCAGGAAAAACAGATTTCTGTGCAGGAGAGCCTGTGAATTTAATTTCTTCCATACTGCTCATCTGTCTTCCCCATCCACCAGGATGGCTGGTGGAATTTTAGCTGTCTTCCTTTTTGTTATATGCACCCATATCCTCTGAAATGGTCCAAGACAACCTTGTGACCTTTCTCCAGCACCCAGTAGTTTCATAGGCAGCCACTGTTTTCTCAGGCAATAATGTAAACATGGGAGTCTTGAAATCCATTACTGTAGATCCCAAACACTCAATGGGTTTGGCATTCTCTATTTACCTGTTGTCACTGGGCAGCCTTCCCTGGGATATCCACATAATTGGAAAAGAGCCAGTTTATTTACTCTCTTCAATAAGCTACTCTTCCTAAAATGTGAAGGGCGCTATATGTTCAACTGTTTTGAAAGCTCAGAACATGTTAAAACAAAGTCTATAATCTCCTTGAATATGTTTATGAATATGCATATTTAGACCACACAGTCTAAGACTGTATTGATGGCAGTTAAATGCAATAGTGTAAAACAGACAAATGATGGTGCCAATAGAATGATCTTCCTAGCTCTATTTGTGTTTTAGGGAGATGACAGAAGACAAGATCCATGGATTTCAAAGGGCTTTGAATCACGCCCAAAGTAGAAGTGGTTCCAATTTCACACAAATGCTATTTTCCCTAGAGTTCAAGATAAAACATTTCAGTGTTTCAGTCCATCTGTTAGTACTTTCCTGTTGCCAAAGATGCTATGAAAGAATGAAGCCTTTTTCTCAACAGATATTCCACTGTATACTATATTCTACTCCCATATTACTGAAGGGCATCACAGATTTTTTCTCATCTCAAGGAGAGCTCAGCCTAATACTACCCTCATCCAAGTGCCGCAGGCAGGAACAGTCTTTCCATGATGCTCACTGTTGCAACAATGCCAGATCATTCTAGATGCAGCAGAACTTGGCAGAATTTCTCTATAATTTCTCTATAATTTCTCTACAATTCATTTTCTCACTTCCCTTTTTATTTCTAACAGGAGTTGGGGAGGATTACAGGTGCCATAGTTTGCTACTTTGGAAGTTCTCTGGCAACACCTGAATTGTCCTTTTTTACATTCCTAACAGCCTTAGTCAGAGGCCTTAAATTAACAGAAGGAAAGAGGTGAGGAAAGTCACCATTTTAGTGTACTTTGCTCAGGGGAGTTTTTGAGGCCAGTATCATTTATGATATTTAGTATAGAGACCTAAAGTCAGATAAGTCTGCAGCTCCATTCTGTGTCTCTGAAATTCAGAACTGATATGCTAGGTAGACGAGATGGTGTAAGCAGGAAAATTCCATGCTTCTTTATAATATATTAAAAAAATTCCATGCAATTACTTTATAAACTTCAGTGGCCACTGTCGCAGCATTTACTCCTAAATCAAACAATATGCACCCTAGCTTTGTACTGACTGAGTGCATGGGTGTGCAGGTGACCACTAGTACAGCAGTGAGAAGAGCAGAGATGATTCTGAGTGTGGAGTATCGTTGAAACAAGGCTCGGCCTATGTGCATGTTTATCTGTATGCATAGTTCATGTGGTCCCTGGTTGCACAGAATTTTAAAAAGATTTTTGCCATTTGTGCTTCTTACACTCAAGCAACAGAGTAAATTTATATGCCAGAAAACCCTTTTCCCTCTGTCTATTACTGGACAAAAGGATTTTTCATAGGATGTTTCCATCACTAGGAAATTTTACACCAGGTTTATAAACCCCTGAAAATAAAAGCTTTGCTACTGCAATGCTGATAAGCCCTCAATAGAGCCATACTAGCAGGAGCCATTCTCATAAAAGGTTCAGAATGGTAATGTAGTCTAGCACTGTCCTTGGACAACTGCTTGCATTTACAGAAATTGAGGGGTTATTGTACTGCAAACTTTTCACCTCGGAGTCTGAGGAATGAGGTGGAGAACAATAGAGATGTCTCACTGGGAGAATGGCTTCACTACATGCAGGATTGCACAACACTTTGAAATCTTCTACCATCCCAGTCCCATGCTGTCTCTGACTTGGCAAACACTTTCATTTAGTCAGGGATCAGTAGCTTGGGAGGGGGTGGGGGGTGGAAGTTCCATTCTCCAGCTGTTGTGTCATTTCCCTTGATAAGTCCTAAATTGACCGAGTTATCCAGCTCCAAAGGAGCTTTTCTGTGGTAGACATGCTTTATTATGTGCCCTTTCAGGGACAAAGGCTTCTGTGTCAGTAAACTGCTATAGAAAGGAAGGACATATTTATTCTCACAGCATCATAAGCATTATCTTCTGAGGGGCTAATGTAAAAGTGAAAAAACTGTGCAGCATTACCATCCAAAACCAGTGTTGCTGCTCCTTGATTATCAACCTGATGGGAGGCAGAAAAAAATGCTTGAAAGGCTGCTTCTCAGAAGGGCATATTTTAAAAGACAATTAATAAATTAGGGAGGTTTTCAAGGCAGAATTATTTTAGACTTGTTCACTTGCTGGGTTATTTTGGACATTCATGCAGCAGTTTAGGTTGGGTATTGTGTAAAAGGGAAGAAATAGTTGTGAATCTTCTTATTTGGCATTAACTTTAGATAAACTACAAAGACTTGATTTCAAGTTAAAAATCCAAGCAGCTCATAGTATATATAGCCCTCCCCACAGACTGGAACTAAATTTACTAACACCAGCCATCAAGCTATGTGATAAAAAGGGAAAACGGGGAATGTGACTCCTCAGTCCAGAGAAGACTTTGCAAGGCATAAGTGGTAGCAAGGAATCCAGGCATACTCTCCCTCAAAGGTGAGCTGGCCTTTGTCAGGAGTTCAGCAAAGGCATATCTTTGGAAGTCTTCCACCTGCAGACAACTGCAGCCCAGTCGGCATCTTAGCAATCTGAACACACCTGACAAGGCAAGTCTGCTTCTGTTTGGGGAAGAAGAGAAAGGGATAGTATTAAAAAAATTGAACTTGAAAGTTTTGGCAATGAAAATGGCTGTAAGCCTGTCCCACTGATATGTGATGCAAAGAACTGACATGATTAAAAAATATCTCAACAGATCCTCAGACAGCCACTGGAGAAGTGGATGGGGTAAATCTGGAAGAAATACGAGAATTTGCCAAAGCTTTTAAAATCCGGCGCCTGTCCCTTGGCCTGACACAGACTCAAGTTGGCCAAGCCCTGAGCGCCACCGAAGGCCCAGCCTATAGCCAGTCTGCCATCTGCAGGTAACAAGTTACATCATAGCTCCTCTTCTTTCTTTGTCCTTAATAATGATCCAGCTTATTGTGAGGAGCATGCTTGTGTTTGAGTCTCATAACGTTAGAGTGTATTATTTAACCTGATATTTAAATGTTGTTATCTGACATATAAATTGTTCTTACTGTGTCTATTTAGAGTGATTTTGGTCACTTTTTTCCCTCATTTTCTAAACAAGTGAGAAACAATGTTCCTGGCATAGAGACTTAATTCCATAGATGAGTTGGAGATCCTGCTGATGCTCAATAAGCACCAGCTGACCCTCTTCATACTGTGCCATTTTCTACAGATAGGGTTACTGAACAAATATTTCATGGCTGCATCCCTGCTAAGTTAAACCTGTATTACTGTGGTTAGCACTTCACATAGAGGATGTTAATGATGATTTACCTAGGCAACACAGAAGGGGAAAAAATAGCTTTCCTGCTATCTTGCAAACCAGCAGCTATTCATCTTTTACCACCCAAATATTTACTGAAAAAAACTAAGACAAACCCATGTATGCAAAGCAGAAATTTGTCCTAATCATAAGAAATAATAATACAGTCTTGACAGAGTTAAAGTAGAAGCAAACACCTTATATGCATGTATGTCTATTACAGTAATCCTATGTTTATGCATGAGGTAACAAACACACTTAGGTAACAGCTTTTTCCTCTTGGGCAATGCCTTATAGTCCTCCATCAGTGAAAGCCAAGAAACCAACTCTAAGCTTATTTAAGTGGATTTTGTTCTTGGTGATCCATGAAATGCTCTGTCTTTTTATCTGCTCTTTATACTTTTAATGTATTCCCCATAGAATGGAAGTGTACTTTTCCTGCAGTTAAAGACTAAGGTTATAAATGACATCAGTATGGGGTAGTGTGCTTGCAGCTCACATTTTGCTCAATGATTTTCCATAAAACCCATTGATTGTTGTTAAATACAAAAAGCTCCATAGGATCCTCTCACTTCTATGGTCTCCCCTACTGTTTTTTCTTATAAGATACCTCCCTGTTGAAAATAACCTTTATTCAGTCTATACAAGGATACTACTGCTGGGAAATTTGTTTCAAGACTTGTATGTCGTTATACCAAACATGTCCTGCAGTAACAACGCTAACAAACAATGCCAATGATATGAATGCTATTGCTCCCTATTGCTAAGGATTAATTTTGATTTTGTTTTGTTTTGTTTTTTATTTCTTTGTGGTCAGTTGGTAAAGAATGCCTAAAATTGGTGGAGTTTTTAGCAACTGGAATTTTTTTGTAGTCTTAAGTTGCTGTTTAGCATGGTATACTTTGAAGGAACACATTGCTGTTTCCTTTACTTTTACCTAGTTTACTGTCTTCTCATTTTCTCCATCTATCTGACACTTTGAGAAAGCACTGGGCATGGTGAGACCTTTTAAAGAGGGCTCCTTGGAGGAGCAAGTTGCTCAGAACTTGAGATTGGGTGCGAGAGCTTGTCCCAAATACTTGCAAGGTTACAGACATTTTTTAATTTCCTTTGCCCGCCTTAGATGGACACCATTTTGGGGTGTAATTACATGCTATGACTGTGCATTTTTCGTTAACCTGCTTCAGTAGCACCATGTATTCCTCAGAAATAGTAGATTTCAATTTTTTTTCAGTTGTAACAAAGGAGTTTCAGTATGAACTCCAGGTCAGTGGAAGGGGCAATAAGGCAACCAGTTTGAACAACCAGCTCGAAGAGAAAAGTAGAATCTTCTGGTGGCCTATGCAGGTCATAAGAGCAATATACCACCTTGATATGTTCTGCATGCAAATAGCAGTATTTCCTTTAATTTAAGACAATACATTCTAAAATATATTCTTCAGCCTGAAATATCACCAGATACCAAGGAATGACACCTTGCAGTCAATATCACATTAAAATGTCAGGCACCAGTTACAAAGTCTTTGGAGTACCATTATCTGAAATTATTCTTTGTCTTATTCTTTGTTTGTGAGAAGTGCTTTGTTTCATGCTGGAATATTTTTTGCTGCCTCCATGTGCTGAATGGAGACACTAAAAATGTCCAGCTCCAGCCATCAAGTTTCTTGGCATAAAGGGATTGATTCAGTTCCTCTAATCTCCAGAGCACTCTGTGGTTAGTGGTGGTGGTGGTGCTGAAGCACCTGGGCTGGAGAGCACAGCAGCGACATCCAGTAATTGTTGCCTTTCTGCAGCATTAAATACCTCAACATGCAGAGTGGACAGAGCAAAGTGGGAAAATACAAATGGATTGCACCAAAGAAATTGGGTTAAGACTTTTTTAATAGCAAAAGAGGATAAATTCCCTAAATGAAAGAAACAAATACTTATAGGACTTGAAACATGAACTCTGCTCTTCTGCTTGTTTTTGAAAGGATTAAAGCTTTGTGTGGCTGCTTTTCCAGATGTTTTATAATACTTGTAAAATCTGGTTTGGCAAAAGACTTTTGATGGCAAAATGATATATAGAAGACCTCATTTACAGGAAATGATATCATTCTGGTACAGTTTGCAGAAATCCCACAATAAACTCAGCTTGGTGCCACAGCATATTAGTGGACTGTTATGCTGGATTTCATCTGGAAAACATGAGTCTGTCTTTGCACATTGTGGGGACAGCAAGATAATTGCAAAGTGTCCAGCTGTTTCAGCTGAACACCACCATGGCTATGGGAATTTTTTTTCCAACCCAGAAAAGGGATATAGCATTAACTTACAAACAGTGAAAATTGCTGAAAAATGGAAAGGAAACCTGATATTCAGAGATGAGTATTTGCCATTGGTTTTCTTATTAAAGCTGTGGTGTTTGGATAACATGGGATGGGAGAGATAACAAAAGGATTAAGCACAAAAACAAGATGATAAAAGCAATGCCTTTGATATCATTTCCTGTAATTAGACTTAGTCTCAAGGGTTTTGAAGATTATCAGAAATATGAAAATGTGATTCTTAACCTGTATTATTTAGTGTACTTAGAATTTTGTTGTAGTGCTCATTTTGTGTTAGCTTAAATCTCTAGCTATATATATCTATCTATATCTATGTATAGATATACCTATCTGACAGTTTTCATAATCTACTGTAAATTACCTCTGCCAGTCAATTAGTCAGGCAGGCAGGAAGTCCCACCCTGGCAGAGCATCAGTGTAAGACTCTTCTTTCTCAATTTTCCCTCAGACACACCATCCTGAGAAGCCACTTTTTCCTACCACAGGAAGCCCAAGAGAACACTATAGCTAGCAGTCTGACAGCCAAACTGAACCCTGGCCTTTTGTATCCTGCCAGGTTTGAAAAGCTGGACATCACCCCTAAAAGTGCCCAGAAGATAAAGCCGGTGCTTGAGCGGTGGATGGCTGAGGCTGAGGCCCGCCATCGAGCAGGGATGCAGAACCTTACCGAGTTTATTGGGAGCGAACCATCCAAAAAGCGCAAGCGGCGTACCTCATTCACGCCACAAGCCCTTGAAATCTTGAATGCCCACTTTGAGAAGAACACGCATCCCTCTGGGCAGGAAATGACAGAGATTGCAGAGAAACTGAACTATGACCGGGAAGTAGTTAGAGTTTGGTTCTGCAATAAGAGGCAAGCACTGAAGAACACAATTAAACGTTTGAAACAACACGAGCCTGCAACAGCAGTTCCTATGGAGCCTTTAACAGACT
The DNA here is from genome assembly GCF_051311805.1 of Agelaius phoeniceus. Lineage (NCBI taxonomy): Eukaryota > Metazoa > Chordata > Aves > Passeriformes > Icteridae > Agelaius > Agelaius phoeniceus. The sequence continues at coordinate 55,039,336 of NC_135265.1, read as the reverse complement.
CTCTGGAAGAAAACTCCTAAGAGCAAAACAAAAAAAGCCAAATCACACAGAAAAAAAAAAAAACACACCAAGTGAAATGTGTCCATTTCAACTTTGTGAAAATACCTATTCATCACCCTTGTAAGTAAAAGACTGAGAAAACTACAAGAAGGACAGAACAGTTTATAAATGTCCGTGGGTTTTCCTATTTAAAAAAAAAAACTTTAAACAAAAAAAAAATACACAACACTTAGAGTGTATGTGGTAGAATTAGTTCCCCAAAAAACCGAAAAAGCCAGTTTTTTTAAATGGACTTAAAGTAAACCAAATAACTACTTAATTTTTTCTGTATATTATGAAAATATTAACACATTTTAAGGAAAAACAAAACAAACAGCAACAAAAAAAAAACCAAAAAACCACAAGGAAAGAAAAAAAAAAAAAAAAAAAACAAACTATTATCTGTTTAAAAGAGAATACAAGCCTGCCACCTGGAGGAGTGATTGTAACCTTTCAGGTATCAAGTGCTAATTCACTATGAAATCTATTAACCAAAGTCAGAAACATGGCATTGCAAACTAGATTGTTAGTCTACTCTTTTATGAGCGTAAAATTGTGTTACAAATTTTTACATTTGTATTTTGCAAAGAGGAATACAGGATTAATTTCTCTCATCCTTGTTTGTACCCCCTGCAGGTGTGTACAAAGCCATTCCATAGTAGTCACCTCACTTTCTTTTCTTTTAGTCAACAGTTTTGCAATCTCCTAATGTTTGGGTGCCAAAAATAAGTACTTTTTATTGTGATTTGTGGGGTTTGGTATTTCTCCTCTGAGAGTGTATGTCTTGATTTGCATTTATTTTTCTGGTTTTTTTCCTGATTCTATTTGCTGCCTCCTCCCTTCCAGCTCATTCCCCACCCCTTCCCCAAGCCACCCAAACCCAGTACTGTTTGAAGAATTTTAAAAAGAAAAGTGAAATCTGAACACTTTTATATGATGGAATGCAATGAGGACAAAGAAGGATTAGGATTATATCTGACAGACTTTCAAGCCCACACTAAACATTGTGCTTTTTGTTGAATGTGTAGCTTGAGATTTCTCTGTCCTTTGGCCGTGAACCTGGAGAGGTTACCAAAACTAATTTTGTAGTATAAATATAAACTGCACACTTGGTACAGTACTGCATCTATATTATGGTTCCATTTGAAGCAATTTCTCTCCAAAGCCTGCTAGCCAAAGAAATTTCTTGAGGTTCTGATGAAAACAAATGGACAGGCTGAGAAGTGATGAGGATGTTTTGATCATTACATCACTATGGACAATTTTGATGGTAGTGTTTTGTTCCTTCTGGCTTTTTTTAATGCCATATTTATGCTTGCCCTGTTGACTTCTTTAATAGGAGGATGTGCTTCTGCAGGTGCTTGCAGTGGCCACTGGCTAGACTAAGTAATTGGGACATGGAGAAAAAACACTGAATGTCTTTTGATAATATAAGGTAGATCACCTGCAGTATGATTCAGGTGAACTGATTTTTCTTTAAAGACAGTTTATCTCTGTGACTTCCTTTCTGATTAGACAAGCATCTACTAAAATACTGTGGTCATTGGACCTACAAGCATACCAAGGCTCAGAGGCAGAGAAAGGTGTTGCAGGTTCTTGATGGGGTGTGGTCAGTCCTGTGAAGGTCGTCTGCAATCTTCATCTTCTGCTCAGTTATGCTCAAGCCTTTGTGATTCAGTCTACCATTAGGGTAGAAGCTGCATCTTGATCAGGTCTTCCCAAAAGATAACATCAGATAATTGGTTCAGCTCACTGTAGAGATGGTAAAATTCTGCTGGTATAACTCCTGATAGCATTCCTTGACCTCAGAATGGTTGTGCTGGATTTTTGGTGGTCTGCCTAGGATGTGGAAAGAAGTTTCTGAAGTGCTGGAGTCTTCAAATTACACCTCTATTACTAAAGAGTTTTCAAAAACTCCAGGCTATATCCAAAACCTAGTGAAAGAAATAGACTTTCATTGATTTCACTATGCTTTGAATCTGGCCCTCTGTATTTTAATAATGGAATTTGCCTTGTAAAGTGGGGTATTTGTTGCATGGTTGGTGGAGCTTTAAGATTTCAGAGACCATCATCTGGGCCAGAAGCTGCTTCTAAATGTGAGCACTCTCAGAGGTCAGTGTTGGAGCACACTGAGGATCCAGTACTCCAGGATGAACTCATGTCCAGCAAATGTATTTTAGACTTTATGCTTCAGGAGGGTATGTTTAGGATATTTTCAGTCTTGCTTTTATGAGGAGGAGAGTGACAATTGTTATCAACTCTTTTTCAACTGTTGATATAAAAATAACTGCTGGAGAAAAAACACCTCAGTAACCACTGGGAAATTGAGAGGGACAAAATAGATGCTTTATCCAAGATGAGCATGTAAATTAGAGAGTCTCACAGCAACATCTGCCCCTCTAGGTTTTTTTTATACCCTCTCTCTCCATAGATACCTATATCCTCAGAAACATCTGTGTAGTCTATACCAAACAGCTCTGAAATTGCCACCACGGTTCAATCTACATAACGATCAGACCACCATCCAGAAGCCAACAGGAAAGCAAGGATGAATAAATCATATTTGGAAGCAGTTACTCCTGAAATCCTACCCATGTCTCCTGAACACTCCTAATTGCCCAGTCATTAATGCCACGTACACAACTACATGTTCAGTCATCCTTAAGGCCATACCCTCCCCCACTCCATCCCCACCATCAACAGCCTGGGAACAAAACCATCAGCCATTCATTGCCTCAAAACTAAATTTCTAATTCTCCCAGGGACTGCTCTAAATTCTGTGAAGAAAAATGCTCCAAGAAAAAAAAAGTTAACTAAACACTGTATGAAAGATACTAAATGTTTAAAAATATGCTGGCAGCAGTTATATAAGCTCTTTTCTGTTCCAAAGTACATATCGGAAGGATATAACTAGGACAGTGAAAATGTAAAATAAATATAAATTGCCAGCATGGAAGAAAAAATAATATTCATCCCACAGTCTTAAAATCATTCATGTGCAGTGATTTTTTTTACAGTTTTCTAATTTTGTATTATGTTTTGTAAATTATTTATAAAGTGTTGTAATGCTTCTCATATTAATTTTTTTATACACAAATTTTTGCTATGAGGCATAAATGGTGCCTGAACAGATTCTTAGGAAGATAAATTATATGTAAATCATACATCTTTGAGAGGGCCGTAAGTATTTTGTTTTTTTATGTTACTGGCAACATTTCTGGTTCCCATTTGTAAACAATTTTCATGTATTGATAACATTTGAATACCTTTTAATTTTGCATGTGACTAAAAGATAGGTTGCTACCAGCAAATGAAACAAGAGTCTCTTTGGTCATATGTTAAGGTTTAATGGTTTTCCACTTTGTTGATAATTCATTTTTTTAAAATACATATATATATATAAATATATATATAATATTATTTGAATAATGAACCAAGGGTTCACTTACTCTTCTAATTTTGTCTTTTTATGTTTTTCACTAAAAAGCTATTTTGGACAGTTGAAGAAATCAAATGCATTCAAATGGTTCCAATTTCTTTACATTATTACTGAAAAAAATTTTAAAAAAGCCAAAAAATAAAAAAAAAAGAGGAAAAAAAAGAAAAAAGAGAGAAAACAAGGAAGCAAAAAGGAGCTAGGAAGGAACAAGTAGAGGCGTATCAAAGAACTCAAGCTATAACCAAAAAGAAATATGTAAAATGCCTTTGCTCGTCTTCTCAATGCTGGACCAAAGCTCAATGTTTGTAGGTATATGCACATTGTATAGATATGGCTAAATGTTGCTGACAATCTCGCAATACTAAACTGTTACTATTTTAAAAAATACAAAAATAAAACTGTTCATCAGTGTTTTACCTCAGCACTCTACTTGTACCCAGTTATTGACCAACATTCAAATAAGAAGATAAGAGAGGAAATTGATTTCCATGTCAATATTTGACTGTAAAATCTGTTTGGAAGACATTTTGTAATGAGCTTTTTGTCATGTGGTTTGCTTGTTTCCAACTTGAGACTATGTGGGGCACATTTGTTTATTTATTGTTAAAAAGTGATATTATTACTATTATTATTATTAATTATTATTATTACTATTATTATTATTTTTGTCCTATGTGCTATAATCTACAGAATGGTCACCAGGGTCACTTACGAAGCACTGCAAAGAGATCTGTTTTTCCATGCATGGAGCATGCAGGGGGAAAGATGGCAGTACAAAATGGACTGTGTTGTGTTGTTTAAAACTATGAATAAATAAAAAAGGAGTGGATATGGTGGACTTGTGACCAAGAAAACAAACTGGATATTTAAAAGCTCCTTACTACTCTGACTTTGAAACCAAAGCTGATTTATCTGCACAGGTTGCTTAACATGAAAAAAATAAAAAATAAAAAACTGACAAAAACTGTACTTAATCTAGAGCAATATCTGTATGGTCAGTAAAGCTGCACTTTGTGTATTTCTTAACAGCTTCAGATCTGTCACTTTTAATTTGTACCATAAAAAAATAAAGACTTGTTTGACATGAAAAATAAGCTCCTTTCATGTGTTTGTCTTAAATCTCATGCATTATTCACATTATCCAAGCTCATGTAATTTCACATCAGTTCAATATAAAAATAGTTAAATGCTTGAAAAAAGGAAGAGAGAAAATCCACTTGCACTGTGGAGCATAACTTTATCTGCAAAACTAAACACTGTTTCTGTACCCAGAGTGGGTGCATGCATTGGCCATGTCTTATTTTCTCTACAGGTATTGCAGAGTAGAGGCTCTCCCTCAGGAGTACTCTGGAACCCCCCAGGTGAGTGTGTGTTATCCCCAGGCAAAAGGGAGCAAAGTACAGATGGACATGAAGGCCAGTGTACCCCCCATGGTTCCATCCACACTCCCATAACAAAGCCCTGGTAAGTGATAGGAGTGTGTTAGAGGGGCGGGGTCAGCCATTTTAATGATTTCTCTTGCATTTTTGCAGAGCCCATGGGGTTCATTATTCTGTATTCTTTCTGTAATTATGATATTAGGTCACAGAAATGCCTGGTTTTCAGGCCACTTCTCTTGAGTCATATTGAGTTCTGTCAAAATACAGGATTCTCAAATGTCAGCAAATTTGAGAAACTATTTACTTGTATTATAAAGATTATTAAAAGTATTCTGGTTTTTTTTGGAAAAAAACAGCCTTGAAATAAAAGCTCTGACAATCTTAGAATATTATGTTTCAGTCTTGGGAACAAAATTTTTGCAAAGACTTTTTTCTTTGATTTTTTTTAATATTGTTTTACTTTTCCAATATCACGTGTTAAACATCAAAACTAAAAGAAAGTATTTATTTGCATAGAGAAACAGAGAGCATTTGGAATATTTATTTATTGTGATTTTTTTTTTAGATCAGAATTTCCCTTTTACATGCAATTTTTCTCTCTTTTATGAGGTACATAAGAAAGAGAACAAAGAAGGTAGCTTTTTTTGTAGACATAATGATAGAAGCTTCATAAACAAGGCAAAGATTACATCAGGTCCTCTAGGCATCATGTCTCCATACCATGGTCTAACAGCCACTTCAAGCACATGTCATTCATCTACTTATACAATACAAGAGTGTGGAGTACGACCCTTTGTGCTTTCATATCAACTACTAGAACTTGAACACGTATTTTTTCATTCCATTGTGATAAAGCAGCAAGCAAACATTGATTAGAGCCTTTTTCCTCCAAGTCTATTTAAAAATGCAAAACTTCTTTTCATCATACTCTAGGTATTTCAGCTGGCTCATAGACATATGATCCTACCTAGCCGTTACAGTCCAAATAATCTGGATCTATCAAGTTGCAAGAAACAGTGACTTTACAAATTTAATCAATTAAGGTCCTATTGATCACTGAATCTCAAAATAGATCCAACCTTAAAGCTACTGAATACTGACTATAAGACTTCACACTCCTTACAGACCGCTTAAAAATCAAATTTCTAGAAATTTAATATGACAGGACAGAGCTCCTTAAGTGTGTCTCATAGGACAAGGAGTTTTAGAAGCACATTGCTTTCCATACTTCTTTTTTGTACTTCCAGAAAAAAAAAAAAAAAGAAAAAAGACAACAAAACCCCTAAAACACAAAAACCCCAACATATTTGCAATACTCTTGATAAACAAGGAGCTATGTCTGTGTCCTGTATTTCCTTAAGACAGATGTGATGGGAGGTAAGTTGGCAGTAAGGTGTAGAACACATGTTTTTATACAATCTCTTCCCCTATGTACCTGCTTTAGCACTGATCACAGCCTAAATCTATACCTGTTAAAAAACCTTTTAGTACTAGCAGGGCTATGATAAGCAAAGATTCTCTTCCACTGGCCTAAATTTCAATCAGACAAGCACTCAGGAAGCAAAACAGGCTTATCAAGAAGGAAGGTTCCAAGACAGTTTGTTTTTAATCTGAGAATCCAGATCAGTGTTAATCAGTCCCATACAAGATAGTGAAGTTCTTGAAAATATTTGAGAGCTAAAGACTTGAAAGATTTTTTTTTTCCTTCTCTCTCCATCTGGTCTACAGACCTGGATGTTTGTTTTTTCTCTCACTCACTAAATAGTCCTTTACTATTGCATTTCGCCACACTATGGACAGAAAACAGTGGTCAGGACTGAGAAAAGTCATCAGGTAGCCCACCAGCCATTACTGTGATCTTCAATCCAGACCCCAATAGCACTGGTTTCTCTAAAACACTGGCAACAGCCTTGAATAATCTACCACAGCAGCTGCAGGGAGGGCATGTAGCAGCTCAAGTAGTAACAAGTCTTTTATTTTATTGGACACTGAACTTCTTGTATAATCAGTGGCCTCATGTCAAAAGTATCTCAGACCAAGAGCTGTGGGTGTGATTACAGGCACACTCAGCATGGGCAGGTCTTGGGTCAGGCCTGAGATTCACACACAAATTAAGGGTTAGCAAAAGATGGCTTTGGTGGTAAAACTGTGGTAAGGACAACATGAGTGGGCCAGTCCTAAAAGACCCCAAGATTCTGGTTTTGTGGTGTGGCTTAAAATCCAGCCTCTACCATCACAGCACCAATCAGTTTGTCAGGGATGGAGTCGCTCCCTTCTTTTCAGACATCACATAATGTTGGTGTTCAGTTAATGAGATCCTGGCTTTCAATGAAGAAAGATCCATGCTCCATCCAATTTATCCATCAATACCACCAACAGGAAGATATCCAGCCCTGTATGTTCTCTGTCATTGATGGCCCCAGAAAAGTTCCTCAAATGGTCCCAGAATACTGAAGGTCTTAGAAGACAGTAAGATGGTGGCACTGCACAAATCTGAATTGTGTAACAATTTGCAATTGATCCTGGTGGAGCCAGAATTGTCCCAGAAGCATGAATTTCCTGGAGGCAGCATGTAACCTCTGTCTCACTTGTTTTTAAAATTCACTGAAGAACTTGTGCTTACATTCAGTCATTTTGGTCAGGTTTAATCATAGAATCATAGAATGGTTTGAGTTGTAAGAGACCTTAAAGTTCATCTAGTTCCAGCTCCTTGCCATAGGAAGGACACATTCCACTACACCAGATTGCTCAGAGCCTCCTCCAATCTGGATCTTGTGCACTTCCGGGGACGTGGCATCCACAGCTTCTCTGGGCTCTTTGTTCCAGTACCTTACTGTCCTCACAGGAAAGAGTTTCTTTCTAATACCTAATTTAACCCGACTCTCTTTCAATTTAAATTCATTCTCCCTTGCTCTGTCACCACATACTCTTGTAAAAGGTACCGCTCCATCTTTTTTAGGCTCCTTTCAAGTTCTGGAAGGGAGCAATTAAGTCACCCCAAAGCCTTCTCTTCTCCAGGCTGAACAACCCCAGTTCTCTCAGCCTCCCCTCATAGGAGAGGTGCTCCATCCATCCCTCTGATCGGCTTGGCCTATTGGCCTCCTCTGGACTTGCTCCAACAGGTTGATGTCCTTTCTGTGCTAGGGACCCCAGAGCTGGATGCAGCACTCCAAGTGGGGTCTCACCAGAGCAGAGCAGAGGGGCAGAACCACCTGCTTTGACCTCCTGGCCACGCCGCTTTTTATGGTTGGCTCTCTGGGCTGTAAGTGCACATGGCTGGGTCATGTCCAGCCTCTCATCCACCAGCACTCCCAGGGCCTTCTCCCCAGGGCTGCTCTTGATCTGTCCATCGCCCAGCCTGTGTTGATACCAGGGGTTGCCCTGACCCAGATGCATCACTTTGCACTTGGTCTTGTTAAACCTCATTAGATTTCCATGGGTCCACTTGAGCTTGCCCAGGTTCCTCTGGATGGCATCCCATCCTTCAAGTATGGGAGCTGCACTACTCAGCCTGGTGTAATCTGCAAATTTGTTGAAGGTGCTCTTGATCCCTTTGTCCATGTGATTAATGAAGATATCAAATAACACAGGTCCCAATACTCACTGAAGGACACCACTTCTCACTGATGTCCATTGGGATCTGAGCCACTGACCACTACCCTTTGGATGCGACCATCCAAACATTTTCTTATCCATATAACTGTCCACTCATCAAACCCATCTCTCTCCAATTTAGGGTGAAGAATGTTGAGACTGTGTCAAAGGCTTTATAGAAGTCCAAATAGATCTATTTGGATCCCAAATTCCAAATTTCTTTACTGATCCATTAGTCACTCCATTGGAGAAGGCCACTAGGTTGGTCAGGCAGGACTTGCCCTTGGTGGAGCTGTGCTGGCTGTCCTGAATCACCTCCCTGTCCTCCAAGCTTTAACACAGCTTCCAGGAAGATCTGTTCCATGATCTTGCCAGGCACAGAGGTAAGGCTGTCAGGTTGGATATTCCCAGGGTCATACTTTCTACCCTTTTCAAAAATAGGTAAAATGTTTCCCCTTTTCCAGTCACCTGGGATTTCCCTGACTGCCATGACTTTTCAAATATCATGGAGAATGGCTTGGGAACTACATCAGCCAATTCCAAGTAATGCTATTAATTTTTAACAGCTTGTGTCCTCGTAAACTCTTGCTACCTTTCTCTAAAATATATTAATTTGTCTTTTAACTATTAACTGAAAGAAAAGAACACAAAACTCTGAAGATCCTTTAATTTCTTTTTGCAAAGAAGGCACTATGGTGTTTTTTTACCATTTTGCCTTTGTCCTTTTGACATTTTCAGACCAATTATATGTTCTTAAACAGAGGAGCATGAAACTTTCTCCAAAATTACCCTTCAATTCATTCAAGTTGAAAGCAGCTGAAAAGAAGTGGCTATCTTTTGAAAAGCAGTAGCTATTTTCAGTTACTAGCTGTGCAATCTAAAGAAACTGATCTTGCAAGTTCATAATGTGCATAACTTTATTTGCCCAGCTAGTGTTAGTGATGCTGTGATGCTACCTTCATAGATACATTTAGTGACATGTGTAAGTCTTCACAGGATTGGACCTACCCTCAGCATATGTGAATCAATTCTCTTTTTTATCACTTTTTCTCGCTCATTCATCAGTAAATCTTGATGTGCCCTTTATTATTTTTGAAACACAAACAACTCAGAAGGGAGCGTATCTCAACAGGAAAGGTATGAACATGTCTCTTCTAAAATTCATACAGTTCTTTCTAGCTCAGCAGTTGACTGCCAAAAACAGTGCTGCAGATAATCTGGAGAGTAACATGAGGGAAATATTGAGGGGAACATTGAGAGGAATAAATGCATGAGCATGAGCCATTACTTATTTTTTAAATACTCTCTATTGTTTCATTTAATTTAAGATCCCTCCTTCTGAAGGTACCCTAACAAATTTCCATACTGACCACTAATAATGAGAACTTACAGCAGCACCATTTTGTGTCTGTGGTAAAACTAATCCCAAGCATATGCACCAGCAACCTGACCCTAAGAGTTATCAGCTCATCTGGGGATCAAAACTCGCCAGGTGGTTTGTATATCCAGAGTGAGGAACACAAAGAGCAGGGATCCAAAATCCACATTGGCATAAGCACTTTACAGCTCATGATACATTCATAGAAATTATTCAATAGGCAATATGTAATAAAAACCACATCTGAAAAGGAAAGAAACAAAATTAATTAATTTTAAAGCAAACAAACAAAAACAAAAACAAAAAAATTTAAAAACACACAAAAAAAAAAACCAAGAAGAAAAGGCAGAACTGAAGAACTGACAGACCATGTCTCTTCCTAAGATGTGTTGGAACAGCCATACACTACAGTAAAAGCCTGTCAATCGCTTGGTATCAGCTGAGCATACACTCACTGTACATCAAGGTTCTGAGAAGTCTGTATTATTTACAACACACTTTCCTCTGCTGTGGCTAAAACTGTGATATCAAAAGCAGTCGTGTGGCCCCAGATATCAGCTGAAGATGAGAATTTGACATATTACTTCTATGTCTGGAAATGGGTTGAATTTCACACTGAAATGGAAACCTGTATGTCCTGAACAAGTTAATTTTTTTTAAAACATAAATACTGAGCCTAAGATTATTTTACTGGAGTAATAGGAATAATATCCTTAAGGCTAATTTTAAATATTCTTTAATATGCAATCATTCCCAGATTTTAGAGGGCGGGAAGGTAATGCCGATTTTCAAAGAACCACATAGCATAGTTATTTATTGTTTATGCGCAGATTTGGTTTTTTCCTGTTTTAATTATATTACTCAGTTAATGAATTTAATACATAATTATTTAATATATAAAAATGAATGTGCTTATATGCAAAGCCAGCATCTCTTGTTTACTTCAATCATGTATCAGCAAGCCAGATGTATTAAAATATTTACACAGCCATGTCAGCTTGGTATTATAAAGAAACAACTCATGCATGCTTCTTTCTTTATCTGCTCAGATTTCATACAATCTTAACCTCGATGCTTTAAAAGATTGGCCAGTTTCAAACAAATCTGAGATAAAGGAGATAGATAACTACAAGTTTAATGAAAATAGCCTAGAGAAAAAAGAGGTAGCTCTGTCTCCCAGGTGAGAAAAAGTACTTGTAAGTAAGCTCCCCTCCAGATTATCTTCAGCTGTGTTTTTGGCAGTCAACTGCCAAGCCAGAAATAGATATATTAATTTTAGAAGAAACAGTATATACCTTTCCTGTTGAGATACACTCCCTTCTGAGTTGTTTGTGTTTCAAAAATAATAAAGGGTACATCAAGATTTACTGATGAATGGGTGAGAAAAAGTGATAAAAAAGAGAATTGATTCACATATGCTGAGGGTAGGTCCAATCCTGTGAAGACTTACACATGTCACTAAATGTATCTATGAAGGTAGCATCACAGCATCACTAACACTAGCTGGGCAAATAAAGTTGTGAACCTTATGAACTTGAGGAAGTAAACCTTACTGAACAGCTGAGAGAATAGACTTGGACAAGTATAAAAATAGTCCTTCTAAAAACCCCAGCTGTAGGAAGAAATATCACTGAGCTCACAAGTCACCAGGAGATGCATATTGTGGGAAAATAGATTTCATTTGTTTTGGTGCTTAAAGTTCTTCATAATTTTAATGTGATTCACAAGACCAGCTGCTGACGTCTTGAAACAGGCATAGCAAAAAGGACCAGTGTTGCTCTCACATCCTTCCTTTCACAAAGTTATCTCCTAAACTTTTCAGAGAAGTTAACTTTTCAGGGATACGTTGAAATTATAATAAATGGGTTCAAAGCTTTTCCCAGCACAACATGTATATAGGCCTTCACTTAGTGTAAAACTGTTCCTTACCGTGGAGAGGTATTGTCTTTAAAAGAAAGCAGTCTGTCACTTCAATGTCCAATATAGCAGATATATTATTATAATTTAGGATGAAGAAAATCTCTAGCCAAAAAAAGCACTCCATTCCTCTGGCACGGGAAGATGATTAAAAGGAAGGGGGAGAGGAAAATAGCATCCCTGTAGATACTGGTTATAAAGTATTGTATTAGAAATTCTATTCTTGTGATTCAGGTATTACACAATAAAATAGGCTACCTTTTGAACACAGGAGAGAAATAAACACAAGTTTTCACTCATTAACAAAATCTGTAGCACATTTAAGGCTAGTTGTGTTTGCTATTATCATCAAGCAGCATATTTAAAGTGGGGGAGATGTGCAAATGTACAAGAGTATAGGTTTGCCTTAAGTAGCTTTGTTGCTTCCCTGATGGAGTTGTTGATTCCAGAAGTGTATAGGATTTGGACTTTTTTTCAACATTTTTTTTTTCAAATGCTCATCTGCTTTCAAAGAAGCTCTGAGGCTCACTGCAGCACCTGTTCCATAAAATGGGTTAGAGGAATCCAGAAAAGTCTACACCCAGTTAAGTTTGTTAGATTGAAGGTTGCTTATGTTTGGCAGTGAGGCTTATTTCTCTCAGAAAACACCCCTCCAAGGAGAAGAAGACATGTCCTGCTACAAAGCACTGTGAAGGCCAGACATTCTGCAAGGCTAAATCACACCAAGCTTAGAGCCATCTCTCTTCTCTGGGCTTGCATCTTCAGGGGCTGTCTGGTGATGAATCCTGTGGCTGGGTAATGCAGTAGACCCTGCAATGCATGTGCCTAAAGCATGTGGCTCCTGGCTCCTGAGGCCTAAGGACCCTTCCTGACCACCCTTATCCTTCAGGACCCTTCAGAATGCCACCATGGGACATATCAATTAGGAAGCAAAATCATTGCTCAGCCACAGACACTGAGGAGCTGGAAAGTGAAGCATAGGTGACCAACCAGTCTTCAAAATGGAAAAACTGATGAAATAGAGAGTTTAGCAAGTAATACAGCTAATTGGGCAAAAATGTATTCCTGAAGACCTTTTCTTACGTAAAGCAATTTTTAAGTATATTCCAGATAATCAACATGTATTTATTTTTCCCTTTCTTTGGTCAGTCCTAATAACTTTCCTTGAGGCTTTCCAGTGTTTCAACCATTGCTTTTCTTCACCTCTGATGTTTAAAGCACAATCAGAACAGAGTTAAGGACTATAAACATAATTGTCAGGTGCAATTTACAGTCTTCCCCAAAATCCTCATATCCATATCCACTAGGCAGCACATTTCAGAAGATGATCATCCATTATTTTCTCTTGGCATAGGCAAATGTGCTCTGCAAACAGCAAGATTGTCTGCTATGCCCCTTTCTCACCCCTCCCAACCCACAAAGGCTGAAAAATGTATCTTCATATCTTCCAGCAGATAATCTCTTCTTATAATTATCTCATTTTAGTTGGGACAACCTTAAGAAACACATAATTTTTAAACTTTTTAAGCCAACTCACTTCTCTATGAGCACAACTAGTTGAAAGGCAATTGCACAAGTTGCTTCAATGGCAAAGGTGCAAGAAGAATGGAACAAGGAAAAGGCTGAGCAAAGAAATATCAGGTATGAGCACAGGTGTATCCAAAACCCCACCCCATCCACATCCACAACAAGCAGATAACTTTTCACTGCCTCAAAGTTTCATCAGGTCCTTTAGAGAGGGACCTTATGATTGTGCTTTGAATTTTTGGCTTGCTCACATCATCTCAGTAATATTTAATATTTTTCCCTCCTTTAGCAACATGAAGAATATACCATATCTGTTCAGAAGGAAAACTGGTTTTTTGACTTGCTGGAAATATCTGTATTTTTGTTAATGAACCTGAGAGAATTTCCCTTAGATAAGGAATTCTGTGAGGAAAAAAGGAACTGAAACATGGTCTTTTTTTTTTCATATAAGAATTGAAGTAGTTTAGGCTTTCTCTTTATTATTTTTTAACATTTTTATATGATCAAATCCCTTCTTTGTCTCTCAATCTCTTAAATTCCAATTTAAGCTGCCATTGGGATGAAGAAGAAAAATTAAAATTAATAATTCTTACTTCATAAGGTAAGGTGGTCCTAGATATAAGCATGGCTGAGTAAAGAGCCAACTGCTGACCACCTAGCACACTCCCTGCTCCCATGCTGGGAAGTTTTTTGCATGTGAGAAGTATCAGACTGGTGGAAAAATCTAGACCCATCTTTCTCATTGATGCAGTATAGCACATGTAACAAGAGAGGGGAAAAAAAAATCAAGCTCTATACCCTTACCTAGACCTTGTACATCCTCTCGAGACTCCTGACAGAGTCAAGACAGAGTGTAAGTTACTAGTGATGTAACAGCAATTTTCCTGTGACAGGTACTACTCTGCTTTGTGCCTGATTCATCATCAACAATTCACCTCACACAGGACACCAAATGGCGTCCCTCATGTGAAAACAACTTGTAAACTAATAATAAGAGGAAGAGATATTTAATAATTGATAATGAAATGGAGTAAAATCAGTGACCTTGGCAGGAAATATTCTATGTCTTATTAGCAATTGCCAGAGCCAGTCATCCATCCCCCTTAAATCCATTTCCTGAATGTATTGCATCTCTTGAATTTCTACTGCTCTGGCATGAAACCATGAACATCACATTTCTGCAGTTTATTCTCTTGCAGTCTAAATCAAGCAGATTTTGCTCCTCCGACCAACAATAGCCTCTTTTTTTCCTGCATATAGATATATATGCTTCTCTAACTTTTCACAGAACTATAGCTGTAGAAATATTTGTGGGTTGAATGATTTTATTGGTCTTGGTGGCCTCAGATTGCACAGTGCCTTAGCACAACTGGAGTTTATGGACTACTGGCATGAGGTATATATTTTAGAGTTCTCCTTAGAAGCTAGAGAAAAAATGAGAGCCATATTATTCCTTCTACAGGTTTTATGGTAGAAAAAAGTGCATTGTAGACAATGATTACACAGTATGTTGCACAAAAATCATTGCCAGGCACCAAAAAATCACCTCCTATACAATGTTGCTGGCAGCACAACAAACATTCTACACCAGGCTTTTTATAAGCAATATTAATCTTTCCTGCTGGAGTTACCCACTGTTAATGCACTCTCATAGTAAGGCTGTATGTTTAAGTCATTCAGGAGTCCTCACATTTTCAATAAACTATTTTTTCAAGTATATTCTGACCAAACCAAATGCAAGTATATTTCCTTTCTGCATCTTCTAGAGCCTTTTGGAAGAGATGCAAGATTAACCACATTTACCATGTATGTTCATGTGAATACATAGTCATACAAATGCTAATGTTTATGTGAAAACGTATTTCTGTACTATATATGCACACACAAATGTGTCATAGATATGGAGACAGATGCATAAAACTCTTCATCTGCAGCTATTGCAGATGCATTTGAAACCATTGCTGAATGAATGCTTGACCCATTTAATCTTCGTCTAAAGAAATGCCTTGCTATGCTATTTTTGGTTTCAGTTGCATTTTAAAGCACTCACTCCAAAATTAGAACTGGGGAGGTTTCAGGCTTCATAAAAAGGCTAGCGTTTACTTGTCTCCAGAACAAGAGCAGCCTGTACCCCAAACTAAACGTTCCTATTTTCTTAATGCGCCTGGGTATTGTAAGGGCTCAGCAGCAGCAGTAGTAGCCACAGCAGCAGGAGAAAAAATCAAGTATTTTTGATGATTCCATTCCTTATACCACACAGCTAATTATTTTGGAAGAGGTTTTTTTGCCTTTTCATCTTTTCATTCCACACAAATATGGATTGATTTTTTTTCTGCCAGTGCCTGCAGCAAAGTGAAATGCACACATAAAATAACCATAAAAAAAGTGTCCAACAACTTTTTTCAAAGTGTTTTCTTACACATCCTCATGGAAGAAAAATCACAGAGATTTGTTGTCAGGGGTGTGTGGAATGTTGAAAGAGGAGAGGGGATAGGGTATTTGTACACCTGCCTAGATTCAGAAGGGTTTTAAATTAATAAAATTTCTCGTGTTTTGTGAAAAAAAAGTAAGTAATTTCAATGGTAAGAAACAATTAATGGGACTTGAATGAAAACTAGGAAAAAATGTTTCTTTGCATATGTATTGGAACTCATTAGTGAATTTTGTTTAGTGACCTTTCTGTGTTTGCTTTCTAAAGACATTTGGGGATTTTTGCCATAGTGCTGTCTTTATTGTCCAAGTCTAAAACTCAATTACTCACACTAAGTCTTCAGTGGCAGATGCACTATCTTCACTAGTTACTTTGAGAGATTTTACATAAAGCACAAATAAGATAATTAGTGGAAGCATCTTTCTGGAACGTAAAAGAAGCCAGATGCATATTCAGACTTTGAATTCAAAAGGGGTCTGGGTTCCTTTCAGATATAGTGGAAGAGTCCAGTTCAGTAGTGAACTGCAAGTTATGATATGGAATGGGTAAAATTCAGACATAAATTATCCTGTCAAGACAGTCTGTAACTGCTGGAAATGACTCAAAGAAATCTGCACTGGTTCTGAATGATACAGACTGATGGCTATTTTCCACTACCCAGTACAATCTAAAACAATAGAGCTATTTACATGAAAGTACGTAAATTACTTAGCTCTAGGAACATCGACATTTTTCATCCAAACAGCCACTTGGAAGGTTGTACAGAAGCATTAGAACTCTTTTTGTTTGCATTTTGGCAGGGCACTCCTGAAAAGAAAGCCCATGTACCTGCTCTGCCTTTACTTCCCAGAAGGGCAGATTGCCCTGCTATCTTTCCCCGAAAACTTTTACAAGAGCTTCCTTGCCACCTGTCTGAACAGGCCAGTACGGGGCACGCCCCTGCACCACTCACACACCAATCTCCACCCAGTGACTGCAGCCCCCTGAGATCACCTTGAGGCATTTACAGTTTCCCCCCTCTCTTCCCAAGGGCAGAAGTGTCCTGGGGGGACTTTATGATGCTCATATCCCTGTCCATCTGTTTAGCCCAGAAATAAGTTTTGCACATTTAAGACTAGGTCTGAGAGTGAAGGGGGAGAGAAGAAGCGTGCAGTTTGTTTTCAGACATTGCACTCACTCCTTCACATTCCTGCTCCTGGACTGTGTTGTCTGTGGATGGAAAAACAGCTGGACCGAGCTCTTCTCTGCTTTTAGATCGTTTTAGCTAACTGAGGCAGAGAAGTTCCCTGGACTCTGGGTTTTCTTTTTCTTGGACCTGTTTAAACCTGTTCTGGACTGAACACCCAGAAGAGCACCAGCAGCTCACACCTGTGGCCCACCGGGCTGGGCCTGGGCCCCGGCATTTCCAGTGCTGGAGGGACTGATAAGAGACTGAGTGAGCCAAGCTACAGCCCACAAAGGGGACTTTCTGAGTTTGTCATCTCCTTCGGAGCAGCAAGATGTTTTATTGTTTAATATTGTTCATTTTTGTGCTGGTGAATGCTTTGCCTGGTAAATAAATAGGTTTTTTCCACTTTTCTCCTAGGAAATCTTATCCTGAACTGGCTGGGGGAGGGGCCACTTCAGAGGTTTTTTCCCAAATTTGCCCTAAACCAGGACAAGAAGTCACTATAATCTTGGGCCAGATGGTTCCTCTTGGCACCATGAATAATATTCAGATGAACACAAAGAGAGCTGAAACAGGTCTTCAGGGGCTGAATATCTGACAAACCAAAGCATGCATCTACTGATTGTCTTTGTCAGCTCTCAGTAGACAATGTTTTAACATTTACAGGTAACTGAATGCTGCCATTTCCAATACATTTACAGTAAGAATCTCTCTCATCATTAATTCTACAGACTTCTATAGATGTTAAAATGGTGCTGACATTTAAAGCATGACAACTCTAATACATGCAACCAACATAGATGTCTACATAGTAGAAAATTAAGTTCCACACTGCTGACAATTACTCTGATATGTTGCAATTAGCATTTGCCTAGGTAAGTAACATGTGGTAAGTAACATCTGTGCACACACAGAAAACTGAAGAACCAATTTTAAAGTCACTTTGCTGCAATTTCTGAGCAACAAAGAGTTTTGAAAACTAGTAGCGGTCTCGGGAGGTGCAGGTGGAGCAAGAATGAACCATCCTGGAGAAAATCTAAAGGGTTGGCAAGATGGCAGATGGGGTTCAGGCATCACTGGACTTTCTTCCTTCAAGGGGGATAAATTCTGACAATGTTTTCAGAGTTTATCAGTTTGATTTGGGGGGTATTTTCTCAAGGATGTGGACTTGTGCAGACCAGTATAGTTAATGCCCCAAAGGCACCAACAGACCCTACTGTCCCTGCTCCTGCCTACAAGCCCATTTCAGCCCAGCCAGGGCCATCAGTCCCTGTCTCAGGAGTGCTGACATCCAGCTCCCCACAGTCCTGCCTGGCACTGAGCTGCCCAATGTCCTGGCATGGCCTCATATCTCTTATCCTTATGAACCTGACAGACAACCTGGTATAAACCCAGCTTCCCAGCCTCCCTAAGCCTGCCCTGCTCACACCTCCCAGGGATGATGGCACCAGTTCCTGGACAGCAAATTCCCCTTCCAGTCTCTTAAGGACCTGCTACGGCTGCCCCCTGACAGGTGCTACGTAATGTTAGCTTTGCTTTGCAAGCTTTGGTTTATTTCTCTCCCTTGGAGAGAAGCAGTCTGCCGATGTTTCACCTGGATCTTGTAGACTGAAACCACCTGAATGCTCTGAGGTGCTCATTTTACAGTCAGAGCAAGAAACCTTTACTTTCACAGGCTTGTCATGTCTGTATACTTCAATACACCTGTATTGTTACACTCAGGATCAGGACTGAGCAAGAAGGCCTTAATAAGTCACACACACTGACATAAGGGTAACTTTGGAGTGCATATTCCCAGTCTACTGAAAATATGAAATCAAGATCATTAGCACAGCCCTCTGTTGTGGAGCTCACGGGCAGACCCCCAGCAGAAAGAATTGCAGCAGCTTAAGATCTTGATTGCCCAAGAGCTGATTCACACCACCTTTTTGCTTGCTTTCTCTTTTGTGTTGCACCCACCACACCATCACCAAAGGAAAGAAAAATATGTTTCAGCAGTCACATAGCCCATGACTCTGGGTTTAAGTGGATGGTAAGGCAATACAAGCTGAGCACATCTGAGAGCTTACAGCTTCTAAAAAGGGCTCACTTCTGCTCCCACCTATACTGCCTCCAGTACCTTTCCCTGGCTGTTCAGTCCTTCACTCTGTTACCAGCTCTGATCTAACTGCACTCCAAACTCACCCAGCTCATTGATCCAGGAGAAAATAGAATGGATCGAGGGTACCTCAGTCAGTTTTCCACTGAATTAGTAAATTGGATTTGGCTAACTATGCTACCAGGGAAGTATCACAGCCAAAACAAAGCACAGGGAAATGGGACTACTCTTTCTTTGTAGCTGCAAACTTCTGGATAAGCTATATATAAGCTGTCTAATTACACATTTAGGTGCCAGACCTACCACTGATATGACTTAGGTGTAAGTTCATATTATCAACTTAGTTCTAAGGACCTCTAACATAGGAGATGGAAAATAGGCATCTTGGTGCAATTAACTATTAAAATATCCCAACTAACTTCATGAGATTTTAGTGTACTCTGACCTTTCAATCATGCTAGGATGAAGCTAGTGTGTTTTATTCCACCTTTGCTACAAACTCAATGCCAGTCCCAAGTCAGCAGTGCTGATGACATACAAGGATTTGTATCTGCACTCCTGAGCCCACAGCTGTGGCGTATAAGTCATGAGAAACAACAGTTCTTACTCTGCAGAAAGGAGTTCTCAAGACAAGGGAATGACAATGAACTGGGTAAATAAAAGAATGAAATGGAAGGTAGAAAGAGACTAGCAGGAGAAGTGAAAAGAGAGAGTAAATATTTGGAGCTACTTGGCAGCTTTTTTTTTAAACTCTTTCTTTTGCCTACACTGTGAGGACTTAAGTTACAGGTTAGTAATGTTAATTAGCAATCAGAATTACTAATAAGTTAGTATTGCTAGAGTATAGGATAGACTATAGGATATAATCCTATAGATAGAGTACAGGATAGAGTAATCCTATAGATAGAGAATAGGATAAATTGTAAGGTAATTGTAGACTTAGGTCACACCACACTTTTACTAAACTGATCATGACCACTTCATCTTTCCACAATATTTTCAATACTTTACATGTATCATGTCATTAATTATTCCATTGCAACTATTTCTTTCAGATATTATATCATGCCACAATTCTTACTGCCTTTCAGCTGTAAACTCATTAAATAGATAGTACTCTAAATAAATTACTCATTTATGAGTGTGTGACACAAAGTAAGAAAAAAAATTGAAAAGATGCATACAAGATAGTGTACTCTATTTTTCTGATCTTTTCTTTTCCCTAACTGCCTACTGTATGGAATATGTCACATGGTATATCTAATGCTCTTTGTATCCCAATCTAGGGGTGATTGATAATAAATTAATAATACAGTTTTTCAAGTAGAGCACTTTAAATTAAGCTCTGAAGTCCAAAAGTAGGTGTCTTACTGTGGCTTCTATGTGAAAGTGGAAAACAGTTGGTCCTTCACTACTCATTTCAAAAGGAGTTGTTGGGGACTCAACCTGCTTTTAAATCAAAGTAAGGGTCCTAAATGTGATATAATTTTTTACCAACACCTTGCTCCCCTTTATCATAAAGATTGGTGCTAGTTGAACGTTCCAGGTGCTGTGTGCAATACCCTGAATAAACACATGGCTGCTTGAAGTAAAGAATATTAGACTACTGACTCTGAAGTGTCTGATTTTTTTCCAAAGTGTCTGTACTCTGCACAGATACATTTCTACACTCAAATCTGAAAACAAGTAAGAACTCTTCACGGAATACCTAATCATGCCCACACTTCAAAGTGCAGCAACAGAAGGCTAAGAAATTTACAGAGATAGTCATTCTGATGAACAAGAAATTTATTTTTCCTGTTAAGCTCTGTTAATTTTAAAGGGTTAGAGAAGAGCTTGCCTTCTATTGATGGTGTAAAGGTCAAGGAATTATTATCAGTAGTCATATTTTGAGAAATGGGAGACCTCAGTTTTGATAGTATCTCTGCCTGTACCTGCAAAATCCCTTCTCTGTCAGCGACATAGACCCTCATAGTGTTGCTTCCAAGTTTATGTGGAGATTTTGTCCACATGGAAGCATCCATACACCATTAAGGCCATAGTACAGGCCTACTGTGGAAATTACATCAGAGGATCGTGTATAACATGGTGCTCTGTGAAGGCTTCAAGCATTATTGCTGCCCTTGTCAATCAAAGTGAGACAATAACTAGAATATGTTCGTACTACATGGCTAGAGTCCTGACACAGGTCTCTAAGCAAATGATAATACAAATAAATAATAGTGGACAGGAGTCTTCTGAAAAAGAAGACTCACCCTTTAAGGGACAAGAAACCCAAAGAAAACAGGAAGTCAAGTCCTGGACAGATATTTAAAATTTTATTAGTATTTTTATGGTTGGGGATATGATTTTTGATTTTATTTGTCCTCTTTCCATTGGCTTTTTATCAAAATGAAATCTAATCACAGTCAGTTACCAGAGCTCGGCTGACAGATGGTAACTTGTTAAGGCATGGTTATGTGATTGTGTTCATCATTTGCCCCAGTCTGTACCAGAGCCAGTAGCCCTCATCTGGTCTCAAAAGTTTTATTAATGTAACTCAATTTGTCTCAGAAATCACTTTGGACACTTCTTTACCTCCACGGTGAGACATCATCTTCTTTCAGGTTAAGTTAATAACTGACCAACTAAATAGCACTCCTTAAGCCATTTAAGTTTTGTTTTGAAGGATGAAAGATAAATTGGTTTAGAAATAGTTTTGTTACACTGACACTAAGCAAATCACTACACTTTTCTGTGTATATAAAGTTTAAGTACTCTTGAAGAACTGTCAAGTTATAGTGGTTCAAAATTGTGTTGTCCTTCAATCAAGCCACAGCAACAGGCTGAGTGCATGCTCCTGTAAAATACAACAGTTTAAATCTCCCTTTGCTAATTAACCTACAGATTAAACTGTTTCATAAAAATGTAAACCACTATGTGGTACCTTGAAGTCAGATTGACCTAAAACTGTTTGCGGTCAGTTGGCACTTCTCAGCTGATAGGGATAATTGGTTAAACCCCTCAGTCTTTCAAAGGGGCTTCACATGCTAAGTGCATTAACCATTTCCATATTTTAACCACTTGAAGGTTGAAAGGCATTTCAATTTGAAAACTTCTCATGGTTCTAAAAAGCTTGATTCTTTTTCAGTCTGTCTAAAAGCACTAGAATTCACCCTTTGGAAGAGATGCACAAATGGATGTGTCTTTGATGTGTTTAGAGCTACAAAAGTTTGATATTTTCAATTAAAACAAGTGCTATTTACTTCTATACTTACGGATAATAGAGCACTTTTGACTTTTACAAAGTGCATGTTATTAAAGCACTTCGCTAATGTACAAAGGCACTTTCATAAAACAAGGAAGAAAAGAAGCAGGCCTCTTTCAAAATGTCTCTGGAAAATGAGATGAAAGTAGAAAAAAAACTTGCAAGAAGAGAGGTCTTTAACAATAAGAGAGCTATCTTCAACTGTTCCTCTGTATGATTTCAGTCATCATCTTTATGCCTAGAAGCACTTTTATAAACATTTGTAACAATTTAAACATATTCTATCACTCAAAACTTTTCACACAAGGGTTCTTCACCCTAACCTTTTTGATGAGGCCAGAAAACACTCATCTTGTGGTTTCCAAGGTATTCCTGAAATAGTACAATGGAGAAATATTATGCTATTGTTAGTGTTCAGGAACAATGATTACTGATTTATTGCTTAATATAATTATTGAAATTGCATATGGACCTCTTATTTCTGTGTACCTCAGTTTATTTATTTTCCACAAACATTTCCTGTACTATCCTCTGGAACCGCAGTTTTCAGGAATTTAGGTCCTGATTCAGTCAGGCACTGTCTCTTCTGAAGATATTCTCTTCTTCTACACTTTTTGTTCTCTTTTGAATTTAGAACTGACAATGACAGAGATCCATCAATCAGAAATTTGCACAGTCATATCTGCAACAGATTACTATCTGGAATGAAATGTCTAAAAATGCAATTATTATATTATGGTTTTGATAGCCAAACTGAAGGGAGAACTAGTGGGGTTTTTTCCAAACCTTTTCCCGTTAGGCCAAGAAAGGTTTTTATATTTCTTTTATTCCAAGTAAAGCTGAAAGGTTATTTTATAGAGGGAAGAAATTATTTCCAACAAAATACCTCTCAAATTGTGATTGTCTCTGAAATGGCAAAGAAAAGTATTATTTTTCAGGTCATATAGCAATGTTTTCAGTAATGAAGCATTTCTAATGGAGAAATCATCAGCAGAGATGTTATTTTTCTGTAAAGATCTTTGTGCAAGATGCTTAAAATCTCTTCCATTTCAGTCTCAGAATAAGGCAAAAGGATGGGCATCTTATACACTATTTCTTAAATATATGTATTGCTTCTCATCTCTGAGAAAGAAGTCTTAACCTGGGAATGATGATTACACTGCATTATTTCACTTCTGCAGTGTACCTTCAAAAACAAAAATGGTCCATCTTTGTTTTCTGTTAAAAAACAGCATCTTACAGCTTCTTCACTGTTTGTCCCATCAATCCTCCTGTTTCTAAATGATTTCTCACTTTTCACTGGCTTGTGTATTACTGTTTCATAATGATACATTTTTCTTTTTTTTTTTTCTTGTAGGTGTACATAGTCAAATAAATAGAACAAACAGCTAGAACAGGGTTTAGTACAGAGCATGTAGAGAAGCAGTTACAAAGAAGTTTGTCCTGCAGGAGAACTAAACAGCAAAGCTTAGCCATTGGCAGCTGGATTTCTGAGGCCAGAGTCAAAAACCACCTTTAAGGTAAAGGATGCATTTTTATGCTTCTATGTGCGCAAGCTTTTCTTTTTTTTGTTGTTGTTTTTTTGTACAGTAAAATGTCAACTCATAAGAGCATCAGGTGCAACTAGAGATGCTATTATGGTTTTTGTGTTATTAGCATCCAAGAGTGCTGGGGGTGAGGAAAAGGTGCAAGAGCAGCAGGGGACTGTTGCCATAAACAGGATTTCACAGAGTCATGCGTCTTTCAGAGACATCTCCACTTACATTACTTCTAAAGTTAGCATTATTTCTCCATTCAAAATAATCAGAAATAAAACATCAGACAGTAAACACTTCCCCAGTGACTAACTGTGTTGTTTGGGTCTTTTCTTTCCTCCACTCCTCACTCCCCCCACCCTCCACTACTTTGCAGAAAGAAAAGACACTAAAAGTTCCTTCTGTGAGTTGCCAAGGTGCTCCCAGCCCATTGTGCAGAATCATTGTCAGGTTAAATTAGGGAGTACAGACTCCATGAGTGTAAAAAAATCAATACTTGATGGAAGATTGCTCCCCGGAAAATCTGTTTTGATTCCAGAATTAATTCGCGACCAAAGGCTTCTGCAAAATGACATGCCATTAGTCAGAAAATGAACACATTCTACCCTTGAAATTGGATGGAAATATGTCAGGTGATTGACCTATTCATTCTCTTCGCTCTCTGGGCAGAGAGAGTAGGTGTGGTAGCTGTGAATTAGGCCCCCAAACCAGGTCCATTTTCAAGCACTAAAAAAAAAAAAAAGAGAAAAAATAGTCCAATGTGAATTGCAAGTATTCTCTAGGCCATTGTTGTAAAGCTATTGCAAATGCATTCCGTCAAGGTAAATGCATTTGTCTGGAAGGCCTGACTCTCTTGTGTTTTCTAAATCTCAGAATAAACCACACTAAAAATCTTAAAATAAAGCAGGGATTTTTTTCTTCTGAAAAAAAGGCTTGCAATATTAATGACGCTGTAAATTGTTTGCCATATAGAAAGTAACATTCCACCCCCTTTTCCTTTGCTTAGCACTTTCTTCCACAAAAACTTTCATGAGGCAAACCCAGCACTTGAGTCACACTACCTGATCTGTGCTCAGGCCTCTTGAAGAGTCCCAGTGGCAATCACAGCATTCAGCCAGGGGCCCTGGCAGTGGCCCTTGCTCTGTCTTCCTGGTGCTGTGCAGCCAGTGTGCTTCCTTGTCTCACAAGGTGCCAAGATCGAGGACAAAAGGGCATTTTAATTTTTGTATTTATACATTCTGAGCCTGAACTGTGTCTGCTTATACTGTTAAAACATGCTGAATATGAGGAACAGAAAGGTCACGACAGGAGATATTGTATTTATTTATCTTGTGTGGGATTGCCAAGGTGAATCTAACCTCTTGATAGAGAGGGGGTTTCCAGTGGAGAAAGAAGTTATGGGTAGCATTGTTAGACTTTGTACTTGGAGTGTGGGGAGGCACTGTATCACTCTTAGCGACCTGACTGGAGTGCACTGAGATTGGAGAAGTTGCTCCCAAACATATTGATGACTGCAAAATGATTGCCATGGAGATGCAGCCATTTCAGAAAGAAGTCACCACTAGAGTTTTATTTTTGTAACTACTCAAAAAAATATTACCAGCATGTACATCATACTAGGATTCAAATGATCTGGAGTTTTGCTTGAAAATCTAGAGAACCATTTATTAGGAGAAAATGCATGCCTGAGTAGAACAGAAGCAACAAACAAAATAACCAAAAGATATGTTATCACTGACTGAATACTCATTAGCAGCCTAATCCATCAAACTTCTTACTGCTGACATACCAGAGAACTCATTCTCTAAAATTTGAACATTCTTTGTCTGTAATTTCCCATCAAAAATGGCTCTAAAGTAATTTTTGAGAATTTTGGACTTGAAATTCTGCACCTACTATATTCTCTTTTAATTGTGAATCAGTATCTTTTGACTTTCTCATAAAGATCTCACAATAAGGGTTGAACTTAGAAAAAGCTGAAATCCTTCTGTTCAGTTCCAGTGTTTCTTTCATTCAAACCTTGAATATAACATGTTGTGTAAATAGAAAGTCATTGATGGTCCATGTGTGATTACCTGGAGTTAGTGAGTAGGTAATTCTTCTATATGAGGCCAATCTAAGATTTTCAACATGGCCATTTATATCTACAGGGGAAAAAGCTCCTTTCCAAATAGTGCCACAGGAGTGGCTAGGGATGATGATACCCGGAATGACCAACTAATCTTTATTTCTCTAATGATTTCACAGTATAAGTGTCTTCAAAGAAAACCATTTAGAATTCCCAAACTGAGTTTAAAATCAGCAGAGGACATTTCTCTCCCCAGTTTACAATGATCCTCATTTTTGTATTATAATGTGCACCAGACTAATACTGTAACCTTCTGGTCAAGCATAGAGGATCCTGTCAGATATGTTACACAGAATTAATTATTATTTCTGTTTGGTGGGAACCCTGGAGATCTAAAACCATCAAAACAACAAAAGGGAATGATGACTTATGCTAATATTACAGACCAATTGTTTCCCCCAGAATGTGTCCCAATCACACAAGGAGAGTCTTGTCTTTAATCCAAAAAGCCAATGCAGACAATATTTCATTTGAAGAAATAATAGAATCTGATTTTTTAGCCTTTTTCTTATTTAAAAGCAAGGTATCATGTTTCCTTGTCTCAGGGAGATAGCAACCTCACAGATTTATACCAGGCTAAGACAGGAACAGTGAATTATTCTCCAAAGTTCCCTTCCTCTGCCTATTAGTTTTAGAAGGGATCTTACAAGATTATCTTAGTCCAGATGCCAAAGTGCTAATACCAGATAAAATTAATCCCATTCTTCAAGCCCGTTTCCATACACCTGCAGAAGAAATATCAAAATGACCATCTCTTAGATAAAATATTGAGAGGTTTTCATAATTAAAGACAGTGTCTTGTTCTCAGCATCAAAACTGATTTCAATGGAAACAGGAGCAATCCGTGAAGTGCTTTGAGGCCAGTGGATGCAGGTTGAAAGTGCCTTGGAGGAAATTTGGTAACAGACTTAACCTGTAGCAAACAGATTAGACTGGATGTTATGGGAAAAAACTTTCAAGGCGAGGCACATGGACATCCTTGAATAAGAGCCTACCTAAGCAATCAGGAATTATTTCATTGCATATCATCTTGTTTCCAAACAAGAACTGAATTTTTTATAATTCTGTCACAGTTTTGATACTCTCTCTTGCTCATTGGGGGAATGGGGGTGTCATCTAAAAATTTATCATTGCAGAAGATACATTATTGTAGGCATAGAAGGTGTGCAAGATGATTACAAGTTTCAGTCACACAAGCTGCCAGACTTTACAAAGGAAAAAAAAAAAGCATAACTTTTGGGATGCTTGTGCATTGTGCAATCAATGCACATTTCCAGACATTTGCTTGTACTCCAGGCTCTTAATTACTACGCTCTTCTTTTCTCTAAAGCCATTTTTTGCTTTCTCACTCATTTCCAACTCTCAGTTCTCTCATCTGACTGTTATTGCCTGAATGTTTTACTGATTTTGTATTTTGGACACTTTGGGCATCTAGTTTCAACTCTAAGGCCATCTGATAAAGGCTGGCAATCAACTAATCCTCATAAACTATTATGTGAATAAAAGATTGCAGGAATGAGGGGCTTTGCCCAAACACTTTCAAATTATTTTGAACTATTCTTCAGTGGGCAAAATTCAAGCCCAATGAGCTAAGGTTTTCTTTTTTTTTTTATGAGAAGGGGACTGTGACTAGATTGTACATGAAATAAAAAGGGAATGAAAGGCATTTATATACATATGCAGTTCTGTATCGCCTATATTCATATGCAGTGTTAATGTGTCAGTAGAGCAGCTCCTCCTACTTTCAACTGTTGTTAGCCAAGTTTCAGACTTAATGGATCTAGACCTTGAGATAAATTGACAAATTATTCTAAGGTTGTTGGTGTAGCTTGTCCTTCAAACTAAGAATAAAAATTGCTCCTGAGAGCATGGAAAAATACATTCAAACTATGAGTCTAAACTGGCCTGGATTTATTATTGAATTGATACAGCAAATTCTATAAATAAAGCCCTGTAGGTCTCCTAGACATTTAAGAAACATACTAAATCCTAAAAAAAATATTATAAAATCCTAAACATTTAAGAACATACTCTAAAGAACTCTGAAGTACCTCATTTTCCCATGCACCCTAAATGTTGGTAATGGCTTGTGGTCTATTTTTTGATCATTGCTATACATGGGCATAGCTATACACTCATAAGTGCAGTAATCAACCCAAATTTTGTGCTGTACTGTCATGCTTTCGGAATGGTACTCCCCAATTAAGTGCTCATACTGAGACTCTTCAAACCATGTTCCAACCCGTGGAAGACTCCCTTTCTCCCACCCTGGCAACGGTAAGGTAGTGTAGAATAAGCTTTGTGCCCTAGCCAGGCCCATTCTGGCTACTGCAAAAATCAACCCTGTCTTGGCCAGAACCAAGATATGTACAAATTCAAAGGAATGCTCCTGTTCTTCCACTGTGAACACCTTTGATTCTTGTTCTCATCTGCATCTGGCATCTTTTCCACAACACATGAATAACCTTCCCTTAGGACTATCCCTGTCCATGTGAGAGATGTGGTAATCACCTGCATTCAGTCCAAAACACAAACTCATCCCCACCAGGCACTGAGCAGCCCTTCCATCTTCCTCTGCCTGTGTGTCTGCCTTGTGCCTGATCATGAAGCCTTGACTTCTCTGGACAAGTACAGGTGAATATGTAACACAATGATCTTTCAGTCACAGGAAATTTAGGGGGAAAGAAATTAAACTTTTCTAATGAATATGGCTAAAAAGGGACGTAAAGTTAGATTGAACCTGTCTAGATATAACCTTATTAAAATACTGTTAAAGATGCAGAGATTTCTTCCAAAAGACTAAAAATGATCAGCAGATGATCAGCAGAACAGCAAAAATCCTGTAAAGCCAGAAAATTCAATGTATGTTGCAATCAAGTTTCTTTGTGATGCTCTAAATGCTTTCTTAGAAAAATTCCTATATATTAGTGACTTTAAAAGAAAATCTAGAAGAAGCTGAACTCTTGGTATGGCTTCCAATCACAGTTTGCACATATAGTTCATAACAGTTAATGACATTTTTCTTCTCTTCAATTTCACATAAAAAGATAAAAAGGAAAGCTGTGAGAATTTGTCTATAACATGATGACTGTGGTCAATATCTTACTATTTGTTCTGTCAATGCCATCAAAATATTGTTTAATAATTTAGAAGCAACCATGTAATTTTCTTCCCCAGTAGTAGCAAATTAGGCACTTACTAAATAATTGGCAAAAATACTTAATTCTAGGGAAGCTTTGAAGAACATACTATTAGCTGACAGATTTTAAAACTTTTCCTTGCATTAGTAATTATATTTTTAATTATTTTCACTTTAATTCTTACCAGTGTAGGAAACAGCATAGCTAGATAGCTCAACCTTCTCATTTTTAATAACTAACAACACTCTCTGACAAAAATAGAGAGGGAATCATGCAGGGAATTAATGAAATAGGGGTAGAATTCTCACAGGTGGGGGTATGCACTTTCAGGTTTCATATCACAATGCATTGAGTTTACACGCCTATTTCTATGGAGATATTGCAAAAATTAGAATTTGAAACAGAAATTACAACAGTTTAAAATAACTACAAGTACAGTTTTCCAAGCAGCTTGGAAAAAAAGCTGTTTTAAATAACAGTTTTAAATAATGCAGCAAATGATACTTTTTAAAATATTTATGGGAAAAGCATGTCCATTGTTCATAGAGCTACCTTCTTCAGACAAAGAAGCTGAAATAGTTGTATCAAAATGCATTAAAAACACCTGTAATATGGGAATGTAAGTTCCACATTCTCAAAAAACCAAAGGAGGAATTCCATTATGAAGCAATATCTGATAATTAAGTGAGAGTGGTTCATGTGTGATTCTTCTTTAGGAAGGAAAAACATAACATTTAGATCAATTCAGCTGGGTCCCACTGACAATACTGAGGGATTACCACTGCATTTCATTTTGGGTGACTGTTCATTCTGAGCAAACAGCAAGGGAAATTGTATACCCTTGTTTAATTGCACCAATGGTAGGCATTTCAGTGAAAAGACTTGTGTAAATGAGTTAGGCAGATTTGCTCAGAAGTAGAAGGCTCATCAGGTATGGTGGACAGATGTTTCATATTTTGCCCTTACTTATTTTTGCAATAACCTCTAGGAAGAGAACTGAAGCAGAGACTATGAGCACTTTAACCAAGGTCTCTGTAACTGAGTTGATGATTCCAGTAAGTCTATATCTCTTTCTCCAGGGAAGGAGATGCAGCCGAAGTATTTATTATATGGGCTCCAAGGACTGCCAAGAAGAGCAGCTCCAGTGCTGGCATAATCTGCAATGAAACACTCCTGTGTGGTGCACAGGACAGGCTCCCAAACTAGGGAAAACTCAGGAGAAGATGAGAAAGCCACAGGAGCCCACAGCTTGCATGACAGCAACAGAAATTACTGGAGTGGGGCCAGGAGCAACAGCAGCCAAGCCATCACACAGCTCAACCAGGGAGCCCTGCTATCCACCCAGCAGAAAGCCATGGTCTCTCTAAGCTCAGCATCCACCACAGCTGACCCAGCTTCCCAGACAGACCTCAGTGAGAACATGCTGCCACTTTGACAGCAGTACTGGCCAGCAACGGTGAGCACCTCTGTGGAACAGGTAGAGGGACTCCTTCACTTAGTGCAAGAGCTCTGAGAGGAGGTCAGTAAATTGAAGATTATCTGAGAATGATAGAGAGACAGACCACTCAAATTACACCCTACCTTCACTGAGACAGGCTTGACAACAGACAGGATGCATGACACAGGTCCTCTTTCCACCTGGCTGAACACAGTGACAGAAGGTAGACAGGCAATGGCAACAAGCTCCTGCCCAGCACAGCAGGCACATCTCGGAATGCCCCACCATCCCAGGTGCCCTGGCATAACAGGCAAGAGGCTCTGCAAGTGCAACCAAACAATAACAAGGAGGATGACTCACCTGGCATGGAGGTGTCAATGAGGTTAAACTGGACTATGTCCTGCCTCAAGCTTGCTTCAGTAAAGAAAAACAGCTCGGTCACAGTCATAGTAGATGCCCTTCTGAAGGGATGAGGATGCTCAACATGCAGAGCAGACTTTTTAGGGGAGTCTGTTGTCTCCCCAGGGACCCAGGGTTAAAGATGCAAAGAGAAAGTTCCCCACTTTGGTACAACATTCAGGTTATTACTCATTATTGACTTTTCAGGTAGGCAGCAATGAAGTTGCAACAAGAAACCCAAGGCAAATCAAGAGAGGTTTCAGGGCCTTGGGACATCTGGTTAAGGAATCAGGATCACGAGTAACATTCTCAGTTTCATGGTATGATGAGGGAAGAAATAGGATTAATAGATCAATTCCTGGCTCTGAGCGTGATGTCACCGACAGAATTCTGGGGTTTTGGATCATGGGTCAGTCTACACAACACCAGGGCCTGCTGATGACAGATGAATTTCAATGGGGAAAAAGGATCTTTGTGAAGGAGTTAGCAGAACTCACTGAAAAAGCTTTTAATGGATCTGAAGGGGAAAAGGGGTAAATCCAGGCTCAATAGAGATAACCCTGTGAGCAGCACACCAAAGTTTGAAGGATGGTATGCTAGTGAGATCCTTCAGTCCTCTGTATCAGTGGAGGTTGGGTGTGGTGATTCATGTAATAGCAAAGTCACAAGGTTTGTTGATGTATTAGAAACCACAGAAATGCATCTGAATTGTCACGCAGGAATTAGAGTTTCTCTCACATAAAAGGCAGTGAGCTCAATAGCCCAACTGGACTGTATCTACAAAAATGCATGGAGGACAGACAAAATCCAGGAGATGGAAGTGCAGCAGGAAAACTTTGTGCAGCGATGCAGTTGATTCACCTTCCCTGGAGGTATTTAAAAGACGTGTGTACAGTGCTTAGAGACATAGTTTAGTGGTGGATTTGGCAGTGCTGGGTTAATGACTGGACTCAATGATCTTAAAGGTTTTGCCCAACCTAAATGATTCTATGATTCTATGATTGAACCATTCATTTGGAAATTATTCATTTTTATTCTCATCATTCCATATCTTCTGTTTCATTTTGTTTAGTACACATACTTTTTTTTTCTGGTCAATGAACCTGTTTTACTAGAAACTAGTGAGTACATGAGAAATTAACGCCGTAGTTAAAGCCTTTCGGTCTCTGGCTTCAAGTTCAAATGCTGAAAAATATTTAAGGCAACTTTCCTCATAAAATTTAGCACTCAAGTGCCTTTGAGCATCTTGACCAGACATACTAATTATTTTTCCTAGTGATTGTTTCTAGGCAATCTCTGAAAAAAACTGGTTATCTACTCTGCAGAGACACTGTGAGAAACGACTAATCACTTTTTAAAATTCTATAAACTTTAACAAAAACTACTACAAAAGGACTAAATAAGGAAAAATTACAGCACTTGAAGCCCCCATGACTACCAGCCATGTGGTCTTCTTCAAAATGGATGCTCTGCCTTTTATACCTCTAGCCCCTCCTAAAGTCTTGTCAGCCGACACCTTTCTTGCCGTCCAGTGGTGGAGATCACTTTCTTATAGTAACAAGCCAACCCTTCCCAACTGCCCCAACTACCAAGGTCATCCTGTGATAACCATGCAAGGGGGAAGGCATGTTACAGTAACATAACCATACATCTACGAAACTTCTCTTAACATATACATAATGTTCATCCATTAATTGTGAGAGCCAGCCATCTCATTACTCATCCATGACAACACTAATAGGAAATTCAAAGAATTAGTACTTGCTCAGAGTGGGAAAGAATAGAGCAAGAACTCAGTTCCTTCCTGCTCTCAATTTCACCAGATTTTTTTTCCCAATGTAATGCAATTGATTTTAATACCACAGTGTTGTGGTTGAACCCCAGCCATCAGCCAAGCCTCGCTCACTCACTTCCCACCATTAGGATAAGGGAGAGAATTGGAAGGGTAAAAGCTGGAAAACTCATGGGTTGAGATAAAGACAGTTTAATAGGGAAAGCAAAAGCTGTGCACACAAACAAACCAAAACCAGGAATTATTTCACTGCATGCAGGTGTTCAGTCACCTCCAGGAAAGCAGGACCTCTCACATGCAACAGCTACTTTGGAAGACAAGTGCAATCACTCCAAGCATTCCTCCTTCTTCCATCTTGCTCCCAGTTTATATACTGCAAATTATGTCATATGGTCTGGAATATCCCTTTTGTCATTTGTGGTCACCTGTCCCAGCTGTGTCTCCTCCCAGCCTCCCATGCACCCCCAACTTCCTCACCAGTATGGCAGTAAGATAAGCAGAAAAGACCTTGGCTTTGTGTAAGCCCTGGCCAGCAATAACCAAAACATCTCTATATTATCAACCTTGTGTTCAGCACAAATCCAAAACACAGTGCCACACTAGCCACTGTGAAGAAAATTAACTCTACCCCAGCCCAAACCAGTACACACAGAAATGAAATTACTTTTCTACTCACGTCACAGAGCTGAGTCCTGCCTACATACTGTATGGAAATCCAGGTAACCTGTGAAGCTCCACTGTTGAAAGCTCAGATATTTGTATTTCTTCTATTCATGGCTTTAGCTGTTCTGACCACTGTCATAGAAGTGAAGATGTGTTAGATGTTACTATGTTTTTTAAAAAGAAAAAAATTCCCTAGGCTTAAAAGCAATAGTATCTAAGTGGTACAAATTACCATCCTGGCCATTCACACCTTACCAAGGTAATGAAGTGGAACCAAAGTTGCCATCTGCTACCGTTTGGCTCCAGACAGTTTTCTGCATGACTAATTTAACTGGTCCACAGCACATCTGTTTTTCCTGTGATCTGTGATGCCTGTAATTGTCCACTGCAAAAATATAAAAGCATTATTTTAAGATGACAATTGAGATTTTGCAGCAGATTACTGGAGTCAGTGGAAGCTGGCAGGGCATCTCTGAGATGACAACAATTTCCTGGCTGGCATCTTGGAAGAACTGAGTGTCCATGTTTCAATAAGACACTGTGGTCTCAGCCTTATAGGCTGGAGAATTAAAATTTGTAGTGATTCTAGAGCTTAACATATTCCTTAGGTTCGTGTTTTTCCAATGGACTAATGTTTGTCACAGCAGAGTTCAGTTTTAATAGTGTGCTAATAGCAACTCATTATCATAAAACACTCTCAGGAAGAAGTCAGAACTATTAGTAAGATTTAGATATCTAAGCAGAGTCAGGAGGAATTTTAATTCATCAGCTTTTAATGTTTTTTTTTTAAGAAAAGGTTTTACCTTATTAATAAAGGATATTTTCATGTTATGTTTCAAAACCCCTCCCTGCTGTAAAAAAATTTCTGTGGCTATAATAGGGAATTCCTTTTGATATGGGATTGGTTTTGGAGGGAATGTTTGATTTTGTTTGCTTGTTTTACCAATATGGATGCTGGGAGGGGTGAGGTGGTGGTAGTGGTGGTGTGGAATACAGAGAATGAGAGGTTTAAAGTAGTGGATTTGCAGGGATTTATGAGGTCCTCTTAGAGGAGAGGTATTGCCTTTCACACTTACAGATTTATTTTTTTCCAAAGATAGGAAATGATCTTTCTTTTCACAGGCAAAATATATTTCCAGGAATCTCAGCAATAGCCTGATTTGCACAGATAAAGCTGAATCTATGAGAAAAATCACATTGACAACACATCTTTGCCCATCTACATATGTTAGGCATCCACTTTAATAAAAAAAAATAAAATTTGGACCAAAGCTGAGAATTAATGATTTCAGTATGGCTGTATTACTAAAGAAAACATCATATAATAAATAAAATATTTGGTCTTGTTCACTGCAGAAAGTACATGCTATATTATACAGGTGTCTGTGACTAATTCACTTCTCTCAGATAAATATATAGGCAATGAGGCAATGTTTGTCTTATTCACTGTAACGAGGGAGAACCAAGTAAGTTTGAAAATGGAAATAACTATAGCCATTCCCTTAGATGAGTTTCTTGTAGCAATGTAAAATGGGTAACATGTAAGTTTCTTTTTCATGTACATGCATGAAAATTGCTAAGGGAAGTTAAACTGAGGGGATCAAATCTTAGTAATTTTTTATGTCTGCTTTAGACTGGTTTTCACAGGATAGGTCCAGTGGGGTGTAAATTTCATCTGTCTTTTAACTGGTGGAAATCAGAAATGTTAGATCATTGTTAGTATGGGAAACAGAGTATCTGTGAGGAGGCCCTGCTTAGAACACTGAAAGAATAGCGCAGAACTATTTTCTGTCAAATAAATTGTTTGGGTGTTTTGGTTTAGGGTAAATTTGGGAGAAAATTTTTAGACGGATTTTTTAGAAAGTAAATTTAAGTGGCTTTTTTTAAGTTGATCTAGGAAAAGATTTTTTGGAGAAAAGTGGAAAAAATTGGTTATTTAATAGGTATTTATGAGTATAAAACATTAGTAACATAATAAAACTTTTGGCTGCTTTGAAGAGATAATAATTGTAGAAAACTTATTTCCTGGTTTCTATTTTGGCTTATTTAGTTTTTATTAGGTTTTTGGGGTTGGAAATGTTGTGGCCCAGGCCTGGCCAGGTGGGTCATAGATGTGAGTTGTTGGTGTTTTTTTGGGTTTTTAGTTTAGAGTAGGTTTAAATAGTTCTAAGAAAAGAAAAAATATAGTTTAGGGAATTTTTTGTTATAACTAGTTAAAAATTAATTAAAAGTAAAGGAGAACTTTGTTTTGTTTTTTGTTTGTTTGTAGATAATAGTTTAGGAGTAAGAATGTGGAGGAGTGAGTGTAGCATTTGAAAATAAATTGTGTACTTTTTTTCTTTTCTTTTTGCTTTTAGAACTAATTTTAAAGGTGTAAAATTTATTTTTGAGTTACATAGATGAATGGGGATATAATTTATTATTATAAAATTATTTTTGGCGATTTCATTTTTATTTTTATATTGTTATCTTATTATTAAAATTATTATATATTTAATTTCATAAATATATATATGTTGTATATAGTTATATATAGATAATGACAGTAATATTTAGTAAATAGTGAAATTTATATACAGTTTAATTTAATTAGATTTTTTTTAGGTATGTATTGTTTTGGGATTTTTTGTATTCTTTATTATGTGTAATTTTGTTTTTAAGTAAAGATAATTTTGTGGATGGGTTCATTTGTATTTGAGTTAGAATTGATTTAGATTTTTTTTTAGTACATTTTTATATGCACTATTGGGATTTTGTTTTTATTTATTGTATGTAGGGGTTTAGATTGGGTAGGGTTTGTTTGGTTGGTGGAGCCTTGGGTGTTAACTAACTAGGTGTCTTTTGTTAGATGTTGGTTTTAATTTTTGAAAGATTTTTTATTTAGGTGGTTTTTCATAGTTTATTGGGTTTTTTACTTCATTAGTAGTTGGCGTATGTAGGGGATATGGTACACTTATTTAATGTTATTTTTTTTAGCTTAGGTGTTGATAAGGCTGTTTTTGAAATGAGTCTTATTTTTTGATTTAATTTTTTTAGGAGCATTATGCTTCTAAAGGATTTGGTTTTTTAGGCTTAGGATGGTGTTATGGGCCATAGCATGAGGTATAGAGTAGGTTTTTAGTTATTTAGTGGTGGTTTTTATTATTGTGAGTATGTAGTATTTGCTTTGGTGGGTTTGAGGCAGTGTGATGTAGTTAATTTGTTAGGCTTTTTTATATTTATATTTTGATTATTCTTTGTTATATGGGTTTTAATTGCTTGGCTTGTTTGATGTTATTGTATGTTTTATGTATCCTACATTTATACCACATTTATACTGCATACATTTTATTTATGGACGATTTAAGAAATATTGTTTATTGTTACATTTACTTTTTGGGTTTGTCCTTATTTATAGGTGGTATTTTTACTTTGATGATTTGAGGTATTATGGGCTTATTGAGCTAGGAAACCCCAGTACTCCCTACCAAAAGTAGTGAAAATATTTTAGAGGAAAAAGTAGACAAAAGTTCTGGGATTTGGCCACAAGGAAAACCTGAGTGACCATTAGGAAGAACTAGCTCCAATTGAGTGCTGGGCTCACAATTAAAAAGACAGTAGTGAGATGAAAAATGGGAAAAATATCGAGGATTTAAGTGACTGATTAAAGAGGAAGGGTTGTCTGAACAATGCTTGCAAAAACATTGTATACTTTTAGGAAAGGAAAAACATTCATTTGTGAGATAGCTTCTGTACCAGAGTAGGCGAGCCAGCTGTCTTATTTTCCAGCACTAGCTTCTATGGCTCAAAGTAGAGTTTGCAGTACAGGAATTGAATAGAAACCCCAAATTAAAGCAGGTGTTAAATGACAAGGGAACAAAACACTTCTGAGGATTATTTAAAACTTATGTAGAACATATATTGTATCATATATTTTACAAATAGGCTTGCATGAATACCACAGCAGGATTTGTTTGACCACAAAAAGGAGAAACAGCACACCTAATTTCCAAGCAGATACTGGTAGCTTCAGAAGCTATATAGAGGACATCATCTTGTTACAATATAAATCTTTGCCCCCCACCCACTGATGCTCCTTGTTCCAGTAATCATTTGTAGTGAAATTCCAGGGAGAACAACTAATAGAGTCACAGCAGTACACCTGCATTATAACAGGAGGGGACTGCGATTACTGGAGGAGAATTTAAACAACTCAGGATTATGTGGTAACCTAGCTGCTCTAGTTCACAGAAAGACCTCAGTGGACTTAGGTAATTTTTTTAAATCACCCACCACCCACAGCATTCTTCAGTTCTCTGTGTAGAATAATGCACTGTTGGCTCATGAAAAAAAGGAAAATGACTGATACTCCCCCAATTAGAGGGTATGACTGTCACTTTTTCCATCCACTGATATCCAGTATAACAAGAATATCAATATGACTTCAATTGAACTATCACACTGTGTATGTGGGCAGATTAAGCAGTAATAAGAAACACTGGATGACATTAGGTAGGGTTTGTTCTGCCTATGTTATGGAATATTGGAAGGGGGCAGCTGTTCAATCAATACTTGTTTTTTGCAGAACCTGTTGACTGGGAAAGATGCAAGAGGCATTTTTAAAGATATAAAATGTAGGGGAGCAAGTCTATACTTGCTAGTCTTAATGTCATGTTATCCATAGTTAAAGCTGGACTAATAGTGCTGCATATAAATGGATGTTTCCACCTCTTCTCATGAATGCAAACATAGGTTATCTCAGTAGGCTACAACTAAAAATTCCTCTTTTCACCTCTCCAAAAAAAAAAAAGAAAGACCTCATTGGAATAGATGATGAGCAGACTAATGTACCTGACTTGAACACAGACATTAATAGGCATGTTCTCAGTACATTTCCTACAAGATCTGGTGAAATTTTTGTGAAAAATCAAAAATTAAAACTAT
This sequence comes from Agelaius phoeniceus, assembly GCF_051311805.1. NCBI lineage: Eukaryota > Metazoa > Chordata > Aves > Passeriformes > Icteridae > Agelaius > Agelaius phoeniceus. The sequence goes on along the minus strand of NC_135265.1, from coordinate 55,001,101 downwards.
ATTGCAGATATTCTTTTAACTGAAGCACTATCACCTGCTAATATGAGGTAAAATTGACGTATGGCTGATTCTATACTTCAGCTTTATTCTTGAGTTCTTAAGTGCATATAAATGGAAAGATCATGACCTAATGCTGATCAATATATATATAAATTGACTCATGTCTAATGCAAGTCTAATGCAGTCTAAAAATCAAGGTTGGAAGGCAAAAAATGTTTTTTTAGGGGCAGAATGCAGAAGCTTAAATTTGTCATAGATAGAGCTAAGTCATTTGAAAAATGTACCTATAAAGGAATGTGAGCAGAACAATGAGATAGAATTTAGAACAGACAATAGAAGCATACCTTTATTTTCCTTTTAGATTTGATATTGAAATGAATGGATGGCATAATAAGCAAATTCTTGTCATGTCTAACTAGATATACAACTGTGTCATGCAAATTTTCATAACAAGGTCTTATCCAGAGTAAGGCAAAGCTGGATTTCTGACTGCTCATTTGGTAGCCATGAAAGGCCTTGACAGATTTCAGTTCTTTCTGAGACAGTTTTCTATCAAAAAAAAAAAACTGATAAAGGAAAAAAAGCCCTCTGATTCTACTTACCAAGCCTCATAATTTCTCCATACATGTAAGACTTTCCAACTCAATGGCTTTATAATTTCTACAATGTCAAGGATATATCAGAACACTGTATATACCCTGGTATTTTCTTCTTCCACAGTAGCCTATCAAGAGCTACTGAAAGATAATGAACCATTTCTATGTTGAGCTAGGAACAAAACATATAGAGGTGCTATGGCTTTCCACATTCTTGAATCTTTCTGTAGGGCTGTCAGATGAAAGAAAATTTGAAATCACAGCCCTTAAAAGGCTTTTCTAAAGTATTTATTATTATTATTATTATTATTATTATTATTATTATTATTATTCCTGAATTCTTAGAGATTTCCTGCCATTCCCAAAATTTAACATTGTCATTCCTTAAGCAATATTGTTGTCAGCAGAGATTTGGATCCAAAGAAAATCAGAAGCAAAAATAATATCAAGGTTTTCTTCAGGTCAGTCTTCTAGATGATCAAAGGAAATTATTATGTGGTAAATAAGCGTGAAAGCCACCATTCAAGAAGAGACTATTTGGCAGCTTAAGACTGAATTAGATGTTTATGTTTATAGAGAGGTTGATAAAAACCATCCTGGAACTGTTCCCTAGCTATTTTCCTACCCTTGCTCCTTTGTATCTGTTTATGAAGTTATGTGATAGCATTACACATATTAAATGTGTTTTAGTTTACCATTGACATGATGACAACCAAGAGCTCTTCTCTGATTAGCAAGATGGATTGGGGATGCACTCATGTGGCTTCTCTGTGCTGAAAGTCACAATCTCATCTTGCAGAATCTCTTTATGAGCTGCTGCTGAATTCATCTTTCCAACCCTTATTTAGGGCTCTGTGTATCTTGCAGATTAGATGCAATTCTCTCTCCATAATTCAGAATTTCAAGGAATCTTTGCACCATCTTTTTTATCTCTCAGAGAGAGATGTTAGTGATACCTTCAGCTTTATTGTGATCTACATGTACATTTCTTCCACCATACAGGATTTAAGTTTCCTTTAGTTTAGTTCTGATTCTCTCTGTGCCTCCAGCTATGTTCAGCTAGTGTTTTTCCCAGATCAAAACGTCATTCCATTAAACCTTCATGCCTTCCATCCCATCAAAATATTGATGAATTTTCCCAGAAAACACCCTGGGAGCTGAACACATGCCAGTTCCACTTGCTGTTTTTGCTGGACCAAACTTTGAGCTCTGCATAACTTTCTGCCTCAGGTGACTCTTAGTGATTTAGATTTTCTTATGTCTTCAAGTTCAGAGCACTGACCATCCTCCATAGTATTATTGTGGACTGGTTGAATTTCTTTTCCTGGTGAGCTCAAAATATTTCATGAGGATTTAATTCTGATTTTTTTCTGTAGTAGCTCCCAGAATTTTTTATTCCACTCACAGACTCACCTCCTGCTGGGAACATATCTAGTCCTTAAAAATTGCTCTTAGGTCTCAGTTCTGGTTTCATCTCTCTGGTTTCATCTTCAGTTTTTATTTTTCATTGTTTGCAGCTATCTGGTACCATACTCTTCAAATTTCCTTATAACAGTTGTAGGATTTCTTTCCTTTTGTCTAAATTACATTGAAATTATTAGGCACATAGAGGACTTCAAAGACAACTATTCTAGAAATAGGGCAACCTTCTAAATCATTTTCTCTGTTGCTGGCATCCTAATACAGATGCTTGCAAGCACAGCGTGACAGGCTATTTAAAACTTCCTGTGAGTTTTCCAAATCTCCTGAGAGTTTTGGCTCCAATGAAGCTTTTAGTTACTTTAATCTTTCACTCCAGCTCTTTTCTTGTTCCATTTTACAAAGACCAGGAGGTGATCAGCAACCATTCAGAGCCTACCATTCCCACTAGAGTTCTCCTTTATTTGATTGTTCTTGCCCGCTGCTTTGTGGACAGTCAGAGGGAGAAAAGAAGCAAGTACTCTTACCATATGCCATGAAGGAACACACAACTGCCAGTGTGAAGGAAGAGGTGACAAAACTTACTGTGAACTCTGAAAAGAAGCAGGCAAGGAATCGCAGCTCTCAGTGGGTGAGGGAAAGGGCAGGTGCTCAGCCCTGGCTCTGACACATGCCCTCAAATCACTAAAGCATGCAGATCTTGGTGTCTCTTGTTTCATGTACATCAGATAATTTCTTATCTGAAAGACACAAGATTTGCAGGCTGTGCTCTCGTCAATCCTAAAAGAGCCAGATAGTTAGCTGCTACCAGCAGGGTCCTGTGGGTTCTAATAGCCCTGATCAGCTGCTCTCCACAGCCTTGGACCATTGGTCCAGCAGCCTTAGCTCAGTTCAGCTCATCACACCCACTTGTAGCATAGGCTGAGTCACAGGAGTGCCTGTCTCTAACCTTGAGTCTGGCCTTGTTTCCTGGTTGAAGCTAGGATGTGTGTTGTAGGTAGCTGCCATCTAGTCCCATGTTCTGGGTGAACTTGAGACCCTCAGTGCAGCCTTGTTTACAGCCCTTCTCCAGTCAGACCCTGGACATGGCCGATTTCCTCACTATGCCACAGGCTGTTGATAGACCCTGTATCAAACCTCCAGCTTTGCTCCTTTAGTTTGAGCCCTGTGGGATGGTACCCTGTCGGCGAGATGCTGTCCTGCTCTGGGGTCAGCCATTGCTCCTGGCTTGGCTCCTGTCATGGTGTAGCCCTGTTCATGTTGTTCCCCAACAGGTACAATCTCTTCTCTCCCTGCAGAGAAGAGTAGCCTTACAACATTAAGGCTCTCGTTCATGTTGTAAGGCTACTCTTACAACATGAGTTGTACAAATTGTACAGATAAGTCAATGCAAGTTTTATCTCTTATTACATGACTTTACTTATCCTGGATCTATGCAGGTGCCATACAATGCAAATTTTCAACTGTGCTTTTTCCATAAAAAGATCTAAACTTGCCACATTAAGTGACCCATAGCCAGACTGGCTGGTCTATACTTTCTCACCATTATATTGGAGGGGAATATGTCCTAAACATGTTCAGCTCAAACACTTCTCAGATGACGAGCATCGAGCTGAGATATAACAAAAATCAAACTAGCAGAGGGCTTAGTCAAAGGAATCAGGAAGGCAGGAAAAGTTCTGTGACAACTTTCTCCAATCCAAAACTGTATTCTGAAGTCCCTAGAGAAGACTGTCAAACCTCACTCCACAAGCACGGAAAGGGATGAAAGCAAGCCGCTGTCCCTAATGTAACAGCATCTGCAGAAACAATGCTAACAGTTGAGAACAGCTGAGAGGAAAGACAAATAATATGTAACAGTTTCTTCTAAATGTAGTGGGGAATGATGTTGCAGTACACAGACTTCACCTATAACAATGTCCCAGGTAAGACTCCTGCTGGCATGGGTGTTTGCCCAGCAGGGAGAAGTCACAAGCAGTTAAAAAGCTGTGCAAAAAAGGGAAGAAAATTACACTTCTCATTTCAAATATCATGTCTGAACATTTAGTTACAGAGCTACCAGAAATAACAGTACACATAGTGTACTGTTTCCATAGCAGTGGAATTCTGCATTTAAACACATGATTGTCTGCTAATAGGTGTCTACAAGGAAGTTTCCTATGACATGTAATTAAAAGCAGTCAGCCAGGTAGACTGCTCTTCCAATTAAGAAATTTTACACGAGGTTTACTTCAAAGCCATGCGAAAAACTTCAGTGAATGCCAAAGGAATTCATAAATATTTTCCAGTTTGTTTCTAATGTAAGAATGTATGACTGATTACCTCCAATATTGTTGCATCAACATAAGGCACAGGAATTTTCAGTTGATGATAAAATGTGTTAATATTTCTCTAAATCATTGGTTGATTCAGTATTTTATCATAAACAACAAAACTTGATCAAAGAATGATATTGGTAGTTTTAGTTTGTGATATTTCCCTGTGTGTTTGTTCTCTAGTTGAGAAGTTTGTGAAATTCAAACTTTTCTGTTTCCTCTTTAAGTTAATACTCACCTGAAAGAAAGTTTTAATTCTTACTTTGTAAAATAGACATTGAATTTTCTGTGAGTGATTTTGTTTAGGAGCAGAATTATAAACAGTTCTGTTTTAGGGCAAAAGTACTGAAAATGTTGCTGTACCTCTGTTTTGATTTATTTTTTAAATGCAGATAAAAACAGACAAAACACCCCAATCACCACTAATGCAATCTATGTATTACTTTTGTTGGAGTCAATAGATGTTAAATAATTGTAATCTATTAGCACTGTTAATAGATCAGTCTGTATTTTACAGTTCTGCTCTTACAGGCAAATAAATGGAAGATAAAGCATTGTAACTGTTGCACTGACTGAATGCATTTCTGAATTATTCAAGTTAAACTCAAGGTTTCATGCCTTTCCTTGTCACTGCCTATGTCAATGATCTATTGAGTACTACTAGAAAAGAGGAAAACTATTAATTTTTAATTGACTTATTTATTTTAAGTTACTATGAAACAACATTGGCTGATTGGGTGGTTTTGTCCCCTCCACTAGTTTTCTTTATAAAGACTCTCATCCTAATGTTTTGGATATAAATACCCCAATTTTAGTATATAAAGGTATTTTTATGCATGTCTACATGGCATAACATTTTTAGCAGTTACTAAAAGCTGCATTTTTTGCTGCTGAGGTTTTTCTACACTGTAGTCCACAGAAATAATCTCTGTCTCTTAAATTGTAACACATTATTCTACCCCATGTAAAGGCTGAGAGCTAGCTTAATTCCATGGGAACTCAGTGAAGAGCTCAACATAGGGTCCTCTAAAGTGCAAATTAAAACCTGATTTTTAATGTGGTCACACAAATTAAAAATCAAAGTGTTACATTGTTTTGTGAAACTGAGTAAAGAGCAAAACTATACTTTGTATTACACTAGAGATCAGGTGCCTGAAGAGACAGCAAATAAGCACTGTGCTAATAGGGGTGAAACAGCAATACTTTTATAATTGATATGATTGATTTGTTATTCTCCTATGTACCATGGAAACAGACAGAAGAACATGTGTGTAAGTGCAAGAGACATGGAGACGAAAATTCCCCTTTTTTTTACCAGATTTGAAGGCAAGAAACTTCTAATTCTTGTCCACTTTTTTTTTTTTTGCTTGTTTGTTTTGTTTCTTCTTTTTTTTCACAGGTAAAAATTCACATTGAGACTGAGATTACTATTTTTCTCATAATATCTCCCAGATGAAGTTTTAACACAAGACCAAAATTAGGGAACAGAGAGGCCTTCTTTGAATTGTTCTGACCCTGTTAACACATTTTTCTGGGATATAAAATACATACATAAATTACTGGTATAAAATAGCTTAGCATTTCTTCCAGTTTCTGAGTGCAACCATTTTAGTCTGAAATTATATATTATTATGTTATTATCTATTATATATATTATATCAGGTCTATAATCTGAAAGTATAGACCTTTCTTACACAGAGAAGAGGAAAATCTCAGTGTGTTTTCCTCACTCTTCAGCAGCAATTGCAGAGAACTGGAGTCCAGACAGAGCATAATCCCAAGTCCTATAGCATCACCTGCTGTTCATAATATAGATATCAAAAAAATAAATTCTGTTTAGTTTAGTTTAGTAGGGGAAAAAAGCCCATACTTAAGGCCTGTATGAACAGGAGTCTGCATTATTGTGAGGCTGGAGTGCAGAAAGTTTGACACTTTGAAAGTCCAGGGTTTTGTAGGCTAGACTTCCAGCCATGGCTTGGGTAAGGCTGATGCACTGTGTAAATAAAAGTTCTTCATCCCTGAGCTGAAGGAACTGTAGTATCTGGTCTGCTCTCTGCCTCCTCCACCATGTTATTGTGAGGAATGATCACTTTGGGATCTTTCTGTCCACAAAGTATTCAGTGGTAGAAGCAGTAGTCTAAGTCTCAATGTCTTGTGGATTCTACTTGCCGTGGCTGACAGTCCTCATGATCTAGATAAAAAGCTTTGTTTCTTTTGTGTTCTCTTCTCTGTAAAATGTAAAGTAGGCAATGCTTGGACTTGGAAGATCTACAGTTCCAAGCTCCATCATTTACCAGCTGCTTAATTTTGGGCACTGTCTAGTTCCCCAGTTTTCTATCTGTAGGACAAGACCAACAGTTTCTACTTTGCTAAGAATAATTCAGCTATGCATTGGCCCTTTGCTAACTCTCTGGAAGTTATGACATGTCAAAAAGACTGAGATGCTTAGGTAGCCAGGTGCTGAAGAAATCTACCTGCATTTGATTGAAGAATCTATACAGTTGGATACATTTCAGCTTTGTCACTGCAGAAATCCCTCCCTACACCCGGGATACATGAAAGGCCTCAGACTACATTATGTTCAGTAGCAGTTGAGGACAATGAACCCATGAGATGAGTGAGAAAGACCTAACCTAATGAACACTGTTGTATTGCACCACAGAGATTCTGTGAAAAAATGTTAAATGCAATGGTTCTTATAATGTAATGAATTAATGTGTGTACTTGAGTAAATTTTCTCTTTTTAAGAGACATGTAGGATAAATTTAGACAAATAAGATGCTACATTTCTGCTTTCAAAGACATTCCTTGCACTCTTACATGAATTGCTGTATTTCACTAGGTTTCATTTCTTCGCGGCACATTGACAGTGATCTTCCCATTAGTATTGCCTGTTCAGTGGTTTTAAAATGAAAATAAGAGTCTTTTCATTTATTGTTGCTGTTATGCCACTAACTAGTGGTTAAACTACAAAATTAAATATTCTTGCTGGATCCTGCTAGTTAGTATCAAAAGACCTTAATGTTTTTAGTCTGTAGGTGCTACCTGATGTCAGTACTCCACAGTCAACACCCAGGAACAGTTGTACAGAATCAAAGTTATGATGTCATCCATTTCCATATGATGTCAGTAGTCCTGCTGTTAGCTACAGTAAGAGATGCTGGAAGCATCTTTGTGTACCAAAGAATCTGTGAAGTCACTGTCTCTAATATTGCATACTTGTATTTTATGATGGTGCTGGAGGTCAGGTAAATGGTGGCAGAACAACATACAGTATTACTGATTTGAGGAGGTGGGCCCAAGATAACCTAAGCTATCAAATATTAGGCCTCTGTGGGGCATTAAAATATTAAAGTAAAAAAAAGATTAATCAATGATAGATTCAAGCATCTTAGTTATCTTGGTGATCTTCATTATACTATTATACTTTATTATACTATCACTATGGTGATCTTTATTATACTATTTCTGAAGTAATATTCTGCTTTCATGAACACTGAAGGTATCAAACAAGATTATTTTTTAGCCATGGCTATTTTAGTCAAAGGGGATTCACTTGAAAAGCTTCTTCACAGTGATTTTTCTTAAGGCCAGCTTAGGAAATCCCACAGCTGGGCTGTTTGGGGTTTTTTTGTTGAACCCTTAAATTTTCATCTTAATACTGCATTTGCTACCATACAAATACAGTTATGTAAATCTTTTCTTGGGTCTCTAAGTCCTTCATTGTACACTCAAATTGTCAAAGAGCTTAGCACTCTGTCATTGTCCCATGTCCTCATTTTTGATTATCTTTAGTGCACTTGTATTACATTGTTAAAACACAGGGCAGTTACTACAGGTATAATGAAGGAGTGTGGAAAAAGAAAAAAAAATTAATAATCTTACAGCAAATATATTTGGGCTCATGATAAACATTATGTATTTTGGGTATTCTGCTGGGAAAAGGGATCCCCTGAGCAGTGTTAATCCAGGCCACTCTCCTCTGCATGGCAGGCCAGGGATAGGCCCCTGAGGCCAGGACCCTGGGCAATGTAAAGCCACAGAGCTGCAGGTCCCTCCAGGCTACACAGATGAGCCCCATTTAGATCCTCTGGGGGGATAGAATTCCTGCCATTTGGTGACCTGCAACCAGAGGTCAGCCATTGCCTTAATATCAGTCCAAGTCCATTTTAGCAGGATTTAACCTGAACCATGAAAACATAATTCATTTCTTTCAGCTTCACAGGCTCTCTGGCATTGTGTCCATGTACCTATTACTATTTTCTAAGTCATTAAAACAATCTTTGTTTCTTAAATGACAGCAGGAGACTTTGATTCTCTCCTTCCACCTGTGAACATAAAAGAACACAAAATAGGCATGATTCTCTTCCTTTACTGAAAATCATGATCTACAGACAATCACTCTTCAGTCATTCCCCACTCTTAATACAGCACTTGTCTTTATACAATCCAGCACCTGATCCCCAGCAGTACAGGATGCAATTTCATATTCCAAACAGATTTCTTCCACTCTGCAAGTACACGTGCAGCACACACATATGGCTCACTGGCGTTTTCATATCAGGAATCTTCTCTTTCTTCAGCAGTAATGGGTTCAAGCAAGCTCCTACATCCAAATAACACAAGGTTCTCCTTTTGTCCTCATGAATTTCAACTAGTGTGTGTTGCTTTGAACTTGAATAAAGAAACAGGGAAAACAGAGCTACAGACCAGCATACCTAAAACAGACCTGTCCTTTTGCACCTAAAACAAAAAAACTTTATTAGAACCTGTCAGATATAGACAGACAGATTCAGGAGATTACAGCTTCATAGGTCAGTAGGAGGGAGCAGCAGTAATAAAAAAGACAGATGACCTGTGGTACTCCTGATAGTTGCTGCTATATCAACAGAGGTGCAAGTGTTTGCACCACATCTGGGCAGCTGATACCATTGTTCTGGAGGCATTGCCTGAATGATGAGTGACACCTCCCTAGACAATGCACTGTGGGGTGTATGTGGGGACAAATGTTGCTCCCCATAAAGTCTCCCTCTCACACAGGGCTGCCTTATCCTTTGTGGTCCAGCAGGGACCTTTTTGCTGCTATAACCCTACATGTAAAAAAACTTGTTACAGCAAACATTATGCAGTCTCTTACTGATAAGACCAGTCTCTTTCATGCTCAGTTAGAGCATTTTTGTTATGCCAAGAGCTCTGAGAGACACACTGTAATCAAAGAGTCTTGATGGAAACTTCTCCTTTAATAATGATCTTGCTTCCTTTTTTCTGCTCTCCTACAATGAAAGAAGTGACATTTTTCCTTAATAAGAAGGACTGGAGGCACTGAATACCACAGTACACTGCTGCTGTTTCAGTGCAAGCTTTGTCTCATTGACAGTTGCTGTCACAAGCATCAATAATTTAAAGCCACAGACACTGTGAAATTGTAAATAATTTAAAAATGTAATTCATGTCCATTCTTATTGGTGCAGCTCAGTCAAGATCCAAACATTTTTATACCTGTGTTTATACTAAGGAGCAGACACAATAAGCAGCCTGTAGCAGTTCCCTCAAAACAGCTCCCATTATTTAGTTAACATTTAAATATTATGTACTTGAGAGCAGAAGCTCCAAGATACTGTAGCATATTGAAACAGCAGGTTCTGAAGCTCATTCAGTCAAAGGTTCCCCAGAAAAATGGGAATATTACTAACTCATAGAAAACCCCTAAATAAATACTAATTTTACACACACATGCCAAAAACCCCACAATAAAAGCAAGCAAGAAAAAAAAAAAAACAAAAACAAAGAAAGAAACAAACCAAAACAAACCCCCAAATCTAGAGTTCTCACTGCTTGCCAAAATGTTATACAAAAATATACCAAGTCAAAGGATGATTGAGGTGTGCTGCACCCAATAATTCTTCCTCAAAGGAACATTAAAATAAGCAAAACCTAAAAAATACCCAACAAAACCCCAACCCACAAACAACAACAATAAAAAATAATTCTAAAGTTACCAGCTCTCTTGAAAAAGCTACACAGGTTTTTTTTCCTCTCCACAGAATTAAGAAATATCGGTTGCAAAGACACTTTGTAAAGTTCTGCTTAAGGAAAACTTCCTGACGAGGACTCTTTTGAACAAATTTCGATTCCTTTCCTGATGTGAAGCATTCATTAATTAGATTCTAATTACTTATCAGGGTTAAAAGTGATGGAGCTAGGCAAGTCTCCTAAGTGACATGTGCCTCAGAACCACAGGCATTACAGTATTATTGAGATTTTTGAGGGGTTACGTCTTATTTGTAAAAGGAAACATCAAGAATAAGTGCAGTTAACGCTCATGAGAATATTTCTGTCACCAATGTAATTTGCATGCATTAATATTTTTGCCCTTACATGTAAAGTTACTGAGTAAGGTTGTTGAACTCGTTACTCAATTACATTAGTTTTCGAATTAAAATTATGGAAGTCTTCTAATGTGAGCCTCATATAGGGTTTGGGCTTGTTTATTGTTTTGGTTTTTGTTTTTCTTGTCTTTCATTAAAGGAAGAAAAAGTTGTGAATTTGTCTAAATGTTGATTCTATTGCTTTAATTAACTGTCCTGGGGAGTGGGAAACCTTGTCTCTGGCAGAATGTCTTTGGTGCATCTCTCTTTAGCAGCAACAGTTAAGTTACTGTGTCTGCAAAAATAAATGTGACTCATATGCTGACTAGCTATGAAAAAGGTAAAACAGTTACAAGGGCACAAGAAATACCTAGATTCAGAGAGAAATAAAAAGTCTTCACAGTTTCTAAAGAAGAAAAGAAAATATTCAAGATATTCAATATTCTTTGTTTTCTACAAACTTTATCCAAGCTCTTTTCATTCCACTTGTTCTCCCAGCACCTTATGAAGAAAGCTTTCTCTTTTCATCAGTAACATCTCAATCCTAAAGAAGAGCTTCCCTAAAGCCAACTTAGGAGGGTCTAGTTAGATAATGGGGATGTTTTTCATCCTGATATAACTGACTGGTTTTCTTACAATTTTTAAGCAATCTGTCCTTGGTTGCTCTTACTGCAATTTAATCTGTTGCCTGGCCTATTCTAACCAGGCTGTTGTCATTCTGGCAGAAGTCAGTTATAATTTTAAGCACACAAACATACAGTAAGATTACCATCATCCAACTTCATTTTTTTATCCATTCAGACTTCCCTGAAGTAAATGTTCCTAGCTATTTCATTGCTTGTGCCTAGACTTTTTTGTTCAGTTTATGTGAGCAAATGCAGGTTTACCTCTGAGTTGATAACCTTGAGCACCTTTAGAGTCATGGAGAAAAAATAGACACAATTTTGAAACATATATCTGTGTCAAAAATCATGCCTTTAAAGTGTCTTATTTATACCCAATATCTATAAGGGGAGCAAAGTATGACTTCTTCAGATGTGTAAATAACTATACAGAAGAAACATAAAGTTGTATGTTGTAAGCCATATCATACCCCTGCCACTCTGAAAAACATGGAGATCTTCCCTGGGGCAGAATAAGAACCATGCCTTAGATGTGGCCTTTAAACATAGGCAGAGCCCAATATGATTCCCAATGCCACTCATACTTCTAGTTTAGCCAGAGTGAAACTTTGCATAACAAAGTTAAACACATTTCTACAGCAGATCGACAGCTTGGCTGGTGTCCAGCTTTTCATCCACCAGAACCCCAAGTCCTTCTCATCATAGTTGCTCTCACCAAGTCCTTCTCCTAGTCTGGACTCATGTCTGGGATTGCCCTAAGCCAGATGTAGCACTTTGCATTTGGATTTGTTGAACTAAATGAAATTCCTATGGGCCCACTTCTCAAGTTCATCCACGTCCCATGGATGGCATCCCATCCTTCTGTTGTGACAACGACACTGCTCAGCTTCATGGATCCTTAACTTGTTGAGGGTGCACTCGATCTCACTATTTCATTGATAAAAATATTAAAGAGCACCATCCCAAGACAGAGCTCTGACGGACCACTCACCACTGACATCTTCCTGGGCATAGAGCCATTGACTCCAACTCTCTGGTCACATCCATTCCTTATCCACTGAAAAGTCCATCCATCAAATCCATGTCTCTCCAATTAGGAGATAAGGATGTCTTGTGCCACAATGTCAAACGCCTTACAGAAATCTTGATAGATGACATCTGTTGGTCTTCTGTTGTTGACTGTTGACATCACTCCATCATAGGATTGGTCCTGACCACCATACTGGTCAGGCAACTTTTCCTAGCATTCACTGGTGCTTCATCCTGTGCCTTTAATACACCTAAAGTCCAACACTCTATGCCTAGAATAGAAACATGCTGCTCCTTAATATTTTCAGTCACTTCTCTGGGTCTTATCTGACTTAGATATTAAGAAGCAAGGGTGAAAGATAAATGGACAAAGAGCAGGATCAAGACAGGCAAGTTCAGAGCTGGAGGCATCAGGTTAAGAATCCTGAGAAAAATGTTTTTTTACCTGAGAAACATGAGAAACTTTATCTTCATAGGTAGAGAATGTGCAGTGAAATCCATTATATTTTATGCTTGTTTACGTACTAGAGTAATTTTTCCACTTCCAAAACTTCAATAAATAACAGTACTTACCTAACAAGAACATTGCTTTTCAGAAAGTTATTTCAAGTAAGCAGACAAATATTTATCTTTTTCATACATATTGTGACTATGACACCTACAGGCCAGAGGCGAGCTGTGCAAGAGAGTGAAAGTTATTTTTAGAAGAAAAAAAATTGTTGCCCACTCCAACACAAGAAAAAATATTTATGATGAAGTATATACCACTCCTGTTATTGAGCTAATAACAGTGCTGAATTCATATGCTTTTATTTCTTTTAATTTGAAGTCGAGCAAACAACTGCTTTCCTAAATCTCTCCAAGGATATCTCTAATAACATTGCTGTAGATTAGTGAGAAAGAACTTTACAATAGGGTTGTGTAATTCCTGAAAAGTATACATTGTTCCATATAAGAAAGCACAGAACATCAAATATAGTGCTTTTCACTAATGGCTAAGTGAAAGGTTACTGCCCAAAGAGAACTGGGACAGTTTTTATCTTCAAACTAAAGAGGCCAGGAAAAAAAGAGTTTTAACAGGGTCAGGGATGCTGTAATTTATGTTTTCCACTGGGTCCCACAAAAAACAATGAATTTAAGTTGCCTTGGGCTGGTGAGGCATGGTGTTCAACCCAGCTGTGATTACAGCTTTGGTAGTGACTCTACAAAATGAAAATTTGTTCAGGAGAACTTGACCATATGGGGACAGAGGCAAAGTGTCAAAACAAAGAAATAGAAAAGGCATGATAAAATTTTTATCTGCTGAGGGACAGAAAGTTCACCAGTCTTTTTTTTCCCCTGTGATCTCCTTAAACATGTCACATTACTGGGGAAACTGCTTGGATGATACATTACATCCAAAATATTAACTTGAGTTAACACCAGTCACTAATATATATGGCTCTTTATAATGTACAGTACAGACACAACAGTCTTAATCAGGCATCTGAGCTGCTGCCCAACACTTTTGCTCTTTTTGTTGTGCATGGCAATTATCTGGTGTCTGTTTTCAGGGTTTCCAAATCTTCCAGTCTTTGTTTTGTCCTCCTCTTCTTCCTTTCATAGAACAATTTCTGATTCTTCTTAGGTACCCCTCAATACTTCCCAATGGTAAAAACCATATCCTGACAGAGAAAATAGGAAGTTTATTTCAATCTACTCTGGGAAAGAAGTGGAGACTACAGTCAAGACTATTTATTATAGTGAGAGACTTCTAACCATGACAGCTATTAATATTGCCATTACCAAAGACAGATTGAATGATTGGATATCTTTCGCCATCAACTTCATCTACGATCTTCTCTGGTTACTCTGGATTTAATTTGGCCTACCAGAAAACAATTTTCCTCTTCTAGTCTACACCAAGTAATTGGTACCACAGCCCCCTTTTATTCATTGTTAAACTTTAACAAATTGCTATATATAGATATAACTAATTCTTGTTTGTATTGTGTCTTTTGAGACAATGGTCCATGGCCTCAAACTCAATTTACTTTAGCTTTCCTTCAGCATCTTTTCTTGAGACTTACAGATTCACAGTTGAAGAAAAATAATTCAGTTAGCTTTAAGACAGAAATAAAGGACTTTTTGAGCTAGTATTTTTGTCTTCCAGGTTTACTAAGGTTATTATTTGTTTTTATTCTCACTATATATAGTTATGTAGCTGTGTTAATTATATTTTGGGTTGACTTTGCATGAAGGGCATATCTTGATTATTAGCTGAATTTTGCAAGATTAACAGACCCAGGAATTCATTTCTACATCTGTACATGGAAGGATTATAATTTCTAGCAAGGTGTCCTTTCGCTGGAAATTTGTCAAAAGCTCTTCCAGTATCCTCTGTGGGAAAAATCTTTTTGAGGACATATGACCCAGCTTCTGATAATAAAGCTTCAGCCACTAAAGATTGAGAAGGACTACTCCATTATCTGAAATTATGAAAGATTTCTCACATGGATTCCAAAATTTTTGTGTGTCTTTACTATTCCAGGAAGTGATTGGAAAAGGAAGGGGGAGGAGGTGGGATGGAAGGATCAGTATTGCCAGGGGAAACAATACTATAATGTCAGTGTCCCCTCCTGTAAATGAAGGGGTGAAATTTGTTTCTCATACAAGAAGCCACCTTGCTTCAACCAGTTCTCACCTCAATATTGAGGGTTGAGCCTTGGCTCAGTGGATTTAATACAAATTAGTCTTCTCTTCTGAGGTGGAGAGACTGAAAGAATTAGGCAGATATTGCTTCTTATACAGTTCCTGTATTATGCTTATAATCCAAAGTTAGGTACTTAGGGCATTTCTGCGTAAATTTCTCAGGCAATGAGATTTTAAAGACCTGTGAAGAAGAAAAGAAGTCTTGCTACTAAAAAAATCTTAGAAAAGGATCTACTTTAGCTTCTTTCCTAACTTTAAATCCCCAAATTCAACTCTAGGAACACACTAAGATACACATTTTGCTTGAAAATCTTATCCCTAGAGCCAAAATTCAGATCAGTTCAGGTTTTTCTCTTACACTACTATTTACAATCATAATGTGCTTTCTTTATGCTTAGCAATCAATTGTCTGTGATGTTTAATATTGCTCAGTTTCTTCTTTCACATCTTCATCATACAGACACTCAAATCTGAGATAGAAAAAGAAATTCCTAAGAAATACTATGACAAATGAAGACCATCTGGTAGGCATAAACATAAATGAGATGCAAACCAAAAATCTCATTAAACATTGAATCAATCCAGTACACATGCAAAGTCTCAAGACAACAGAATTATTTTGCAGTGAGTCATGCGTACCAGTGGGGTACTATGCAGAGTGTGATTAATTTTCACAGTCTAATGAATTTCCCCACAAAAAAAGAGTCGGTCCAAATTTATTTTGCAGTATCAGTCTTAAATTTCATTCATTTATTTACTCTAAAGTACATTTGTTGTGATTTTTATTAATGACACTATACTGGGAAATATGTTTCATAAGCCTAAACATATTCTCATTATTTTAGTTTCAGAATCTGAAAAGTTACTTGCTTTCTGTTACAGAGTGGGAAAATGCATACAGCAAGAAGAGAGTAACATATTTAAGTTAAGGCCACTACTTCCGATCCAGCAAATTGGCCAACTGTCCAACATCAATTGCCCATAAAATTGGACAGAAGGTTCTTTTTGATGAAGACATAAAATGCTACTGAACATTTTAACAGTTCACACCTTAACATCGAGGACTACCCTGTGTCTAGTGTTTGGCTGGGGCACATGGGTTGAAATCCTGCATACTGAGTCAAGTGTTCAATCAATGTCAGCAAAGTTGCATCCAAGGCCCATGTCTCAGTACTATACCTTGCAGCTTGAAAACAGGGCAGGAGAGGTAGCAAAGGGATGGCTGGACTTTTTGCAAGTCTGCTAAGAGCCAGGGGAAGGGAGAACCTCATATGTAAATAAGGTTTAGCAAGCAGCAGCTAATCTGTCAAATAAAGGGTTTATTCTCACTTTAAAGAATTTTTCTGACTTCCACTCCTGATATTCATTCAAATTATGGACCATCCACTGATCTTCCATTTTCTCTTAATCGGCATGAATAAAACTTTTCAAATCAAGAGTTTAAACCAAAGAAAGCCCATAAAACTCCCCTTACAGAAAAAACAAAACCAAACCAAAACCAAACCAAAACCAAAAACAAAAAACACAAAAACAGGAACAAAACCAAAAACAAAAGCAAAAACATAAACAAAAACAAAAACAAACCACCTCAGCAGAATGGATTTAATTTCAGGAGCATGCCAAATTACACAAAATTTTAAATTATTTATTGATATTTAATGAATGAGGGACACACACTATTACATAATTTAGTAGCAGAGTGTTCTTTTGCATGACTTTAGATTCTGTAGATAGTACCTCTACTTTTCTCCTCCCCCCCCCCGCCCCCCCCAAAATACTTAGGAAATGTCCACTGAATGGAGTAGAAACAGAACATCTATGAACTCCCTCATTTTTTGATTCAGGGTTCAGCTACTTTGAATCTACTAAGTTCTAGCCATATGGCAACATGGGATCCAAGCCCTCAGTGGTTCTTGAGACTGTCTTTCCTCTCAGCTAGTGGTAATGTGGGGGATTAGGCCTTTTCTAAGTTCTCAGCTACAGAAGTCACAATGAATGTTTCATCTTACAAATAGTTCTCTCACCATGCTCAATAGCATCTGTCAAAATCTGTCAAAGCCACATCATATACATAGCACCTGCTGTGAAAACCTCCTAGCTTTTACCAGGTTTTTGATGCATTTTAGAAATGTGGTAAACTGTAAGTGTGGAATAAATTACCGGTTTCTTAGTGTTTATGCTAGAGTTCATAATTGTCTAATTCGACAATACCATCTCTACCTCAGCTGAGCTCTAAGGCTTTGTGGTCCTCACAATTACTATCTCATAAATATCAAGGAGCGCTAAAGAAGAGGATGTGTCCTGTGAACAGGAGAGAGATACAAAAATGCTAGGTTTTGGGGGTCCATTTTCCCACACAGTCTGCACTATGCTAAAAAGAGCATTCAGTTGTGTGTTCACTATTAAAACTACCACCTGTACGACAGGAAAATATTACCACATCCTTCTCCTAACACTTTTCCCCATAAAATTGCATTTATCTGGTGGCTACATTCCATGTTCTGTGCCCTCCCATATAATTCATTGTATTCTCTACACATAATATTTGCTTTTATTTTCCCACGTGAAGCAAGATTTTTCCCAGTCTGCCCTCTTTCTCTCTTTATTTTATGCCACATCAGTTCTTCTGTACTAATTCCAAACACTCTTTGGTCCCCATTCCTATGGAAGGATCAATGGGTACCAGTGGCCCTTCATCACTTTCATTGTTTCCCGGTCTCTGGTTAGAGCTCATTGCATGATTCTTGCAAATGATGCATTACAGGAATTCTCATCTTTTAGTACTAAAATAAATTATTCATGTTCTTTATAAAAAGAGCATTTTTATTGCTGCTGATTAAATAATATGCCAAAAATATATAGTCTGCAATATATTTTGCCCATCAATCATTCCATGAATTATTAAGAAATACTTATATTAGGATGTCTCTGGAACTGGTTCTTTGGAGTCAGAGAGATAGATAAATATCCTTTTAACATAGAATCTTGGACTGAGAGATGTGGGAGGTGGTGTTGGTTCCTTGCAGTAGGTATTATGGAAAATACCGAAGAGCTAAAAAAAAAAGAAAATATGCTTTTCTTGTAATTACAGGGTGATTTCTTCTTTCCCCTTCCTTTCAGAGAGGGAAGGCACTGCAGTTCAGTAATGAATTTGTTGTACACTGAATCCAGACTGAATCTCCAGGAGAGGGAGACAATGAATAGGCCAGTAGAAAGGATTGAATGCTGATGTCAATTAGACTGAAACCATGAAATAAATGAGGGGCTTCAGTAGTTGTTCTTCATAGCCACTTCAGTTTAGTATGCAAGGGAATGCTTCTGTTTTATTGCAATAGTAAATTTCAGAGCCCGGAGAAAGAGAGAATATTGGCGTTTCAATCAGGGCAGCTTCACACACATGCAGCCCACTCAACTCAGTGTTGAAAGCTTTATGAAGGCGAGCCTGTAGGATGTCCAAGAGATTACTTACAAGATTCTAAAGGATGGATTTTTACAAAATCCTTATAACACTGCCTGGTGCCCTTGTTGAAGTGAATTTGAAATACACTCGTGAGCTCCTCAGAGTCTGCAGACAATACTCATAAGTATCAGTGTATACATGCCTACCTACATTTAATACAACAAACAGACAAATGCTTGTTTCAAATACAGTGATAAGGTGTCAATATCTGAGATTTTTTTAAAAATCTATGGTGCTTGTAAGGGCTACTAATAATTTTCATTACCCCATCAATCAATCAGGAAGCGAGCTTTGTCTCTGTTGTTTTAGCTTCTGAAAGGAAGCTGGAAGCATTACACAGGAATATGGCAGTAGCAACCACAAACAAGACAAGGTTTTATGGTCTCAAGGAATCACAGACTACACCATCTTATGTCTTAATATATTCTGAGGACCTACTTGAGAAGCTAATATTGCATGAGGAGACAATGTAACCCTCAGCACTATATACTCATTCATGCTAGAAAAAAAAAGGAAACTATTCCACCTGTGCTAAAATGATTCTCAGAGGACATGAAGATTTTCCTTGGCCAAATTATTAAATAACGATCTCTTTAATAAACTGTAAATTACTTTGCCAAACATTGTGATAAAGGGTGCTCCTCAACAGAATCCGATAATAGACACACACAAAAAAATTTTAATTAGTTACTTAATTCAGAAAAATATTCCAAATGTGAAATTTTTATAGAGTCCTGGGAACAGGAGTGACAGTTAATTTAAGTTTATACCATGTTTATAAATAACAAGAATGGACCTTGATATTAATATTCCGCAGAAAGGTAATATTTATAAACCTAACAATATACAATGTGATCAGTTTGCAACTGCTACATCATTAAAATTATAGCACAGTTCCCATTTTTCACCTGAGTTATGTATCTGAACAAAGCTTCTTCGAGAGATTGATGCCTGTAAGTGAGTTAGAAAGAGAAATTACTGGAATCTGGATGCAGGAAGGAATAAAATTAAGTAACCCATTTCTATAGAGAGCTTTTTGTCATCTCTGAGCACAAATTGCCTCAAATCAGTTTCCCTTATATTTCATCTCCTGTAACTTGGAGTTCCTGACATGTTACAATGGAATTTGATTTCTTGCCTTCACATGGTGCTGAATTCATTCTGGTTATTCTGGTTTTGCTTATGTAATTGCTGCATTATTTGTAAAATTGTTTAGTTGAAATTAGTCAGCTGATGCACTGAGTCAGTAGTAAAATGCAATCCAATTTTGCAGATATAACCTCATTTATTTCACAAAAAACAAGTATAGTTCATAACTCTTTTTTCTAGTTCTTTGAAGAACTTTGAAGTTCTTTATTGCTATTTAAAATATAAGCCAGGCCTGCATGGTGTGCCTCACTGAGCCACTCATTGCTGCTTTTGGATGAGCAAAAAAAGGCAGCTTCAGGCTTTGAATGTATCTCACGTTTACTCTAAAGTTGGGCCTGAGCTTGCAACATGAGCAATGACATTTCAGTTTTCTTAAAGAACTAGCAAGTCTTCCTCTGCAGAAGATTTGATCAGAAAGTTCACCTTCTCTGTGATTCTGCACACTGAGAACTGTGTTACCCTGAGTGTAAACCCACAGAAATCAGTAACTACCTCACTAGCCTCAATGTTTTTCTAGCCTCAACTAGATTTTCTCAGTGTAAGTCGGGGTGACAGAAACTGACTACAACAATTCAATGAAAAAAAAAGTACCTAATGTTACTTGTTTACATGGCAGTTAATTGTTGGGTCAAATTAACTGCATTTGCTTGTTCCTGAGCAAGATACTGTGGCAAAGTTTGGGCAGGTAACTGCATGTAAATTTACATAGTTAAGTTCTGTGAAATAAATCTAGAGTAGATGTGAGAAACCTTGCTCAGTCTCTTCCAGATTAGTGAGTAATGCTCAAGACATGTCCATGGAACATTTCATCTTGTTTAAATGACAAAGACCTTGTCCATTTGGCTGCATGGCACCTGCACTTGCTCTTCAAGATAGCACCTTCCACTGACACCAATGGTAATTGTAAAAGAGGAGCACTGTACTCACAGATCTGAGAAAATAACCCATGGAAGTGATAAAATCCCATTCAAGGGAAGGCAGGAGAATAAATCCCTATTTAGCTACTATCTGAATGCTATCACCTTCAGGTAGTTGAGCATAACTCAGAGCCAGAAGCATACTTGCTCTTCCAGCACTGGTTAAGAGGATAGGACTAAGAATGGGAGAAGAAAAGGAGCTAAGAGAAGGGAAAGTCACAGCCCAATTGCCCTGCCAGGGATGGTGCAGTAATGTCAAACACGTCATTTTGCTGTGGCAGCAGTTTTAAGGTAAAAATGGACAAAAGGGGCATAAACATTTTTCCATGCCCAGCATTATACTCTTCTGGACAATTGTTTTTGTCTCAGCTAGCAGGGCCATCATCTGGGACCTTAGGTAGCCATTTACAGGTGACAATGGCTCTGCAAGAGACTGTAGCTCCCTGTAGAAGGGAGTCCCAAGAGGCCCAGCAATGCCAGCTCACTTTCTTCCTTAGCTGAGGTATAAGTTGCCCAGCAGCCTTTGTTCAAGCACAGTCAGCCAACCAATTATATGCTGCAGATATGGCATACATGCTGTTCTGGAATTGCTCACAATCCACATGTAACTCAAAAGTCACCATTTAACCACCCTTGTCATAACCTCAACCTTTCTGAAACGGTGCATTGCCACTGAAACAATTGTTTTCTCCTGGTTTCAGGTGCCAAGAAAATCAGTGCACTCCACAAGTTTTATGACTTCTAGCAGTTCTATTCACTTCAGACAATTGGATCAGCATTGTACAGCTGCTATTCCTGCAGTTTGTCAGCATTTGCCTGAGTTTATACAAGCGATAACAGAGAGAGCAATTTGTCTCTTTGCCAAAAGAAAAGAGCTGGCATTTCTCTCCTGTGGAAGAAATGAAGTGTGACAAAAATTCTGCGAAATTTGAATAGAGATGCAATTCGCTGGGGAAATCCATAAGCGGAATACAGCATTCTTCTTGGACCAATTTCATTTACAGTAAACATTTGCATATTATGATCAAGTATTATACAAACAAAAAAGGCAGCTCTGCATAAAAAAAAAATCTTACTTAAGGATATCTGAGTCAGAAAGCTTTGGAGTCCTGATTTATTATGATCCAAACCCAGTGAGACTCATCTCTAATATTACAATTTCAGTAGATACATGATTCAGTTACACAACTAAAATGTAGAACTTATTTCATTTTCTTGCCCTCACTGACATAACCTTTTTCTGTTCATGGGGAATTTCACACTGTAAAAAGCTCATTGTCAACAGATTGAAGACAATTAGGAATATTCCTTCCTTATTTCTCTGTTGTGTATTCTAAAAATAATAGTGTAGTCCCATACTACACTCTGTTCTGTCAACATTAATTTTGAGCTGTGATGTGTATACAGCTCATTTTTATCTCAGTTATACTATCTTTTTTGTAGTGTTAGTGTTGTTATCAAAACTCCAGAATTAAAATATGGGGTACTTCTAGGGACAAGAAATTTTTCTTATTTGAGGAGCAAACTATGGAAAATGACAGAAGAGAATTGTTTTGGTGCTAATAAAGTGTACCTTTTGCTCTGCTTAGTATGCAGCAGTGCAGAGTACAGTTTTCCAGACTGCAAGCCCTGAGGACATTCAAAGAAGTCTGGGGAAAGCAGGGGAGACAAAAATACTCCTTTGCTTTGCCACTTCCACTTACAATTGAGCTTAAGCCCAACTGCTGGCAGTTCATGAAATAGACAGGAAAGGTTTCTTTGTGAGGATCTGAAATGGTAATGATTCTGCAAATAAGAAAACTGTCCTGTTGTAATATTTAACTATCAAAATTCTGTTGCTTTGGTTATACTGGTGAAGTAAGAGGTAGAAAAAGTATCTTCTCCCTTGAAAATACTTGTGTAAGAAGTAATGGCAAAAGAGCTACTAAGACTCCTGTGGTGCTTGGAAGTAAATGTTAGACATTCACCTTTGATACATTCTTTTCCATATTCTTCCATTTTCTTCTCACGTTAAATGTGACATTTTGACCCAAAGAGTTGTTGTTGCAATATTATTGTATACTATTAAAGAAGAGAGAAGTGATTTCACAAAAGCAGAGAAGTAATTCATATGTATTAGTTACCTTCATCAGAAGAGGGTGACAGGGATTCACTAGTAAATTGTATTAATACCCTGCATGAGAGGTATTACAGGAAAATACAGAAGTGTAGGTTTATTACCATGCCCTGGTAATACTCATTGATCCTAGAAGTTTATTTTAATCCTCTTCTTCAATTTAGGGGCATTATAGTCTCCTATGCTGTGAGCTGCAATATTTAAAACCTCATTAAGCCTATGACCTTGCATTTAACCTGTTTGCTCACTGTTTCATTCTCTGTGGTAGCAAAGTATGTGCTGTAGGTCACTGTATTATTATTGAAATTTAGCCAGCAGTGCACAACCCCATGAATGGAGAAAAGATGCACAGATCCAAGATCAGGACAGAGACGTGAGTATGTCTTTCTTGATGCTGTTGTAGGCAGTCCTACCAATGCCCTCTTATCATGATATTAATAGAAAAGAGCCTAGAATTTGACTAGGCAGTAGAGACAGATACCTGGAAAAGACTACAGACCTGACCATAGAATATGCACACATTTTGGGAGAGACTTATGGTTTAAGGCTCTTCAGAAACATTGTGTAATGTTTGGTGACAACGCATATACCATCTTTATTAAATATTGACAGTTTCCATTTTCCTTACATTTTGATAGCTTGTTCTTTTTCATTATGTTTTTATCTTGTTTACTATAGAAGACAAGTAAACATTTAAATGTTTAAATGATTTAAATGTTGGTGAAATTTATCCAAATACCATTTAAGAACTGTGATTTCTTAAAATAATTATATTACTCCCAAAGTTGGGGTCAATGAAACATGGCTCTGTCAGTCCATAAGCAGTGCATGACTGAAGAACAATTTACAGTATAAATAGTCCTCTGCCTTGGGTCTTTTCACAAGGCTTTATTCAATTCTGCCAGAGACAACATCACACAGCAACAGAAGTTGCTGTAGTGAGAATGAAAGGAACCTGCCCCACAGAGTGGCCCATATACAAGTCCTGGCCAAGGTAATCAACCACCCTTCAAAAAAGCTTGAATTCTTGAGGCATCTGCATTATGACAAAATCTAATGGATGCTCCCACCCATTTCTGTTTGAGAGACAAAGCTGTATAATAATGATCTGAATAGGAGCAATGCTTTATCTGAAGTATTATATACAGTAAAAATGGCGCAAAGGTGCAAAGGTGCAAAAACCACCCTATGACAATATGCTAATATGGTTCACTTTTGGGGATCACTCGGGGCTGATTGCTTAATGGCAAACCATACTGCTAAGATGAAGCTGGCAGAATTCCTGTGTAATGATCTCCTGAAATCTCTTGTTACTACTAAGCTCTGACTGTGTACTGACCCCTCTAGAAGCTCTCCCATCACACCAGGAAAGCAGGAAGTAACTGCTGAGACATGCATGTTCATGTTCCAGAAGTACCTTTGGTACATCAGATACCCTAAGCCTAAAATTAGCCCAGTTTTAAACTTAGATATGGCACTGGCAAACCTTACAATGGGTCACAAGTCAACTACTTTGCTTTTCACAATTTCAGGCAACTTTATTGTGCAAAAATATCAGAACTGGCTTTTAGCCAGTGAAATATGGCTCTCCTGTTTTGATCTTCTGTTATATATCTTGACAGTGTCACCATAAAACACAGACACTGTCCCATTTAGAACACACATAAGTGTGGAAAACATCCACACCCCGAGACATCACACCTCACCCTCAATCCCAGCACTCCTGTCCAGGCCACCATCAACATAGAATCAATTGTCTTCAAGTTGCAACTGTACTTCATATCCCAACAATGTTGCTCTATATATACAATGATCCACCTAATTACTCAGCCACAACTAATAACAGAAAGATTTCTTTTTTTTTTTCCCCTCACAATTATAATGACTCATTCTTAAACATCTGTGTGGGATGATCAACTTTGTTAAATTTAAGACATTTAAACTGATAATGTGAATATGGGAAACTCATAGCTTCCCTGAGCCATGACCTGTGTATCTTTTCCAGAAGAGCAAGAGGCTGATGAGACAGAGCAGAAGATGATAGGCAAAGGGTTAACCCAAGTTTAACAGTGCTGTTGCCAGATGAAGAATTGTTTCCACCTGGTGAATTTTTGCTAAGTGTCAATGTGACCAGTTAAAGTTTTTGTTGCCAGAAGGGATTTATAGATTTATAGTTATGTTGTACCCCCTCATGTGGTTATCAAGGGACAGCTAGAATTGGGACATCTGGGAGGGCTGGCATGTCACTATGGCAACATCTGACCTTCAATCAGGATTTGAGGAAGAGATCTCTACCACTGGACAGTGAAGAAGGGGTTGATGGACAGAACTTTAGGAGGGGTTAAAGGGTTAAAAAGGAAAAAACCTCCATTGTAAGGGGAGCTGAGCACATGGCAGAGAAAATATTTTGCTCCCAGTGCCATAACCTTTTTTCTTTATTCAGTCATCTGTTGTATTTTTGATAAGGTTTAATAAACCTTCCTAAACTATGAAAAGTGAGTAGCTATTTCTCACAGTGGGCCAGGAAATCAGCAATCATTGACATGTGTAGTAACTGCTGAGGAACAGATAGGCAGTTGTGGCCATCCAGAAGCACCGGTGTCATTTTGACACCTGACACACAAATTTCTAGACATATTTGGTTACTTGGCCACTCCTACCTCAGCATTGAACCATCAGCGAGCATCCAAGATGGGCCAGAAGCAGGAGGACAGGCTCTCTGCAGAGCAGAAGGGCTGAGGGAATGGGGGTGCAGCGGCTGCACAGTTTGCAGTGCACGCTCGTGCGTCTCCCTGCAGAGCTCAGACAGGCCCTGCTGCTGTCCGTGCAGCGTCCCAAGCCCAGCTGTAAGGAATGTCACCAGCCACTCCTGGGACAGGAAACGGGACCCCCAACACGTGTGGCTGTGGGGAGTGTGGTCCCACGGGGAATTGGGGAATCGGGGAGTCAGCCTCTCGGATGTTCCGGCTGCCAGGGGCCCGCAGGGCACTCAGCGCACGGCGGCGTTTACTGAACAGTCTCTGGCAATTTGGACAAGCAGGCAGCTTGAATTCAAGCTTGATGTATTGTGTCTTCATGAAGATTAATCAGCTTTAAACTTATGCTCATAAGCCAAATGCAGCATGCACCAACATTATTGTACTTATGTTTCATTTATGTCAACAGGATATTCCTGTTTTCTCTAGTCAAAGTCAGCAATGATACACTTGACTCCTGCTGGCATCTTTCATATTAAAAAGGATTTCTCATTGTACTACCTGGGTCTTATACAGTATAGCTTAAGGCCATGCTTCACATAAAGTGCTTGACGATTCTGAAGTCAACAAGGCAGATTTTTTTTCTAAAGTCCACCGTTTATAACTGAAAAGACGATGAAACCTTTGTGCCCCGAGGAATGCGTTGACCTAGGGTTGTCCGGCGGTCACTGTGGGAGGCCGAGGCAGCCACATGCCGCTCCCTCCTGAGAACGCCGGTGATGTTGGAATAAGAGCATCCCGACTGCGGCAGCAGCTCCCGCCCCGTTGCCGCCTGGCGGCCCCGGGCAGGACCGGGCAGGGCAGGGCTGAACCACTGGAGGGAGCTGCGCCCTCACTCAAGATGGCGCCTCCAGTGTCTCCGACGGGCTCTGACGTCATGGCTGTCGCTGCCCAATTACTTCCGCCGGTCTCTTTTTGCCCTCAGTGTAGATGGCCGAGCGCGGCGCGGGGTGCCGGCGGCTGCGCTGAGGGTCAGTGTGCGGGGCCGGGCTGGCGGCGGTGGCTGTGCGAGCAGCGCGGAACGGCGAGGCGAGGGGAGGCAGCGTCTGAGGCCGGGCGGGGCAGAAGGAAGGCTCCTCGGAGCGCGGCCTCTTCTGGCCAGCTGGGCACATGCGCGGCCGTGAAATGGCGGCCGGGCCCGGCCCTGCCTGCGGCCCGGGCCGGCTGTGGGGTTGGGCGATGCCCCGCTTGCCCACCGCAGGCTGCAGGACCCCAGCCGGTTGTGTCCCAGAGCCCTGGGTTCTCTGAGAGCCGCCGGTGTCTCCGCAACGAAGTATCGGTGTGTTCTAACAATTTAGAGGCAAATGAATTAGTTGTAGGACGCTTCTCAAAGTTTTCGTCATAGGGAAAGATTAAATAACCCAAAAATTTCGCCTTTCCACTGCAGCAGCACTTGCTAATTCTTTATTCAAAATAGAAAGGACTGCTTCTGTTTTATAAGAAAGTTAAGTATTTGGCATAATCAGAAAACTGTAAATCAAAGGTGAAAGTACTTCCCAGTTATTAACTGCAAATATTAACCTGCGTGCAGTAAATTGTGTACACAGTGCAAATACACAAAGTTGTGTGTATACATACAGCTTGTTTTAGGGCACCACGTGGCGGCTGTATGGGACTGTTTGTCAGCCGCTGTTGGAAGTCATAAGGTCGTTTCTGCCATCTGTCCTTGTACTGGCAGTATTCATAAATGCTGCGTTGGCATCCATATGTGTGTCAGTGCCGTAAGATGGGGAGGAACTATCATAAGTTGCCCTAATATATCTCAGAAGTTACTTTACGAACTATGATCTGACTTCCTTTTCTTGACAGATGCACCCCAATGGCACACAGCACCGAGTTCCCATGTACAGCTTGAATAATCAGCTCCATATCTGGCTTCTCTTCAGAGCTCACAGTTTTTTGCCAACTTCTAATCTGACACTTCACCAGAAGCACTTCTGAGAGTTTCTAAGTGGTTTTTTACCACATAAACAGGGGTCATAGGGCACTGCTATTATGTCCTGGGTACAAGTAGCAGTCAGCCAATCCAGTGAGGATATATTTGATGAAGATGCAGATGAAATGTATCTACTACAGAAGGAATGGAACAGCACTATGACAAAGAGATTGAAGGTATTTTTTTAAAAATTATTTAATACACTTTTTAGTATTTTAGATTTACTGACATTTAACTTAATATACATGTGAATGACTTAATGGGAAAAGTAAAACTAGCTGTTTAAAAGTTATTGTGGTGTACTTTCTTCTGAATATCAAGAAAATATGGCAGAAATGTACATAAACACTACTTAGTAGTCACCAGAGGAAAGTACTGTTCTGCCTAAAGACATTGACTCCTTCTGCACAACCATGTGCATTTATAAAAGGCAGTACTGAATTGTGATGCAAGCTACTTGCTTTGTACTTGTAGGTATACCCCTATTAAATGTAGGCCAACAGAGCTGAACAGTGCTAATAAAGAAATGTGAGACGTTTGGGGTTTTGAGTAGAGTTGCTTCTCAGTCAGAATGTTGGATGTGTGTCCCCACGTGCAACCACACTTGGGCGTTGTGGTCTGTGTAGATCTTTGTTTGATGTATTCTCCAAGTGAAATACCCATTTTCTGAAAGCTGGTTTCCACAGCCCTTGCCGTTCTGCAGGGAACAAAGCAAGTTCATAAACAGATGAGTTTGACAGATACTGTGTCATGCAGAGTGGGCCTCCTCGGCTCACAATTGAGCAGCATTTGGCTGAAGAGCATGGATGGAAACAGTTGTGTAGGCAGTTGATGAGGAATGGTATTACAGCAGACCCAGTGTAGTTTCCTTCATCTGAGTTCCATGAAATGACTGGTTTTCTTAAGGAACTGTTTAGTGTTCTTACAGAAATCCCTCTGGTATTTTTGAGTAGATACTGCAAAATTACGAGGTGTTATTGAAGTTAAGAGTTGTATGTTGGGCAAAATAAATTTTTGTGTTCCAGACCGCTTTTCTAGCAAGCCCACCATGAGCAAATAGGAGTTTTCACTTTTGTAGCTTGTAATTTTGATATAAAAAAAGTTAGGAATTATTCTATTACTCTTGTAATGTTGTTATAATATAAAGAAAGTAATTTGCATTACAATCATTAGCTGTTTACTTAAAGAAAGCAGTCCCCATGTTAAGTGTATTTATATATGACTCAGTCGATCACCAATCACCGTCTCTTTTTCTGGTATAACTCTTGAATGGAGTGAGGTCCAGCAAATAAAGGAGCAATGCTCAGCAGTTAATTTTGTGAAAATAAATGGATTCCATGTAGATGGATTACAGATAGAAGAGTACCTCTGCTAAAGGGGAAGATTGGCAGCCTGCATATCTTTTTAGACAGAAGTACCACATACACTTCTTTTTTTTAAGTCCATTTCTCACAAAGCAGTTGATAATCATTAAAAGCAAACATGGGTGGTTTTTTTGATCTTTCTAAAAGAAGTTTCCCTCTTTTCTCACTTTCTGGGAATCCTTTTGGGAAAAGTAAAAAACTGCATCTTACAGGTCAGTAAATCATAGTATATTGCAACAAGCATGTTTTGGTTTGGCAGTGGGGGTGTAGCAGTGAAGGATGTTCAGATATAGAAGCTGTAACTTAGGAGATGTGATACTTGTTTAAACTTTTTTTATTATTATCGTTATGTATTTGTTGGAGGTCCATTTTGTCATGTTGTGACATTGAGCAACCTTTTTCACTGCTTTTGTTACAGGAAGGCTATAGGGATGGAATTGAGGCTGGGAAAGAACTTGCACTCCAGACAGGCTTTAATCAAGGTTACAGACACGGTGCCGAGCTGATGATTAAATGTGGCCAGTTCAAAGGAACCCTGAAGTAGGTTACAAACTCCTTAAGGTCAAGTATATGTGGAGGGTATGTAGCAGGGGAACACACATACAGGTTTTTGTTTGTTTTAATTAAAAAACAAAACCAACCAAACAAAAAACAAACAAACCCCCCCCCCCCCAAAAAAAACCCACATTTTGAAACTGTCCGAAGTGAGCAGCCTGAGAATTCCCACATCTTGAGAACAGGGAATGCCTGCCTGGGTGTAGAAGTATAATTTCTAAAAATTCTCTTTCAGTTATTCTTCCAAAATTGTCTGAATCTATGTATTTAAGCTTAATACTTAGTTCTACTGCCTGAATTTTCCATAAATCGTGAATTATACATAAATGTATTTATGATGCATAGATATCTTGTCACATTGCTGTCTATCTACCTCCACCAAGCGGAGATCTACGTAGATAAATATAATCACTTTTGTTGTTGTTCACTTTTCAGTGCTCTGTTATCCTGGTGTCATTTTAATGGACATGATTCTGCTCTAAGTATGATAAATAATCTTCTTGATATGGTTGGAAAGCATGAAGATGATGTGCTTAAGTATCTGAATTCTACTGAAGAACAGCCACATCTTGGACACATTTTAGACTCGGTTCAGGACATGGACCTTAATCACACAGCTGGGACAGAGTACAGGGAAGTTAAAGATGGAAAACACAATGACTGTAGCAGCTCCTGTGAAAACATTTGTAGGAATAATGGTGAGGTTGGTTCCTTGCAGTCTGAGTGCAGCAAGGCAAACCTCTGCACAGATCCTGAAAAGTCAACCCTTGCTTGGGTTAAAATGCAGACTGTTTGGTTAGTAGAGCAACTGGGCTTATCACTGGATGTACTCCATCATGTCCAGCAACTGGAACATTAGTTTTTCTGTCTCATGGTACTTAAAACTATCACAGTGGATTTTGATTCTTAGTTTGTGGGCCATGTACAGGCTGATGCATCACTTTTGCTTTAGGAAAATCTAATTTGGATGCTTTATAGTAGAAGTCATTTTTGTAAATCCTCGCCATGATTTTGGCTCTGGGCAGAACCCTTCACTTCCAACTTTAAAAGTAACATTCACAGAAAGGGACAGTGACCTTAAAGCTTTACAAAGAGTTGCTAAACGTGTTTCTGTTTTGTGTCAGGAGGTCCCATTTCACCCTCATTTTTTTCTTGGCAGTAGCTTGGAAATGAGGCGGGTCCATTAAATAGCCCCTCTAAATTGGTCCCCTGCAATATCAAAAGAATAACTGCTCAGTGCTCTGGAAATGGTCAGTGTTTTTGCAAAATAAGCTGCTGATGATGATACGCTGTGTGCAAAATAGAACATGATATGCTGCTGATTCCTAGAGTTCTGTGACTCTCTAGTCATGTTTTGTCAAATTCTATGTGTTATCTTTTCTACCCATGATGCAATGCACTTTCATGGTTAAAAACTATTTTTCCCTCCTTGTATAGTTATATTTGTCACTTTTGCTGAAAACATTCCATTTTCCTCAAATACAGAATTGCTGACAATTCACTGTTTTACTTTTAGACATCTACTCTTACCATGTCAGACCACACTAAACATGCTTCCAGTCTAATGAATATCCTTTTGTTATTTTTGTATTTATTTTGTCAGTCCATCTAGCCTGAACTCTTTCCCGCATTCCAATAATGTTTTTCTCAAACTCTTCAAGGAAGCCAAGCTTATTCACTACCTCTTAGAAACACATCAGCCACACATGCCTATTTCTGATCATTTTGTATTTCAGTAACTATTCTATATTTGACTTGCTTTCCCATTGCTTCTCTTCACTGTAGCTGTAAATTGCTCTGTTCAGGAAGTTTTTTCTTTGTAAATGCCTCTGTTTTACATTAATTAAACTGATTTATAGTAAGTTCCCAGCTTACTTGTTGGAAGTTTCCTGTAACTTGTTCATATTGGAGACAAAGGAAGTCCAGACCTAGGCAAAGTAAGATTTTGAACAGTAAACTGTAATTAAAAAAAAAAAAAAAAAAACACACAAAGCCATTTCATACTTAAAGGCAGAAAAAATCTAAGGCAAAAATTCTTCTTTTTCAGAGCCTGAGTTTATACAACATTCTTACTAAAGACTCCATTACCCTGTTAGAGTTAACAGACTGTAATTTTGGTTTCCTTTCTGTACCGCTTCTTCTGTAGTGGTAATCAGAACTGCAGTTCAGAGTCTTAGATTGAATGCATTTATGAAATAGTGGACAAAGGGGTGTCTGCATTAATTGTGTATATACAAAAATCGTTCAAGTAACTTTTTTCAATTTATTTAGCATAATATTGACAGGGATAAACATTACTTTTCTTCAAATGCCTGCATTGTGTTATAGACTGTATCATGTAAAACACAGATTTCTTCCATATTCTGGTAGAATATGGTGCAAAAAGTGTTGGAATATATATATAATTTTCCTATCTAATTTTTAATTAGTTGTTTTATCTAATTGTAAGCAGTGCCCACTTTTAGCCAACACCAGTTAAGTTTCTTCACAGACCTACTTTGATCATTAAATCACTGAAACCTTGAGTTTGTTAAAACTAAGCCTGACTATCTTCAATGAACAAAGCAAAGGAATTTGAAGATTGGGCATCTGGGATCTTAAATTTATGGCCCTTCAAGGACATTAGAGTAACCAGAAGATACGGAGGAGATTAAGGCCTGGAAAGTTGGAGAAAAAGATTAAAGAAGGAATAAAGGATGTGGACCAGATTAGCATGAAGAGAAAGAAATAAATAACTAATAGGGGGTAGAATACTAATTCATGAAGAGAATTATGTAAATTAAACCAATGAACATTAATGTCTTAGTTCACAAAAAATGCATAAATAAGCAAAAAAGTTTTGTATTGGGATCAGCATTGAAGCTGGAACTTTGTCAGGAACACATATCTCTTGACCAAGAATAAAGTAATGCCTTACCTTCTAACAATAAAAAAGACAGTGTTAGAGGGAATCTTGTTTACCACTACAATTTTTTAGGCTTTCAGTAACAAGACAAAATAGAAGCTAATAGAACAGTGTTAGACTTTACAGATTTGGATGTTTTAAAATGCAGATTCAAGGGAATTACTTTCCCATATTTAAAAGTTTGCAAAGAGGAGATACCATTCACAAATTACTAAGTAGGCTTCATTTTTGTTTATAAAACCATCAGGTTTTTTGTTTGTTACATCAGCTTCTGTACTAGCTATGGAATTACTTTTCTCCACAAGGTTTCAGTGCATAGTGAGGGGTTACTTTTTTTCCATGTTATCACCTAGAGTTTCCGGTTTGGCTGTAGAGAGATTTTCTTCTGTACTCTCTGTATCATTTGGCTTATCTTTCACTGCCCAGTCTTGCTGACTAGCACCAGAAGGGCTTTCTTTGAGACTGTCAGAGTCTGTAGTTTGCTCCAGTTGTGGTCCAGGTTGTTCTGTGTCCATATCTTGTGTTTCACTGTCAGCTTTCACCTTGGCAGCGTTCCTGAAAACAGCTCTCATGACAACTGGGACTGACATGCAACTGAAGAAGGAAATGACATATTAGTCACAACTACAGACATTATACGATGTTCTTTAAAGTACTTCTGTTTTTTTAAACTGTGGCTGACACCTGAATGAAAACCAGCATTAACTCCATTCTGGTTTTGTCTTGTACAACCTGGTGTTACTTTGTAACCATAATACAAACTACATGTGCTGTACCAGAAATATATTCATAACACTGAAATTTAGTGCTGAGTCTTTGAAGTTAGGTGTGCACAGAAGCTTTGACTGAAATGTGGGAGGTCTTTCAGTCTGGTCAATCTGGTAAACAAAAAAAGTCATAAGGGTACTTCTAGTGAAAACCAAAACTAAGAATATTGAAATATATTAATTCTTCTTGAGTTTTGTAATTGTAACCTTCATGTTTTGTGTAACACAGGTACAGAAGGTGTCCTTTCTAAAACACTGTCTATACTGGAGGTATTTTCCCACTCTTAACCTGGTTCCAAAAATAGTACCTTATTTAAATTCAGGTTCAAAATCCAACCTGCATTGGTTTTGTTGTCATCAAACAGATAATAGATGTGTACTAGCTTATGCCAAATCACTTAGTGCTCTTAGCCTGTTCTGAATCAGTTTGTCTAGCCTATGTTCATGTATTACAACAACTCACTCTCTTGGAATTTGTTCAGAAAACAAGCCAGAGTCAGTGTTGTAGACATGCCATATATAACTCACTTTCTGAAGAGAAGCACTGATTGCTGTTAGGTAGATGTGTAAAAAGACCTTTCCATGCTATTCGAAGTTACACTAGTCATGAGACTGTCATCAGCTAGAGTCTTCAGAAAAGCGTCTTCATAAAAAGTAAAACTCTTTACTCAATAGTCTTTCCTTGCTTCCACATGCTTTCTACTAGAAATATTTCATCACTGTTAATGTTTAAAATTTTTGAAAGAGATACTTAAGACACTGAAATAACTTATTCCCATTATTGTATTACAGCATTTTACTAAAGTGAAGTTTTCCAGTTGCTGCGTTCATGGCATTATGAATGCACATGATATTTCCATTTGATGGACATCTGTTAGGAAATAAAAGTACTTACCGTTTCACAGCTCTTGCTATGAAGTCATCAGTAGAATTTAGAGTTGGATCTTGAGGATTTAAATGAAGGTGACATTGGACTTCTCTAGAGCTTATAACATCAATTACCACTAAGGAGGAACAGAACAAGAAAAATCTTTGGTTTGAAATACTTACAAACATCAAAAAACATCCTTTCATTTTGATGCTTGAAGAGATGTAAGACTGAAGACAGTGGAAAGAGGTTTGCAGCAATATATTTGCATGAGTTGCTTTTCCTTAATAGACTTAAATCTATTAATAGACTTAAATCTAGAAATAGTGGAAATTACAATTTATTAATTAAATGCAGGCCAAGACAAAACAGGACTTTAATATTTGCATTTACTTTCTGTATTGTTCTGAGTACAAAACACCTTCTAGTAAGCAGTTTATACACAAGTGCATGCACTTGGTGTTTTTCCTGGGCTGAACGCTGTTGAGTGGCCCTTAGACTGTTTGTAACTGAGAAACATAGTGCAAGAGCCTAGGTAAAACCAAGTCCCCTGTCAGCTCAGTAAAGAGGACAGTAGCAATTATTCCATACATACCACAGGCTAAATTCTCTTTCACAGGATGAAGGAAAAAGACAGAAAAGCTGGTGTTCTTGTGTGGTACCACTTCAAAGTAAAGCAGTTCTGAATCATCTAAAAATAAAAATACTGTTTAGTGATATCCACCACTGAAGCTGGGTTCTTTTTGGCTGAATTACATGCCAGAATTTTAAAAATACTGATACAATAGTCTAATTTTTCATGACTTTGACAACTTAATTTATGTACATAGAATGAGCATAGAATATTTGTAAAAATCAATACAGTGTTAAGAATTTTTTATCATTTACTGTACTCCACAAGTAATGACAGTTTTGGCAAGGGAGTAGTAAAATCTGTCAACACCCAATTTAGAAACTAGTTTGTCTCTAATACTGTGCCATCACTTCCAGCCACACAATTTACCTTCATTTATATGCTTCTCAGAGACACAGCTGCTAATAAGAGTGTTATATGCCACTTGATGTCGAAGAATCTCTATTACACCAGGCACACACTTTGGATGGCTAAATGGGATTTTACTGACCAAGGCTCCTGCTAAAACTGATTTTTCTGAGCCCTTGTTTATGAAGTAACAGTGCTTTGGATGATCTGGAAGAGACTAAGCAACAAATAATGGTGATGTTTCAAGGACTGAAAACAGGAAAGTAAAGCTTGATGTTATCAGGGAATTGTACAATCTACAACAAAAATATTTTTGAAAGATACATTTCTAGCATGTCCATGGTACCTATGCATTTCTAGTACAATCCTTAGTGGAAGCTAAATGAGATCCACTCTCCCTCCCAAATACATCCAAATTAGGCAAATATACCCAGAGCCAAGTGGTCAGGAGTTCAAGTGTCATCAGTTCTTCCAAATACTTTTCAGAGCCCTATAGGCTATAAAAATGTTAGTGACCAAAATAATAATATCAGTAATGCTGCTTGACAGTGGCTTAAACAGGATAGCAGTTTTGCTGCAAATCTCTTCTGGACATCAGATGTTGTTCCAACCTCCATCACTACTACTTTTTCTTTGGAGAGATATGTTTGGCTGGAATACCTCCTGATGATTCACTTGAAGATGAGGAGGAAATAGTAAGAAAAATTTACCACCTGTCCATGTTAACAGTGATTCTATGACAAAATTAGAAATTGAGTATGGTATTATCTACTTCAGGATGCCAAATGGAATGTCCCCTTAAGAACAGGGCAGGGCAGTTAATGAGGAGGACCTACATTAACAAAGGCTAAAGAGCTTTTCCTTGTGTGTTCATGGATCAAACATATTTTCCCTACACCCATTTCAAGGTTAGAATGCAATTTAGTAATTCTAGAAATAAAATCTTAAAATTCAGAAGCAAAACCTCCCACCAAGTACAAATATTTTAGGGAATTGTTGAAAAGTTACAGAGCCTTTCATGTGCATCTAATAGAATTGAAAGATTAATTCCATCTTACAGAAGAAAAGAGCTATGCCAAACATTATTTTAGCATGGTGCAAATTTACTACTACCTTCTGTACCACCACCTCAAGGTCCAAGAACTAAGCAGGCAATGAGCTCTACAAACACTAGTAGTAGAACAGAAAAAAAGTACCCTCTTCTTTTGCTGCCATGAATTGCAAAATTAATGTTTCCTAGCAAATAAAAAAGTAGATCTTTGAAGCTTGTCGTGTAGTTGCCCTGTACATAAATCTGGCAGAACCATCTTAGCCGCAGCTTTCTGTTCTAAAACTTTACATCCAATGCAGCCTAAGCAACTGTATTTCAATAATGCAGTAATTAAAAGGAAAGGTTTCTTGAAACAACCTTGTCTCTAGATAGCAGTTGGCATCACTGTTGTAACACTTTATATTTTTCTTCCTGCTAGTCCCTTTAAGAGAAATCAATAGTCCCACTGTTACCTAATTAAGAAACCCCTTTTGTTAAAACAGTGTGACATGCAGCATGATAAAGATCTTCAAAAATCTAGGTAAGTATCTTCTTGGGACTTGCTCCTCACACCAGTCAACAAGTTTCTTTTTTTAAGGCATTAATGATAAAGTTCTGAGCAATTTTTAGAAGAGTAAATATTTGGGTTACACAGACAAATTAGCATGACTTCAGCAGCCAAGCACACAGTGTTTTATTAATGAGCATGAGAAGCTCACTTACATGAAAGGCTCTAATACTGCTTCGTAAATTGAGCTATTTCCTAAAGAGCACTTTTGTTGGGATTCTGGGAAACCTACATTGTTTGCTTATGGGAAAATGGTAATTCAGTATATATATCTTGCACAACAGCACAGTGTGTATCACATGCACACTATACTTACCACAAAGAAACAAGATTTATTTGTAGACAAGTCTTCACTGCATTTTTCTTTAAGAGTAGACTGAACAATTAGCTCATACAGTGGAGCTAGTTTCAAGCCAGAAATCTGAATTCCTGAAACCAGGTCATTATTTTATTAGCAATTAGGTTAAGACAGTAGGTTATGAAAGCTACTATTAAAAACAAACCAAATATTTTGAAAAGACAAAAATACTGATTTGCTTTCTTATTCCCCTTTTTTGCTACTGGGAATTTGAGGTAGAGTGTTTAACTTTGCCTTTGTCACATCTTTCTTAGAATTTTTCTGTTTTGCACTGGTTGTTACACTTGGACTGGTAGAACAGAATATGTTCTGCCCAAGAAGCAAATTCTTCTTGCAACTTTAACATGGGGAAGCAAAAAGCAAATAAGCAATGCATACTCACAGAAGTACTTAGTGTTAAAAAACAATTATAACATGCCTGTGAGCTTCTGTATCTCTTCAATACTGGATGAAGACATTGGAACAGGCTGATGAAACTTCAGAACAAAATGAGCTGGCAAATCCATGCTGAGTTCATCAGTCAGTTGCAAAAAAACAGGGTTGCTAGGAAAAAAATTGTCAGAATGAAAGGCTTTTTACAGAAATTGCCATAACAAGGACTCTAAATGCAAGGCCACTGTTAGGTCCCTATAAGTTTATTACGTTCCATACATTTTCTGACTTGAGAAGTGTTTTGCTTTATAAATGCAACTTTATTAGTTTAAAACATGGCTAATGTGAAAACTGACAGAAAGGAAAAGTGAGACCCAGAAACTGAGTGGTATTTTTTACAAATAATTTTAAAGTATTTTAGTTTGGAAAGTTACTTCAGACTTCCCCTCCAGACAACACTGAGGTAGAGAGAGATGAGGTGTCAGTTCCCATAGTGGGATGACAAACTATTTTGTGTATTTTAGGTGTAATATCTTTCAGCATATGCTTTCTTTACTGTGAATCTATGAAGGACTTGCTTGTTGAATACTAGGAAGTTCAGTAATACTATTCCAGTGCCTCTTTCTGGCCTCAAATTTATGAATAAATTCATAGTTCAATGCAACTGACACAACACAATACCTTTGAAGTCCATTTGGGAAAACCCTAAAAGCCACAGATTATAGATGGTGTAGCTGTGGAGCACAAAGCCATAAATAAAACAGAACTTCTGTTTCAGCAGAGGCTAAATATAAGTTATGTGGAAGTCAGTGGCAGGGACTTGTAAATCCATTTCTGTATTGACAAGTGTCCAGAGCCTCACCTGTCCTCTCCAGCTTGAGGATCTATAATTAATGGAGAAAGAGGCAGTTTGTGGAGTGTATCTGTGCCTTCAACAGTTACAACTGTTTTTGTGCCACATACCTGGGAACCTTAGGGAGAAATAGAATGGCATTATTTTCCTTAATTTAGTGTATATTAATCCTATGCATACAAAATATACAATGTCAAGGACTTGGAAGGTCAGGTCAAGCTGACAGTCACAGTGGTGTGGGCAGTGAAGAGAAGCCTACATTGACCACACCCAAAAGGCCAAAGTTGCCCAAAGATGATAGCAGCAATAGCTGAATCAACAACCAAGACATGGAAAGTAGTTTCCTGATGGACATTAAAACTGTGCTGAAATGCATCACATTTAGTTCTACTAAACTAGAATTTTAAATTTTAATTCTGAGTTTTCATTAATTAACTTTGCTTAATGAAACAGGTAGCATTGAAAAACTCTTGTTAGCTATTTCTGCTGAAACAGCAGAATAGCTGAAATAGCTTTACCATTATTTAGTTCTTCTTCCAAAACTTGATAGGGAGAAATGTAAAATTCAATGTTCATTGGGGTTCCTGAGGAATAAAAAAATAATGGTTACTACACAGGTCAGTAGAGGAAATATGTTGGGTGCCTTGACACAAAGATGAAAAAACCAACACTGTAGATGGGCAGAGGGGATTCCTTGTAAGAGTACATCTCTACTTACAATATCTGTTCAATATATGTTCTGTATATCTGTATGTTATCTGAGATTACAGGTACAGTAAATCCCTACAGCAGATTTTATTTATAGCAGAGGATCTTTCCTGTACATAAAGATCAACTCAGTAGTGTGTTTTGATTACAATTCTTTAAATTCAGACCCAGGAAAAGAAAAAAAAAAAAGGCGGGGGGGGGAGAAAATGAAAATGGGGGGGGAAAAGGGAAAAAAAAGGAAAAAAAATCACCTCCAGTTCTTGGCACCAGGTGTCCTACTTTTCCATTAAGTACTTCAGTAATTCTGTTTAGATCCTGTGTTCTATTTCAAAACACATCTTAATTAGTGTTTCCTGCATTGCAGTGCTAGCTAGGCTAATGTAATTTCTAATTTGTATCCTTAATCAAAAGAAGACAATGTTTTCTTGGAAGTAGATTGTATGTCCAGCTTCCAAAAGACCACAACTCCACACATGCATTACTTCTGGGACTTGGGCTTTCACTTTCCCTGTATCTGAGCTCTTTCATGTTGCACTTTGGTGTGCTATTTACCAGAAATAAAGGGGGTCAAAAATATTAGAGTGGCAACTGGTTGAGCAAAGAATGAAGAAATAGCCTGGTTAACTAACTTGGACAGAACCATTCTCTGACTTAAAGTGTGTTCATATAGGTAAATATATACAGCCATACATTTACATAGCTGTGTACTAACTCTGC
This sequence comes from Agelaius phoeniceus, assembly GCF_051311805.1. NCBI lineage: Eukaryota > Metazoa > Chordata > Aves > Passeriformes > Icteridae > Agelaius > Agelaius phoeniceus. Next base: position 54,961,679 of record NC_135265.1, on the reverse strand, counting down.
ATAGATGGGACAAGTAATCAGTTTAACTTATAAATAATATTTACTGAGATATCTGTGACCAGTGGGGATATAGTACATTAGTTCATAGTGTTATTATGCTTCATAAGGGAAAACTGCAAAAATAATCCAAGAGGGTGTTTCAAGTTACAGGAGGCCATACCTGCCAAGGTATGTGTGTATGTAACTTAATAGGCAAGGTATCAGAGAAGATATATCAAAAATCCAGAAGGAAAGCACTGCCCTCAACTCTTATTTATTGAAAACAATGAAAATCCTTGTACAATTACCAGAAGGTTTAGGAAACTGTTCCCTATCTATCTGTAATCCTACTCTATGAAAGAACAAATGAGAAAAGGAAGGAGAAAAGCTGGCATCCACACCTCCTGATCTTAAACCTGAGGACAAAATGAGACCCAAACAGCAGAACTCCAAAAAGTCTATTTTACTTCTGCCACGGGGAGATCTAAACATGACTGCTGACTTTCAGACACACTGTTTGCTCCCAGTGGGTGGTCATGTGCACACACCCTCAAGCTTTGTAACCAACCAGTTTCCCAGGAAGTCCCTGAGATAAAGCACAGGAGTTCAACAGATTAACTAGTTTGCTCGTCTGGGGTTGACAAAGGCTTCAGGCTTCCCAGTGAGAGAAAACTCATTAGCCTTCCACATCCTGCTCTATAATTAGATCAGTTAACTTGTTCTTTAGTGAAATGAAGGGGTGTGGGTAGAGGCAAAGGGACAAAGACATAGACTGTAAGTTACCTGTGAAGAAGTGACATTAAATAAAGGTCTTTTTCAAGGGCCTGCAAAGCAAGATATCCCTTAGCTTTCATTTCACTGGGAGAGAGAAAAGACAATTTATTATTTTTGTAAGTAAACAAAAGTTAGGCTATGAATTTCAAAAGTTTTTGAGTAAAAAATAACTGCAACCTGTTTCCTGGAATTTGATACATATTTGACAGGTCTTCTAGAATCTTGCCAAAGGCATCATAGTTCTTCATCCTAAAAAAAATGAAATAATGACTATCACTAGTAAATGAGATAGAAAATAACTCTTTTATACACAACTTAATAGAAAAGGCACCATTTCAGAGTGACAGTGGCCCCCTCTTTGTCAGATCAAGTAGTAGTACTGATTTAAATTTTCTTAGAAGATACCAGAAAATGTGAACCTTTGGTTTTGTTGCAAGCACTGTAATTATAGCTGAAACTGGCACTGAAGTAGGCACTACTGAAAGCAATAATTGTACGTGAAACACAAATATGACAGCTCATCAGCTGCAAAACACTTTTCCTGATGTTCCAATAAAGCTAATCATGTAGTACTACCTCCCTAAGACCTTGCATGCATACATTGATCTTAAAATATCAAAATTGTATTAATGCCGCACTTCACAGCACCATGTGAGAGAGACAGACCTTAAATATAACTGATAGATACATCAGTCAAAAAAAAAGAAAAGGAAAAAAAAAAAGGGACAAGTGCCTTGGTTTGTAAATGAATGGTTCAGACTGCTCAAACCAGAACTGCTGTGGATTTCAACTTGGTGAGGCAGTGTGGAGCAGTGTTCAGACTAACCCACCTGTGCTTAAGTAGATTTTATGTGAGTTTTATAAGCCTTACTAGACTCTGGTGCTGCAGTCACACAGACAGCTCTGTGACTGCAGTGTGAAAGATGTGACCCATCTTTCCTATGCAGATGTGGCAGTAGTGTGGATCAGCAGAGACAAAATAAGCCTGCCTGAACTTTTACACTGGGACAAACTCTTTCAAACCTGGAACCTAAACAAGTCACTCAGCTCTCCTCTGTCTCTTTCCAGCTAGACTAATGCGGAAGCAGGGAAAAAGGAGGGAAGCAGGCATGTGTGGTACAGGAACAGACACAGTACTAGCCTATGCATTAGCTGGCTGGTTCTTAAAATCTTAATTTTATAGTTACTTTGAGACTCATGGGAAATATTACACATATAACAAACTGCCTTACAACCAAATAAAATACTACACCCAGAGGTGTAGAAGGGATACCCATGCTTTGCAACAAATCTTAACAAAGCCAGGAAGGCAGAAAAGTAGCACCCACAGTACCAATGGTAACTCAAGAGCCAAACTGCTGGCATTAACATCACTGGAAGTCAAAAACCTAGGAAAATGTAAGTTCAAGTTTTAAGTCATAGCTGTTTACACTCATAAAGCTAATATAACTTCATTTCTGAGGAAGAAAGGGGGCTGAAAAAACTGATGATGAATAATACAAAAGAGAGATTAAACACTGTCCTGGTTTGAGAGGAAGTGAGTTTTTTGGGATGCTGTGATCAAACCAATAGATACTCAGATTTGAATATTGGCACCTGGTGTGGCCACTGAGGACATGGATACGCCTCTGAGAACACAGGGGGTTAAAAGCAGAGAACTCTCAGGAAAACTTTCTCTCTCATAGAAGCACTGACGTTGCGCCAGCATCAAACTGTGACAGGTGCTGTCCGTGAAAGAGGTCAGACCTCCTCTACCCGGCTGCGGGCTGGGCAGGGGAGGGGAAGCCATGCGGCTGGGTGAGGTAGGCCAGGCCCTGAGGATGGAAGGGTGGAGGAGCACCAAGAGGCGGTGTCTGTGCTTGTGCCACTTTGAAACTTGATAGCATGGCCAGCCGAGAAGGAGAAGGGGGGGTGTGGCGAGAAGGTGCCTGGCAGGGCAGCCATGGGAGTTCTGGACAGGCAGCGCCTGAGATTTTTAACCCTTTCCTTGGATGATGGAAACCTTACAAATGCTGATCCTCCTGGAGTTTGAATGAGAAGAGAGATAGAGATGAGATAAGAGGAAATGGGCCACAAGAGAAGTGGTGAAGAATCTTGGGTGGGCGGAGGTGATGGAGTGGCCTTTGGCTGCACTTTTCTTGTATAGCTGTGGACAGAACCATTTTTCCAGTGACACAGAGACTGCATTTAGGGGGTGGCAATGGCTCGGAGCCAAGAGAGTGCAGTGATGTTATGTGAAGGAGTGCGTGAACAGAGATGACCGGTGAGGAGGGTGGTGGTGCCCTCAATCTTCAGGGAAAAAGAAGAAGATCTCTGTTCTTGAGACCCCTCGGCCCCAGGGGGTGAATTTGGGGGGGACAGGTGTCCTGAAAGTGAGAGACTGTGCTTTTTTTGGAACTGGGCAAAGCACCCTTAAGAGGAGAACCCTAGAAGCAGCTCTGGTTCATGCGCAGTGGTGAGAGCACTGGGCATGGAAAGAAGATGTCACGATGGCAAATGATCTCCAGGCGGTGCCATGTGTGACATGGAAACACAAGAGGTCTCAACTGTGTTTCCAGGGGAAATCTATGACACAACAGGGACTCCTCACTCCTTGATGAACTGAGAATTGATTATCTAAAGGGTGGTGATGGACTGAGAGTTGGTGATCTGAGGGATGGATGTATTGGAAATTTGGTGGGGGGAGGACGAATGCTTTTGGAAGGTTTTCATCCTTTCTGTGTGTTTCTTTTTACATATAGTTGTAGGTTAATAAAGTTTTCTCTTCTTTATTCCTAAGTTGGAGCCTGCGTTGTGCTATTCCTGGTCACATCTCACAGCAGACACCAAGGAGAATGTATTTTCATGGGGGCACTGGTATTGCGCCAGCGTCAAACCGTGACAAACACTAAAGGTCAATGATTATACTTTCTCTTTTTACCTTCCCTATCTACTATTTGGCCACAGGATTAAAGAATCCAATTTCCTAAATATACTCATTATTATTAAAATCTGGAACCTTGATCACATCCACTGAAGAACCTGTAAAATAGACTTTTAAAGTGGTGGCCTGACCTGGAACAGCAACTATTCAAACAGAACAAAAATTGGTAATAATAAATATATATATATAGTGCCCTACTGCTACATGATAAAATTAGGGTCACATCTCCCCCTATGTATTTGCAAAGAAACTCAGGCCATGTGATACCATCTTGCTTTCATTGCTTTGAGAGAAGCCTGAAGGACATGCAGTTAAAGTATTTGCATAAGGACAATACGAGGGCTATTTAGTATTTGATGGAAGGAGGACAGGAAAAGTAATGCCTAGTTTGTATGTGTAAATCTGCCAGTTCTGAATTGTCATCATCAGTCCATTACCAAAACTATGGGTCCAAGTAGCTCTATAATTCTTACAATCAAGACAGAGGGCAGTATTCCAAGGCTGTGTTTGACTGGCAGCTAGAACCAACATCTTGGGGATTACTCTTTACCCTTGCTCCATTGAAGCAGATGCATTCGATGGAATAACTTGAGAATAAATAATGCCTGGAGTATCTTTACAAAATTATATTTGCTGCAGTTTTAGCCTGAATTTACAAATTCAAAGCAGATAATAATAGTTACAAAGACAACCAACTTCCAATATGGAGGATTGGAACCAACTTCCCACAAAAAATGGAATCCAAAACAGTGTCAGTTCTATTGTCTTCTGGATTCATGTTATTGTACCCTGATCCTTTTTCCTTTTTCTTTTTTTTTTTTTCCCCTCTTCAGTTTTTACCCTGGAATGGTTCTAGCATGAGGAATTCCTTTCCATTCAACATGAAACCCTATATGTGATTCTTTACCTTAGAAGCTGGACCAAATCATCACAAACCTACAGGAATAAGAGACAGGAGTTTCATCTTTCTTGCAATTTGTCACATGTTCTATAAGCACTTCATTAGTAATTATAAGCTTGATCCCCATTACTTTTAAGTAGCTGTATGGTTAGCATAAAAAAAATCCCCAACACTCAAAACCAAGACAGTGCAACAGTTAAAAAATATTACTATAATAATTGGAAGAACAAAAGCTCTGTGAAAGAGGATAAAATTAACAGAAATATTTTGTTGATAACTCTTTCAGAAAAAAATGCATCTTGGCCAGTTTTTCTTTTACTGGTTGTGTTTTCTTTTACTAGAATTCTCTGAATGTGCATTTTCATTCTAATGATATTGTCCAGCACTCACTGATCAACAGACCTGTGCAGGTTAAATGAACAAATTGAAATTTCAGGGCTGATTTCAACTAAAAATAATGGACAAAATTAACTCCAAAGTAATAATTGTAATAATGTAATCATTTGGATACTTAGTGACAAAAAACAGAGTTTATGTTCCCCAACTCCCCCGCAACAGCTTGTTGTTATATCTTGGACCTGAAGGGTTGTCTGTAATTCTGTAACAACTGCAGAACATGATATATGAACTTCAGGTTGATATTCTGTAAATAATTTAATAGAAATTTTGCCCGAAAAACATCCCCACTAGTAGAAATACATATACTCCTAAAGAAGGCAGAATGAAAAACAGAATAGCTCAAACACATCCACTGAGTATATATATTGCACTACACCTTGGTAGGAAAATATTTTAAGCCCCTGTTATTTACTGTATACTGGTAACATTGAAGCATGAAAATAAAAATATTTATGCATGATACCACAAAATTCTTGGAAGGTGAGTCTGTCAGCTGACTTTTACTGTAATACTTAGCACTAGAGTATTTAGTATCTGTAACTGAGTTGTAAGTTTAGGTGAGAGATTCAGATGCCTAAAGAGGTAGCTAGTGTCATGAACAGGCTTGCATGTGTGACAAGACCAAAAGGAAGTCAAAACCTTTCTGACATGACAGCTGGAAGCCAGGTGGGAGACTACAGGGTCATAAGAGACAGAGAAAATTAATTTTACCACAGGAGCTTCTTCAAAGTGAGCCAGCTTTACATCCATCACATCTCCATCCTTCTCCAGCTGAACTTCTACATAAAACATCATTGATGTTATGTAGCAGGTGGTCCCACTGGGGCTAACATGAACAGTAAGTCTGAGAAGGATGAGAAAAAGAAAAAAAAGCTTGTATATATAAAAATTCTGTCACTTAAAAAAGGAAATAAGTATAGTTCACTTGGTCATGGGAAGAGACACCAGGGATGCTTCAAAAATAACTCTTCCTTGGCTCAGCTTCTGAAAACTATCCAACCAGGCATGTACTTGTGCTCTGCTGTTTGCATTATCATGTTGGTCAGCTCAAAACTATTAACCTTGGTCTGTAGCTTTGGGACGTCGGCATTTATACCCTCTCTTTACCCAAAAACCTTCTCCACAAAGGGCTAATCAAAATAGGCAAATACACTCCTTTAGAACACTGAGCTAAAAAATAACATTGTTGACAAGCCATCCAGATGGCATTCCTCTCTGGACTTGAGGCCATGCCTGCTCATTTGCATTTATTCATAAACAAACTTACCCTTTTTGTCTGGATAAACGTTCCAACACGTTCATCACAGAAAACATGGATTTAGCTGCAAAAACCAGAAAGGCAATTTAATCAAACTGCAATGATCAAGAAGTAGAACCAGTATTTTCTTGCTTTAAAGAGTATGATTTAGGTAATAAGAAAATAGTACCTCTTGAATGACTTGTTATTAATGACAACTATTATGACTAATAAGTGCTGTGCTGTGTAGAAAATATTCTCAGGCTTTAAGACTACTATAGCCTGAAGGCTTAGCCCAAAGATGAGTTGCAAGTCTCTTGTCTCTTATCCATCTCCGTGTTTGTACATTTGACCTCTTTGTGAAGAACATCAGTAGAGAAGGATTGGTAGATTCCACACAATATTTTTAAAAATGTACTTTGAGTTATCCAACAGCTCATTACCATTTAGTGTCCTCTCTATCTTCTCCATGCATGAAAGCAATAGACCGTCTGGAGCATTACTGACAGGCTTTCGCAGTGGGTTCTCCTAGCACATTTGTGAAAACAAGAGACAAAGAAAGATTCCTTAAATTACTAGCTAAGAGACAGAGTACACAGATGCCCCATACAACAAACTTCTGTTTATTTGTTTTTGTGAAACACAGAGGTTACCTATGATTGGAGCTATCTCTGAAATGCCTGCACTGAATGGATTTGTCAAGATATTATTGTGCAGTAATTACATACCAGATGCCTTTGGAGCAAGGACTGGCTTTCCATTCCCCTGTCTTTTGAGCTGGTCACTAGATGTGTCAGCTAATTTCATTGTGAAGCTAGAGATAAACTAAGAAAATACTTCTGGTTTTATTTTAGAAAAAATCTGCCTGAGTGAATAGAAGAGATCAGTAAGTGCCACAGGAGTACTTGGTTAGATTAGAATACAAGTTTCAGCTTGTGAAGCCATTCACTTCAGTAGCAAGCAAACTCTCCCAGGTTCTCTTCAAGCTCTTGCCTGAAAACTTCTCAAATTCCACATTTCAAATAACAAAGAACACTTACCGATTAAGAGTTTTCACTTTGTTCAAATTCAGGACATTGTTTTCAGAGTAAGGCTTGAGTTAAGCATTAAGAAGCATGGAAACAAATGGAAATTTTTATACTGAGCTCACAGCAGTTGTGCTAATCTGCTCTTTACGACGATCATTCTTAAATTAGCTACTGGAAGGGCAGGAAGCATGAAATGGTATATTACAGCAGCAGAAAGTCTAGATAGCAGATATCAGACCAGTTTCTAAAATACAATATTTTCTCCCAGTCCTATAGGCAATAAATTCTCTTTACATACTATGAATATGGTAATGATAGTTATTGTAACCTCAGCTGGTAGACAATCAGTACTAACTCCTGAATAGTTAAAACAATGTTAAAACAAGTTAAAACAATGCAAGAAACAACCCCTAAAGTGTTAAAATTATACAGGAAACTTTGTAAACCATTGTCTTAAGAAAAATGGGGAGCCAGGCTATACTAGGCACCAGGTTTTTCTGAGCATTATCTTTTGGTTGGTTTTGGATTGCATGGGGTTTTTTGGTTGGTTGGTTTTGCTTGTTTTTGAAAGTCAAGCAAATTTTTAACTACCTTGGAAAAATATTCTTATATCACATATCCTTCTCTCACCTAACCTGTGATTCTTACCATGCAAAAATAAACAAGTTTCAGAGTTTCAGTCCACGGCCTTTGTTGGTATTTTAAACGCAACTGTTCCATTAAAGCATTTGTAGAAATAGCTGTCACAACACCTGAAAAACATGTCAAAATGTTCTAAATATAATGGCAACCAGAAATGCTGGAGGAGGACAAATGTAAAACCTTGCTAAGGTCATAGATGTTATGCTTCAAAGAAGGAATTAAAAAATGTTTTACTTGAATTTTGCACATACAGACATTAATTTTTGTAAGACTTTGACAGAAAAAGAGCAGGGGGAGATTTGTATAGGCAAGTATTCTCAATATTAAATACAGATATGCAGCCAAATCTTCAGTTTGTTAAACCATTAGGCTTTCTTTACCTATGCACAATTTCTTATTTGTATTCTTTATAAATACCAAGGCTTTGCCCAGACTTGAGATATCCAGATACACCCACCTAGAGCTCATTAAAGCTCACTTTAATTAGAGATAAAAAATAAGAGATAATTTTTTATGATGAGGGTGTTAAGACATTGGAACAAGTTGCTCAAATAAGTGGTGCATGCCCCCTCCCTGCAAACATTCAGGGTCAGATTGGACAGGGCTCTGAACAACCTGATCTAGTTGAAGATGTCCCTGCTTATTGCAGGAGGGTTGGAGTAGATGGTCTTTAAGGGTCCCTTCCAACCCAAATTATCCTGCACTTTTGCAGAGGATAATCTCAATGAAGTGGTGAAACTTTGTTTTGTTTTTGGGGATGGCAAGGAATGAGAATGGGGCTGGGAGAAGGAATATATTCAGTCCATCATCTATCTCCCTATAAATATTCTTTCTGGCCTAACACAGAATCCAGATGTACAAAGAAAGTTTTTTGCTGAGGTGTGATACTTCCATAACCATTACCTCCATCAGGAGAAAAACAGGAGTGAATTTCCTAATACATCAGTCTGAGACAGGTAGGAAGACTCCAATGTTATTATTAAGAAGAAATTGAGTCCTGCAAGATGCCACCCACTTTGCTTTGCCCCAGAGCCAAAAGAAATATTACAAAGGGCTTCTTTGACTTAGTGGGCACAACAGCTGCAGAGATCTGGCCCCTTTGAGCCAGAGGCACTACATGGGAAAAGACAGATGGACTAGGAGAGGGATGGCCTTTTGCATACACCAAGGAGGGATAGTGAGAAGGGACTGGCAGCTTCTTCCTCCTTCAGGGAGGATGACAGAGCAGCAAAATCAGGCCACTTCATCCAGCTGGAGGAAGAGGGAGCAGTGAACCCCAACCAGCTCTTGCAAGCACACTTGCTGGGAACATGCCCCCACTCTCCCATGCCTTCATGCTGATAAAAGGGCTGCAACCCACCCACCCTGTATCTCCATTCACACTGCAAGAAACCAAGGCTCCTATTTGTAGCAGCTGCAACACAGCACCCATAGGTGCTGTGCAAGGCAAAAGTCTTGCTCCTTCAAAAAACTGGTCCCCAGGGATTTGTGTTTGAATTTGAGGCTTGATAAGCACAGCAACATCACCTCTGCTACTTTTTACAAGAGGTATCCTGTTAGCCATGTTCTTCCATATCTAAAGCATAATGTCTATCCCCATCTTTTAAGAAGGTGTAGTGTTCTCAGAGACTGAACTTAACTGGGAACAAAAGCAGGGGGAGGTATGATAGTAAAAATCACTCAGCAAAACAGGAAAGCACTCCAAAAGGGGGCGTTTGTCTTGCTTTTTAGTGGAGGGAGTTAAAAAAACAGCATCAATAATGTTTTCATTGTATTTCTACAAAAATGTGTATATTTTGTGGCCATTTCAGGTTGCAGTCTGCTTGTACATAGGAATCAGTGCACAATGGCGATGCGAGGTTCAAGGGTTAATCCTGGACCTTTGCACAGGCACTAGCTCGAAATGTGGTTACTTGGGAATGTCCAGGTCTACAGCAAGAAGAGCATATCTCCTACATAACCCCTGGGTGGCACTGTTTCAGGATACCTTACAGCAAACCCTCTGCTTCCCGCTATTATCCGTCATGCTGCAGTACTTGAAGTAGTCTCATACCACATAAAATAGAGTATTTTTGACTTGTATGTAGGAACCTGAGTAGAAACTGCATATTTCATTGGCCTCAATAAGATTACAGAAAAAAAATAGCATGGGCCTAGGATTCCAGGAGAAGTATATGTCAAAAAGTGGTATTTGTCTCCAGACAGGTGTCAAGCATACTAATTAGAGAAAGTCAATGCAGCTGAGTGAGTTAAATATATTTGCACTTCAGCTTTTACAAAGGAGGTGAAATGTGATGAAGTAAATGGATAATGTAATTCCACACTTGTGGTAAATCACACTTCGGTAAAATTATTCGTTTGGTGTATGGTATTAAATACTAATTTACTTTTTAACCTGACATTAGCAGTCAACACAGGTATAATCATAGCTATAATAATAAGCTTTACCTGTTAATTGGTGCATGAATTTAAAAACATGTTTTCAGCATTTCTAGGGAGTCATTTTAGCTTAGGTTTGTTTGAACAACCTATTGAAATGTTTTCTGCTGAGCAAGAACATGTAGGTTGCCTCAGTCCAGATCACAGGAATGGGTATGTGCAAATATGACATACCACAGCTTGGTACTGCTTAATACTTTTATGGCATTTTTCATAAATGTTTGTCCAGAGCTCTTTGGAGTCTCTGTGATCTTGATACTAACTCCAGTGGTTTGATCATGTCCTGAATAAGCAGAAAAGTAAATTATTTGCTGATTATCTTGAAGAGAACACTTCCAAAATAACAGAAGGGAACATGCCACGGCTTACCTGATCTGCATAATAGCTGCTTTGCAAATAAACAGAGGACTTCAAGTTTAGTTAGCCACAGTACAGTATGGCTGATAGGCCTAAAATACACTTTAACTTTTAAACAAAAAAAGCCATTTCCATTGTGCTCAAATGTATGTATTTAGGTAAATGAATTTGTACCATTTTTCCAGGATAGAAATAGTGCCAGATTTTCATAACAAGACAAATATTCCAAGACAATTATTAGTCTTCACATAAAATTGCAGGACTGGAAAAAATCACATATGAGAAACAGAAGCTTAAGTATTGTCAGAAAGTTCCTCACAACAAGGTGCTGTTACAGTATTCAGAACTGTCGTATTGAATTACTGCACTCGAGAGAAGAGTTAAGAGTGATTAATAATTAAAAATGGTCTAATTATAGCTTCTCAGGCATATTAAATACACAAACGTTTAACTGGGTCAGTTCGTGAAATAAAAAAAAAACCCAACAACTGGACATGCATTATCATGAGTATAGAAAATAATCGGAATTACCGCATGAATCCTACATGCCCACCTGCTCTGGATTACTCTCTCTGACTGTTCATCAAAAGGTGCTTCTGAAAGAATCTTTCATGTGCTTAAGTTACTTAATAAGTTTTCCCCAGATTAAACCTTCTTTTGCTCTCAAATAATTGCAGGTTATCTTATTCCCTTTTAAAGGGTAAAACAGGTATGCTTCTTCAGGCACCTTTTGAGAAATTAGTTATTATTACTACTTGGTTGATTTTTGTCATGGTTGTCTGCATCTTGCTAAATTCCTGACTCTTTAATATGCTTCACAATGCATGGCCTGGGCACATTGTGATTCATATGAAAATGGCATTTTGTAATTTCATAGTTCTAACATTTCTGAAAATTTTTCCATTTCTTTGAATGGTAATTTTTTTGAGAAAGAATCAACGTATTGCTCATTCATATTCTTGCATTAATTCAATTATTTTTTTCAGTGAAGATACTCTAGATTTATTATAGAACATAAGAAACCTTGGCTTACTTTTTATGTAATGGATGCATTTTAGTGACATCATTTCAGAAAATATTCCAGTATTCCATAATCAGTGCATTATTGGTGGGGTTTTTTGTTTCTGGTTTCTTTTGGCACACTGGGAGTTGCTTTTTTTCTATTATTCCTATATTCAGTCTTGATTCTTTTTCATTTAAAGCATAAAATCAAAATAAATCACCAGCAATACATCTTCATGGGCCTGCATCCAGCATTTTATTGGAATTGCATCTTTCCAGAAGCCCTCAGCAGAACTGCTGACCAGAGAAAACAGCAGCTACATAACAGCCCACAGTAAGTCTAAATACAGAACTGGGGCCTTGGGCACTCAGTGAAAACCAGTGGTTCCAGTTAGAACTGCATGATGTGTAAGAGATGTTGCTGTAATAATGAGGTCAGAGCTAAAACTGTGTTTTTTCACAAAGTGCCATGGGATTTTAGAGTGATCAGCAGTGACAGCTATAAAATGGGAACATGAATCAGTGTTTACAAAAAATGATGAGCATTCAAATAATTCCTTTATCTATCCTAGGTGCTCTTCCATCTAAGGCAGGATGGAAGTGTTGCTTAGCTTTTATGACCTATAGTTTAGTGTGATATGGTCTATAGTTTATGGCTTTACAACCCATAAAAACTACAGTATGCTTTGCCATCTTTCATTCAGTCTCTACATCCTCTCCTCAGTTACACAGTGTGAATATTTAGCTCCTAAGAGTAACATCAGAATGTTAGTGGCTGCATTTTATTTCACTACAGCCATATAGACTGGGCCAGTTTTACTTGACAACACTGAATAGCACCTCTGGCACTTAGTCTGAGACACTTAATATTGGCAGCATTTGACTGTTCCCTGCTTCTTCACTGAAAGTGATTAAAATTCTTCAAAGCCAAAGGCTGTATAAACAAACATCAGAAAAATAGGTTCATAGCAAATTACTGTGGATATAGAAACATATTGACACAGACAGGGCATATCTTTTCCTCATAGTCAAGATATGGCAAACATTTGATTTGTGCTTGACATTAGCATTTTGATCTCCAAGTAGTTATTGTATAAATCTTTTTCCAATGGCCCTAGATCCATGTAACCACAATTTAAATAACCTCATGAAAGAACATGTGAGGACTGCCTTCACGTGTGTGCATTTGCCCTTTACAGGGTTTCATAGGACACCATGATTGCTATTCATAAATGAACATTTTTGCTTTTTCTACATCTCTTATATTCTCAAGAGTCTTGTGATCATTTTTATAACTAAAATCAGGTGTTGCACCATCATTCATGTTCTTTACTGACATCAGTCAGCATGAAATCAATGGAACTAATCACTTGAGAGCTGCCACAGCTCTCCCTGAAGAGAGAGATAAAGTGAATGTAGCTGGCACATAATCTGCACAAAATGGCAAAATTAGTAATACCCATACTATGCTGAAGGACTACATTGAAAATGTTACTGGTAGATGAGGATGGAGGAGGAGGGAAGGAGAAGTGGGAGCTAAGAATTAGTTGAGGAGCTGAAAATAGTGATGAGCACTGGGGAGATCACTGAGGTAGAGAAGAGGTGTAGTACAGAAAGACAATAATTCTACTTAAAGGAGCTTTCCACCAGCATGCCTCAAAGCTAACCACACAGGAGCCAGCTTATTATCTTGTTTTTCCATACTGGGATGCAGAGAGATGCGGAGAGGAAGTGACTCCTGAAACACTGGCCACAGAACTAGAAACCAGACTGCAATTTACCTGACTCTATTCTAGCACATCCTTAGCACACAGAAGAAAGAAGGAAACTAGCAATGAAAGAAAGAGGTGGAGAAAGGGACTAGAAAATCACAAGAAAAAGGCATGAAAAGAAACATGATATAAGTATGAAGCCATATAAAGTATGAAAACCAGAATTAATAGAAAAAGGATATGAAAAGCAGAAAATACATAAGAAGGAAAATATTAAATAATTATATAGACAACACCAAAATCTGAAAACGATACAAAATTTTGTGTTATTTTAATAACAGAAAAGTGAGATGAGTTTAGGTTTACTTTAAGCTATTTTAAACCAATATTCGTTTGGAGACGATTGTTCAGCTTAAGGGTTCTGATTGAATATATACAAGGATATGGATTATATAACATGCAGACTAAAAAAGAAACAGCGCTCAGTGGCAAATACTGATTTCAATAAAATAGCATGTGGGAAGGACTCATTTTTCAGGAAAGGCAATACCATAAAGGAGCTCAACCCCAACAAATGCCAATTGAAGATATTACAGTGGTGCCATGCAGACAGGAACTCCATATAAAGTACACATTTTACGTCATTCTATGTTGGTTAAACAATTTGACACTGTTTTTCATATCTTATGTTTTAAAATTGAAACTAATTAAACTATGAAGGCTTGTTATAAATACATGCAATACACATTCAATTATGCATTTTAATGCTTTTATATTTTTAGACACTTGCTAATCCCTTAATTACATTCTTAAAAATGTTTAGTCCATTCTTATGTATTATGAACCAACTTTGCTGTAACCCTCAACTCTCAGATTTCCAGATTCCTAGTCATCTACTAGAATGATATAATTTGTCTTAGCTCTGTTGAACGACAAGATGAATGACTGCAAACTCATCATTACTCATTAATTCCTTGTTATTCAAGTCACTTAACCTCATAGGGATGATGCATTTGGGGATGAACCTTTTGAAATTGATAAGAAAGCTGTAGGTGTTAAGAACCATGACTAGCTCAGATGGAGTACTGAGAATATTGTCATTTGGACAGGTAATAGAGCGAAGGAAATACAAGAATCTTATTGCCCAAAATCTTATTACAGTCATACCACTATGTTTTTTTTAGGGTGTATATATTTGTTCGCAAGTGTAGGGATACACATGTGACAGATTTGGAGTCAGCCACAGATGATGTGAAGCTTCTGGGAAGCTGATAGATTATGTCCTTGCACTGGGCAAGGAACAAATGTCCACAAAATGTCCACACAGCCTCTGTGTGTGTTGATTTATAGCATTCAAAATCTGTACTGCATTGCATATTTATTTATATACACACATCACAAAAACATTCCCCAGGCTGTATGTGCTGAAAAAAGCACAAAGAAAGGTTGTGCATTTCTGAAAATTTTGTGTAATTTTCAGAAAGACTGTGTCTACAGAGCTTGACCTCTAATTGTAAAAGGCAGATAAAAGCTGGGATGGGAAATGGAGGGACTGGCCAAGATCAGAGCAAATTAGCGACACTGTGAGGGTATGCTCTGGTTTAACACCAGCTGGCAAGTAAGTATCTTGCAGCCCCTCACTCACTCCCCTGCAGTAGGGGGTGGGGGGGAGGGCAGGGAGACCCAGAAGGTGAGAAGGCTCCAGGGTTGAGATAAAGACAGTTTAATAGGGAAAGCAAGAGCCACGCGCTGCGAGCAAAGGAAAACAAGGAATTAATTCACCACTTCCCATGGGCAGGCAGGTGTTCAGCCACCTCCAGAACAGCAGAGCTCCACCATGTGTTACTTGGGAAGAGAAATGCCATCACTCCAAATACCCCCACTCTTCCTTCTTCTTCTCCCACTTTTTATGGCTGAGCATGACACTATAAGGTATAGGTCATACTGCATATCTCTTTGGACAGTTGTGGCCAGCTGTCCCAGCTGTGTCCCCTCCCAGCTTCTTGTGTGCCCCCGGTCTCCTCCCTGGTGAGACAGTGTGAGAAAAGGCCTTGAGGCTGTATAAGCACTGCTCAGCAGTAACTAAAACATCCCAGTGTTATCAACAGTGTTTCCAGCATAAATCCCAAGCATAGCCCCACACTATCTACTGCAAAGCAAATCAACTCTACCCCAGCCAAAACCAGCACAGAGTAGAACTAGGATTATATGAATTCCAATCCAGTCTGTCATTTAAGACCTGGAGTTGTACTAACAGCAGGCACCAAAATAAAATTTGTAATATCAGATTTTCCTGCTAGTTTTCAGAGAGAAACAGGCCCACTCAGAGGGAGATCTAACCACCCCCCAACCAGTAGATGCACCACTGCCTCAAGGCAGCCATCACTCAGTTGTGTAAAGTGGGAGCCATATCCCAAATCTGTCCTTACGCGTGCCAGTTATATACCTCAAGAGTATATGTCCTTAAAACCTGACTATTCCTTACAGAACAGCACAGAAAAGCACACAGTTACAAACTTGAGAAGTATGAGTATGTTAATAACTAGTCAAGTAATTGTTTAGCATATTCTTCACACATTGTTACTTATGTTTTCCCACAGCTTATGTGTTTTTTTTATGTTACTTATGTTTTCCCACAGCTAGTACAAACTGAAGGTGGATGAAAGCTTCTAGCACTTTCCTTTTTTTGGGGGTTGATTCTGGTCAGAATACATGTGGATTTGGGCTAGGTGATTTCTTTTCAGCTGGCCTGCTACTTAGAAACTCCATTGATTCACAAATACATTTTATGCATCTTTACACACTGGTAATAAAACGTTGTCTAATAAATTTTAATTTCTTCTCTCTAAAAGAGAAGAAATTAACCATAATACCAGAAAATCCTACCTCCATGTATTGATTTGAGTTCAGCAATACTTCACAACACAAAAGCCCATACACCCACAGACTCAGCAGATGCCAACGTAATCAATTCTGGGCTGTAATAGGAGGGTGCCCTCAAGAACCAGTAAGTGGTTTTGTTCATTTACTCTTTTGTCCCTTCGAAAAATTAAGTCTCTTTCACCCTGGAAGATTTATTGAGCACTTGAAGGAAGAATGGATGTTTTATGCATGATAAGATGGTTTTCCAAAGAATGTGGTTCATTTATTCATGTCAACAGAAATCTAAGATAAAATTACAGTGTTAAATTATGCATAGTTTATATATAAATTGTGTGCTACTAAATGTGTGCTAACGGGAACAAGTACTTTTTGCTCTGTGGGAATGGAAGTTGCACATCAATGTTTTTCCCAAAGCTTCAGACATGTTTTGTCTGACATGTCCACTGTATCTTTAGCTTTTTAAGATAAATGAAATATTTGTCAGTTGATTTCTTCATTGTATTAAGGTACATAATGCAAGTACTACTAGCACACAATTAATTACATCTCTACTTAATTATTCTTCATCATTTTTCCCTTCAAGAATTTTATGTGCAGCACTGAAATAGCACATATGCTAATACATAACAAAGGACATTCATTATCTACACCTTTTATAACCACATTGCAAATATCTACTACACAACCTGTATGGTTTTAGGTACCTGTTGTAGCATTTGAACACCAGAGAGCAATTCAAACCTCTTGTTGCCTTGGGCTGTGTCTTGTACAGACAATGGAGTGAAGTAGCTGCAATACCTACTCTCCTCTGACCAGTTGCTCCCTTACACGGATGAGCCACAGTCATGCCGTAAAATATTCCAGGTGCACCAGAGATGCTCTCACTATGGTCACTTGTTAGCAACTGAATAGGAATTATTAATGTAGTGCATTTTCATATAAATACTTCTTTTAATTTTGGGTTAAAGAGTTTATTTTTTCCACTTGGTTTACGTAAGTTGCCATAGGACAGATCCAAGCAAAAATTGGAAGGTGTACTATAAACTGTTTTTTTCACTGAAAAGTGAAGAGCAGGTTCAAGACCACCTGATGAAACTGAATAGCCACAAGTCTGTGGGGCTTGATGAGATGCATCCCAGGGTCCTGAGGGGAGTGATTGATGCTATTAAGACATATTTGGAAAACCCTGGCAGTCAGGTGAAGTGCTCAGTGACTGGAAAAAGAGAAACATGATTCCTATTTAAAAAAGGGGAGAAAGGACAACCCAGGGAAGAACATACCAGAGACCTTCCCCTTCCTGGAAAGACTGTGGAGCAGATATTCATGGAAAAATGTTAAGCACATACAATACAAGGAGATGACCCAAGACAGCCAATATGGCTTCACTGAGGGCAAATCATGCCTGACCAATGTGGTGGCCTTCCATGATGGAGTGACAGTAACAGTTGACAAACAAAGATTGACAGATGTCAATTACCTAGACTCCCATAAGCTGGTCCCACATGACATCCTTATCTCCAAACTGAAAACATAGATTTGACGTATAGAATATTCAGTGCATAAGGAATTGGCTGGATGGATGCAGCCAGAGTTGTAGTAAGTGCTCTTATGTCCAGGTGGACGCTGGTGATGAGTTGTGTCCCTCAGGAGCCTGTCTTGGTACCAGGGCCCTTTAATACCTTTATCAATGACACTGTCAGTGGGATTGAGTGCACCCCAACAAGTCTGCAGAACCCGTGAAGCTGAATGGTGCAGTTGGCACAACAGAAAGAAGAGATCATATCCAGGTGGGCAAACTTGAGAAGTGAGCCCATAGGAACCTCAAGTTCAACAAATCCAGGTGCAAAGTGCTGCACCTGGGTCAAGGCAATGCCAGATGTGAGTCCAGACTGGGAGAAGAATTTTTTGAGAACAACTGAGCTGAGAAGGACTTAGAGAGTTCACTTGCAGCCCAGAAGGCAAATGGTATCCTGGGCTGTATTAAAAGAGGGGTAGCCAGCAAATCAAGGCAGGTGATTATCCCCCTGCACTCTGCCCTCATGGGACCCAAAGTGGAGCGCTGTGTTCAGGTATACAGTCTTAGCATAAGAAAGATGTGGACCTGTCAGATAGAGTCCATGAAAATGGTCAGAGGACTGAAGCATCTCTCCTACAAAGGCTGAGAGAACTCAGGTTGTTCAGCCTGGAGAAGAGAAGGTTCTGGCAAGAGCTCATTGAGGCCTTCCAATACCTAAAGGGTAAAAAGAGCAATGTCTTGTATGAGCATATTAGGGATAGGACACGTAGTAAATGGTTGTAAACTAAAAAATTAGATTTAGATTAGAGCTTAGGAAGAAATTCTTTATTTTGAGGGTGGTCAGGCACTGGAACAGGTTGCCCAAAGATACTGTGTATGCCCCATCCCTGGAAGTGTTAAAGGCCAGCCTAGATGGGGCTCTGAGCAATGTGATCTAGTGGGTGTCATCTTGCCCTTGACAGGGAGTTTGGAATTAGATGATCTCTTCCAACCCAAACCATTCTATGCAAAGGGGCATTTCCAGAGAGTGAAACAGCTGTTACCAACATCTGGGTAAGTACACTAGATGTCTTACAGGGCAAAGGTTATTTTGGACTAGCTCTAATATTGAAGGAATGGCTGCAGACATCAGTATTAATGAGACCTTAACTAAGACTCACCCACTCTTTTGCAACAGAGGCATTCTGGAATAAGTATGAAAAAGTAATACAGCACAGAGATACTCAAAGGGCTGCAGAAGTTGAGCCAGGATTTCTTGAGGACTCCTGAATCATTATTTGTACAGGATCATGCAAAGACTCTTCCAATCTTTTTGTGGTCTCATGAAAAGTCTAATCATAGATACCATGAAAACTTTTCCATTTCATGAAATATCAAAAATGTTCTATTTTGGACATTTGGTTGACTCAGTGTTACTAGCTTTCCTTTACTCTCCTCCTTTTTTCCCTGCCCTCTCCATTTAACAGAATCCAATAATTCTTTGTGTAAATGGACGTACTTTGATATTTTAATCAGAATTAATTGCATCTGGATTGCTATCAGTTTCTCAAACTCTCAGGAATTTGCAAAAATTAGCTTATGTTGAAATGTGAGACCAACAAAATGATATTCTAGAGGAATATGGACTAAACACTGGCTAAATTATGTCAAAATGTCAAGATGTCAAAAGTTTCAGAAAACAGAGCACAGAGAACAATGAAGATTTCAAAGTGCACCTGCTTTGCAAGCAAAGTGCAATGGCTCCATGAGGTGAACACCAAGGTCAAAATTTTCATCTGAGGTGATAAAATCTGGAATTTCCAGACTTGGAAACTACCTTCAGCCAAACACTTATGTGGAGGAGGGGATGCTTCAAAACAATTTGTATTGTCTGTGAATGGTTATAGTGTGAAAAACAAAGACACACACTGAGCCGTCAGTTTTGATATAAGCATATTATGTTTAGGTTTCATTACATCATTTACACCATGAGTTTAAATCATGTTGTGTTTGCTCAAAGCTCCTCTTGATGTCCACAATTTTGCAGTAAAAGATACAGTTATTAAGGCACTCTTGTTATTATTATTTGAATGATTGCAGTTAACATGGAAATGCTTGTATCTCCCTGTTCTGTTTGGCATCTATAAAATCCTCCATGCATGGAATAGTCCATTACTATATAAAAGAAAAACTCTTAAGAGGTTCACTGCTTCATGTTCTCTTCTGCCAGTGACCGTTTTCCTTAAACTCAGTATATTAAATGCTTTCTCAACTTACACTTGTGCCCTGAGGAAAGCTCCACTAAAAATAATTGTGTTTATAAACCTAGTGACAGATGTCGGGAATTTATCTCCTTACCATGGCAGGACACGCCCCCTCTATTCTCCAGATGGGGGATTAGCTGGGAAGAAGGAGGGACAGACATCGAGCTACAATGTTTTCTCACTATCTCCCTTAAGAGTTTCGGCTGAAACAAAGGAGGAGATGCAGAAAAGGACAGCAGCTCTGCCGTTTGAGGCTCGGAGTTACGGTGCCGCGGGACAAGGGGGACCGTAGGGACAAGGGACGACTCCACACCGGAATGACCCGCCCGGGGAAGGCGCCAGCGCCGGCCCGCCCGTTACCCGCCCCCGCCGCGCCCCGCCCGGCCCGGCCCCGCACGCGCCTCAGACGGAAGCAGCCGCCCCTTTCCGGGAACCGGGCCCGGCCGTGGCCCCCCCACCCCGCCCCGCTCCGCTCCGCTCCGCCGGCACTGCGCCTGCGCACCTCGGCGCCTGACAGCGCCCTCCGCCCTCGGGGCGGGGACGGCGGGGCCGCACCCGGTGACGACGCTGCGGCCCCTGCGGCGGCGCTCCCGGCCCCGCCCCACCCCGGGCGGGCCCGCCCTCCGCCCCGGGCCGCGCGCGCGCCGCCGGCCGTGCGCGCGGAGGCGGCGCCAGGGCCTCACCTCGCGCGCTCCGCCCCTCCCCGCGCGCTCCTCGAGCGGGCAGCGGTGCGCGCGCCGCCGGCAGCACCGCCGCAGGTGAGATGGGGGCGCGCGGCCGGGCCGGACCGGGCCAGACCAGACCAGATCAGACCAGACCAGGGTGAAGCCGCCGCCACTGCGGCCGCCGGGGCTGGGGCCGGGGGGACCGCAAGGACCCGGCTCCGCCCGCGTCGGGGGAGCTCTCCGGTGTGGGGGAAGCTGCCGTGCGGGCGGGGGCTTCCGGCGGCTCCTTACTCGCCGCTCTGCGCCTCCCGGGAATTAGCGTCGGGGTGCGGCTGCCGCCTCGCCGTCCCCGGCTGGCGGTGTGCGCCTGGCGGCCCCACCCCGGGGTATTGGGGACGGGCGGGCGGCGCCCCGAACCTCCTGCAGGGGCCTGGTGGCCGCTCCCTGAAGGTTACGGGCGTCGACCTTGGCGACCTCCGGCCGCAGCCCGCCCGGGCGCGGGAACAGCGGGGAGGGGGCGGTGGGGCCGCGGCGGGGTCCGGCCGCCTGTTGCGGCGGGGGGCGGGTGCGGCTTCCCGGGGCTGCGGGGCGCCGGCGGGCGCCGCCCGTACCTGCGGAGGGCGGGGCGCGGCCGCACCCTGAACAAAAGGGCCGCGCCCCGGGGCTGGCGGGGAAGGGGTTCGGGGCGCTCGCCCGGCTGGACCGGGCGGCGGCGATTTCTGCCCCGGCTGGGTGCCGGAGACCCTGTGCGTGTGTGTGGCCGCTGCGGTTTCTAGGGTGAGTAAGAACAGGGCTTCTGTAACATTTAATAGCTACCCGCTTTCATGTGCTGGGCTTTTCTGTAGTCACTGATAACTAGATCTTGTGTTTGCTTGTGACACAAGGAAGAAGTACGAAGTATGCTATTAAGTTCCCCAAATGAAAGAGCCTTTCGATGCTCACCTATTTGGTTAGGCATGCGATTTGGTGTTTGCTGTTGGGTTTCTTTTAAATGGAAGTTAATAGCTTCAGCTCCTCCTTAATTGAGTCTTTAAAATGAAAATGTTAAGTGGGCCATAGGTATCCCGAGAGCCACCTGAAGAGCGATCTGTGTGTTTGTTTTGTAGCATCCCCAAACGGTCCTGGCAGGAAGACTGCCAAAATGTTTTTATTTCATACTCAAAATGACCCTGATATTTTGTTTCATGCTTGCATTTCCAGTTCTTATTGGAAAGAGACTTGCATTCTGCACTGCAAAACACTACACTTCCGTAAGTCCAAGCAATATGTGCCTCTGCTTGGCATTTCAGTTCACATACAGTTTTATGTTCAGATCTCTCCATAACCTATCAGTTGTTCTTTGTCTTTTCCACTGAAAGTTAAACTGAAAAGAGAGGAGCTCCTGAGAGAGGGGCTGCACTGGGAGAAGATCCTGCTCTTCTGTTAGTTTTAAGAGTAATTAGTAGTGATTATACCTGGATTTTTAATTAAAAATCCACTTCTTTTTGGCTGATTTGTTAATCTAATAGCATGTACCTCAACATTTAAGTCCTGAGAAACTGTGAGTATTCTTAATAGAGTGAAGAATAATTGCTTGATATGTCAATCTCTGATGTAGATTTAAATCCTTCACTCTGTGCTTGCATGACAGTTTGTCAAATGTTTTTTTGTGGAAGCCTCTAAATGGTGGAAATTTGAGAAATTGATAGTGCTAGTCATGTTTACCCTTTATTCTTTTCTACAGAAATAGGAGAATATGACATAGTGTTGCACAAAAATATCAAAAAAAGCCTTCAGTCCACTGCATGAGAAGTCAGATGTGAGGTTAAATAAGCTGTGTTGCTGGATAGTGAGTATACTACTCCACTATTGCAAATTCCTTGATCTCAGTCTTTCCTTTTTAGTGCTCTTTCGAATTTGAGTGAGGGAAAGATTACAGACATCCTAAGGTGAAGTATTTTGAGTTGAGTGTTCTTTGACATTGTTGTAATAATGTTGTCTTTTTTTTTTTTTTGGACCTTAAGGAATCTTTAGCAATGAAAGTGAAAACTGGAATGTGTCCTAGCTGTGTGTCCTTTGTAAACTCTGTCACCTGTGGTCACGTACTCTTAGATAAATAACCCATAGAAATAGTAGCCTAGTGAGGGGAAGGGATGGGCTTGGGGAAGTGGGGCAGGGAGAGATGTGGCTGTGAGGATAAGGCAGTGCTGGATAAAGGTGACCAAGGAGGAGCACAAGACTGTTAAATAAGTGTAGTTGGAGAACTTGCAGTGGTCCATATGTGTTCTGTATTCAGACTGACTTCTAGTTCCCATAAGAACAGTTGTGTTCTTAGCCTCAGTTACTACTAAGTCATGCACCAATATCCCTGTATCTACTTTTTCTGAGGGATTACCCTGAAACAAAGGTGTTCCATCTAAGAAGTGGTTTTGCTCCTGTTAAATTTCAAGTGTATCTGATTTGGAAGAAGATAATTGATGAGGCAAAAGATGCTGCTGTCTTAGAAACTGATATATGGCAGTCTCAGATATCAAAGGATACTGTAGATACAGTGTCTTATGTGAAAAGTTGTTTAGGCACTTCATTTCAGCCAACTGACAACAGCATTTTTTTTGCTGCAGTTTTACAACTGAAGAAGAAATAATTATATGAGAAAAATCTTTTAACTTTGTGATTAGATTTGGCTGCTTTGCTGTCCTAGCAAGTAGTATAGGATGTAGTGGTCCTGGGAATCAGTGGCTGATGTCTTCTAGACAGGGAACACCCCACTCCCTTGAAAGTGCTTATAGCCAGCTTCCAGTAAACTTCTAATGGCTCCAAGCTATGGAAATTACTTTGCATCTAAATTGAAATCTGTTTTATGTGAACAAGGTAGTTTGGTAGGCTAGTGACAGCATTCTTGTGAACATATTGTAGGCTGCCTGCCTCAAACACACAATTACAGGACAACTGTGTTAAGCTTCCTTTCTACCTTAGGAAGAATTTATGTGAGGAACCAAGTAAATAGAACAGTTCGTATTATGTATGTCCACTAAATGTTCTGCAAATTTTGCATTTTATAACTTGCTAAGTAGGGAAGAAACTGTTACATTTTATTAGTCTGTTGCAGTACTTAAAATCAGCTCTCAGGGTAGTTATAAAAAGTTATTTTTAAGGCTTACTGTCTGCAGAATCTGAAAATGGTCATAGTCATTGTGGATATAAATAACTTAGAGTTGCTTTATAGCAAATGTACCTTGCAGACCAGGGGACTATTGAATCCTGTTTTGCTACTCGTCCTGTTTTCTTAACTATTGTGAGTCAGAGCACCTAAAGCCCAAGGATTTATCAGTGGTTACAACTGCTTGTTGAATCCCTATGGTAGTTGTGCAAATCATAATCATCAGGTTAGGCTTATAGGTTAGAGCTTTAGGGACTCTTTACAGCAGAAAAAAAAAATCTGTGGTTCCCGTAGAAAAAACAGTATGAGATTGAAAGGTAGGAATAAGTTGGAAAGAAATGTAGTGTAGATTAGGTAATGCTGCCTTAGAATGAACCAGTGAGAGAATGCATCGCCTTTGCCCAGAGGAGGGGCTTAGTATTTACTAGTCATATTTTGTTTGGGATTCAGTTTGTCTCTGTCAAAATTTCCAACACCTTTGGGACAATAGATTGGCAACACTGAAGTGTCCAGGCTTTGCACAGAGGGGTGATAATGGAGAAAGGTGTGTTGAAGATGTTAAATGACATGGGCAGTTACTACAGAGAATTCAAAGTAAGCTATGCTGTAATCAGTTTGTAACGGAGAGGAGCCAAGAACGTAAAGAAGGTAGAACAAACAAGAGATGTAGAATTGGTTGCATGGTAACTCAGCAGTTGTTACTTTAGTGGAATTGATGATGCTTATTTTGTGATGTTGGCTCCTTAGTTGAAGTAATTATAATGTACATTGAATTCCTACCAGTAAAGTTCACGCATCGTATATATGCATAATGCATTGTATTTTTCTCTATAATAGTGTGTTTACATCATTTGATGCAAGAGTGTGGAAATGTCTGTTGCAGTGGCCCACAAGGTTTCATTAAAAATTGGCATGTAAATATACTGTACCAGCAAACAAGTATTTCTGCAAATTATGGAAAATGCTATTTATGAAGGTGCTTTACACCTGTGCTTAGTAGGTAGGCAGTAGGGATCAGCCATGCATTCAGGCCTTGGTACCTGTTTCATCTTATGGTCTGAAACACTAATTTAATAGCCTTCTGTACTACTGTAAGACTTGATCTTTAACTCCGATCCTTGTTTCTGAGAGTCTGAGAATGCTGTATGCATAGCACCTACATACAGGCAGCCAGAAATGTTTTTGTCAACATGAAATAGATTGCAGTAAACATGGAAGTCTTGCAAAAATGAAACATCTGTGAAGAAAGTAAAAAGCCAACTATGTGTGGAACAGTCCATCTCTTTACTAGTACTCCCATTCAAGCCCGTCAGGCAGTGTAGAGTAAAGGAGGTTTGTCATTTCAAGATGTAGCAGAGTAGTCCTGTTGGTATAGCTGAGTGTCCTGACAAGGCTTTTAACACAGAAGTAGTTAATGCCAGCAACACTTTGCCCTCTGGGATTTATTTCAGATCTCAAAATAGAAGAAATTATACAGACAGGAAAACAATGTTAATGTGCCAGACATTAACATCTGTGGGCATGCTGTGTCAGTCACAAAACCCACACTTGATGGGTGAGGTCATGCAATATGAGATGTTTGAGTAGATGGACCCGAAGGCCTTACTCAAAGCAACTCATCATTAACCATCTGTCCCTGTTACCTTTGGAGATCAAAGTAAGCAAAATCAGTGAATCCAGTCACTGAATCCAAGTGTCTGTGTGTGAAAGAGCTATTTTGGGATGACGCCTCTAAATCATAAAGTTCTTGCACACTTAAACACCTGAATTAATTTTACCTATGTAGTGTAACATGCACATAAGCTTCGTTCCAATCCTCAGAACACTTGTATTTTAAGAAATAACACTGCACACTCATGAGAACTGATTTTTGTAAGGTCAAAATGTATAATGTCCAAATTAAGAGTTCATTGCCATGCTTCAGTGACTGGTCAGTAGAGTCATGACTGGTAGCCTAGTGCAGTTTATCGCAACTTGAGGTCTCTGATTTTTTAATAAATTAACATTTTTTAAGTTGTTACTGATTTGAAAATGAATGTGAAATTTATTTTGCATGATGTAGTTTACATATTGAAGTCAATGATACAGCATGGGCCTTTATGAGTGTGATTTATTAAAGCATCTTTCTTTACTGGTCCAGATTGCATATTTTTTGTCTGTTGCTGATTAGACCTGATGGCTTTGAGGTTCCAGGCTTCATATTCAGTAGAAGGAAAGTATATAATAAATCAGGGAAACTTAACCTAGAAAGAAAGCACTGTGTTCGGGATCCCTTCTCTATACAGTCCAGTATTATCACTCAGAATTTAAGGAGCAGATGCATTAGACTAAGTATCAGAAACTGCTTTCAGTTCAGCAAGTTTACCATCTAAAATGTTACTAAATGGTTAGTATTGTAAGGAAGAAAATATAGCTACAGGTAATATTCATCATTAATTCCAGGTCTTCTGGAACATCTCAGAGTACTCTGTAGGAAGAGACTCACTAATTTGAGATGTGTGAAATGAATGGGAGTACTTGATTGTTTTTCCCTATTTAATGAAGACTGTGTTAAGAAAAATAATGAAAAGTTAAGGTACTGATGAAGAACAAGAAGGCTGCTCATCTGAATTATTAATTTGGTTTACATCAGTTTTTGCACTCAATTTTTTTTAGTGTATAGTGTAACATGAAGGACTTTTAGAAAAAAATCATGATAATAACTTGGATCTTAAGTCATGATTTAAACTTTTTATCCTTGTTCTTCTGCTTTTAGGGGAAAATACTCAGTTTGGACCGCTATATATTCCATATCTTAAATGCCTCTGTGCTTTGGTAAGAAATCCCATCGCAGGCATTGCCAACTGGTTTTTCTTGAGTTGAGAGCATGGGAAGTCATAATTTATAGGTTGATGATGTTGGAGAGGTCAGTAGCTGATTCACAAAATATTTTAGGAAGGCGTGTGTGTGTATACCCATGTAACTGTCTCCCTGTGGATCACTAATTTTGGCCATGTAGTTACTAGTTTACTGATGGGCTTAAAGTGACAATTACATTTAAAGATTGTATAGTGGAGCCACTCACAAAAATGCTGGAATTTCTCGGCTCTTCTTTGCCCCAGAACCAGAGTGAGATATGAAACGTTTCGGTTTGGAATAATTCTGAAACCTTAGGAGGTCTGGAGTTTTGAGAAACTTCTTCACTGTCCTGCCTCTTTAATGTTGTTCATTGGATCTTAATGAGAAAGTTGTTTCTTTTTAGGTAACTTTGTTGAACTTCAGTACATGTTGAACTTCAGTAGAAGAGCATCTTTTTCTAAAAGTTACGTGAAAGTTAAGCTGTATCTGTTGTATTTGCTGTCTTGAGAAGTTTGAATTCTATAGCTCTTGCAGTCAAAGCAGATAGAGGAATGAAGTAAACTAACATAAATATTCTCTGCAAGATGTACGAGTTAGAACTGAGACCATGTTTATAACAAGCAGAGTTTGTGATTTTTTTCAGATTGGAGTATTTTGAAGAGCATTGTAAAAGCAGCCTTAAGATCTAATGATCTTAAGAGTAGCTTGGAAAATATGAGGAAAACAGTCTGTTATTTGAGGAGTAAAGTTAGTGTAATCTTTCTAATAAGTTTTACTACAGTTTTAGGAGAGAAGAGTTTTTTTTACGAGTATGGGGAAAAATATGTTTCTCTGAGGGAAAACTGAAACAGAAACAATCTTGTAGCCAAGTACTAGGACTTCTTTTAAGATAGTATGAACAATGAAGTACAATATGATTAAATATTGAAACCTAACCCAGTCAGAATGTCATAGATGGTCAGGGGTTTGAAGGAGATATTAAAACTGGAACGTAATTCCAGTTTTACTACAAACTAAGACAATTCATACTATCATCTATGAACAACAGGAATGGGTTTTAATAATGCTAAGTTTTCCAGACTTTATGCAGGACTCTGACTGCATGTGCATTAAGGTAAAAGAAATAAACCCCTCAAGGAGAAAAGCAGTAAAATTAGCTTCTGACTCTGTGGTGAACTGATGCTAATACAAGTACTGCCACTGGATTGAAAGCTTGCAAGTGACCAGCTGAAAAGAAGATGTTTTCATAAGTCAGAGGTAGTAAAGGTTTCTTAGGCCAGAGAAAGCCATGCAACATTGAAAAGGTATTAGATCACATACTTCTCACAAGAATTTGAAAGGTTCTGTGTACAGAAAGGAAAGCAGTTCACACTTGGTACTGTTTAACATTGCAACATGTGTTAAATTAGAATTAAATTAGTTAAATGTTGATAAAGATACTGGATTTCACTGTAGACAGACTTCTATAGTAGTTTTTCTGTGGAGAGACTGGCCTTTAAAATAACCTGAGTTTGACCACTGCTGGAATGCCTTTAGCTTTTGCATTCCATGTTAGGTCAGAGGAAGAGAGACTCATTTGAGACCCATCCACCTTAATGGTGCCTTTTCTGAGAGTCTTTGCCTTTGGAGTATGATTAAAAAACTAATTTTTGTTTATCAGAAGTTTTTGATAGCTGCTTCACTTGGTTCCCCAGATAGACAGAAATGAATGTTATGCTTGCTCCTGTGTTCTGAAATTGATCTATGATTTTAGCATATGTTGCTTTGGAAAGAACGTTTTTTAGATAGCCTGTTCTGCTAAAACTTGGAACTTATGCACATTCTTGTAAAGTCATTTAACAGTTCCAAGTTACTTTGTGCATTGTAAGAGCTGTAAGAATTGAAACAGGAGCAAAAAGCAATTTTTAAGTTTGTGAACATTCAGTTTGAAAATCCCTTCAGTGGTACTGCAAGAAAAGTGTGATCAGTATTTTAAGCAGGAAATGATGAAAACCACCTTGCACTGGCACTTGATGTGAAAATTGTTAAATTGACATGAATGTTAATAATTTCATATTAATTTAATGAACTGAATGCCCTCTGTTTCTAGCCATTGCAAGTTTAATTCCCATAATATATGAAATAGCCATGAAAGTCTAACGTGTATCGTGATTTGCAAGCATATATTGAACTAAAAGACAATTCGTTGCCCAACTGGGTCCTTTGGGTCTATTAGATTAACTTTATCAATTTATCAAATCATATATCTAAGAATTTTAGGATAAATGGCATCTAAAAATGGGGAGAGATCCACCTTACAGTGTTTCAGCTTTATGTGTATTGTATTACTGTGCAATATCAGATCTATAACCACTTGTGTTCTTGAATCACCTACTCAAAAGGTTTTTGTGTATTTGCAAACCAGTCTCATTCAGTGAGTTGTGCCTATGAAATCATTTTTCTCTGAATAAAACAGAAAAATTATGATTTTAGGAGGAGAAATTTGTGCTGCATAGGATATAAACAGGAGACATTACTGGAACAAAATATGGCTGCAAAAGTAATGCTCTTGCAATAATACTACAAAAAAAACCCCACTTGTGCATTTCTAATTAGATGGTAAAACAGATGGCAAAGTCATAAAATGAATGAAGTAACTTATTTTGCTAAGTCAGATTTCACTGAAGAAATTTGCTGCAGCTGCATGGTTCCTTAGAGGAATAAAAGGAAAATTTTGAAGTGCAAAATCCAACATGCTCGTATTTCATTAGGTTCCATTTGGCTGGTGTATTGGTGCAGTCTGCCTGTGGGAGAGAGAATGCTTGCTTGTATTTGTGAAGAAGAGACAGAGAACTTGGTAGTACCTGCTTCTTGCTGTCTCTCGTTAATGCCCTGCATTCAGTCCTGTGTGCTTGTACCATTTGTGCTGTGGCCTTTGATGTAAACGTGCTTGTGCCTGCTGGAGCACTCGTTTCCTGCATCCTTCATTATTAGAAGCTGTTTTATTAGCCTGAGATGTGAAAGATAATGTATTGCAGTATTCCTACTCAGTTTTTGCTGAAACTTCATTCACCTAGGCACTGACTTATGGAAGAAGGCAGTGCCTGCCTTGAAAATGCATTATTTGAAAGCTTAGACTTTTTCTTTGTCAAGAATTTCATAGGAGTGTTACTCAAACAAGGCTCCTGTGTTTGTTCTGTCTGTACTAATACTTGAAAGAATTTAAGGGTGTTCATGTGAGTTTTCACCATAGTACTGTTATGACTGGCTAACAAGGAAAAGTAGTTGTTTGAGCAGGATAAATTCCCTGAGCTATCAGCATCAGAACTTTTCTTGGTGTGACAAGAGAAGCCTGCAAAACAACAAGGCTGCTTCTACCAGATGAAGTCCTAACCTATAGAAGGGATGCTGTCTGCATCCCTTCTATAGATTCCATAAGATTGTTAGGTGCAGTCTGCCATGAGCCTGACGACTATTTTGCTTTGCAGATACCATTTGTTTCTAGATTTCTCTGTCAAGAGTTAGCTTTCCTGCCTGTAGAGCAGTGAAACTGTCTGGGCGCAGTTTTATGTTTAGTCAATATGGATCTTGATTGTCATTCATTCTGGCTGTAAAAATGACCATGCAAATATATGCTGTTTCTAGAAAATGCACATCTGACATTCTGAACTTCTAAAGGAAGACTAGGGTTTTTAACAGTTAAAAAGATAGATGGGTTAGAGGAAAACCTATTTTTTGCAAGAATGTCTTGGAAAGCTACCTTCAGACATTTCTTAAAGAATTTACTTCATCAAGCCAAGTCAACATTTAAATCTTCCTAAAATTTCTATAGTCTATATCAAAGTGTAAATGTACAGGGGCAAAAAGGACACACTAATGTGATTGAGATTGCTTTTGAAATACGATTGACCAAAAACCCCTGAATTTTTGATACTGAATATGCTGTGGACAAGTTTTGAATGCAGTGCTCTTGAACTGCTTTTAGAAGTGCACTGCTGAAGCTCATGCTGCAAGCTCTCAAGCTCTGGCATAGAGCCTTCAAGGAAACTGCATTCTTGTTGCTTTCTAGAACAGCTGGAAGCAGCAGCCCTGTGCAAGTGTCAGCGAAGCCTAGCTTATCATGAATCAAAAGTTAGCTTCCAGATGTGCTTTCTTGTACTTGAAACATAGGATAAAAATGGCTGTATCTTGTATATCTTAGGTGACACTAACTTAAATGTGTCCTTGAAATGTTTCACCGAGTTCTTATTGGAACAGCACTAGTTAAGAACCTGAGCTGTTGATTCTGCATTACTAAAATTCATCCTTGTAGGCTCTATGTTGACTCTTACATTTTGGAGGGGATGGGGGTTGGGAAGAGTGTCTTTGTTCTATATTAAATGCATCTCCCATGAATGTAAATTGACTTTTGATTATGGATAACTGATGTGAGAGGCTCTTCCACAGATGTCCCTCTCATCTGCTTCAGCCTTTCATGGTAAAAAATCAGCTGTAGTACCTTAGTACCTGTTTGTCTGCCTTCCCTCTGAATCCATACAAGTCTGTGGATAGCTTTGACAGGCTAGTGGTCTGTAGTTGTAATTGTTCATTATTCTGTTGTGTCTGCTGCGGCTGTTAATTCTTTCCTCATGGTGTATAATCTTAAAACAATACAAAACAAATGTCTTCTGTTAATATGCTAGATTACAGATCTTCATGTTTATAAATTGAATATGGAAGAAGACATGACCCTTACCCTTTGGGTTAAAGCACTTCAGCACTGTCAGCCTCAGAAAGCTAAGTGCCCTCAATGATTACAATAGCCTGAGAGAGGGCACCAGCCACGTACTGAACTTGTAGAAGCAGACACAGTATTCTAGACTCTTATGTAAATGTGTATATTATCAAAATTATTTCACAGCGTAACTTTAGTCTGTTGAACTATGAAAGCAACCTTTAACCTCGTGTTAACCTTGGTGGTGGGCTTGAGTTTGCTGCTCTTCCTACTCATATTTGGATCAGTCCAGATATGTGGATATGACAGTCTGGTCAGAGAGAGAGAAAGCTAAATAAGCTTTCCCATGAATTGGTCTGGGAAGCTTAAGGGACCTGGAGAGAAAGAATGATAATCAAATGATAAACAATCTGCAGGTGGTGTTTTTAACAAGTTGTTTTTCTCATAAAGAGGGTGTCTTCTTAATTAGCCAATCATGTGACATGTGTTGATTAAATGACCAATCAGGTCCACCTGTGGCAAACCAGTGTATGAAAGAGGAGGTCTGAATAAATGTGGGGCTTCTAGCCTCTTAGCTTTCTGATCTGAATCTCTGTCATCTATTCCTGATTTGGTGGTGACACAGATCTAGATACATTGCAAGTATCTAGAATTCTTCCCAGTGTTTTGTAATAGCCATCACATAACTTGAAAAAAGTGAGATATCTTTAACAGGTGCTGGGCTATGGTTGAGGAGCCCTGGAACACTTGCATTGTTTTGCCACAGTGTTTATAGGCTGGAAGTGTTGTAGTTTTGCTCTCCCTCTGCTCAGCTATGTGTTGTTCTGGGCTGTCTTTGGTACCAGAAGACTTGATTGGGTAACGTATCTGTTCAAAAAACAGTGTAGATTAGTTTTTGTCTGGAGCAATTTCTTAAGTGGTTTATCACCTAATAGTTGCACCAGTGCTATTGGGAGAAAGGACGTGGGAATATCAGACAGAGTGTTGGAGGTTCAGTTTGTATCAGCGTTGCAGGTACACACACTTGGGCTCAAGGGCTGTATGTTTTGTCAGCTGTTTATGTGGACAGTGATGTAGCTGCTTCGTTTTCTTTTCAGTACACTACAGGGTTTGAAATCTTAAGACTTTCATTTTGTTTTAGACTGTTTCTGTTGTTCAGTTTGTCAGGGTTTTCATGTGCTGCTCCATGTGGGTTTCAAGAAATTTTCTTATGAAAGTACTTCCCCAGAAGTCATCTTGCAGGAAGCTGAAGAGGCCTTTTAGTAAGAAAATGCTGAAATGATTACTTAAAGCATAAGAAGTACCTATCTGTTCTCACTTCAGAAAGTGCAGTCTAGTTCATGGTCATGCCCAGAAGTTGGCACTAAGGCCCTGTGGAGCCTCTGGGAGACTCTTGGAAGTCTGTGAACTTGTTTCTTGTGTTTTAGTGACTTCTTGTTGGAGAAATTGCAATTCTTCTGATGACGTCTTAGGACTCTAAAGCTGTGGGCATGTGGGAACTAGTATTCTTTATAACAACACAATGGAATTTATGGGATGGATGGGCCTCTGTTACTGGGTGAAGAGCTCACTGATTGACTTTTCCAGTTTAAGTGCCTGGGTATGGTTATGATTTGAAGTACTTGTCTCAAGGAGCTGGGAAATTCGGGCCTTTTGCCTGAGGAAATTTGCTTCTGCTGAGAGATAGAACTGAAGTCAGTCTTCTACCCTTTACTTTTGTTAGTTTATGTGTAGTCAGTCACCATAGTAAATATGTTCTGTGGGTGTGGGAGGCATAAGCACCTGCTAAGGTGTGCCCTAGAAAGCTTTGGAAAGAAGGATTCTTACGAAACCTTGAATGCAATTTAGGTGCTTGTTAAACTCATGGGAAGCTTCAAAGCTTAATTCCTAGTTCAACGTGTTTATGTCAAAGGATTATTTTCAAGACATAGGGAAATACTTGCTGTGAAAGTTTCTAACTTGTTATGAGGCTGAGTTTCAGGAGGCCTGTTTTGTTATCTAATGAGATTACTCATTACTAAGATAGGTTTGAACATTTGGATTCCTTCTTCTCTTTCTCTAGTCTACTACTTAAAGTTTGTAGTGATTATTTAACATTTGAAATACTTGTTTTACCTGAATAAAATACTGATATTACTGTGTGCAGAGTTTGGATATTGTGCATTGAAACTGTAATAAAACACCATCAGACTTGATGACACAACAATAATGCTGATCTAACTTTTAAAACTTCCTTATTCTCTAGTTCTTAAAGCAGCTGGTATCGTGTTCCATCTGTGTCCTCACATATCCTATCAATCTCTGGGTCATGGAGTGTTTCTGCTGATCTGGTTTGAATGTTGTAATTGGAACCAGATGCTGGGAGGGTTAGATTCTGCTTGCCTGGAGTTGCTTCCCTCCTTTTCCAGGAATGCTTTTGCTGCAGAAATATCTGAATCATTTGTGAGGAGTCTTCCAGATATTTGGCACTTAGTATGCTTGTGCTATTTTCAAACAATGCATTCTCAAGTATACTTTTGCTCTTGTTAACCAAACTGAAACTATGGGACTCAATAAACAATTAAGTAACTGGTTGAATTTGTGATATTTTCACAACAGATAAGATTATATTGCTTCATGGTCCTTGGATGTGAAATATGTTGCCACTTTTCAAAATTCTTGTTCCTGTGCTTTTTCTTAGAAAATTGAATTTGGAACTTGTAGGTCACATAAGGCAACAGAGTTTTGATACACTTCAGGAAATTACAAAACTTTGGAGAATTTTTTAACTCACTTTAGCAAATAATTACCATAGATTTTCACTTCAGTGAAATAAGTTGTGGATTGTGTTTCTAGAGGTGATAAATACTAAGTGTAAAGTGCAGAGTTGTGCAGGCATTAATTTCTTCAAGTAAAAAAAGTTATTTGTTTAGAGCATATGAGTTTCCACTGTAAAATTTTCTTTAATTATTCAGTAAGTAATTGATAATTTTTACCTCTCTGGAAGTATTTTGGTCAAAGCATATTAAGTAGTTCTTAATATTGTGCAGGCAGCTCACATACTGCAGTTAAATTATTCCTGTTCCTTCAAATGTATCAAGTTCTAGCTCTGTTGAACAGAGTAAAGGCGGGTGCAATAATGTATCAGCTAGCAGTTGTAATTGATGCTTATTATATAAAGCAGTCTTCAGGGAAGAAACTTACTCATCTTAAAAGTGAGTGGGTAATGAGGTTAATATGACAGACTTTCAAATCTTTATGTAATCTTCTCTTAAAGGAAAGGAAATGAACTAGGATTTAGTTTTGATGTATTAGTTTTATGTAGGCTATAAAGTTGACAATAAATTGTTTTGCAATTGATGAAAGGCACCAGTATCTCCACTTATTAACTAGAACCAACTATGCTAACTGTACCAGCTATCTGTAAATACAAGCTATGTTTAACTAGACCCCTTCAAACAAATGTCTGCAGCAAATCAAAGTCCGCCTGTTAAGGACAACTGCATATTCACAAGGCCTGCATTCAGCTTTATGCATAGTAGTGAAGAAGATGCCAGCTGAACTTGTGCCTGTAATGATGCGACTTTGGTGTAATGCTTTTCTTTTCCTGGTCTGTTCTCATTTACATTGCATTTACAAGACTCCAAGGAATTAAAATGAAGGGAATAGCTTCTAGACTTCTTTTGGTCACCTTGTCTAAGACAATGAGACTGATCATATGCTCTGTTCTTTGTTAGCTTTTGGCCTCTTGGCCAGTTTTGGGTACATTTTGACAGAGATGTAGGTATCTTGGATATGATTGTTTCTGTACATTTCTTCAGTATTTGGTGCTGGCTAAATATGGGGAATTCTGTACCCTGTGATCCACAGTGAAGGAAAGAAAGCAATCTAAATTGGTTGTCTTTTGGCCTTTTTGGATGGTATGCAGCTGTTCTGTTGGCCACTTTTTTGCTCTCCTTTAGTGTATGAACCTTGGGATTATTGTACTGGGGAGGAATGTAGAGGACAAATGGAATGGATATTAAGGAAACATGCTTTGATTGGTTTGGAGCAAGTTATTCTGTAAGAAAAAGCCAACTGAAGAATAGGACAGCTTAAGAAGAGTCATCTCAGTTGAGTAAGGGATAAAACACATAAGATTTTTTTGCCCATAAGTATATTTTTATCTCCATTCATTTGGCTGAAATAGTAAATAGGAGGACAAAATAAAGACTAATAAAGAGAGACCAAGGATTCCTGCTTTTTGTTTTTTTTCTTTCCTAACTTGTATTTGCAAAATTTTCTCCCTGAAAATATTATCCCTGGAGATCAAAACTGCTTTTTGACCTGGCACCTGATTATCTCTCTTACTCTTCTGGAGCTGGAGGTAACCATTCTGTGTTTGAAGACTTTATGCAGAAGTTAACACAATACTGTGTCTAAATTGCATTACACTATCCAGTTTGCTCCTCTAGTGGGTGGAGCTGCATGTTGTGTTTAAATCCATGGGGGACTAAAGGTAACATTGTAATTTTTGTGCAGACGACCTGTGCGGGCTGTGATATATAAAAGTTTCCGAGAAGTATTGATACAGGTAGAAGCCAATCACTCAAGACAAGCAGCAGCTTTACAACTCCAGGTGGAAGTTCCTTGATGATCTTAATAATGTAAAAATAACTTTAAAAGTTATTTTGCTACCTACTCTTATTTCCTTTGATCAGATTTCTGGACTGTTGGACAAAACACTGTCTTGTCCAATATCACTGATGCTAACATGAATTATAGTTCCTACTCCTGCAGTTCTTAGTTAATCTAATTGCTTGCTAGCCTGACTCAAAAAAAAAAAAAAAATCCTAGCTCCAATTGGAAAACTGCCATTAAATGGAGCACAGAATCATGGGTGTGTTTATCTGCAAGCAGGCAATAAAACAGCTGTAGGAGCTTTGAGAACTGCTTACTTTGTCTGAGCAGTCAGAGATTCATTTGTTTGTGTCTTTATCTGCTCAAATATGTTGGAAAAGGGCAGCTTCCTAGGAGTTTATCTGCAGTAGAGGTGAGGACTGATCCATAGCATGGTGGTTAGACAATGTTCTTGCCCTTCTGAATGAAGACACTGCAATACATTGCTGAGCCAGTTAAGCTTTTGCTTCCATTCCAACTTATTGAACCACATGAAGAACTGTTTAAGAATAAACTTTTGTATGTTACCATCTGAATTGATGTGCTGGGATTTCCAATGGGTGTGGTAAAAAGCTGACTTGTATAAATGGATAATGTAGCTGTTGACAACACTGTGCTTGGCTCTTTGTGAACATCTTTCTTCTGTAGGTGACGTAGGATTTGACTGTAGGATAATCCTGTGTTTATCTTCTGACCTGCAAGTAATTTTGCACTTATTAAGCAAAATTAAGCAATGCCATGGTATGCTTTTTTGAGCTTCATACAGCAGGGTTCTTGCCATAGTCTCTGTCTTTTTTATCGTAATTATAAAGTAGGACAGTTCGGTAACTAGATATGACCCAAATTGAAACTTCTTATAAAAATAAGTCAGGCTACATAAATTACAGGCAGAAAGTCTTTGCATGAAACTTTATCTCAGGTGCTTTACTGTTAAAATTGGAATCTAGGTTCTTCTTTGTTTTTCAAAGCACACTGAAACAGGTAGAATTGTGCCAATAGCTTAGAACTTATCCGTTTCAAGGTCTTTCTTCTCTCTGGCACAATATTTGCTCTGAAGCAGTCTCTTTGGATTAAGTGTTGTTTGCACAGTATCATATTGTATTGTACTTGCATTGCTTGTAACTTATTTCTCTCTCTTTCCACATTGTCTACTACTCAACAGACCTAAGTTTTTGCCATCATTCTATCTTTATTGGCTTGTGAAGAACTTGGAAGTAAACTGACATCCCTGAGCCACTCTCCTTCTCCAAAATGTGGCATAGTTTTTATGACAAGCTTATCTTGAAGATTTCAAGTCTGTGGTAGTGTGAAGTTTTCCTATTTTCAGTATCTTAATGGAATGTCTTTTACTGACAATTATTTGTCAGGATCAAATTGGAAATGGAAATGTTTTGGGTTTTTTATGGGTCAGCTATTGCAGAGAGTACAAAAGTGGTAACTGGTTTGTCACACTGGGACACTACTTGTTAAATTGTAAGTGGAAGTAAAATATGAATTTTCACATTGCTCAATCTACTTAAAGACTGGAGATTAATTTGCAACAAATATTACAGTGAAATATTGCTACTGTGCATTTAAATTTTTTTCAGACTGTAGTATTGTTAGCCCAAACTCACCTGAGTGAGGTCCTGCTGGGTTCATTTGGACTTGTTCCAGTATTGGAGTACTTACTGAAGAATAGTATATTTTCATGCTTGGTAAGCTTAGAGTAGGTCACATCCAGGTGGATATTGTAATTTAGCATTTGCAAACTGAGCTGTTGTCCGTTGATAGTGGAATTCAGATGAATTTTCTTTCTTACTTGTCTGACATACATACTAAGAAGCATGATTTTCAGGATGTCGTTTTCCTTTTAAGAGAAAAGTGCACAAAGAAAAACAATGTAGTAGGTTGAAAGCGTGACTTGGAACTATTTATTTATATATGTTCTTGTACTCCCTCTTGAGTAAAAAGAAAGAAATGGTTCTTTTTAAGCCAAAACAGAAATGTTTGCTGTTTTCCATCTCCTTTTAAAAAGAACTTGTACCATGATACTAGTTGTATTTCTCTGCTATATCTCAGTACTGAGTATAGCACCTTACTTATGCTTATTTTGCTTAGATAATCTTTCCAGGGAAAATAATTTGACTTACTTTTCAGTTGCATTTTCAGAATTCTTTGACAGTGGAATGGGTAGCGGTGCTGATGTGATCTCAAGAGTTTTTCATATAGTTTGGATTTAGCTTGGTAGGCAGATTAGTCCCACTGCTTGCTCACTCCCCCTGCCACTGGTGGGAGGGGGGAGAGAATTGAAAGGGTAAAAGAAAGAAAACTTGTGGGTTGAAATAATGATAACTTAGTAAATATCTTTTAAAAAGGAAAACAAACCCAAGAAAAGTTATTGAAAGAAAATTTGCTTACTGCTAGCTGACCAACGCCCAGCAGTTCCTGAGCAATGGCAGTGTTGACAAACTTCAAACCTCTCTGACAACTTTTATTGCTAGGCTGTGGCATGGTGATATCCCTTTGGTGGTCCAGCCATAGCTCTCCTAGCTGCTTGCTCATCCCCAGCCTGCTTGTTGGCATGGCAGTGTGAGAACCTTGATGGTGTGTATTTATTTTACTTCCATGAAGGATTGGCTTCATCTCCAATGAAGCTTTAGTCATGGTGCTTTTATACTACCTGCATCACTGCTAACAGAGCCTTAGTGCATGGCCTCAAATAGGGTTTTTGATACAAGTTTGAAGAAAGTTGTCGTGCTTCACATTCTGATTGTTTAGGCTGCACAGAAGGGTAATTCATTATGCAGTAGGATGTAATTTTAGTGTGACGTTATCAAATAATCATGATGGCTAAAGGTAACAAGGTAATCATGATAAGTTACTATGCTGCATTATTATCTGGTAGTTATGTAACTGAGCCATGTGAATGTGCTGGTTTTGAGTTTTTAATTAAAACATGAAAATTACATTTGGTTTTCCATTGCTACCATAAAACTTCCTTGTATTTATATATGTAATCTAGGTGTCATTGTCTCTTTTGGAGTTCAGACCTTGTTTTGACCTGAAGTCTGTGGATGAGAGCACATTCTGTCACTGTAGGGGGACTTCCCTGTGTTTTAAGAACTGTGCAAGCATTCACAAATACAGTTTTATTACTATTGAGATAGGCAGAGAATGAAACAAAAGTGTGGGGAAAATAAAGATCCACTAAAACTATAGCACACATGATTTTTTTTAAAGTTAATGGAGTTGCTACTTTTTGTGCTTGTGGTATTCTCATACATTAAACTATCTGAATTAGCTGTCATAGAGCCCCTTGGTGTTGGTGAGATGCAGAGATTTGTGTTTAAACAAGCAGTCACAGGACTGAGACAACTACTCCAAATTTACCAAATAATTACATTTGTAGGCAAGTTGAATCTTTCCACTCTGTCTAAACTAGATTGTTATTTTGGTTTCTGACTTACTGAAACTGGGTATTTTTAGATCTTAAGTTTGCTTGCTTTTCCTGTAAAAGTACTCTAGCTAATCCTTGCTGCTGTATGTTAATGCTTGCCATTTAAACTGGAAATCCCTTCAAAAGTCAGTTTCCTTCCCCTCCAGCTGTCAAATCATGTTTTCTTATATGGTGTTGATTCACTGTGGCTTCCTTTTTCAATTCTTATAGTAAACTATCAAGAATTCTTGACACCTACTGTACGACTAAAAGAAAAGACTGCATACTAAAATGCTGCTTCCAAATGGTGAACGATTTCTTTGCTTAATTAAAAAAAAAAAAAAGAGATGAGCTCAATATAACTTGTGGAATGGTTTCCAGTGAAAGAGCAGGTAGCTTTCACTAAAGCAGAACTGAAATTAAATCATTAAATATGTAGGAATTTGAAAAAAAATCCATTTTATCAGTTCATGTGGGAGAAGGAAAAGAAAACTAACAAAGAAATATTTTTCTTCTAGATTTTTCCATTTGATACCTGTGAATTTTCTGCAATCCAAAGATGGCAGCAAATAAACCTAAAGGACAGAATTCGTTGGCTTTGCACAAAGTCATCATGGTGGGAAGTGGTGGTGTAGGAAAATCTGCTTTAACACTACAGTTTATGTATGATGAGGTAAGAGTCTGTCATAGAAATTATCTCAGGAGGTACCTGCTACATAGTGTTGTTTAAGTTACATTTGTAGAATTATTTTCTGAAAGGGTCTAAATGTAAGTGATGTGGTATGAAATTCAGCAGTGAAGTGTGACAAAAACGTGTTTTGAGATTACTGATTTGCTCTCTAAAGGTACCTGTGAAGGTAAAATTTGGCATTTTTCAGACTTCTCACCTGTTAGATACTCTGTCATATTATTGGAATATTTTTGCATTGATCACTAGACTTAGAACTTGGTTATTATAGCTCAAAGCTTCTTCACTTAGGTGAGTTGCATGACACCTGAAACAGCCAGTTTCTTCCATGTTTTTTGTGCTGGTGTTGAGGACAGGAAAGAAAATCAGTTTCTCTTTTCCTTTTTTTCCAGTGGAAGTCATCCCTTTTTGTTAAAAGTCCGAAGCTAAGCATTCAGTGTACTTTAAAAGTAGATACTAAATTTATCTAAAGTCAAGATTACCTGATTTCATAATAGAATGCAGATAGATGTTGTGCTTGAACCAGAAGAAGTTTGGGCGATGCAAACACTGATGTTTTTGAAATTACCTCTACATTTCCTTGTAATGGCTGAGGAAAGCAAAAACCTAAAAACTGTTTGGGCTGATGAAGAGTCTGCTTTAACTATGAGTTGCTTGAGTACTTCACAGGCCTAAATGCACAATGCTTAGTTATTAGTCACAGTTCTCGTTTCATGTTTGCTATATCCAGATGCACAAACAGAAGCAAGTTTCTTATACAGGCATGATTTTACATCATGAAGGGGTTTTTTTTCTAGTTTGTTGAAGACTATGAGCCCACCAAAGCAGATAGCTACAGGAAAAAGGTGGTTCTGGATGGGGAAGAAGTCCAAATTGATATATTGGATACAGCAGGGCAGGAGGACTATGCTGCAATTAGAGACAACTACTTCCGAAGTGGAGAAGGTTTTCTTTGCGTCTTCTCTATTACAGAGCTGGAATCCTTTGCAGCAACTGCAGACTTCAGGTAAGTTACAAGGCAAGAGAATCACTCTAATTACACTGAGATGATAGAAAGTGATTTTTTTGTGTGTGTGTTTTGTAATTTCCTTTTGGTGGTCCAGACTGGATTGCAGCTCTTACTGTTGTCACATAATGTTTTGAACAGATGCCTTGCCAGGCCTTTGCTATCTGTAGAACTTTAGATGTCTTAGCTGCTGTGTTTTGGAATACCAGAAAGGCTATTGCCACAGAACAGACACACAGCAACATTCAGAAGATAGCTGCCTCACCATGGTCTCAACCACAGACTGCATCATATTAAAACTCTTATGATAGTTATAGAATATTATACGGGTAGGAGTATATTGCAGGTGTTTAATTCCAATTGAGAGAGAAAGCATTTCAATAACTCATTACTGTATTTTTAAAAAAGACAAAAGATAATAGAAAACAGTTTTACCAGTTCAAAGTGTAGTGAAATAGGAAATATTTAAAATAAAATTAAGGAAATAAATATAAAAAGGAGTTATCTGCATCCCATTGAAATTAGTCTTCTTGGAGATGCTCTCACAGTGCAAGTTAGATGCTCTAACTTAATTAGCATTAAGTAGCAGCATATGTTTAATATTTAAGGGAGGAGGAAGAGGTATGGAGAGGGGAGAAAATAAATTTTTCATCTTCTGGTGGTTTTAATTTGTGTTTCTATATATCTGTATTTCTATATTTTGAGAGAGCGAAGAGCAGGTCTTTTTTGTTTGCAGGCTAATGCTGAGTACTGTCAGTCATGGAGGACAGTTTAGTACAGTTCAGTTCCCCTAGAGTGCAAAATAACATATTCAACTGTGTTTAAATCATGACAATGCTTCAAAGTATATAATCTTTGGCCTTAGAAAATGACAATACTGCAATGACAATAGTTTTAAATACTTGAAAACTTGTTTGTTAAAATTTGGGCTTGCTTTCAGTAGAATTGTTCTGGCTCTCATAATGTGGATTTTTTTAAAGTTCTCAATTTCAAACTGGCACCTCATTAATTAGATATTTCTTGTCTAGCCTTCAGAAGGAGCTCAAAGGACAATATGAATATCATCATCTGAATTGCTGTTAGGTTAACTTTTTACGTTTTTGTAAAAATGTAAAAGTTTGTTTGGCATCTGTGGTGGTCTATCCCAGGTACCCACCAAAGCCCCTCTATATCTTCCATGCTCAGCTGGACAGGGAAGAGAAAATACAATGAAAGGCTGATGAGTTTAGGACAGGAAGAGTTCACTTACTGATTGCCATCACAGGTAAAACAGACACTGCTTGGGGAAAGGAATTGAATTTATTGCCAATCAAAATCAGAGCAGAAGAATGAGAAGCAAAACTAGCCTTAAAAATGCCTTCCACTCCACCCCTCCCTCCTTGCTGGGCTCTATCTTCTCCTTCCCAGTGGTGCAGAGAGACAGGAAATGGAGGTTACAATCAGTCCATCACACATTGTTCCTGTGGTTTCATCTTCCTCAGGGAGAGGAGTCCTTCTCTTGCTCCAGTGGAGAGTCTCTCCCATGGGAGACAATTCTCCATCAACTTTTCCACTGTGAGTCCTTCCCACAAGCTGCAGCTCATTAACTACTCTAGCATGGGTGGTTTTCTATGGGCTGCAGTACTTCAGGAACAGACTGCTCCAGTATAAGTCCCCCACAATTCCCGCCTGTAAACCTACTTTAGCATGGATCCCTCTCTTCAGGGCCCCAAAGATCCTTGCCAGGAGCATACCCCAGCATAGGTGTCCTCCATGGACTGCAGAGGAATCCCACCTCTGATGCCTGGAGCACTTCCTCCCCCTTCTCACTGAGCTTAGTATCTACGTAGCTGTTCCTCTCACATATTCTCACTCCTTTCCTCTCTGAGTGCAATTGTATCTGTGCAGTATTACTTTTAAATAAGTTACTTCAGAGGTGTTACTACCTACCATTGGCTTGATCTTGGCCAGCAGTGGGTC
This sequence comes from Agelaius phoeniceus, assembly GCF_051311805.1. NCBI lineage: Eukaryota > Metazoa > Chordata > Aves > Passeriformes > Icteridae > Agelaius > Agelaius phoeniceus. The sequence goes on along the minus strand of NC_135265.1, from coordinate 54,918,600 downwards.
TCTCCCAGAGCCAGCTGGCATTGGCTCTGCCAGTAATGGACATTGGGGAAGCTTCTGGCAGCTTCTCACAGAAGCCACATCTGTAGACCCACCACTAACAAAACCTTGTCACGCTAACCCAGTATAGCATTGCCTGGATAACTAGTGTTAAAAGATACTAGTTTTTACCAGAAGTCTTATTTACACAGGTACTGCCATGATGCACTGAGTTTTCATCTGGTCACCTTCCTGATCCCCTGGCTATTCAAACTACTTTTGGATAGCTGCAGACTCTGTTTAAACATTTGCACTGGTATTTGTGTGGAAGGGGAGAAATGTTGCTTTTTAATTATACCTCATACTAAATGTGGTGTCACAGTCTGCCTCAAGTGCACAGTTAAAAAAAAAATTACGGACTAACTACAATTTCTCAGCTCTGTGAGTAGGCTTCCTGCACAAGACTGCATGCTATTCAGAGCCTTTTGTAATGTGGGCATCCTGCTGTATACCAAATCAAGGCCCATTAGAATATTGATTACTTAACTGTCTTCAACTTCTCTCCCTTCAACTTTAAATTTGGTCTCACCTCAGCCATCAAAAGATATTTATTTCTCTGTGCTTTTTGTCAGTCTTTCAGGAATTGCTCTGTGATAAAGGGCTACATTTCACAACTAACTTTATACTCCTTTTTTCATAGACAAAATACAGAATGTTCTTCTGAGACAACTCTTCTTCCTGATAGTATTAATGCATTTTCAATTAGAAGAAAATTTTCATTATTTTTTTAAGTGTTGAAGGCTTGAGTACCAAACTATTTGTAGTATTGAGTTTTATTTATAGTTTTAAACTTGTAATCTTAGCAGTTAAAAAGGTAGCAGGTTGTCCTTAAAAATCTAATGTATATACAGTTGTGTCTGTACACAGGTACGTGTACAGACATACCTGTATATATTCAAATTAAGATGTCTGGAGAAATTGAATATAATTGACTTGAGAAAGATTCCTGAAAGGAAGAGATTTTCTCTTGATGTGCTATGGACCATTTCATCAGCTTTAAAATGACACATTTTGTTAGGAAAGAATCAGCTGTTAATCTGAAGCTTGGATAGCTTAAAAATGACCATCAAAAACAGTAACGTAATGGTAGATGCTCGCAAATAACACTGTTCATGGAAATTAATTATTAATACAAATTATCACCTAAACCAGTCCTGTTCTATTTTTTTCATTTTCTACTGACTCAACTGCTTTCTTCCTCAAGGACTAGCTGTCTGTCTCTGTCTTCATTCTGTAAAATGTCATAATGAGGTTTAAGACTTTCCTGTTATATAAACTACATAATAGGAATAAGTGGCTTTTCACTGTAAGATATGAAAGTATTTAGTCTGAGTTCTTCTTTATGTGTTCTAAGAATGGTACTCTATGCAAAGCTTAATTTTTTTCCTTTTTTTTTTCTTCTTCTCCAGGGAGCAAATCTTAAGAGTAAAAGAAGATGAGAATGTTCCTTTTTTGCTAGTTGGTAATAAATCAGATTTGGAAGATAAAAGGCAAGTTTCTGTAGAGGAAGCAAAAAACAGAGCTGATCAGTGGAATGTTAATTATGTGGAAACTTCTGCAAAAACACGAGCTAACGTTGACAAGGTAATAACTGGCCTCTTAATCTGTTCATCAGTTTTTATTTTATCCTTCTTTTTCATGCATCATACTCCTTATGTTCTTAATTTTAGCAATAATTTTGTGGAATTTTAATCAAATACTTCTCTTCCTTAGCTTGCCAGGAGTGCATGACTAGGTGACTCCTTGTAGAACAGTGAAAATGTTAGGCGTAACACATTTATCCCATTCTAAACTGCAAGGAATCATTATTATCCAAGACATATAAGACATTATAAAATTTTCTTGGGTCAGCTCTTCTGGCCCAGACTTCATACTGCATTTTCTGTAACTAGAGGAGAGTCTGCTTCTGAACAGTGAAGAATACTTCCTGATCCTCATTATAAAAGCTAATAAGGGGGAGGGATTTGAGCCTTCCCCTACCCTCATTTAACCATCTGCCTCTTTGTATGTTGTTTTGATGAAGACTGGATGAACCCAAAAAGCTATGAAAAGCCCAAAAATGCCTCATGAGTTTTCAGAGATAAAACCTGGTTCAGAACCTCATAAGTTAAAAAGAATACTTTTCTCCAAGAAAAGAAAATCCTGCTTAGTTGCAAGAGCTTCAGCAAGAATGCAAGGTCTTGCAATTCAGAATAACTGTCAGCCTTGCAGACTGTAAGAGTCACAGTTGTGTGGCAAAAGAAATAAGTAGGTTTAATGCAATGTGCCAGCCTTTCAGAGCTGTTGACAAAGTTGATCCCCCCTTGAATCACAGGTTTGTGCTGGAAGGAACCTTAAAGATAATCTAGTTCCAACTGCCCTGCCATGGGCAGGGATACCAACCATTTGATCGGGTTACTGAAGGCCCCATCCAACCAGGCCTTGAACAATTCCAGAGTTAGGGCATCCACAACTTCTCTGGGCAACCCTTTCCAGTGCCTCACTGCCCTCACAGTAAAGAATTTTTTTACAATTAATCATTTAAATCTCTCCCCTTTTAGTTCAAAATTGTTCCCACAAGGGTCTTACCACAAGCTGCCCACATGAAAAGATGCTTTCTGTCTTTTTTTATACACCTTCTTTAAGAACTGAAAGGCTGCAGTAAGGTCTTCCTGGAGCATTCTCTTCTTCAGTATGAACAACACCAGCTTTCTTAGCTTGTCTTCATAGCAGAGCTGCTCCAGCCCACTGAGCATCTTTGTGGCCTCCTCTGGACCCACTCCAAGAGATTCATGTTTTTTCTTGTGCTGAGGACCCCAGACCTGAGCACAGCACTGCAGGTGGGGTCTCATGAGAGAGTAGAAGGGGACAATCACCTACCTTGACCTGTTGGCCAATCCTCTTTTACTGCAACCCAGGATACCGCTGGGCTGTGAGTGCACATTGCCAGGTCATGACCAGCTTTTTATCCATGAAAGCCCACAAGTCCTTGTCTATAAGGCTACTCTCAACAAGTTCATCTCCCAGTCTGTACTGATGTCTGGGTTTGCCCTGATCCAGATGTGCATCTTGAATTTGGTGAAAAATTCTCTAATGTAAATCCATATATATGAGCTGTCAATTGCAGCAGGAGAGCTGTAATGCAAATTCTCTTTTGCAATAACTGTTGGTTGTGTCCTGTCAGTTATCTTACTGAAGAAACTGATTTTTCAGTACTATAGTGATTTACCCTACAGAACAGCAAAGAGTTCTTAATCAAGTACAGCAGAACTCATCCTCATTGTTGAATAAAGCCCTAATTTTTTTGTTGTTATAAAAACTAACACATCTTTTAGTTTTGGTATATAACTGCAGTTAACAGCCATCTATTACAGTTGTAAAAATCCAGTTCTTCAAATCCACTTCATTATAGTTTAGCAGCTGGGGAAAAAAAGTGCATATAATATATATTTTCAGTAGCTCTTGGATCAATAGCCTTTGCACATACATGGAGCTGATGGCATAATGGATCCACATATTAGCATGTGTAATATAGATTTGTGGTTTGGCAGGCCATAAATGAGACCTTTTTGGCACCAGTGAATACTGTGTATTCTTAGTTGCTTGAAGCATATGAAGTTTTGGAGTTTGCTACACAAGCTTGGGGTTACTATTGTAATCTGGTCTCTCTGAATTCCAGAATAATGATTTTACTCACTTGAAAAAACACAGCCAGCCTCCACTCATTTTGGCAAAGGTGACCCACTAAACATTTTCTCAGAAGGTTATGTATCCCAGACAGCTAAATAGTGTTGTACAGTTATCAGTACTTAAGCAAGCTGACAGTTGCATCTTGCCATTAGCACAGATTTAAATACAAGCAACTTAGCACACATTTAAAAATCTAAAGGCAATCTCATTTCTTGATGGAAATGTTTAGTTCCATTGATTTTCTTTGGATTTGATGTGATGAAGGTTGATTCTTTTCCTGCAGTGTAATAAAAACCTACTGAGCTCTGTAGAGGAGCTTTTCAGCCCATGCGCTGTCCATGTTTCACAGAAATGGATCAAATCCCTTGACATAGATGTATTGCTTAGTTCAAATTTCAAAGTATCACAGACTATTCCGAGTTGGAAGGGACCCACAAGAATCATTGAGTCCAACCCTTAGATGAATGACCCATATATGGATCAAACCCATGACCTTGGTGTTATTAACATCATGCTCTGACCAACTGAGTTCATCTCAGGGCTGAAAAGGGAACCCTAGAGCATTTGGTATTCCCAGGTAGTCTCCCATTCAAGTACTAGCCAGGCCTGATCCTGTGTAGCTTCCAAGTCAGATGAGATTCAGCATTCTCAGGCTGATAGGGTATCTAAAGACTCTCTCCTGAGAGAAAAGTTTCTGAATTGCTTAGCTGATTTCCTACAGTAAAATTATAAAGATGTATACATACTGTTTGCTGTAACATTCTGTAAATCAAGTAAGGATCTGCTGTTGAAATTAGTAAAGTAGCTTTAAGTAGTCCTATCATAAAGCTTTAACTGTCTGTCAGTAGAATCTCTCTTACCTGAGTCAGTGGTGTATCTCCAACTTTGTCCTAAACCATTTGATGAAAGTGAACTTTGTGTACTTTAAGATTGTAATATGGTAGCTGCAGCTGAGATTCTGATGTAAGAAATTGTATTGGTATTACAAATATTTCCGGGCAGGACGTGCCTTGGCTTGTCTGGCCCCAGCGGCTGAACCAAATAGCGGCAACTGTGGTGTTTCATCCCAGAGACATTTTTGGCTACCTGTAGGTTGCAGCTGGGCACGTGGAGACTAATCCAGACATGCCGGGGCTCCAGTGGCGGTGGGGTGGAGCTTCCTCTCAGGTTTCCCTCTGCCAGAGAAGCTTTAAGGGTGGTAGTGAATGAAAGGAGTTGGTTCTGCTGGAGGGTTTTGATCCAGAGCTTTTATTCTGGCCCACAGGCCTCTGAATCCAGCAACGCCTCCAACCAAACTCCCGGACCGGACCATGTGGTCGCTCACCCTTTTACCCAGGGGAGGGGGGAGGAGGGAAGGGATAGGAAGCCCACTAACCAGGTACAGGAGAGGAGGTCTCAAGGGACAAAGGACATCTGGATGGCCCAATGCTTCCCCAGGGGTAGAGGGCATATTTTGAATCTGCCCAACTACTCTGTGCCCTTCTGGAATTCCAGGTTTGACAGACAGTGCTCGACAGGGGTCAGGGTGGGGAAAGGAGAGGTGATTGACACACCTGGGAGGGAATCTTCAGGGGAGAAACTGGGGTTCTGGGGTAAACCATGAAATCACACTGCAACAAAATTGTTTATGTAGTTGTATATTTGAAGACTTTGCTTTAAAGGAAATGCTGGGTTTGTTTTTTTTCTCTAGTCACTTTGTGCTTAGACTTGCATTATGGAACATACCATACAACATACATGCATTTCAGTCTATGCTACTACTCCATTAATAAGTTTCTAAAATTGGATGTTGAACTTTTCAGCCTTTGCAGCTGATGACTTAAAATATTCAAAAGGTAAACTGATTTCCTTAAGTTTCCTCAGTAATATGTACATACAATGTCTGCAAATCTTGGCTGGTGATGAGACCCTTCTTTCAATTCTTGTTTAAAATTGCCTGAAGGATTCATAAGTGAATATCAGAAGACAAGGGAACATTATGGTGCTGTGAAAAACAAGCAGGATTGCATCATATCAACTTGACCTTCAAAACCTGTGACAGATTTTTTGAATTAATATTTGTTTGGTCAGCCTGATTGCATGTAATTGATTCTATTCACAACAACTGAAGTGGATGTCAGTGATAGCTTAAATTAACACATGTCTGTCATTTGTTTTTGCATTTATCGTTTTATATCTTTTTTCAGGTGTTTTTTGATTTAATGAGAGAAATTAGAGCCAGAAAAATGGAAGACAGCAAAGAAAAGAACGGGAAGAAGAAAAGAAAAAGCCTAGCTAAGAGAATCAGAGAAAGATGTTGCATTTTATAATCAAAAGCTTGGATTCCTTTCCTACCCTGACCATACTAATAAAAACCATAATTTATAAGCATGCCATTGAAGGCTGAAGTGACTGAAATTACCCTAACATGTTGGAAAATGTAATGTACCACTAAAAGCATGATTTGGAGCGGCACTGAAAGTCAAATTCACTGAAAAAAAATTATGTGGCTTCAAGAGAAGCAAAGTTCAGTCCATTTCATATTTGCCTACCTTCTCACCTTTCTTCTGAATGTAGTGTTTCATAGGTAGTCTTTTCTTTAATAGTGAACAAGAGGGGCAAAGTATTACTTTGTGGTTTCTTATAAAGCATACTTTTTTATCACTGGTATTTGTCAATTCATCTTGTCTTTTGTTGCCTTGAAAATTACAATTGTGAACATGATACCTAACAAAGCAGTATGCAGCTGTTTTGCCATGGAGTTATGCAAATTAAAAAAGAATAATGTATATGTGAACAGCTATGTTGAGGAAATCTATATGTGGTTCTGCATTACCTGATTAACTTAGAAGAGCGATGTAATCTTTTACATTGAAACATTTGAATATGCCTTAATTTTAAAACCCAAACATAGCAGGTTGCTTAATCAAGGGTGTATTTTCAACTCTGTTGCATGGAGACTGTCCCTATGCATCAGTGCAAGACTGCCCTCTCTGTGGAGCGCAGTTACTTGGATGATTTCACTCACTAGCTGTCTGCTAGCAGTGTTTGTTCTTTAAATGTGTGCCATACTCTGGTAATGTGAATAATACAGAGCATATTCTATCATCTGTGACTTGGTAGACAATATGGTATCTTAAAACTAAAAGGTCAGAATACACATAAGACTGAAGTCATAAGCCTATGGCACATAAAAGCCTGGAATTGTTGTTTAAAATTTAACATGCTGGTACCTTGAAACTTCCCTTTTGCACATAGATTTTTGTCTAGATGTTCCTTGGGTTTTAACTCCCTGGAATTGGGTGGAGTGGGGCTGATCTAGTAGCGCTTACATGTTTTGAGTTAAGATGTTGTCTGGGAAATTCTGGTTAATTTCTTTTATGTTCCTAATACTTAGCTATTGGAACATGGTGTGTTATGCTGAAGCTCTTTGCAGGTTTTGTACCGTTTAGTCTATGTTGATTTTCAAATGGGGAACAGTGTAGCTACTTTTTCTACTTAATGTTGATATCAAACAATCAAATGTGCTTTGCAATACAGAAACCTTTAACATGCACATCCAAAATCCCCAAACAAAACATACTGCCTCAGTTGCTTCAGAACAAGAAGAATACTAGCACATGGTCAGTGTGCTACATCTTAACTAAAAATATACCAGAATGTTTGAGGGTTTTGGACTCGTCTGGGGTGAGACAGCCTAGATCAATTCCACAAACTGTTATACTTTTTATACATGTATAAGCCTATAACTGACAGTTTAAAATGTGCTCAAGAAAACTAGGTAACAAATATTTAACTTTAATGCTAACAGATGTTTTAGGGACTCAAGTCTTAGGAGTTACATTTGTCATGTTCAATATTTATCAGTAGGAATTTTGTATGTGCATTTAGTAGACTGCCAAGTGCAGAATAAAAGTTACTCATGTAACTGGCAAATATAAGCCAGTCTTCATCTTACTGTGTACTCATTTGGGTCTATCTAGCCAGGGAGTCTAACCACTAACATTGTGACTTTGCTTTGGAACCTGTATACTGGGAACTGAGGTGTTATGAAGCCACTGGACACACAAAACTTGTCTTGGCTGATGCCTTATCCTGTCCTTTTATTTGCTATTTGAGCCATTGAAAGATGAATAAACTTCCATTTTTCTAAAATACTTGTGCAGTGTTAATTGATAACTGTATTACTCATAAACATTGCTACGTCTAATACCAATTGTTGAGCAGTTAAACCTAAGTACCCTAGAAGACTGGTTTATGTGCATGAAGAAAATTGTACATTAAACTAAATTAGCCTGGTAAAAAGCCACTTTTTAAAAGCTATGTATGTGCTGCCTTCTCTCCATAGGTAATTTGCTTAGATGCTACAAGACTACCTGAAAATGGGCAACAAACTGAGGTAAGCTTGTTCCAAAATTACTTTTAGAAAAGAATGGAAAGCGAGATTTTAAAAAAATAACAAACAACAGCAACAACTAAAAACCCCGAACAAACAAAACCCTAAATAAAAAAAATGGACAACCTACATAACTTCTAATAAAATAAAAATGCCTTCCGAGTAATTTTCTTTTGGCACACTCAAGGAGAACCGAAGTGAGCTTCCTCAACCTGCAGGGAATACAGCTTGCATCATGTATTACAGGATTTGGGTATATCTTGAAAGAGTCATCCAAAGTGAGTGTTACATTTGCATCATAGGAGGAGTGTTTTGTTTAGCCTACTTGAGTGACTGAAATTCCTAGGTCTAGCTGCTCTGAGTCCTTCTGTGCCTGAGGGCACTTTTTATCCCCTATTTCTTCAAGAAGCTGAGGACACTCTCTTCTCTGGCAAGATCAAAGCTTGCCATGGTAGTTCCCTCCAAGTTAGCCTAATGCTGGCAGTACTGCCGCTCACTTTTGTGAAATGCAATGTTTGGTAAATCTGCAGCACAGAGAGAGATGCCTTAATTTGTAAAATGCTATAAAGTTGAGTCTTCTGTTATGAATGAAACCAATGCTGAATTTTTATGCTGACTTTATTTTATTCTGTAGCTTCTCATAGCTTTAGAAACTCAATTGACTTTCAAAAATGTTGGCCAAGAAATCTGTGGTGTATTTGGTAATTTCTGTAGCCTCCCACTGACTATATAGTAGCTTAACAATAGCGGAGTCTAGCAGTTTTCTTTGACTGTTTCGCAATAGCGTGAAGATGTTTGCAGGCAGTCCCTTCCATTCATAGAGACCTTGTTAACATCACAGTAGCCTGCAGAATGATGTCACCATGATATTTTCTGAAAAATCCCTTTGCCAGGATTTCTTCTTCTGGGAAGCTGGGAAGCTTCAGCTTCTCCATGTTTTGCTGCTCTGGAATGTGGTCTGGAGATTGATTATCCAAACATGTGAATTGTTTTTAATTAATGACCAATCACCATCAGCTGTGTCGGACTCTGAGGAGTCAGTCACAAGCTTTCTTTATCATTCTTGTTATGCCTTCTGATCTCTTTCTTTAGTATAGTTTTAGTAGAGCATTCTTTTAATATATCATAATAAAGCAGCCTTCTAAAACCATGGAGTCAAATTCTCATCTCTCCCCTCACCCTGAGGACCCTCACAAACACCACACTATGACCCTACTGGCAATTCCAGTGGCAACCATAATGCAGTAAAATACAATTCATATCTGAGACTTGTGCTCACTGTAGTCGTAGGTAGGAACCAAATCTTTTATCTATTTATATGTGAAATGGGCTTGCTGAAAATCCTGGGCTCTGTTTTGGGACACCAAGGTTTTCAGTGCCCCTATGAAACTACAGAATCAGATTATTCTGAGTTGGAAAAGGACTCACAAGGATCATTGACTCCAACTCCTGGCCTTGCACAGGACATCCCAAGTCACATTATGTGCATGAGAGCGTTGTCCAAACATGTCTTGAACTCTGCTGGGCTTGGTGCTGTGGCCATTTCCCTGGGGAGCCTGTTCCAGTGCCCAAACACTCTCTCCATGAAGAGGCTTTTACTAATATCCAAGCTACACCTCCCCGGCACAACTTCATGCCATTTCCTCAGGTCCGGTCACTGATCATGAGAGAAGAAACACTGCCTCCCCTCTGCTTTCCCTTGTGAGGATGGTGAAGAGTGCAATGAGGTCTTCCTTCAGAGGGGAGGTGTCCTCTACTTGATTATTGTTCAATGCAAAATGTGGAGCAGCAGAGCAGTGGCTGGTATCACATGAGTGCATACAATACATTTAGTTGTGTCAGAACTGGATGAGCCTACGACAACTGAGAATTGAAGAGGATAAACTAATAGCACACCTTCATTTCTAAACTTTCTCATTGTTAGACATGTTGGCTCTTACATCCATGTGGATGTACAGTTAGTCGTGTGCATAAAATATTTCTTTCCAAATTCACTCCTACCAATTTTTGGCTGTAATTATTTTAAATAAATGGGTATGTTTTAAATAACTAAATTATGTGAGAAACTTCTTGTATATTTTTGTAGTAACTTCAGCTTGTTACTAAAATTGAGTGGTAGGAAATGTGCCAGTGTTGCTATTACTGAAGCAGGTGTTAATCTTTGAACTAAAATACGTGGAGCAGACTGGGATATCTTGGTTAAAGCTTCATTGTCAAAAAAATGCTGAAATGCATACCACTTGAGATCTGCCTAGAATGGGACATATGCCAAGGCTCTTCCCATTTTCAAGAGACCCTGAGTAGATCTGACCATCTGTTTAACTGGTACAATCCATTTTGGATATAACTTGGTTTGTGTGTGCTCTAAGGTATTTTGTTTTATTCAGCTTGTCCTGGGCAACCCAAAAAATGTATATTGTATTCCATTTTTCCTTGCCATCAATCCATGCAGTTTGTGTTAATATCCCTTTAAGACCTGAGGGCCAGAAATGGACCTGGAATGTTTTAGCATGGAGGGGTAGGTTCTGTCAGGGGTGGGAGGTTCAAAGGATCCTTTTAAGAGACTGGAAACAGGCACACAGAGTCCTCTCTTGTTTCTTGCTCAATGCCAGTGAAGTGGCCTGGCATAGGTCTCCAAGAAACTGCATTTTTTTCAATCCAAAACTATTTCAGAGGGAATTTCACAATACACAGCTGCAGTGCTGAACTGGAGCTGTTGGGGCCAGGGCTGTGGGTTCGGTGCCCAGTGAGTTGGTTTTCTTCAACAAGCAGCACTCAAAACTGAAGTGACCAAACCAACTGGGTTTGGCCAGCCAAAAAGAAGCAGAGGAACTGACACTGCAGGTGTCAGCTGCCCCAGGCAGTGCCAGTCCCAAGGAACTGGCACTACCGGGGGAAGGCTGAGCCAAGTGGGGCTTCTCTGCCATCTGTCTTTGTCCCCTGGGCCATGTGGTCTTCTTTGGAGGCTGCCATATTGGGATAGGGCTTCTCCACCATCTCATTTTCTTTGTTCCTGGGGAGTCCACAAGATTCAGTACCTTTGTACCTTGTGATTATTACTGTTACCTAAGCTGTGGCTATTTTGCTTTTTAGTAAACTTATTTTTTTTACTTACACCTTCTCCCATTTGTCTCTCCTTATTGGTGAAAGTTGAGCAGTTAAAACCAAAGGGGAGGTAGCTCATTTCTCAGGCTCCACCCCATAGTTTATCTTAAACTAAAACATGCTGTGCAGAATGTTGATTTAAAAATATGCATCGATTCACTTAATTAACTAGGTAGCAATTACATTTTTTTCTAGTTCATTTCTATTTGATTTGGCCATATTTTTTGCAGAAGAGCAAGGGGAGGAGGGGGAATCTGATTTCTGCATGATCTGATAGCAAGTGGCCATCATCTGTGAGCAGCTGTGGAAGCACAGGGTGGGCAAAGGGAGAAATCAGGAAGTGTACAGAACTCAGATTAAAGTTCAGTGGGTCTTTGCAACACTTTGAGAGGTAAGGTGAGGATCAGGAACTAAAACTGTGTGCATCAGGGATAGGCACAAAGCACTGGCATTCTCCTGGTGCCAAAAGCAAGGCGGAAAAACAGCCAGTGAGGCCCATGAGGCTTACACTGCCAAACTGCAAACTGGATACGTGCCTTCTTTTTGCTTCCTCTTCCTGGCAGCATCAGTACTGATTTTCAGGTATTTTCTTGTTACCTGAGTAACGGGTGAGATAGCACCTGCAGCAGTGTTGGACCTAAATTTGCTCTACCCCTCTGCTGTCCTCTTCAGACCTCACTCTCATTCCTCTCAGAAAGGGAGTTGGCAGTAAATGGTTATAGTGTGTGAGCCACTGATCTGGCTAATGTTGCTTCCTGTGCTTGTGCTGTGAGCATAGAGCAAAAAGAGGTTGAAGGCAGGTAGGAGGAAGCTTTGTCCACAGACTCACTGCAGCCATGACCATAGCTGTGACAGCACCCTTGCACTCTTTTTCCATGGAAAGTCGGAAGGAGGATCTGGGACCTTGAGGTAGCGTAGTGTTATTCTTCTCTCTGTGCTTCCTATGGGTTGTGCATTTTCCACCCTTTTGTTCTTTATTGATGCTGTTACAGCTTACTGTTTGTCAGTATCCTAGGCACAAAGGAGAGGATCTGGTAAGATTGAGCTTGTGCTTCATGGATGTCCTGGCTAAAAGTGGAGGCATGATGATAATCAGCAGTTTAAATGCTGAATTTTAGACTCTGTCCTGAAAGTAATGATTTGAGGTTTTCCTTCGACTGAACTCAGCATGCTTGGTATACTTCTGTTAGAGTTCTTTTTCCTTTTTGCTTCTTCTATGAAGGAAATCTTATTAGGTAGGGTTGGGGTTTCTTCAGTACAACAAAGCAGACCTGTTAGCTAAAATGCTGCCAGACTAATATGTTAAATATTAGTCATCTCTAAAGCATGTGTCTAAAACAGTAATCCTTCTGTTTTATTTGATAACTGCCAAAATGCCTACTGAAATAGATGGGGGAAGTGTCAAAAGAGGGATTAAAAATAATGTACTGTGTCTACAGATAGCACTTTACTATGGGTGGTTGTAAATCCTGTGAGTGTCAGAGCTGGCTTGAGGAGGTAGGTGCTAGATAGTGTGTAGTTTAGGAGCACATCCTGCATCAGACTGAGGGCTTGATCTTTTAGTCTTGATAATGTCAGAGGTGTGGGGGTTTGTTGTCCTGTGGAAACCCAGCAAAACTGGACAAACCCAGCAAAATTTTAAACAATACTTTTTGCAAATTTGTGCAGATGGTTGCATTATCTTGAGATGATCCACAGTTCTTGCCCCCCTCAGAAGGTACACGCCTTCTTCGCACAAAGTGACAGAGCCAATGCCTAGACTGGGAGATGTTTATGAGTATTTAGTGCCTTGTGCCAGTCCAGAGCTGGGAAGATATGTCATCAGGGGAAATTTCTCCATTTGTACTCCTCTCCAATTTCTTGACATGGTGGCCTTCCAAAAGTTTCACAAAGAGGACCAGTATTGAGAAAATAAAACATGGAGAAAAGACCCTTTTTTTCAGTAGACATCAGATGTGGGAGCCCAGGAGTCATAGAGGCTCAGCCAGGGACCTACAATGGTAAAGCCAAAAAGCACAGATAAACCCACAAAGGCAGGAATAGGCATGACTTGGTTCCCCTTTCTCTGGGAAATGCAGTCTACAAGGAATTGTTTATGGCCCAGAAGAGAGAGCTAGTGCTGGCATTGGTGATGGGCTCCCTCTGGTACCTCATCCCCATGGAGAATAATGCCCTTAGAGACCCAAGCATAGAATACTGCCTGGTGCCAAGTGGCAGAACTTGCTGGGGGGTCCTGGGGAGCTGCCACAGAGTTCTTTCTAAACCCTGCACAGCACAATCCCTGGCCATCCCTTGCTATTGAACTGGACTGATTTAGAACAGTGTTGAGTGTTGGAAAAGATGGGGAGGATTGACTGGTATGGCCACTTTTGGGGCCCATCTAGGAAGTCTGGAAAGCTTCTTCCCCCAAGATGTGGGCCACAAAGGCTGCTTTGTGGAGCATGAGCAGCAGTACCTAGGCAAAATGGCCCAAAGAAGATTCTCTCCCTTCTCTCCCAAGCTGCAGGACATGAGAGGCCATCTTCATGCAGCATGAGCAGCAGGCAGCAACCCAGGCAAAAGAGACTGAAGAAGCACTAAGCAGTGGTCATGCTCAGTGCAGCAGAGGAAGGTAAAATAACCTCAGGTACCATTATCAATCTGTCCCAGAAGAAAATTCCTTCCTGACCTCAGTGCTGGCAACCATCTATTCCCTGAGCACTTGAGTGAGACCTTTCATCTCCTTGTCACATATGGTGCTAAACTGCTCAGGAGATGTCCAAGACATATTCTGACTCAACATCTCAGAGGTTTGTGAGAGTAGCCCCACATGCCCCCAGCCTAATGGATCTTGGAAACAACATTCCTTTCCATGTCTGGCAGGACACCAATGGGTGCTCCAAAGCACTGGAATCCCTTGTGACACCTCTGCACCCTATACCTTACAGCTGCTGCCCCATCTCTGCAGGGCATGAGAACAGAAAGCTCTGCAGTGATGTTCCTGAAGGGATCCTCTTGGTCTTGCCAGTGCTCTCCAGCAGATAAGGGCTTGAGAGCCTTGGGCACCTCCTCATGTTCTAGATCTTTGCACTGCCAGCAGCCCCACTTAGCCCCTTTTACCTTCCCTTCCCCTCCCCCTTCCGTTACTCCAAGTCTTATCTCTAGCTCAGGTGTCCCTGCTGATTTTCTGTGCCTCCCTGACAGCCTTCCGAGGAGCGAGGGTGCCCTGGCTGACGAGAAAGCAGAGCAGAAAAGTGGCAGTGAACACGTGGACAGGGAGGAGAGCAGGGTGCAGGCTGAGGCCGCGGCTCTTCTGATAAAGCAGCTGTCCCTGGTGCCCGCTCCGCCCGCAGCTGCAGCGGGATTTGTTGCAGGAGAAGATGCCGCGGATACAGCCTTGCGGCTCCAGAGGCCCATGGCCGTGCCCGAAAGTCCAAAAGCAGGCAGTTGCCACGCACAGTGGGATGTGAGGGGAGAGGGGAAAGACAACAGGAGAAAGGGGAGAAAGCAACCCTCAGAGACTGTGTCAAACAAACAACAATTTATTTCCTTTTTCTACTATCAAGGGTTCCTTGGCTTGCGCCGCCCCCGCCGGGACGGCCTCTTCGGGGGCTGGGGAGAGTCCTGAGGGCCAGAGGCCCTCCTCTTTGCTGGGCGCCGGGGCCCCTCGGGCTCGCAGACCCTGTCCCGGCCAGGAGCGGAAGGGCTGCGGCTGCGGCCCTGGGCAGAGGGGCCTGCTGCTGCTGCTGCTGCTGCTGCTGCCCCACTGCCGGGCTCCTCCTGGGGTTGCCCCCGCTCTGCAGGGCCGGGCGCGGATAGAGAGCGCCTGGGCCCCTCGCGGAGGGTGGCTTCCATCGTTCCAACGTCTGCTTCCACATTGGAGACTACAGGGCTGCAGGAGGAGGCCAGGGTGGGGGTGGGAGTCCCCTGGCGGGATGCAGAGGGGCCAGGGAGGGCTGTGAAACCCTCCTCCTCCTCCTCCTCCTCCTCATGGGAGTTCAGGAGGTTCATCTGCCGCAGGATCTCATCACTGCACCTGTCAGCGGCAATGTCGATGAGCCGGCGCACAAATGCCACCGTCTGCTCCTGCAGCAGGGGGTGCAGCTCCCGGACCAGGGCCTCCTCACTCAGCCCATAGCGGCACAAATTGGCTATGATGGCACTCTGTGCCAGAGCCACCTCCCACCAGCGGGTCCTGAGCAGCTCGGATAGCTCCTGGTTCAGCCAGGGCAGCAGGGGCTTGAGGATTTCTGAGCAGTCCTGGAAAAAACCTGCCCAGACCTCAGGTGGGTAGCCAGCTACATAAGCCCTGGGCATCGGCTCTGCAGCCCCCTGCTCATCCTGGTGGTGAGCAGCTGATGAATCCAAGGGGCTTGGAAGAACTATCTCCAGAAAGTCTTCCTCTGACCGAACAGAGTAGATGATGCTGTTGATAGCCTCCCTGCACAGGGGGCACGATGGTTTCGTCTTGGCCCACCGCACAATGCAGCCCAGGCAGAACAGGTGGACACAGGGTGTTACAGAAGCGATTTCACCTGGAATGTCACGGCAGATGGGGCAGTTCCACTCTGTCTCCATGGCCATGTTTGCATGTTGCAGCAGAGCTGGGGAGATCCGCTGCTCCCTCCTGTTAGCGTGACACACTGAAAAATGGTCACTTTCTGTCCCAGGGAGATGAGCAGGTAGAAGAAATGCCCAGGCCCCTCAAGAAGGACACACTCACAGCTCCCCAGACACCATTGCCCACCCCAGGGCCACCCTGTAGGCATGTTTCCTGCACCGCTCACCTGCAACTGCTGCAAGCACCACCCACAGTACTCTGCTTCCCGAACCAGATAGGGCTAAAGAAACAGGCGAAGTCTTGTGAATGAGAACTGAGAGTTGCTGACAGCAGCTCCCAATGACCTCACGCTTCCAGTCCTCCCAGGCACACTTGCCAGGAGTCCAGGCTCGAGTGAGTCTGAACCAGGCTCTGCCCGTGCCCAAATATAAGTAGTGAGGGACGTGAGGTCACAGTGCATTGCTCACCTAGGTTGCCATCCATGGAGTCTGTGGAATGCTGATGTCACAGTTCGGTGTTCTCTACTGGCAACCTTGACTGCCTTCCAAATCTGCCATAGCAGGCCTTTCTCCCCTGCAGGTACATGGCACCAGGGGAAAAAATGGGGTGTGTGGGCCATGCTGTGCCATTATTTGTTTGTGCCTCTGACTTTTACAATAATTTGAAGTCATTGGTCCAAGCACTTCTCCTTTAGAAGCACATTACCTGCCAGTTTTACGTTTTTTGTGATGGGAGGGTGCTGTGTTCGTCAGGCACATGGGCTGGCCTATTTAAATCTAGTGAGATGACAGCCCGTATTCTCTATTCTCAATGCTGCTTGCCTGCACTACTCGGAGAGGTAAGCACATCCTGACATTTCATGCCAGTCTCTGCACAAACTTCTTGCCATATTGTTTTTAAATTCAGATTTTTTTTCTTCTCTACAGCCCCATTGGATTGGGGTTGATGGGCACAATGGTGTGGTCATTAGCTCAGTGACCATTAAAACCCTCTGTTGCTCTCATCACATTCAAAAATAAAGTTGAAAATGGATAGATAACTGAAAAATAAGCATCAAGCACAATATTGGGCAAACTAGTGAAAAATATGGAGAAAATCTATACTTCCCTGAGTTTTAATCTCTCTCCCTTGTGGTAGGGCTTGCCACAGACTGGGCCACCCAAGCAAGGGCAGGTCTGCCTGTTCTTGCCTTGCTTCCCAAGCTGCTTTGCCTGCAGCTTTCAGGGAGCTGTAAATCACTCCAGCCAGGCTTGCAGCTGGGCATTTTCCTTCTCCTTAGGATGTTTTACTAAAACTACTGGGAAATGATCAAGTGAGTTACAGCTTGAAACCAGCCTGGCAGAGAAGAGGATTTTTAGAGGAGTTTTCCTGCCTCATCTTCTCAGGAATATCTTCTGGTGAAAATGCCCTAGGCACACCACAGGATCATCCCTACCATCTTGAACCCTAAAAATACATAACCTCAATCAGTGCCAGCGGAGCAGGAGTTTAGTTCATGTTCAGTGTGAAGTAAGACTTCTAAAAGCCAAATTCCTGCTCCTTTGATGAATGAACCCAGTATCCAGGGCTCCCTGTTGGAGGAAGGCGGATGTGACTGTCGATCTGAGCTCTTCCTTGGCTCTTTCCCTGCACTGACTCCCTTCAGTGGTGAGAGCAGCACCAGACTCTTACTTGGGCCCTCCCTGTGCCCTGGCTGTCATCATTTTTAAGGGCAGGATCTTTTAAAAATCCCTTGAAGAGCTTTGGTTTATTATGAGAGGGAAAGAGTAAAAAAACCAACCAATGATTTATTTCTTTGGATCAGGGATTTACCTGAGCATCCTTGAAGACTCTATCTATTGTGCCACTGGCACTTGGTGTGGCTGACCCTGGGTTGTCCTGTCCAACTGTCTCTGGTTAACAAGCAGGATGGGATGTGGTTCTCTAAGGAGACTTGTGTTTCCACTGGGTCCATTAATTCCAGAGTCCATTTTCAGGATGGCCAATCAGTAGCACTGGGGTCAAGAAGGAATCTTCCTCCAGGGCAGACTGGCACTGGTTCCCAGGGAGTTTTGCCTTCCTCTGTAGCACTGAGCATGACCACTGTTCAGTGCTCCTTCAGTCCCTTTTGGCTTGGTTGCTGCCTGCTGCTCATGCCCCATGAAGATGGCCTGTTATGCCCTGCAGCTGTGGGCAAGAAGCTTTCCAGACTCTCAGGGTGGGCCCCAAGGCTGGCCTGGGGGTTGCTTCTTGTCCTCCTGTAGCACTGGGCACAGCTCCTCTGGGCCCCTGTGAGTCCATTCTTGCCTGCTGCCCTCACACCTCCAAGGTACCACTTGTGCCCTGGCTCTCTCTGGCTCTCTTGCCCCTTGCAAGCTTGGAGTGGGGCTGAGCTCTGCTCTTCCCTTCGCTCCATTTCCTGTGGGATTCTTGCATCTATCCAGAGCTGCCACTTCTCAGTTCTCCTGCCTGCAAGTGCAGGACAGACACAGGAGTTCTTTTCATGCATTCTTGGCCTGGGAGCACAGCAATGAAACAAATCTTGGAAGGCAAAAAGTGTGTTTGTCATTGATATGTGTTACACTTTGGAACATGCCCAAGATAGTACACACCTCTTGGGTTGTTGCTTCTGATTCTCATTCTTCATGTTCTCAACCTTCAGGGAATAGGACCTGCTGGGCCTGTATCCCTGCTGCTACATTCTGTAACTCTGTCACTTGCCTTTGCCATACTACAGAGGATTTTTTCAAGCTAAACTGAAGAACACAGCCTGCTCCTGGCTACACATGCACACTGTGGTAATGGTTGTGAGCATCAGCTCTGAAACTGATTCAGACAAACAAAAATTAAAATAATATCCTATTTCCAGTTGTAACCTGTGTGTCATGTGTTCTTGAATGGGTTTTTGGATCAGAAACTCCCTGGAACTTCACACAAATAACAGTCTCACTATCATTTGACTCAAGGTGAGTGCAGGACAGAGCAGTTGTGCCTTGTTAAACTCAGAGCTCTGCATGACAAGGCCCGACCCAGGTCTGAGGGCTCCACCCCCGAGAGCAGCTCTGCAGTGCAGGTCCCAGGCCCACCCAGGAGACAGGGGCAGAGATGGGCACACACACAGCAGGGCTCAGCCAGGGACTGAAGGTCTCAGGCAAAGCTGGGACACATCCCTGGGCCCTTGGCAGGAGGTGGTGGGGCTGGGGGTCCCAGGGCAGGCCAGCCCCAGCCACTGAGGCCTGTGATCACCATCAGGACCCTGTCAGGACTAAACTTCAGTGCTCCTGTGCTCTTCTTCAGACACTGGTGGTGGGACACTTTGGAGACAGAGTATAGGGCCAGATGGAAATGCCATGCTGTGAAAACCTATCTCAGTTGAACACTGATGAGTTTAAAAAAAAACACATGACACTTGCCTTTTGCAAATTTGTGCAGATGGTTATGGGTATTCAGTCCCTTCTGCTAGTGCAGGGCTGGAAAGAATTGTCTTCAGAGATTTCCCCCAGTGTATACTGGTAGGGAAAGATGAGACACAGAAAAGAAAGAGGAAGAGGGAAGGTTCCGGAAGGGAAGGGAAGGTTCCGGAAGGGAAGGGAAGGGAAGGGAAGGGAAGGGAAGGGAAGGGAAGGGAAGGGAAGGGAAGGGAAGGGGTATTGTTTTGTTTGTTTTTTAATGGCTCCTGCTCATGTGAAAAAATATGTGAAAAATTATTGGAAAAACAGAGATAAAGCAGTGAGTTGTACATCATACAGGCTGTCTGCTCTGAATGTTTGACACTTCTGAAAAGTTTACCTCCATAATTTCTGAGGCAGAATTCTCTACTTTAGATCTAGGGTTATGGTATCATCTTCCCAGAGATGATACCATGCTCAAAAATTTTAATTTACTTTTAGAGTTAACAGCTGCCCAAAGAGCAGCAGCTATGAGGGCAGCTGGGACATGACAGATTTCTTGCAGTAGAAGCAGTGTGAATTCAGTTTCTGGTTTCATCTTCTTTGGTATGCTGACCTCTAGGGAAACTTTTCTGCAAAACGGTTTGCCAGAGCATTTGTGTAGGGTGCTATTGTGGCTTCAATCAAGTCACAGACCTTTTTCTAGGGACCAGGCATTTGGTGTCAAATCCAAAGTAGGCTCTCACATGAAGCTGCTCCCTAAGGTGGTTCAGCATGCTTGTGTGAGTAAAGGTCTTGGTACACTTAAGTAGGGCTCAGTCAGCAGAGGAAATGCATACTGAGTTAAGAAACAAGGTGATTGTTCTGAATCTTTGTGAACTTGGTAGTTAAAAATCTGGAAAGTCCTCTGTGCTCTGAGTTTTTGCAGGACTGCATACACCTTTCCGTCCATGGCTAAAACTGCTTCAGCAATGGATCAAATTGCTAAACAATTCAACCACTTAAATTCTAGCCTGATGGCTTTGGGAAGCATAAATAGATTGCTTCCCCAAATGAATTGGAGTGAGTGGCAACTGTCTCTCATCAACAGGCAATTAACCTGTTTCAAAAGAGACTGGGCTTAAAAGCCAAAAAGCTTTGATTGACTGTTTGTAACTGCCTGCATGAGCTCTGTCTCTTAGGGCAAATAGTCCTTCCTTCTAGGTATTTATTTCCTTTCATAGAATCACAGGATGGCCTGGCTTGGAAGGAAGCTTAAAGATCACGTAGCTCCAGCCTGCCCACCATGGGCAGGGACACCTTTCCTAGCCTCTAACTAAATTCATAGAGCACTGTGATTTCCTGTCTGTGTTACACTAGACAAGTCATGCTCTGCCAGTCTACTCTGAAACAGAGATTTCTGTTCACTGATGATCTTTATAGCTTTTTCTGCTCCTGTTGTGAATTCATTTTTCTCTGAATAAGAATGATCACAACAGACAGAGACTCAATGGTCTAACAGTGACTTAAAGACAGCATTAATCTTTCTCAGCTCTTTAAGTGTATGGGTTGTATTTGACATTTCACTGGTAAGTCCACTTGTGTCCTGACCAGCCAATACACAAGTCTTTATCCTTCTCTGGTCTTTTTCCAACAGCTGAGTTCCCAGATCATTGCAACATTCTTCTTGTTGAGAAGAACAAACATGGATATAGTTATTTAGTCAGTTTTTCCACAGGGCCTTGGGAAACATGAATTATTGTACTCTAGTCAATAATCTTAGGACAAGATTCAAATACAGTTGCAGCAAAGAAATAGCAGAGGTAGTATCAAAAACTACAGCAGACTACACAAGACAGTATATGTAGACATCAGACTGTTTTTCTAAAATGGTTAGAAGACATGTGAAAGCATACAGTCTTCTAAGACTTCCATATTTATCAAAAAAACCAACCAAACAACAGCAAAAGAAAAAAACAAGCTAGAAATTTGAATTCCTCTGTGGCTTGGGAGAAATTGCTCTTGCAGGATAAAAAAATTTGCAGGTTGATGCTGGAAGATTGAAAACAAAACTTCAAAGAACTCTAGGTACCTGTTACTGCTTGGGAGAAGGAGGAAACCAGACACCTTCCCCCCTCAAAAAAAAACAAACCAAAACCAAACCAAACCAACCAACCAAACAAACAACAACAAAGAAAAAAAAAACACAAACAAAAAACCACACCAAAACCCCCCCTGAGTCAGCCAAAACCATCCTTAAGGAGAAATGCCTACCAAGTCAACAAACAAGCCCCGAGGAATTCTGCTGAAAATGATCTTCAAACTACTGAAGACTTTACCTATCTCTTTTTATTTTGATGGGTTGACAGTTTGTTCTGCATAAGAAGAATATTGCTAAGGTCTTATTACACATGGTGGCACAGACAGAACACAGAAACATTTTTAAAAAAGAAGGAAGTACAACAAAAGTCTTAACAAAAAAAGAAGTGGTACCATTGTCTGTGACATGTAGCACAGCCTCCTCCTTACCTGGGACCAGCTCAGCATCTATTTGTACCAATTGTGTTACACTAAGGATGGTGAACAGGTGGGAACAGAACAGAACAGTCAGAACAGACTTAATGTGCTTAATGTGCAGATACAGCAAAATATTTGAATGAAAAATAGAATATGAGTTGAGGGGTTTTTTTTCCTTAAATAAAATTAAATTACCTAAATGCTAGTCTAAGTTTCCTCCATGGGATGGTTGGTAGGGAAGTGCTTTTCCAAAGACTCAGTTTCTAGAACTGGCATGAAAATACTTTTGGAGATGATAGTATTTTGGCTGCAACTTTCCAGGTGTGTTTTTCTGTAGTGTTTAGCAATGTTTTCACCTGCTAACCATATAGTAATACCTTGCAAGATATGAGATCCCTGCAACCAATATTCCTATGGCACAAGGTTTCAGTTTGTGTGGAACAACCATCTTTAGAGAGTACTGGTTCTCACACCCTTGCAGGTGCCACTGCCAAAACCTAATCTGGAGCTCCTCTCCCTACTATTTGCTCTTCCACACTAAGCCTTGTGGAAATAAGCTGTAATGCATCTTGAATTTTCTGGCTCTTTGTGAATCCAACAATTGACACTATGCCATCAATGTCTTCAATGCTTCTGAAAGATTTTATTCTCTGTAAGGAATCTGTTCCAGGTCTGCTTTATTATGTCAGGAATATATGGATAGGTTTCCACTGTCAATTCCTATGCTGCCATCACCTGTCAGCTGACATGATTGCTGTTGGCACATCCCCCTACAACCTGGTGTAGCTCATTTCCAGGCAGAGCAAACTTGCTGTCATTTGCAGCTTAGCTTCTAGTTAAGCTACTCTGACAAGTCATGAGGCTTGCTCCAGATGCAGAAACAACAGCACTCTACTGCTAATGACACAGCTCTTTCAAATAACATATCCCTCATCCAGAAATGCCAGGTAATGCTTGGGAATAAATTAGAAATTGCTTCCTGTGTTTCTTTGTCCAGATCTGCCCTGGGTAATTATCCTCAGTCTCTACAGCTGCTCTGTGATGTAGGGTGTTTGGCTTTCTGGGTTTTGTTTTTGTTTTTTCCCAGAGTGCCAGAGGGCTGACGGCACATTGGCTTTGCTGAGTGTGCTGCAGCAGCCCTGGAGAACCTTCTCATGGTTGCTGAATATTCACATACAAGGCAAGCAGAAAAGGACGTCAGGAAAGCTGAGAGCAGCCTCCAGACCACTAGGGAAAGATAAGTTATTCCCCAACAGCACAGTACTTCCATAGGGCACAGCATGCTGATAAAACACCCCAATTTCACAAAGTGTGAATGCAGTCACTGCCTACGTTAGAGTAACCCTTCTTGGACAGGGACCTTCTCTCCTGAAATGGCAGGTGGGCCAGCACATCAGGCTTTTTCCTTCACATTCCTATGGCACATCGTTAGAAAATAGAAAACAAACAACTTGGTTGTTCTCCAAGTAATTCACACCTTAAGAGGAAGCCTGAAGGAAAGTGCAGGTGCCTCCGTGTATGTGTGTGTACAACTAGAGAAATATGCCATGAATGCTTTGATGACGTTTGGAAGAAATGTGAGTTGGAACAGAGAGGTAAAGGGTGAATTACTAAACACACTTGTGAAAGAAGATTTGCTGGGTAGCAGATGACACCCGGGACTTGGACAGGCAAAATATTTTTGCTTGGGTTTAGAAAAGGGGAGGAAAGAGTGATTTTAAGGAGCTGAAATACAACAGTGAAAAACAGGTGGGTTCCTTTGTTTTGGTCTTTTTTTGTGTGTTTTACAAACAAATGTAACCAGTACGTATATAAGCTAGCTAGCTAACAGCAGTCAGATAGCAAGGTGGCCAGAAAGGAAAGACAATATATTCTGTTTTTAAAGTGCTCACAACGTTCAAGATGGTATAGCAGATGTGCCTAATAGAAGAGAGCCTGAGAAGCCAAATTGAGGCACTCAGCAGTTGCAGCTCCAGTCATGAAATTCAATAAAACCATGAAAAGGCAACTGGGCAGAGTAGGCAGGAAAAAGGAAAAAAAAAATCTGAGTCTTTCATTAGCGCATGAAATCAGAAAGCTTGGAGGAAACTTAAAATAGCCTAAGTTTCCTTAGTTGTACTTAGTTTCAGTAGCGCAGAACAGCAAAAAAAAAAAAAAAAGAAAAGAGAAAAAAAAAGTACTTTCATGAAGCAGAGAAGTGGCTTCACTGTTTCAGAGTAACGCAAGTGTTTTATCTGAAGAGGTTTTCTCTCACGCCCCCAGTCGATAACCAAGGTCTACGTACAATAAAAGCAGGGAAAACCGTATGGGGACCGGCGATTTTCGTACACCACCTCCCAGAGCCTGAGGCGGCGCCCGCACTGCTTCAGCTCACAGAAAGGGCGAGGTGGGCAGCTGCTACGGGGGGTCATCTGGTCCATCCTCCTCGCCCAAGCGGGGTCATCCTAGAGCACACTACACAGGAATGCGTCCAGACGGCTTTGGAGCACCTCCAGTGAGGGACACTCCACACCCTCTCTGGGCAGCCTATTTAGGTGCTCGGTCACCCACACAGTAAAAAACTTCTTCCTCGTATTCAGGTGGAACTTCCTAGGCATCAGTTTCTGCCCGTTGCCTCCAGAGAGCACAGGGAGAGAGACAAGGCGGGTGCCCGGCGGGCCAAGAACCTCGAGGTCGGGCCTCGCTCACGCTCCCCGCACCGCGCCGGGCGCCATCTTTGGTCCCCTGACGCGGAACAGCCACTGCCTGCGGGACCCGCGGCGCAGTTACTGCGAGAGGGGCAGTTACCGCGAGAGGCACGGGGACGAAGGGAAGGGCCGATGAAGTCTCGCGAGAGCGGGGCGACTCTCGGGCATGCGGGCGAAGGCGGCAGCGCCGCGCCCGATTGGCGGGGCGCGTTCCCCCTCCCCCGCCCGCTTTCGGCGTTGCGCATGCGCCGCGCGCCGCCGGGCCGTGTCCGTGTCCCCCCCCGGTGCGTGTGTCACCCGCGCGCGGCGGCGCTGAGGCCGCGAGAGCGCTCCTGGGCACCGGCGGCGCGGGAGCGGCCCCGATACGTGCGGACCCGCCGGGCAGGAGAACCGGGATCGGAGCCGCGGAGGGCCCCGGATACTTCGCCCGGAGGCGGCCCGGCCTGGCCTGACCCAGCCTCCCTGCCAGGAGCGGCTGAGGGAAGAAGTGGAGGAGGCCCGCGCCCCATGCCCGTGTCCCTGCGCGGCGGCGCCCGCGGCCCAGAATGAAGTGAGGAGGAGCCGCCGCCGCTAGGAGACACTTCCGTTTTGCGGGAGAGGCCGCGCCGGCCTGTGGGACGCTGCCGGTGCCGCTCCGCCGCCGCCGCATCGGGCAGCGCCCCCAGCCCCGGCCTCAGCCCGACCCCGTATGTATTGGTGCGGCCCCATGTGAGGCGGGCGGTGCGGGAGCGAGCGAGGCCCCGGCGCGGCCCGCGGGTGTCCGTCCCGGTAGGTGTGCGCGGCGCCGCCGGGTCCCCATGGCGCCCTGAGCGCGACGGTGGCGGCGGGTTCCCTGGGCCGCGCCCTCGGCCGTGAGCGAGCTCGATGCCGAGCACCTCGGACGCGGCGGCCGGCGGGAGCGGGGGCAGCCGGGGCTGGGGCAGCGGCGGTGGCGGCAGCACGGCGGTGGAGGCGGCGGCCGACAAGAAGCGGCTGCACCACCGGAGACGGAAGCGCTTCGCGGCCCAGCCGCAGCCGCCGCCGCCGGCCCCGCACCCGCTGCTGTTCCCGTTGCTGCAGCCGCCGCTTCTGCAGCCCCCGCTGCTGCAGCCGCCGCTGCCGCCACAGTCCCTGCTCTTCCTGGCGGCCACCGGCGCCTCCTCCTGTTGCGGGGACGGCGGGGAGCGGAAGCGGCCGCGAGGCAAGCGGCGCTCGGGCTCCCGGCACAAGCGGCGGCGGGGCCGCGGCGGCGGCGGCGGGGGCACCCAGGAAGCGGAGAAGCGGCGCGGTAGCGGCGGGTTGAGCACGCTGGTGGAGGAATACGACGACGTGAGCTCTCAGTCCGAGGGACTGTTGGGCAGCGGCGCGGCCGGCGGGGGCAGCGGCGGGGGCAGCCCGGGCTCCTCCTCGGGCGGTGGGACCCAGCGGCAGCGGGGCGAGGCGGAGCGAAGCGGCCGGTCCCGTCGGGAGCACCGCGGCAGCAGCGGGCGCTCCAAGGAGCGGCACCGAGAGCATCGCCGGCGAGGAGAGGAAAAGACGCAGCAGGAGGGGACGGCGGCACCGGGCCGCGGGGCATCCGAGCCCTCTTCGTCCTCCAAATCCCGCAGCCGCCACAACCACACTGGGAGCCAAGACCGGGAGGGACTCAAGAGCAGCAGCGGCGGTGGCAGCGACAGCCGCAGAAAGGGCTCCCTCCCCTCGCCCAGCAGCAGCAGGAAAGACCGGGAGAGCAAATCGCACCGGAGCCGGACTAAAGCGGCTAAAGAGCCACCGTCGGCGTACAAGGACCCTCCGAAAGCTTACCGGGACGACAAGCTCGAGCCCAAGGCGTACCGGCGGCAGCGCTCGTCGCCCAGCCCCGGCCGGGATGACAGCCCTCCTCTGCACCGCTCCTCGCAGAGCCAGCGCAGCCGCAAGTCGCTCAGCCCGGTGGGCGCCCGCTCGCCACTCAGCCCCTACAGCCGACGCCGATCCCCCAGCTACAGCCGGCACAGCTCGTACGAGCGCGGCGGGGATGTGTCGCCCAGCCCCTACAGCAGCTGGCGCCGGTCGCGAAGCCCCTACAGCCCCGTTATCCGGTAAGTCCGGGCCCGGGGGCGAAGGCGGGATGGGTTGGGGGCCCGCTGTGTGGAGGAGGGGAGTAATGACTGGGGCAGGAATGCAGGAGAGGCCAGAGAGGTTTGCATCCAGCAGCAATCCCTCTCTCTTGTCCTTTTGCTGCCAGAAAGCTGGGGTGAGGGGTAGGGGAGAGGGAGAAGTACAAAGATCTTCCCGTCCTGTCTCTCGGGGAGAAAGGGAGACGCGAGTGCCTGTTACACTTCATGGCTGGTTTCTCTTCGTGGGAGACCACCTGGCTGGAAAAAGGCTTTTACATGTTAAAAGATATGAGAACATTTTCAAATGAGAGTGACTGAAAGAAGATGGTCCTTTGAGGACAGGTTTTCTAAAAGACCAATTTTGATTTTTAAATCTTTGCTTACAAAGTACAGACGTTCTGGTACATTTGTATGTGTTCTGTTCTTGGGTAAAATAGGATGCATATTGAATATATCTGGGTTTGGTTTAATTTCTGCTAATCTAAAGAGAAAATCAGCTGACAGGCAACTTGTGTTTACAAGTGTTTTCTTGCTCTTTTTAGAGGTCTATAGAAGGATTTGGGGTGTCTGTTTTGCTAGAAAATTGAGTCAGTCTCACGTTTTGATAAATTGTCTTGAACTTTGCATAAGCTATGAAAAATATAAGCTCTTTACCTGGTAAGGTTATGCATGTGTATATAATTAATGCATGCTTGCAGAGAATTTTTCTTCAGTTTTAGTGGGAACTCAGGGTGTAAAGATCAGCATTGCATGAGATCTTGAATTTTATGTGGAGAGGAAGTGTGGGCTGTATTTTCTCATCAGATGCAAACCATGTTGTGGAATTAAAGCTCTTCAGAATATTTTAACCTGCAGAAAAGTGCACTGGAACTTTAAAAGTATTTGCTTAGTATGTGTTTATAACTGAAGATTTTTATTTCCTGTATTGGAATCTTACTATTGCCTTGTTGTTTGTAGAGCTGCTTAAATTCATGTCTGGATTTCAGTTTTAAAGGTATCCAGCAATGTGTTGTTCCACTGGCAAGAATTTTGTTTACAATTTTTGTTTACCTGGTGGTTTGTCTGAGAACTGTTCTCTGGTGTTTTTGATAAGCACTTTGTGTTGATCACCATTTGGGGTGTCCTGTGGGGTATCCAGGGAACATGATAAAGCTGTTCCGTGTTTCATTGAGCTCTTGGTAGAGTCTGCTGTCCTGGGTGTGCATTAAATGCTGTTTAAAGAGCAAAGTAACAAAGCTGTGTCCTACTTTGTTCAGAGAGACAGAGCCAAAGCACTGTGGGGTAAGAATAGTGATTGTCTAAAGGTGTGGTTGTATGGAATAATTTTGTAAGCAGTAGGGTGTTCCAAGAAGAAAACACTGTAATTGCTCTGAAAACATCATGCTGTTCTTCTGTGAGATTCTGTTACAATTGGTTAAAATACACTTTCAAAATTATTTGCCTAATAGCACAACAGCAATATTATATGCATGCCCTAGGAATCAGATTATTTTCTGTAGTTGCTTATATCCTGGAATAAGAAAGCTAATAATGATGCACAGAATTATGCATTTGAGGTTTGCATTTAGGACTAACCAGATTGACAGCCCAGTTAAGTTCAGGGTTCTGTATGCACTGACTAATTGGGCTGTAGTAGAGTTTTGTAGGAGTGTTCTTTTTCTGTTGGTAGTGAGCCTGTGATTTGAAGCACAAAAGTTTGAATCTCCTGATTTTGGTATTCACTCTGCAGTGAGGAAGGCTTTCTTGAGCCTGCAGATCTGTTTCTAGAAGTTAGCTTTGTGACTTCTCGCCTTTCTTCCTCCCTCCAGTTGAATTGTAATTTGCGTTCAGTTTGTAACTGCTTACAGACAAATGCAGACTGTCAGGTGTTCAGGAGAGGAATTGGAATGGCTGAGTGAAAAGGAGAGGTTTCTATATGTAGAAAGGACTGTCCTAATGGGGCATTCATTACAAAAATGTCACAGAAAACAAAGAGACCTTAAAGTGTGACGATAAATTGTTAATAATGTTTACCTGTTGTGGAGAAATGAAAGCCAGTGGTTTTTCCTTCCACACAGCTATCGATCATAATGTATATTGCAATGGCAGTGGGGGAATAGAAAGGTAGAGGTTTATACTTTTTTTTTTAACCATTCAAAACTATGTCATAATCACATTTTGCTTGACTGTGTAGTACTACAGCCAAAATGCTGAACATTTTGCTGTCCTGTTTGATAATGAGACAGTGGCTTTAGACTTGAGAGAGTATTACAGTTTCATGAAGGCAATGCCTTCTTACAGCACCTGTGTCCTTCATGTGGATGACTTAAAGGCTTAATTCTGGGCTTGTATCCAGCTGTAATGATGTCCAGATAGCAGGGACTTTTTATGTGACTATTTCAGCCTGCAAGTCTTTTTGCTCTTTTTGTTTTATGTCTCATCTATGTGTCTTCTCTAATGTTATGTAAATTACCCTGTTATTTTGGTTTGTAGAAAATTATTACAAAGCAGTTCTAGCATGCTTGGAAAGCCTGTGTGTTTAATGGTGATTTTTTAAATCTAGGTGTCTGAGCTGCTTAGGGAGAAACTTCTAGTAAACAGCTGAAGGGAAACGAGTGAAGTCAACTTTGCTAGTTTGAAGCAGCAAAGTTGTTGTGAGGTTTGAATTGCAGTACTGACTTAGCTGGTTTTAGGTGATGTTGTTTGGCTGTGGGTTCTAAGGAGAAGCAAAGACACTGGATATGTGTTCCATACTTGGTGATTACTCTTTAAATGATAGACTAATTACTTTTTCCATTGTAATAGCTGGGAAAGTTTGTGTTTTGAATAAACTGATTGAGCTGTATTCACTTGTTGGACAAAATTTCTTTACTTGCTGCTGGTGGATTTGTATTACTCTTATTTTCTTGTGGATGGGGTAACACAACAGTTCTAAAGTAGCACGTGCATATTTTCAAAATGGAATTTTTTCCAAAAGTATGAGGTATTTATTTCTCTACTGGTAAAATGACTGGATTAAATGAAAAATTTTCAACCAAACCCCATGGTTGACAAAAGAAGCAGACACAGTCTCTTGCTTCGTACAATTTCATGCTAAACTAGTTTCCAGAGAACTTTTTTGTAACTTGAGTCTGGTCATATGTTATGTGATCACACATTTAAATCAGTTAGCAGTATAGATGAGTAATTGCATTTTTCCAAATTTGGATACACCTACCCATCTGCTTAGATAAAAGTAAGTGGGTGGGGCACTACTAGATAGTGCTACTATGTGCATAGATGTTGCTTATAGAAAAGATACAAGATTTATTTTTATTTTGGTACTGGAGTAATCTCAGTCTGTATTGGTTACCTAGTCTGTAGTAGTGAGGCTCTGCAGAATATGGGTCATTTATGTGCAAAATCACAAGTGTAGGGAAAACAGTAAAATACATATTCAGCTAGTAAATGGAGAAGCTGCAGTGCCATACAATGATAGGAAAATGACTTCAGTTCCAGTAATTCTACTACTTTTGAATTTAAAGGATTAAGAGAGTTTGACCCCCCCCTTGATTAGTAAAGATATATTAAAAAAAAAAAAGAGTTAAAGCTCTCTAATTTTGGTTAGTAAAACTGTATTTTGCAGAATTTAAAATGGACCACTCTAGGTTTTCACTGTTTTGAGTAGCTATTTTTTCCAGTGTGCATTGCTGCCTTTGCCTTTTGCTCATGTGCCTTTCCTTTTTCCTTGTTGCTGGTGCTTCTTTCCTTAATTGAAAAAAAAATTTAATTTGAAAAATTTAACTTCAAATGTGCTTGAACACAGATTTTGAGTTGACTTGACCTTTTGCTGGTTGATTTCTTTGTAGACCAAGTTCTCATGTGATAATAGAGGGGTTTAAAGCAGGCTCAAGAAACAAATAAAAGCCTAGCTCAGAGTTTTCCAGTATATATTAGAGACCCTTTTAAAGACTTACTTTTAGTTTGAATCAGTAAGGCAGGTTATGTAGTCTTCATGTACAAAGCAGCTGAGTAGGAGGTTGGTTGCAGAGCTGCATATAATGTAACCTTGAACTAGGGGCTAGAGAAAATAAAATTAATGAATAAGGTATCAAGTGAAAGAATACTATTACTGTAATGGCTTAAAGAAATGAACTATATGTTTGCCTGCTAGACCAACATGGAAAAGCTATAGTATGAGCTAAAGTGTTTTGTCAAGGTGGTTTATGTTACCAAGGGGTTGTAAATGTCTTGGAAGGTCTGTTGTGAAGCCAGTTGATTAAATTTAGGTCTCTCTTCTCAAATACACTTGCTGTGCAGGAAAGGATGGCAGTGCTTAGTCAGTAGTCCAGCATTACCTGTGGGTTAAAGAAAGACCTGGGCTACAGTGGTTGTTTTAACCTCCTTTGGACTGTTAGGTTTCTTCGTTTTGCCTTTATATTCTCATAAATCCCTTTGTGTTATGCATTGTTAAAAGTTACTGACAAAGTTAGTTCCCTTGTTCAGCTCACAGACCCTTACAAAATTGTTTGCACTTAGGTAACATGTAGCTGGCCACCAGCATGATGGATTAAGCTTGCTCTTAAAGCAGTTAAGAAGAAAAGAGGTTTTCAAGTTTAGAACATGAGAAGATAAGACATGATTGTACTGATTTGTCAATAAAATGTAACTTTTTCTTGTATTGAGAGGGTACTGAAAGGGACGGAAAGAAACACCTAAAAATGTAGCATGGCAAGAAAAACCATGTAAGCTGAATGAATGAAATGTATTCCTGGAAATCTGACGTAGGTAACAGTTTTCTTTCCTCTCGGGTTTTAAATACCAAGACAGTAAAAGATAGTACTCTAAGCTACTATTTGGAATTCTTTCATTTTCTGCTTGAGAATGTAAGTGGTATTATATCAGTAGACTTTTTTTCTTTGTTAAATTAATCAGTAAATTTATTAGTGATCCAGTGAAGTGCAATAAAATGTTGCCTGTCAGGAAGGAAAAACATTGTAACAGTTTTGAAACCTGTAATTCAAAACGTTTTGATCTCTTAAGCAGTTTTTTCTAAAGCGGCTAAGTGCATTGTATGAAGCAAAGAAACAATGAGTACCTGTTTGTTTTATGAAATGTTGGGTACTAGGCAAAACCAAAATATTGAAAGACAGAACCGTGATACCTAAACCAACCTTTGTTTTTTTTCCCTTTCATCTTTGAGGGCACTATTTTTCTTGGCCTGAAAAATGGAGTTTTGGTTTCAGGGTGGCTTCCTTACTAGTGCTTTCTTCCTCTATGGCTTTCTTTAAATATGTCTCTTCTCCTATATGGTTTGCAGAGAATATCTTAATGTTTTTGCTTGTTTGTTTGTTTTGCCTTTTATTTTATAGCTATAGCTAAAATGTAATTTCTTCCATGTCCCTTTGCAGCTAGTCTAGTTGTGCAAACTTATAGTCTCCAGGCACATAAGTTTTCTATTTTCTTTTTGTCATCACCCTCTATATATAAAAACACACTGACATCTGTATATGGCTCAGAAAGGATTTTACAAGTGTCATGAAGTGTGGCAGTTGTCCTCTCTGTAGGGATCTACACTTGTGCGAAGTGAATTCAAGATGCTGAAAGAAGATTATTAATGGCTTAAGTGGCAAAGGTACCCTAAAATGGGGCAGAACTTGGGGGTGCAAACAGGGAGAAGCATCGAAGGAAAGTTACCTTCTTAATAACTTAGGCTTCTTATTAGCCTCTCCCCTTGTGTGTTAACAACACACGCTGGTGCTTCAGTTTAAGAGAGTGAAATGTGGCCTTTAGGTTTAGTAAACTTCCTGATCTCTCCTTACTTCAGGAAGAGAAATTTGAATTGCATTGTTCAATGTATTTGCTTTTTGCATTGCAGGTCTGTGCTGTTGCAGCCATTGTTCTTTTGCTCCTTTTTACTGTATTAAAAACAGGCTGCTGACTACATCTGAATCAGTTGGTGTCGAATAAGGCATTTTACATGTATGTGTATGCATGCACACACATTTAATAGAGACCTGCTGGAAGATTTAGACTGTACTTCAGATGTCTCTCCTGGTGTGTTTTCAGGGTCTCACTAGGTAGTCAGTGTCCCATTAACTGGCAGACACTGGCTGTTGTGCAAGTGCATTTCTATGCTTCTGTGACTTCATCTTTTATGTCAAATGTTAGGTCTGAACAGAGTGAGCTGGCTGGTTTTATTATGTATTAGGCAATATTTTTCCACTCTGAGTGCTGTATAAGTTTTAAGGAAAAGCTTGTAAATGTGTCCATATTTTTGGACACATTTTTATAGGTGAAACCTAGTACATAACTTGTTTAGTCTTTTGGGACTTCTGAACTACACAGATGAAAGAAAGTGATAGTTGAGTGTTTAGAAAGACCATTAAGCTTATGAAAACAGCAGGTGTTATCATTGTAACTTGAATAACTAGCACTTAGACAAATATGCTTTTTACTTAAAATTCAGGATTTGTCAGTTTGGTTGAAAATGCTTTTGCATTAATAATTAATGCTTTTGCTGTATTCTCTAGGGTCTACCTCAGTGGTTCAGGTACAGCAAGGGATTCTTGCTAAGGTTTCTGGGCTGCTAAAGGTACCATATATAGGTAATATAATAGTTTTTCTGACATAAATAATGAAAAGTTTTTGGAAAATTTAAACCAGTGCAGTGTTATAACCGCTGTTATAATCAGTCAACATATTTCATAACTAGACTGCTATCATTTTGATCCACTATTAAGGGCTGTAATAGGTACTGGGACTGAAGGTTAACTATTTGTGTGCATGCACATCTGCTGTCTCCCACATGAATGCAGTTCTGACATGGAAAAGTTGTGTAGTTGTCATGTGGAGTGTGAAACCCATGATGGATGATGGTTGGGTTTGTTTTTTTTTCAGCTGAGCTTGCATAAATTCATGTCCATGGCCCAAACTCTCTTGACTAGTATTGGTAAAGTACACACATCAATCCACTGTCAATTCTTACTTGTTTTTGAAATACAGAAGTGTAGGTTATTTTTGCCCTACGTTTTCAAAACTGCCACTTCCTCACTGAGTTATGGTAGCTGAATCAGATGATGAAATTAGTTGTCATTGATTTGAACAGATTTTTTTTCATTTTATCCTTAGTAGTGAGCTAAACAAACCTGGTTTTTTTTTGGTGCCAAAGTGGAACAGAACCAGTCTTAGAATCAGGCACAGTATCTCACCAACTGTGTTGTTTTAGGCTGCTACTTCTCTTTTCTAGTGCATGTGAAATTATGTCTGTATTTATTAGTTACATGATTACTTTCTTTGTTAGGTATCAATCAAAATGAACAAGAAACCCCACATCATCCTTACAAAAGAAGGAGGGCTCATTTTGAGACCTTTAGGGCGTGTTTTAAATTTAGTACAGGTTGCAATGATGTACTTGGGATGGAGGTTATGTTCTACAGGTAATTGGAGAGAGTCACTCTGAAATAGCTGATTTATAAACAAGATGTGCAAGGAAATTTTTTCCAAGACAGGTCAGTGACATCCTTGCAAATGATGCACCATTTATAGAAGTCAGTTTAGGACTAACAGGGACTCTTAGCTTGTGCTTGATGCTGGAGAAATGCAATGATACTGATTCCAGGGCGGGTGCAAATCTGCAGCAGTAACACCTCTGTTTGAGATCTACAGTAATTCCTCTCCAAAAGTGAGACAGCAGCGTGAAGAGAGCTCTGGTATAGCATTTGAAGTGCGTGTATTTTTTATACCCTTTTTCTTCCTGCTACATTGTTTTAACTCTGTATAATGGAACTTTGTACCTTTTTAGTCTTACTCCTGTTTGGCCAAGCCTCTGAAAATATTCTGTGGGATTTAGCACTTAGATCTTCAAAATAATGAGAAAAATTACTTCAGCAGCAGGATTCATACTGAAGAAAGCGTTTTCAGTGGAATTTTTTTGCCCAATATTATTATTTTATTTGGTGTTTATTAGACATGAACATTAATATCTCTTTACTGAGTAAACCAAACGTTAGATTTTGGTTGAAAATTGTTAGAAGAGAATTGTGAGGCTTTTTTCAATTAAAGTGTAAAAAACTTTTAGGATTATTATTGCTATCTGTTATTGTGACCCTGCTGTGCCAGAAAATCCTATAAAACCTGCTTCCTGGTGTATAATTGAACTGTGCTAGTTTCCAAGAGTTATCTTCATCTGGGATTTTTTTTTTTTTTTTTTTTTTCATTCATGAGTCTCTAGCCCTTTGGATCAATTTCACCTGTAGAATTTTGAAGCTTGTGCTATACTATATAGTGTGCATACACATTGTTTCAGTCACTTTTTGATTTATCTGAGTGACTTTTTATTGGGTAAGAGTTCCTGCATTATAAAAGGACGAGAGTGTAAATTTAGAAATTAGTCAATATTGCACACAAAAGAAACGTTATTGTACTAGATTAAATATTTGTTTAGTTGAAGCATTGTGATGTAATTTCGTGTGTTGATAATTAAAACTGAATTGATTTAATTGTCAGTAAAATTAAATTTGGTGTGGGATGGGTAGTCCTGATCATAGGGATTGTAGCTGGCATTCTTTTGGTTTATTTATTGGGTTACTTTTTTTTTGTTGGTTTGGTCTGGGTTTGTTGTTTCCTTTTCTTTTAGCAACCTCCATACATTGGTGTGTTATCTTTTGAACTCTGAAATTCTTGTATCTTCAGTAAGTTTTATTTTTGCTATTTCTTGATACTTTTTTCTTTGTTCACCTGATGAAGACTGGGTGTTTTTAATCCTGAGTATGCTTTTTCCTCCAAATAAGGAAAATAGATTTCCATCAAACTTTAATCAAGAAAATACTTGTAAATCTGATGAATATCCTTGTTATTCTTGGTATGGTAAAATGGATGAAAACCCCTACATTTAATTTACTTTATTTCATAACATTGCTATGTGGTTGCTTTGATTTTTTTCTTTTTTCTTCTTTCTGTTAGTGTCTGCATTCAGATGCAGTTATAGCATAGTCCCATTTGTGGGTTATGTTTGCTTGTCAATAGCTGTAACAAATGTTGGGTACTTGGGCTTTTTGGGAGCTGGGGAGGTTGTTTGTTTTGGTTCTTTTTGAAGTTGTACAATTAGATTTCAGAAAAGGAAAGTTGTCTTTCAGTTGGCTACATTGCAGCCTTTAGTATTCAATTTTTTTCTTTAGTGTTCCGTTTTTTTCTCAGTTCATGAATTTTGATATTTATGGAAGTGAAAATTCAGACATTCCTACAATTAAAAACAGTGTTGCTTAGATTTCTCTTGTCCTGTGTAATTTTAATTTAATTTTGTTGAGTCTGACTATGTATTCAGTTGAATTTTTCTCAAGTACTGTATATATTAAAGGTGTTTGTACAAGTTGCATACATTAAGATTTTCTTTAAGGAGAAAAATGTCTCTTAAGTAGTGAGGCGAGCAGAACATTTCTTGCCTTGTATAAGTATTGTATTTTGCAGTTCTGTGAGATGAGAAACTACGTATGAGAATTTTCATGTCTTCTAACAGGAGGGTGTAGAATCTTGATTGGTTAACTATAGAATTTTTTTTTAATGCATGGTCTTTCCGACTTCATAGATTTCTGTTTATTCTATTATCATGGTGATAAGAGTTGATTTAAAAAATGTAATTTGTCAAAAAAGTAGATGTGCTGGGAAAACAGCTAGACTTCTTTTTACCTGGGTAAATCTTTACTTTTTTGAAACAGGAGATCAGCAAAATCTCGAAGCAGAAGTCCATATTCATCAAGGCACTCCAGGTCTCGTAGCAGACACAGATTGTCTAGATCCAGAAGTCGTCATTCAAGTATTTCTCCTAGTACATTGACTCTGAAGAGTAGCCTGGCTGCTGAGCTGAACAAAAACAAGAAAGCAAGAGCTGCTGAGGCAGCCAAAGCTAGTGCAAAAGCTTCCAATACTTCAACACCTACTAAGGGAAACACTGATGCTGCTGTAAGTGCACCTCAGGTGAACAATGTTAAAGACCTGAAGAAAATCAAAACGGAGCATACACCTTCTCCTACCAGTAGTGCAAATCTGAAAAACGACAAGGCAAAAACAAAGGTCTCACTTCCTGAAACAAAAGCAGAAAATAATTTAATTGCAGACAAAACTACCAAACAGAAGCCTGCAGCAGTAAAAGAGAATAAATTGACTGTTGTGAAGCAGCAACCGGTCCCCGTAAAAGAGAAAAGCAAACCAAGTACACCAAGTGTAGTAGCCAAGGAGAAGGATCGAATTGTTGCACTACCGACCTCCACACTACCACCCTTGCCTTTGCCTCCCACACTGCCTGAAGATAAAGAAACTGATAGGTGAGTTGTGACAGAGATCTGCTTTTGGGATTGTTTGTTCCTTTTTATAATGGTTGTTGTTGTTTCCTTTGGAAAATAAATATAAAACTATATGCCAGGTCAGGCTAATGCATTATTTAATTTGTTCTTGCTCTTCAGCTGTTTGACTGGTGACTGTTAATGAACTGGAGGAATTTGATCTTAAAAATAACTCTAGTTCTAGTTGAAAAAAGAAGAGCTTGGTCTAAGAAGAATCTTTCTATAAAAAGCCTTGAAAGAATTCAGTAACAATATGAGAAAATTATTTAGCTGGGGTTCGAAGAAAAGATTCTCTTCCCTTTGCAAAGCAATTGTTTTATAGTAGGGTGTTATTTTAGTGTAATTTATTTCAAACATCAGTATTACTTTGAGTATGTATAATGGAAATGAGGTTCTTGGCTTGCCATTTGTGCTAATTTTGAAGTGTAAAAATTGGTCTGTAGTGAAGAAATTAATTTCTGTGTCCAAGTGTCATATGAATTTAGACTATGATGTCTGTTTGTAGTCCTAACAGAGAATCTCTGCTGTGATTTGTGGTTTTGTGGGTTTCTTTGGGGTTGTTTTGTTTTGTTTTGCTGAAGGTGCGACATGCCTCTCACATGTATGCAAGAAATCACTTCACAAGTAAGATGGAAATTTCTAGCTAGAGGTGAAAATGTTTCTCTTGTGTTTGCTAGTAATTTAAGTTTGTATTAAACATTAAGGCTGCATAGAAGCCTTGGGAAATAAATGCAACCTAACATAGTATTAGATAATTATATATTATTTTTTAGTTGTAAGAAAGAAATAGTTTCTTGCCCTTCAGCATTAAACTCTAGCATATGTAATAATGGTGTAGCGCATGTATGATTACATTTACATTTGTGACAAAGCCATCCTCTCCAGGTAAATGAGAATCTTGATACTGTGAGCAAGATTTACTGTTTTATCTAAAAACTAGTCTGTGTAGTTTAACTAAATATTGCTGACATTGGAATATTAATTGCAACAACATGAAATGAGATTTCATTTGAAGCTGGATGATAGCTTCTGATATTATTATTATTGTTATATTTTAATGGATTATCTGTTTTAAGTTAGCTAGGCTGAGGAGTTAAGCTACAATTGAGCAGTGGTTCTTTCATTCTCCTTTCAAAGTAGGCTCATTCTCCTTTCAAAACCAAAAGCTGCATTAGAAAGATTAATGAGAAGTAATTGAAAGTCTTTTATGCTTTGCTTAGTTTTGCCTATAGGATGTTATAAACTTTGGATCAGAAATTATAAGTAATGATAAAGTTTAAGTCATCTAAGGAAAAAGATCAATGTTTTTAATTGAACAGAGGCGGAGGAGGGCCAAGGTATTTACCTTGGGCTGTAGGTTACTGTGGGGAAATTGTGTCAACAAAGAAAGTTGGAGCTCGATGCTATGCAGAACTGTCTGGTTCCTTCAGTAAGAATCTCATAAACTCACAAATAAGCAACCTAAGGGAACATCAGTGTTGCTACCCTGCAGTGCAGGTTAGCTGAAAGGGAAAATTGCCCTGGTCATTAATGAAAAAGAAGCTGCTCTTGGCTGCCTCTATTTTCATGTGCTACTTTTAAAATCTGTGTCAGAATCTTTCATATGTTAGGCTTTCACTCATATTGAAAATTCTGGGGAAAAATTATGAGAGAAATACTATTATATAAACTTCAAAATAAGAGTTTTTTATTGCCATGACAGTTACATGCACTGCACTAAGGTGGTTTATTCTTTATAGCATGTTAACCATTATATTTGTGATGAGGGCAGTCTATGCTTCCTTGTGATGCTTCTTTAAATGGGGCAGTGGCAGTTTAGGAAGCGGTAAAAGGACATCAAAGGGTTCAGTTGTGACAGAGAAGCATAGACATATGCAATACACTGGAATTCTCTATTTGAATATATAAGGACTACTTATTGCAAGAAAAGTAAGAAAAAAATGTATGCATTCTGTATTGTGTGGGTTGGCAATATGTTTCCATTTATAGAAGTTCCTGCTTTATCTACAAAACTAAGCAGGTAAGAAGTTGTTGAAAAACTGTCACAGAGAAGGATGAATAGTGCCATTTGGCAAATGCAGCTAACTTGGTAAATGTCCCCTCAAAGCATGACTTAAGTTTTATTGATACAGTGATGGAAATTGAAAGAGTGAATACTGTGTGAGTGTCCCATAGGAGAGAAATAATTATGTAATTATAAAAAGTTTAGAGATGGTCATGGCTTTAAAATTACTGGATATGCAGCAGCTGAACAAATCTAGCTAAACTAAAAGAAGTTGTGGTAAAATTGAGCCATGTACTTAAGAAAAAAAAAAAATCCTGCAGCAGTTATGATTCCCCATTAGAATGGTAAGAGCATTTCTAAGATCACTGTGTAATTGTTAAAAGATGCTGTACATGTGTTTGGGGATTTTTCTCAAGACAGAGATGAGCAGTATCTGTTACCTAATTATGATTGGTTAAAAATCAGTCATATATCAGTAACCCATGTCAGAAAATCATTGTCATTATTTTCATCTGGTATTTTTTTTCTCACTTGATATGCATGCTGATACTAGACATGTGTTGAATCTGGGGTGTTTCAGCAGATGCATGCAATTACAATTTGTAAGTGAGGTGATGTGGACAGGCTTGTAATGCCCAGCAGTGTTAATGTGAGCATGAAGCTCATTAGCTGTGATGACCAATTTTAGAGACAACTGGGTTAGTCAGATCTTCTCTCTTATATGGGAAGTCAGAGTACAGATTTTACCACTGTACTTTTGATGTCTGGCAGCACCTGAGCTCTAAATATTTGTAATAGTCTAGGCCATAAGCTTGGAAAGAAGCTCACGTGGCAGAAGAGGTCTGGCCTGGTAAGGCTTATTGTGTCATCTTACCTCAGCTTTCACCAGGAAGGTCTGCTTTCACAGTTCTGTGGAATTGTGGTTGTTAACTGTGCATCTTCCAAAGAGCTATTTGAGTCATTTATCCAAGTCCTGAAAATTTTAAAAGCAGATTTCAAATGTTGGTGCATTCACAGTCTAGAATATATTATTTTTTGAAAAATAATTCTAATAAGTTTTGCCTTTATGCTAATATTCTACTATCTTCAACTTATTAGCAAAACAATGTTTTTTTTAATAGTTTGAGAGAAAATCTTTCAGTGAAGTCAGTTAAAGAAACAGAGAAGAAACTTCGCCATCTGCTTGCAGACTTGCCTCTTCCACCTGAGCTGCCTGGAGGAGCTGAGGTACCCAAAAGTCCTGAAGAAAAGAAACCAACAGTTCAGTTACATAGCAAGAGAAGACCAAAGTATGTTTATTAAACTTTTTTTAAAAAACTTATTAAGCAAGTAGAAATAATAATAGTTTCTTTAAAATTTGTTCTTGTCGAAAGAGTTCTGCTTTTTGACATTTTTAATATTAATGTGGCTTGACTCAAACTGCATGGTTTATTGCCACTTAATTAATAGTAATAAGACAGTTAACTAATAACGTCTCAATTAGTGTTGAGAGTGTCTTCAAAGTTAAGACAATGTATAGACACACTAGCTGTATCCTTAAAAATATTTTTGCTTTGTAGAATATGTGGACCACGACACGGTGAAACGAAAGAAAAAGAAATAGACTGGGGAAAGCGCTGTGTGGATAAATTTGATATAATCGGTATTATTGGTGAAGGCACTTATGGGCAAGTTTACAAAGCCAAAGATAAAGATACAGGTAAGTTCAAAAAAGATAAATGTAGTTTTACAATTTTAAGTGAATAGGATGGTTTTGGTTTTTGTTTTATATTGAGTAAAATTTGTGGTATTCTGTCCTCTTATGTTTTGAAGTTTTTTAGTTATTGGTGTGTTCAGTTTTAAGTTTAGCATTTGTCTAAATCAGAAATTATTGTTTGCTGCATTGGAAAATCATTTCTCTGCAAAGCTGTGGCTGAAATGTAGCTGAATAGTCCTAAATTCTGATTCTTAGTTTTTGAGTTTTGATGGTCTCGATAAAGTTGAACTAGTAAAGAAGAGAGGCTAAAGACAGGTTGGCAAACTGTAATGAAGTTTGTAAAGGGATGTAACTGTGAAAGAAGCTATGCATAAAATTGGGTCATGGTTGTTTGTACTCCAGTAGTCACTAGTTCATAGTAGGAAGAGAATCTGCTTCTGTGCAACACAGCCGTGAAGAGTTGCACAAGGGGTATTCTTGCAATATAACTGACTTTACAATAGTCACATTCTTTTTTAATTTCATATTAAAATATTGCTGAGATGAGTGAGCAGTCACCACTAGGATACATAATATTGTCACTACTTCTAAATAGATTATGCAAATTCCTTATATATGCTGTATGCTGTGTGATTGTTTTGTGATTAGTTAGTAGTTCTTTCCATGATTGCTTACCCTTCTGGCTTATTTGTGCATGCTTTCAATGCTGGACCATTTTCTACTTCAGCAGTAACTGGATCCCATTGGAGCGCATACCAGCCTCAGTTCCTTCTTTCTGATTGCCAGAAGAATAAGCAGTGTGATTATAATTCCTTCTTTATTCTTTACCTGTCCTTGTGTCAGTTCAGCTTTAGTTCTAACTGAACTGTCACAGATTTTTGCCTCTACCTTGAGAACTTTTGCAAATCATTGTTAGGATCTCCTGAGATACTCTTCCTTGCATATTTGCATTTTAGTCCTTTCATAACCATATTGCCTTTTTGGCAAACTTCAGGTTATTTGTGCGTCACAGTCATCTCTTAACCTCCCCTCCCATAGAAGTTGTCGCTTTCTGCATTGAAGGTGTCTGTACAGATACAGCAAGCAAATCTGTTAGCTTTGGATTCAAATCCTGTGTGGAGAGTGGCATTATGGCCTTTGAGATACCTTAGAAGAAGCTGTGTAATGGGCTTTCAGAGCAAGTGGATGTGGTGTCTTGCTGGAATATGATCTATTGTGAGTGTATCGTGTAACTTAGTGTAGGGTAAGTACTTTTTAGAACTAACACAGATACCTGGGCTGTCAGTAAGCTTCCCAGACACAGCAATAAATTTCAAGAACAAAACAATTGAACTAGCATGTATGGTCTGTAGACATACTCCATCATGAGTAGATCATGCTCCTGCCATTTTGTAGACTCCAGTTTGATCCACCCTGCAGTAAAATAGTTAGGGAAAATCTCCTCACTGTAAAAATGGTAGTGCCACTTGTGCTTGTAGAAAGTATACTGATGAATTTGAGGACTCTTTAGTCATCTGCCTCATACCTTGAGCTGCGTAGTATTTCTGGCTAGATACATGCATTCTGACCAGTGGTAATGCAGTATTAAGAAATCCACAGCAGTCACAGGCCTCTGTCTCTAAAGCTGCTGCTGATAATCGCTCTTTACTGGTTGACATGGTGTGGAATATTGGGATATGTGAGTGAGTAGTGCAGGAGGAAGGAGGATAGCCGTTATAGTGTGTGTAGCTGAAAATTCTCATTTGTAGTTTTGCTTCTGTATGTGATGCTGATTTCTGTTCAGCATAGTGTTTGATGCAAGCATCAGGGTTTTGAACAACAAACATACAAATCAATACTAAATCCCATGGTTTGGTTGCTAATCTTAATGGCTTTTATTTAAATTTTCTCTTAGGGGAAATGGTAGCACTGAAGAAAGTACGACTGGATAATGAAAAGGAAGGGTTTCCAATTACAGCTATTCGAGAGATTAAGATTCTTCGACAGCTTAATCATCAAAGCATTATCAACATGAAGGAAATAGTGACGGATAAAGAAGATGCTTTAGACTTCAAGAAGGACAAAGGTATGTATGCTAACAGGGCTTGCTCTTTCTGGACCTGTTCTTAATGTGATAGTCTGCTATGCTGGATTAAAAGTTATGATTCATTAAAAATATGTTTGCAAATTGTGATGCTTGATGAGGGATTTTAATTTTGATTTAAATACTATAAGAAGTTGCTTATTTATCTCAGCTATGCATTTTGCTTATAGAAACATTTTCTGCCAATATTTTGTGGGATAAAAAAATGTATTGCTTGATTGTGGTTTTGCTGTGAAGAACAGATGTTTGAGTCCTTGATACCCATGGATTAGGGAGGCCAGCAATAATAGGAAGCTCTTAATTGTGAGCTTTTCTTAACCTTTTATTTTTTTAGTACTTTCTTACACCATTTAGAGTATAGTAGGTTGAATGTTGAAGAGATGTTTTTAGTTTTAGGCCTCGGTTTTATATTCATTGTTATTCAGTTATTTTCTTGATGATTAGGCACATGTGTTTTGTGGGCTAGAAGAAGAGTAAATTAAAAGTATGAAAAGCAAGACTTGTACAGTGGTAGTGCTTTTCCCCAAAGAGAAGGCATGCGGACTTATACTCTTGGTTCCTTCAGTTTTAAGTCTGTCTTGTTTGAATTGTTTCAACCTCCTTAGTCTAGAGATTCAAGCAAACAGAGTGAAAATCATGCAGTGTTATTGCTTGGTACCTCTGATACCAGAGTGGTATTTTGCCCCTAGAGGCATTTCATTTTAGGTCTAAGTGTTACAAACCTATCATTTTGGACCTATTTTAGTGTCCTGTGGGCAATTTGTTACATAGTCTGGCTTAAAATGTTTGGAATGTGGTACCTGTCCTTCTTCCCTGCTCTCCCTCCCTGAGTCTCTATACAGCATGCCCAGCAGCAGTGCAGATAGAAAATGCTGTGTGTACTGCATGGCCAGCTGAAACAATACCAGGTGATATGATCATTC
The DNA here is from genome assembly GCF_051311805.1 of Agelaius phoeniceus. Lineage (NCBI taxonomy): Eukaryota > Metazoa > Chordata > Aves > Passeriformes > Icteridae > Agelaius > Agelaius phoeniceus. The sequence continues at coordinate 54,875,244 of NC_135265.1, read as the reverse complement.
AGAAGGTGGATATGAAGCAGGAATTCGTTTGGGTTTTTTTCCTAGCATCTTTGGAGAGTATAATACCTTGAAGTAGGTACAGCACTGACATGCTTAAAAGTGGGAAGTATCTAGCAAGAGTTTCTCAAGAGTTGTGCAGGTTCAGCGGTCAGGCCCCACTCAAAATCCTGACAGTCTGCAACATCCAGTTTAGTCTTTGTATGAGAATCTTGCACTAAGTTTTAATTAGGTGTAACCTACTTGGGTAATGAGACCACACTGAGTATTGACTAAATACATAATGACTCATTAATGAATTTTCTTTCTTTCTGTTTAGTGTTGTGTTTAGAATTGAATAGTAAATTTCAATTTTTTTTTGTCCAAGTCTGTGTTTGTGCTTTTGATATTACTTCTGATTTAATTTCTTGGGTTTTTTTTAACAGTATATTACAAGTACATTTTCTGAAAATTTACAAGGGCAGGGGTTTCTCTGGAGAAGAATTCTGTTCTATTCTGCTAGAATAGAATTAATTTCTGATAGTTGACTAAGTTCTGATAGCTTCTTGAAAACATTAGCAGGACAATGAGACTGCTGTTAAAACTTCTCTGTGAAAATAAGGAAGTTGTGGGTTTTTTTCAGGCACTGTATTCCGTATTTCTCTAATGAGTAGTTCATTGTGAGATAGGGATTTATAGCTGAGTTGTGGCCAAATTGTAGTCTGTGCAAAGAATGAATGCAAGTGGGAGGAAGTTTGGTCATTTTCACAGTAAAGTGTTGCAAATACAAAAGTAGGTTGCTTAACAAGGAACCATTAGAAAAGTGGTAGTGATATCTTACAAGAGGCAGAGGTTAGAGTAAAAGCAGGGTGTTTTGCCTATATGATGAACATGCTTATGCTTAATGTATAATACGTGTTTACCATAGCTTTGAAATATGACTTGGAAAACCCTGCTGATACTGCGCTTAGAAGAGTAGGGAATAAGAACATTTTGCTATCACATGTTTTTGTAGTTATTATGAGTGAAGTTAATTTTGTTTCTAAGGCTGTGTATCATATCCTGACATAGTACTCATCTGCTTTTTCACTTAAGGGAGTGTGGGGGTTTTTTTTGGTTGGATCTCAGTAGTTTAATATACAGTACATTCAGTTTTCTGACAATAATGTAAGTGTTGGGCCCACTTTACAGTACTTGATTTAAGGATACTAAGATAGTAACGTTGCACTGCAAGCCAGCAATAGCTTGGCTTGTGCAACTTTTTCCTGATATTTTGAGCTGCCTTACATGTTTTTAAAAGTGGCATACTCAAAAGTCTGGAAGAGAGAGGATTACTTGTTCCCCATATTAAAGCTTGTCTCAATATTTTCAACAAAGAAAATGGAAGAAATTATATCTGTATTGTATCTTGGCCAGCTTGGACTATAAATTTAAAGACATGAACAGCTTTGATAGATAGTTTTGGGTTTATTCTTTCTCTACTAACTGTTTGCAAAAGAAGTGTAACACATTGGAGCAGTGTGTTACAAATTTTCTAAGTGCATTTCCCTCCATCAGTGGAAGTCAGCACCTTAGGCAGCATAATTGTTTGTATAAATTTGGTATATACAAAACAGAGTGGGTGATGCATGGGTCTGTCTGCTGAGGATCAGAAGTTGTTCACTTTGCAATCTTCATTATACGTGAGATGTGCTTGAGGATGAAGTTGGAGAATGGCATTACTGATTACTGGTTAGTAATGTAACATCTTGATTCTCAGGCACAATCCTGATAGATAAAACATATGTTAGGTGTGGCCACAAGGTGTATTCATTTTATATGTTACTTGTGTAGGCTTTTCTCACCTACCTATCATTCAGAGGCAGATAGGTGAACACCCAAACTTAATGATGGGAGCTTATGACTCTGAGGTTGTATTCAGTCTTTTGTGTGTTGAGCCACCTTATCAGTTATAAAATGAATTATTGAGAAAATGCTTTCTAAATTTGAGCTGTTGTCAGTTTTGGTATTTTTCCTTTGTGTGTGTATAATTTATATGACTTTGGTGTATGTCTTTTTACTTTGAGATGCTTCTTCAGTTCTCAGTTGCCTCTAACAGCTGGGAGATGTTTGTAAGTGCTCAACAGTCTAGCTATGGGATTGACATGATCTCTTTTTACTAAACAGATGGAAAATGCATGATTTAGTTTTTGTTGCTGTGAATGTAAACACAGTAAGTGTACAGCCTGACATACCTTCCTCCTTTTGACCTTTTGACTGGGATAGGTATGTTTGCTAATCTGAGGGAGGATGTAAAACTTTGCATGGAGACCAATAATAAAAGATCTGGTTAACATTGCAGCTTAAGGGTTTTTTTCTGGTTGGTTTTTTTTGTTTTTGTTTTTTTTTTTTTTTTTTGGTTTTTTTTTTTTTGTGTGTGCGTGAATTGCCTGTTTGTGTGTGTGTTTCTATAATTTTAAGATCTAAGTTTACTTTAGATTAAATTTTGAATTGATTTGCAGTACAAATCAGCAAACTTTTTGGGCATGAAATTGGTATTTATATTGACAGTACTGTAGTACAGGAGGACACCGACTCTGCAGTATGTTGTAAAATGACTGACAGGTTACTTTCTCACAGCTGTCAAGTAGTACTTATTCTGAAATCTTGTGGTTTGGAAGGAGTCTGTGACATCAGTCATGTGCTCAATGTTGCATGGTAGCTGGTTTTGTCTGTGTTTCCTAGGAAGTTGAGTAAAAGCAGAGGTGTGAATTTCAGAAACCTCTAATGCTCTACAGCTTGCCTTGCTGCTCCCAAAATAGCTGATAGAAACTTACCCTAAATAGTTTTCATGCTAGAGCTAAGTGATCAGGAATAGTGTGACTGCTTGAGTGGTGCTTCCTATTTATGTGTGCTGTACTGGGCTTTGGTCTGGAATAAGCGCAGACCTAATTGTGTGACTTTTTAACTTGTTCCATTTCAAAGGGAGAAAAATTTCAAATTTTTAATCAAAGATTTTTTTTTTTGGTCTGCTTTAAGTTTTTGGTTTTGGTTTAGTTGTTTGGGGTTTTTTCCTTATTTCCCTGTATTACGTGATAAAACAAGGAGAGTATTTACTCCCAGGGCTTCTTTATGTTCTTGGATACAAACTACAAATGTTTCAGAACATATGTGGAGTTCCTGCAAGAGGAAAATGCAGTTGAACTTGAAAGGGGAGAATAACACTGTCATTAAATAGAAACTTAATATTGTGTGAATATGTAAAAAAGTAGTATAGCAGCAATGTTTTCTTAAGTCTTAAGGGATTAATTCAGCAGCTATGGCTATATTTGTTGTTCTGGCAATTAGAAAATAGATTAATAAAACCTAAGTCGAATAAAAAGATAATTGTCTCTTGAAGGAACTTTAAGGAATTGGTAGCCAATTTCTTTAGTTTTCAGATTGTGGTTGATAAAATCCTGCATAAAACTCTTGGAATAGTATATCATGAGTACTGGAAGAGAAATGCTAAGGAAATAAAATAGATTATTCTTACAGTTGATTGATTAAATATAATAAGATTACATTTACTATGTATTGCATAGAAGAAGCTGGAGAAGGCTTTGTAGCAAAATTAAAACCTGCTGTAGTTTCATTTTGAAAACGGAGTATAGAACAAATGTTGAAAACATGTTTCACAACTCAGCATTGTACGTACTATGCATTGAACTAGGCAGGGATACTGGAGTTTCTTTAAAGCATTTCTGTATTTCAAGATACTATTGTAATGCATTTATACTAGAATGGAATTTAAATTTGCATGTAATAAGGCCTTTCTGGTCTCCTGGGTCCTCACATCTCTGTCTAATCAGACATTTTGAGAAACACTGAACACCTTTCCTCTGAATTACATTTGGAAAAAGCTTGTTTAAAAGACATAATCTATGGGGGCTTTTGGATCATTCTCCCCTGCACCACCACCCTCCCCTCCCAGTCTGAAGTACTTGTATCTTTGGAAACAAATGGTGTCCTGTTTTGTTGGATCTGTGTGATTTGAAGACACTCCAAAGAAATCCAGAGCCTGCCTGTGTCACAAAAATGCAAAGCATGTTTTGTTAGCATATTTTGGCCTCTCAGAAAATCCACTGTTTTTTGCAGATCATTAGTGCCATGTTTTGTTGAGCTAGCTTTCTTGTATGCAAACCTTTACTGCATTATACCTGAGCTTATTTTGTGTTAGGAAACTGCTTTTGTTAGATCTCCATGAACTGAAACACATGACCAAGAGGAGGAGATGTGTTAATCCTTTAATTAGTCTAAATTGATATCTCACTTGCTGAACCCCATCAGTCTTAACTGACAAAATGGTTAGAAAGGTGCATTTTTCCAAGGGCAATCAAAAGGAGTAAGGTGAGGATTATTTTCATCCATTTGTATCTCCTTTATTTATTGTGTACCTCCTTAATAGATTCAGCTGCTCTCTCTTATCCCATATTCAGAAATAGGGATGCTGACAGAGCTGCTGCTCTGTCAACATGTAGTAACATTAGGATTTCTGATTATCTCAGTAGATGAACTTCATGGTGTTAGTGAAAGAAATGGGCCACCCAGGACACAACCCTTCTGCACTTCTGTTAGTGCTTTGTTGCAGAGTGTGGAAATGGACTAGGCTTTCTCCCACCCCACAGGTGGGAAGTGCAGGTCTTTAACCCAAGAGCAGTAAGATGAGGAGCTTTAAAGTCAAGTAAGTAATGCTGAGTTCACTTGAATTGCATGCACTTTACTGTGAGAGTGCTTTAGGTGTTCTTATGGCACTACTTTCCAGAATGAGAACTGGGCAAAGCTAGCATCAAGCAAAAACCATCATTTTAAAATGTAACCTCCAAGTTATAAAATGTTTTGCCCTCATAAAAGAAGTAACTATTGGTTTTTTCTGCTGTGTTTTCCTTTTTTGAGAAATGGATATTTGTGTGGCATTTGTTTTGATAGAACTAAAGTATGCTGTGAACTTGAACTCAGACTAAGCTGTAGCAAGCAGACTTCTGCCTGTGCATAGTTCATTTGTGGTGTCTTCAATAACTATTCCTTCTTCCTAAATGACTAGCTGCTTTCCCTGTTATGGAGGATCAAATCCTCCCCCAGTGTGATGAAAAGCGATGAAAATTTGAAATTACCGGGTGGAATAATGTAAGGATTTTGTTGGCAGAAACTACAGATCTCTGTCAGAAAAGGGCACCATGTTTGTCTAGGAATAAATTAACAGGAGTTCCACTTCAGTTTGCTTGATAACTTGAATAATACTGAAAATCAGGCTTGAATGGTAAGATTGCCAAGATTAATAGACTGATTTTCATATTTTCTCATACTAAATGAAGATTTTACCAGTTTTTATTTTTAAAACAAATTTTAATAACATGTAGTTAGGAAATAGGCAAGAATGCACAAGTGTAATGAATCTCTACATTTGCTCTTGATATCATAAGGAAGGAATATGTAGCATTTATCTTGTTTTAGTGTATGTTTTCTTATAAGAATTGCAGAGAATGTAAATAATCAGGTGTCACCTTCCAGGTACTACTCTACATTGTTTATGAATCTTCTCTATTGTCAACTGTCCTTCTTGCATGAGGGTACCAATTGTGATTGCTGGTTATAGTGCATAAATAGCAGTGAAAAAATCCTGGGAGTTAGTGATGGAGCAGGAAGTTGCTCAAGGCATGGATCCTGCTTTGCATATAAACAAGAGGTCTCTGTTCAGCTGGTCTCACTAAACAGTTCTACAGTCAATCTTTCTCCTTGTCTTATACACACATGCAGCCAGCTGCCAGGGCAGAGTTAACTTTCCCTTGTACTCCAGAGCAAGAAGGTACCAAGATTCACTGGTGTTCATTCAGTTTTGTTGAGCCGACATCCTCTGAAGGGCACATCTAGGTTTTTCTTATACTGCAGTACTAATATCAGGTGTTTTGTTTTGAGGCATTTAAAAATATGTCATGGCTCATACTTCAGTCATCACTGAAGTAGATCTAACAGCAGATTGCCAGCTATCTATTTGAAAATACCAAGATTAGGAGCCTCTGTGCTTTTCCATATTAAACCGGTGAACTAGATTGGTGAACTCAGTTATGCAAATAGTAACACAGCAGACTTTCTATACTTTTATAGACTTTAATACTTCCCTTTCTCCTTGTGAAGTGAGTGGGATTGTGTTGCACCTGCTTGATTCACCTCCTGTTTCACCCCCTCTGCAGGGGTATTTTATAATGAGTATTTTTTTCTTCCTCTGTATAATATGCAACAGGACAAAAAGACCTAAGTCAAAAACAATGAGGTATGCAATGGCCTGTGCTTTAGCTGACATATGCTAATCATTGTTACAAGTTTAACCCTTAGCGTATGAGTAGTCTTCTTCCTGAATAGCAGATTTTCCCTTTTCAGCTACTAAACAAGAAAAGGAGTCAGTTCATTAGAATGTGGCTGTGTATGTGTACTGCTTCTATCAAGCTGAGTTCTCATTATTGATCCAAGACTTTCACTAGTTTCTGAGTTTAAACTTTTTTAGGAACAAGAACGTGTAATGAGTTCTTGTTCGGTAGAAACTATTTGTAGTGGAAGATTTATTTAAGGAGGTTTTGGAAATGCAAGGTAGACAGACCCACTTGAATCTGGTTTCTGCATTGCTTACTTCACTCTGCAGGGGCTATACTGTTCTGCGTGTCCCAGGGTGAAGAAGGGAAAGAATGAAGAACTAAAAGGTGGATTGTACTGGGAATGGTTGTATTGGAGATTGGTTATTGCTACTTCTGAGTCACTCAACACTTTTCCTCTTGAAGAGTGCTTATACATATCAAAGAGCCTTGGCTTTAATGGCTTTAGTGGTAGAATTATACAGGCCTATGTGAGATAAGACCAGATTCTCTTGTGCTGAATATATGCATGTGGCAACTTAAAATATGAAGTCTGTCTTTGCAGAGCTGCTGTAGGTTAGTTCTGCTTTCTCATTTTATCCTGTCTTATAGGTATTTCTAGTTTGAGAAGGGCCAGCTTATTTCTGACCCAGTTGCATGGAAATCTTTAAAAAATTTATTCACTGAGTCATGGCAGATGAACAATAATGCACAATAATGCTTGTACATATTTTGTTTCTAGATTTCCTCTCCAAACCTTCCATAGGTAATAATAACACAGTTAATTTTTCTTGAAATAAAATGGATGGAGATTGAGAGCTATAGGGAGAGCACGTGTTTATCTAGACTAAAGCACCATGTGGTAACATTATTTTTCTTTTCACAAATGTTTGACTAGTTTAACCGTTTATATCGAACAGCAATTTATTAAAAATTTTTAAAGTACTATATTTCATTGGACATGAGATACAGCTATAAATACTGCAGAAAATCTAAGTAGTTGTATGAAAAACGCTTCTGATTTCAAAAAGTAGTCAACAGCAATTATTTGGACTGCTGTTAAATCAGTTTTTCTGTCTGTTTCTCCTACCCTTTTCCTTTCTTTTTGTAGGTGCATTTTACCTGGTGTTTGAATATATGGACCATGACTTGATGGGACTGCTGGAATCTGGTTTGGTTCATTTTAATGAAAACCATATTAAATCTTTTATGAGACAGCTGATGGAGGGCTTGGCCTATTGCCACAAGAAGAACTTTTTGCACAGAGATATCAAATGTTCAAACATTCTACTAAATAATAGGTATGGATATTACTTAAAAGTATGTAACAAAAATTGTATGCTAACAACATCTTTAAATCGTTATTTCAGTCTTTGCAGTTCACCTGGTTGGAGTCATTAGCAAAACTTATTTTCCAAATTGCCTCGTTTCTTTAAAATCAGTTGCAAAATACTAATTCAGTAATGCTCCCGCTTAACTTGGGAACTTGCAGTTGTGCATTAAACTTAATCTGTGTTAAAAAAGATTCAATTTTAATCCTGCTAAGTCAGAGTATGGGGCAAAATCATCTGAGTTTAAATATATTAAAACAGAATTGTAGGATGTAAGTGTTTGAAATGTATTCTTTCTGCCATCTCATTTCAAGATCGCAGAGTGGCTAGGCTGGTTCTTCATGACAGTGCTGAGGTCCTCGTTGTCATCAGTCAGGATAATGCTTTAAAAGAGTATTTGATTAGGCATATTCAAACATGCCTTAACTTGCAGTTATTGCTATCATCAAACAGGAAGAATAATTTGTTTCTTACTACTTTAATACATGGTAATTACAAATCATATTACTAAGTGTGGTGTTTTCAGTGTGCAGCAGCAGTTACAAATAAAAAGCTAGTGTGAGAATAATGGATGACTTCATTGCCAACTGTTGTGCATCATAGCCTGGAGTACTAAATCCAGGGAGCAACATAAGAGCAAGGTTTATAACAGCAAAAAAAGGTATAGTTAAGAAAAAAGAGTAGGTAGTCAGCTTCTGGGATTTGTTGTCACAGGAAGTTTTCTGGGTAGTGTCAGGAGTCTCCAAAAAAGATGAGATACATTCAAGGATAAGATCATTAACACAGGCTGATGGGGCTGGACAGGGATCCCTGTTTTAGCATCCTTAACACAATGATTGTGGGTAGTGATTAGGTATGAGGAAGATGAGCCCCAAAGGGAATGAGTTCACATATTCTTCCTAAAAATCTACTGCTGCTGTTGGAGATGAAATACTGGGCAAATTTGATCAAGGGTCTATTTTGATAGGCCTAGTTTTCTCCCAGCTTTCTCCAAATTAAATTTGCTATTTCTTCCTCCCTTTTCTCTTAGAGTGAACTAACACTTGACTGCTTTCAAATCTGCATCCTACTGCAGCCTTGTCAGATTATGATACAGATTCTTAAACAGATGTACACGTTCCTCCCCATTACTCACTGTGCCCACACACTTAATCCTATTGTCTGCTGATCTCCATTAGTGTTTCTGTGTGCATCTTTGGGAACTCAGAAGCTGAAAGTGGAGAAGAGTGCCTTATGGTAGAGGAGGAACTTGTTATTTTACTGTGTTCTTCAATCCAGGTTGTATTGTTAGGTTTTCCCCCCTTAGAACAGCGTCTGAGCATCCTTAAGTTTTTCCACCAGCAGCAGAAAAACATGGTAGTAGATCTGAATGATTTTTTAAGCCAGTGTTTCAAAAATCCTCTTACTAGTTACAGCCTGAGTCCAAACATGTGGATTATGTATCTTTTACATAGGCAACTTCAACGAATTTTTGAGCAAATACAAATAATCTTCTACAAATACGTTCTCAGAAATAAGCATGTAAAAGGGGAACATTTCTTTGTTTATGGGTGTTTTCCAAGAAGTTAGAGTAAAGGTCTGAAGGTTTGAGGAGGAAAGTGGATGGAAACTATAACCTGTATATGGTATCATCACAAAATGGTCATGTATGTGCTGTTACCACAAAATTGTCATACCAGCAGCAAATCTTGCCATTATTTGATTAAATTGCATGTATTTGAAAGTGATGGCAGTTATTAAAGTTTATCAGTACAGAAAGGGAAAACCACATATAACAATCCAACATTCATTTAGAGAAGCTTGCAGATATCTTTCTGTTTAAATCATCCAAACGTTACAAGTAGTGGGAGTTTCTGGTCATAGAGCAGTGCCTTTTAGCTGTTGGAACTAGCAGGCAGGAGCTCTGTATCTTCTACTCTTCCCCTCATATGTGGAAAACCTCAGGAATGGGCTAGGGGTTATGTTATTCAGCAAGTTGGTTGCTGATAAAATATCTGGTCAGTCACCCTGATATAAAGGCTGTATTTAAAATGTTCAAGCACAGAACAGGGCTTTGATGGCTTCCTAGAAGGAAGTATGACCGCTGATAATTGTTTGTTGTACAAGTGCTCATGCTAGCAATAAGGCCTGAGAAAATAGCAGTTTCTTCCCTCAGTTTTTTTGTGCAGAGTTACTGACTGGAATATTTTATGGTATAGACGTAAATTTTTACTATCATCCAGTAATGTAAATGCCATTTGATAAGCATACTCAATTTTGTTCACTTGTCTTTGCTATTCAGTGAGTTAGCATACTGTTTACTGAAGAGATGCAGAGATAGCAGAGCATTGCCTCTTCATTAATGTGGTTTGGTGAAGATCACAGCTGTTTCAGTCTTAAACTTTACCTGATTTTGGGGGAAGAAAGCTTAACAGGATTAACCACTAAATAATTCTTTGCTTTTTCCACCAGAGGGCAGATAAAGCTCGCTGATTTTGGGCTTGCTCGGCTGTACAACTCAGAAGAAAGGTAAGATACAATTACACTGTGAAAAAGCATTCAGAAGTTTAATCTTTTTGCTTAACTATTGTGAGGGACAGAAGACTGTTTGGTTTAGAGGAAATGTTACTGTACTGTAATACAAGTAATTGCTTAGGAAAGTGAAAGAAATACATGTTGTCTTATACAGCATAAAACCACAAAAGTCTCTTTGTGCAGGTGTATTGCTTTTCCAGGTGTTCTGGATAAATAATGGTAGAGACTGGCCATATATTGATTGGAAATTAACTTACACTCCTAAGTTTCTGGTCCTGTAAACCTGAGGTATATTTCTTCTGTTAGTATACCAAAGATGTTATTTAGGGAAATGTTTGTTTTTTTTTTTTTTTTTGGCCGGCACAAAGTATCATACAGCTCCTATTCAGTAAGCATTACTAAGCATTACTTTTGTGTAAGATTTGCCTTTACATTTCAAGAGGTTCATTGTATTCTTTAGGCAGTCAGTGCTGTTGAATCTGCTGGAAACAGAGATACAAGTTTAAATAAAAGTTATTCTGAAACTTCTTGTGACTTGTGCTTCTGTTGTTCTTGGCTTCATTATGCTCATACTCCAGGAAACAGGTGCACAGTTTTTTATGATTAGGAACTTCAATATTTACTTTGTAATGTAGTATTTGTCATGTGGAACTGACTTTTCAAAATCCAGGCTGAGTGTTCACTACAGTAATATGTCCATGAGGTGGTTAGATACAGAGATGTTTGGATACCTGACCTTACTTTGATTTCTGCATGTCTAATTTAAGAAATAATATCCATAACGTTACCTTTATGGGTTTGTTTTCTACACAGCTCTTATGTTGTTGATAAATGTGTTAGCATTAGTTTCACTGAGCTATTGTCTCAGAACTCTTATTTCAGAAAAATATGCTTAAGTACAGTTATGAAAACTGTTGAGTGTAATAGCAAAGTGAAATAATCTTAAGCATCTGCCACCTAATTATTTTTTTGTTTGGATGTACTTAATAATAAAAGGATGTTATCCTACCTTCTTGCTTTAACATGCATCAAACTGGCCTAATGGGGTTTTTTCCTCTGGTTTACTATGTTTTGCTTGGTTTTTTTTAATGTCTGTTTTTAAATTAATATAAATTTTCTTTGTAAAACTCACTGTTCATTAAGGATTAATGGTCCAGTGTCCTTATAATGCCAATAATCCATTTTACTGTACGTGAAACAGCAACATTATTATGCCATTATGCATAAATGACACCAAGATTAAGATTTAATTAAGCTAGCTAATAGAATTGCCCGTTGAACATAGGAGAATAATTAGAATCTCAGTAGATTTTCGGCAATTCTTTTGTCATTCGTTTTCCTTCTGACCTGCAGTAACAGATATAATAAATGTATATCACCAAGTGTATAATAGCTGCTGTTTTTTAATTCATGTACTTTGCATTTGGTTTACTGTTGTTTAGAGTTTAATACTGTTTGAAAGGGTACAGAACTTAGTAGGGGCATAATGGGGAGGAAATAAAAATTTAAGTTCATTCCTATTTGGTTGTTGTAGTTGGGCTCCTTTAAATGTTATTCTGGTAGATTTAACGTGTTTGGAGTAGGAGGTATGACAGATTGCATGACAAGAGAAGTGTTCAAATAAAAACCACCATATACTAATACATATGAGCAATGTATCTGTAGAGATAGTCCATACCATGTAAGTATTTCTCAGGGAATGTTTGCTTCAGAGATAAATATGATAAATGATGGAATTGTTTCCAAAAACATGCTACCTTTTAAAAAGGAATTGGAGTTATGTGCCTTAATGAAAAAGGACTTGGATGATTTTACAGAAGTGATACCTGTACTACTGAGAATGCTATAAGAGCTTGTTAGGCTTCATTCTGTGGTTGTTCATACTTATTGTTACTTTCTGTTTGGAGTTACCTCGTGTTGGTAACTGAAAAAAATGTTTCAGCTAGTGAAAAACTGAAGAAAACTGAAAGAATTCTGGAATCACTTTTAGAGCACCCTGGTTGAAATGAAACCAACATCAAACATCTTTTCTGCTTTCTATTTTGAACTGTTGATGCTGTAGTTCAGCCTGTGCACAAAAAAAAAAAAAAAGTGTGCCTGCATTAGTAGAAATCTTTGCTTTAGTGGGAGGATGGAAAGGATTATTCACAGTGACCAAAATTTCTGGTTAGAGCTGTGGAGAATTAAAGATGTTGTGAAATATAGGAAGATACTAGAAGCATTCCAAGCTTTGGAATCAAAACTGGAATGATGCAGTTATAGAAAGAGGCTTTTATCTCTGTTGTTCATACTTTAAGAGAGAAAAGCGATTTTCTCCTTCTTTTTAAAGTGCTTGTAGAGGTCCTATATTTAGTTTGGTAATAGCCAATAGGTGCATGAAAGTTACTGGTTTTATCTAAGTGAGTCCTGCTCCTGAAATGACTAGCAATGTAATAAATATACAGTATTACTTTCTGAATAATAATGGAGATACACTATTCACATAGCATCAACGTGGCTGTGTGATTATTATTATTTATATCTTCAGTCTGACTGTTTGTAGCCTTCATCAGGTAGTTGTGTTTCTTTTGTGCAGTTACAGCTTTGCTGGACTAAAAAGAGAGTGGAAGGTTGTACTGTTCTTGAACAGCATCACAGAAGTAAAGTCCTTAAGGTATCATTTTTTTAGAAGTGTGATTGTACTAAAATGATAGTTCTCTCTTTTTCCTCCTTCCAACAGCCGACCATATACCAACAAAGTTATTACATTATGGTATCGGCCTCCTGAACTTCTCCTTGGGGAAGAAAGATACACACCAGCTATTGATGTCTGGAGCTGTGGGTAAGAGTTTGGATAGAAGCCTAGCAAGGATAAAAACAAGCCAGAAATAAATTTTAAAGCTTCTGTCATTCTGTCCTGAAAGCCGTAATGATGGAATTTTGCAAAACTGTTTTACAGCTGTATCCTGGGTGAACTTTTTACAAAAAAGCCAATATTTCAAGCAAATCAAGAACTTGCTCAACTGGAACTCATAAGGTAACTAGCAAGCACGGCTACATAGATGCTTCATAAACTGACAGGTTTCTTTTCTTAGTGTTCTGAAATAATGCACTGCAAATACTTGCAAGTGGTCAGTTACTGCCCCGAGTGAGATGTTAGAGGTTTTGAGGGGCATTTAACACAAGTGACATTGGCACAGACATGAAGGATTTTTTGTGAGTGTTCTGTATTCTTAGCAATGTACCATTGACCAGTAAGATGGGATTTTGTAGAGTAGCTGGAGTTGCCTATTACTGAAATTGTAAAGAGAGAGTAATCAAAATGCCTGTAATTTTTAAGATGATGTTGCAACTTGCTTGCAGCAGATCAGAATGAGGACATGGACAATAATAAGGACAAGTGGGATTTGGGAGGAACAGGTTTTTGGCATGCTGCTGGCCATGAGTTCTTGTTTCAAGCCTACCATGTACACACCTTAGCTTTATTACTTTTGTGAGAATATTTCTGTTCCTTTAAAAACTGCCAGTCATTTGGTGGACATAAAAATTCTGTTTCTTTCTTTGTTCTCAATAAATCATAGAATGATAAGTATTTAACATAGTGGAACCAGAACATCTTTTTCTTTCCCTTTGTTCAGCAAGCAAAATCTGCTCTTGACTCTGATATCATAATTGACATTATAAATGAAGAGAGGTGATCTTCCTAGAAATAAGGGGAAAAGGGGGTGAGTCCTACAGAACTTACAGAAAGTGAACAGTAAATGGTCAAATTAACTTACTAAAAAATATTACAAAGTTATATACTGACATGTTTTTCAAAACAGATTGAACAGTAGCATGCTTCTGTGTAATGTGTTATTAGCTGGCCTGAATAAATTAAGGTTTTAGCTGGTGCAGAGCAGATCAGTGGTCAGTTTTGGCATAAGAAGAATTAAACTTATGAGTTTGGGAATTTTTGTTTTTTGAGCACTAGATGGCATTGAGGCACATGAGAATGAGTAATTCAAAGTTTTTTCTTTGTTTTACCTCTGGTACAAAACTAAAGCTTTGTGATGTCTTCCTGCTGGGAAGCTTCTATTTGTAGCTCATTTCTTGTCTTCACTGATGCTATGCATTTTTTGCTGTTTGAACATATCAGTTTTATGAACATCTCTGCTGTGATTGTGTTACAGCCAAAAATTCTACATTTATCTTTTCAAAATTTATCAAAGATAGAGGTGAAGTACATTCTGATAGTAGGAGATTCATTATTTTTATTCTCCCTCCTGAAAATTACATACACCAACCAGTGTAAAGTCAGATTGACTGGCATAGCACCTGGGGCATAAATCATTAGGTCTCTTACACTAACCATTTAAATCTTATGAAAAGGACGGCTGAACCAGGGAAAAGTATTTGCAAAATGTCCTTTTATGACTGTCTGCATGAGATTTTGAAACCTTGCATTTATGGAAACACCATATTAGTTCTTCTGCTCAGAAGTGTCGTGTTGATCAATTTGTACTTAGCTATTGGAAAAAAGTATGGGGATGGAATGTGGGGCATAAGAGTATTGGCAGCTCCATTTCTGGAGGTAGATGAGGCTTGAGGCATAAAACTCATAACTGAAGTAAAAAATACAGAAGTTTTCTCTGTATAGTGGTTTATGCCTTTAGGACTTACTTGATTATTTGGGTTTTTTTTCCTTATGTCTTCAGCATTAAATAAATTCTCAGTGAAAACTGCTTTTTCACCTATTTGGTATATCTTTCTTCTGTGGCATTGGGAGCTAAGGACATAAAAGTTACTCTAAATGTGGGCTATCCAGTTTTTCTAGTCAGATATCTGGAGAACTCTTCAGATGTAGTTGGTTACATTTTGGAAAACATTGGTGTAGAGGATATTTGGGCTGGACTGAGGCAGAAACAGTAAGTTTAGTCTGTGTGGGGTGATCACCATTTGTAGACAATTCACCATTATTTAATGGTGTTGGGCATTTGACAGTGGAGAAATTTTAGCTAAAAATAACCTGAACATGAAAATTGAAAATTGTTCTTGTTTTCACTGTACTTGCAAGAACAAAAATTACAGCTGTGCTCACTTTTGGCTTTGGATCTCATACCTTTTTTTCCTTTCTTTTTGGTACAGCCGAATTTGCGGAAGTCCTTGTCCAGCAGTGTGGCCTGATGTTATAAAATTAGCTTACTTCAACACAATGAAACCAAAGAAGCAGTATCGTCGAAAACTGAGGGAAGAGTTTGCTTTGTAAGGATGAAGAATTAGTTTAGTCAACTGTAATACCATTAAGTTTTCCCAGAGACTTTATGAACTTCAGTATTTTCCGGAGAACGAGCATAGATCAAGTGTAAAGAAAAATGGCTTTAGGTTCTTGTCCTTCCCATGATACCCACAGAGCTTGTATTAAACGTTATTTAATAGGAGCATCAAGAAGAGGAAAGAAGGCCCTAAAATTTCAACCACCTGTCAGCTTTCATCTAAGGAAATACTTGTTTGGTACACCTGCTTGTTGCCCTGTCCAGAAAACAGCTCAGAATACTTAATTGTTTTTTCTTGGTAAAACTGGCTACAGCTAAATATGTAGTCTGGTTAACGTTAGTCTTTTCTGTCATAAACTCATTCAACACAGAGGAGTTACCTGAACCATGTGTTCTAAAGTACTACCATTGGACTAGTTTTGTGCATATATCACAAGTGAAAGGTATGGAAAACAGCTGTTAGCTTATTTTAAGGGGGTTGTTCCCCTCCTTCAGGTGCAGTGGGTTTCAAGAGAAATGCATCATCCTGTTCATACTAATGAGACTAATACCTTTGAAGCAATAGAATTATTGTCTGTGAATCAGACAATGGTGGTAAATTTCAAAATTTAAAATTTTCAAAATTTAAAAATACAGTCTTAGCTTTAAAATGTGGGTGTATTTTTTTGTAAGTACAAGGTTTCAAGCGATGAAACAGCACAAGGCGAAGAAAACTTTGGTTATATAATAACACAGGTAGTAAAAGGTGAAGTGTATTTCTGCCTCTTGCTATCAAGCTCAGGTTGTGGGTGTGTTTTGTTAGTATTTAAATTACCTGAGGACTTACTGGTCATCTTGAAAGGGATGTGTTACTAAAATTTTTCACAGATGTGTGTGATAAAAAATAAAGATGTGACGCTTTCCTTTGTTTTGCACTTTTGTAGCATCCCACCAGCTGCATTAGATTTATTCGATTATATGCTTGCCCTGGATCCCAGCAAGCGCTGCACAGCTGAACAAGCTCTTCAGTGTGAGTTTCTGCGAGATGTGGAACCATCTAAAATGCCTCCTCCAGAGTAAGTAATTTCCACTGGTGTAATGGTACTGACCTCTAGGAAGTGTGAACATGCACCCGTTTCAATAAGTGCGTTGTGGTTCAGTAAAGGAGATGGTGGCATAAATGTACGTATACAGTTGTTGAAAGGTGATTCTGTCGTAAAATGCTTGTGTAGCTAAGTGACTCATACAATAGATAACAAAGTTGCTTTGTCATTCCTAGAACTAGTTATTGAGTTACTATCTTTAAAGAAAATACTCTTCTATGAATGTTTCTAATTTAAAAAGCGTAATTTCCCTGTTATCTCAGTTTATTAGTGTCTACTTTTTCCAGGGATTTTGAGATCCTCCATGAATCTGAATTGCTGTCTTTGATGATAGAATGACAGTGGGTATAGAGTTCTGCACAGGTATCTGAGAGTTAAAGTGAAATACAGTAAATTGTTTCATGAACCAGATGAGAGCCTTGGTTTTACAGGCAGGAAAAGTGAAATTATGCAGGGTGGTTCCTTCAGTTTCTCTAGAGGAAGTTATTACAATGTTCTGTAGGATTTTTGCAGTGACTTTGCAGTCATTTAATCAGTACAAATCATGATGGAGCATGTCCTAAGGAAAACAATGAAAAGGAACTAGAGAATCTGCAGGTCTCATTCTTTCCTCAGTATAGCTGTCAGAACCTAGAATCCATGATACTGTTTGAGTAAACTGAGCCTTCAAGGCAGCCTGTGCTGATTTCTTTTTATCTAGGGATTTTTTTATCTAAGGATTTTATTCAAATTCTTTCTAGACTTACCTGTTACATACACAAAATTGTTGTACAGGATCACAGAATGGGTGAGGTGGGCAGGGACCACAGTGGGTCATCTGGTCCAGTCTCTGTGCTC
Organism: Agelaius phoeniceus; assembly: GCF_051311805.1. NCBI lineage: Eukaryota > Metazoa > Chordata > Aves > Passeriformes > Icteridae > Agelaius > Agelaius phoeniceus. Next base: position 54,857,905 of record NC_135265.1, on the reverse strand, counting down.
AAGCAGGGTTATTCCAGAGCACATGGATGGTATCCAGATTGTGGTGTTTGTTGTTTTGCTCTCTGGGCAAACGTTACTAATGTTCTGAAACATGAGCCAAAGAGGTTTCATTGCCTGAATATGACTATATCACTGTGTGAAAATCAGAAATCAGCAATCTCAAGCTGTTTGCTGAAGTTTCAAAACCACCTTTACAGCATGTTGCTTATGGGCATTTTAAAGTAAATGAATGGGAAGATCATCTTTTCTTCCCATGCATCCATCTAGAATGGATGTGGTAATGCATCCATTCTAGAAGTTGATATATGGAAATTCAAAACAAACTAGTCACTGGTGTCCTTTTAAAAATTAGGAGGAACCACACTCATTTCTGGCACACCACCGTTCTCTTGAGAGACTGAAGTTCTGTTTTGGGAAGGAGCAGCTGTTCATCCAGAGAAAGTGACATGCAGATTGAAGGACCATAGGATACTTCTCACAATGAGTTCTTACTTCCAGTTGTCTTTCAGAAAATACTTGGCAGGTGGAGGGAGAGAATAAAGGAAGCAGTTGTCATAATTGCCTTTCCAGTGTCTCTTGTCATTTGTCAGCTAATTTTTCCATGTTTCTGGGTGACAGAACTGCTAAGACAGTTAATATGTAATAGGAAAACATAAACCATTTTTACTGCCTGTCTCAGTATTTCTGTGGGTCTTTGTGTTCCTTAGGAAATCAGAATTGAGATGCCTGCAGGGAGCTATAATGGAAGGACAGAATTGGTGGCAGATAAGTTTCTTAGGAGAACTTTGCCTCTGCATTCACATGTTTTATATAGGATATCCCCTTGTTCTTCTTGGTATCCCAGCTTTCGTAGTGTCAAGTGATATTTATTTGTGCAACTTATTTCTGCAACTTTTTCCTTTTTTCTCCCTACTTCCCTGGTTGCCTGAGCTATACACTATAAATACTAGATCGCCATGTCTGTTACTGTAGACAAATATGTGACCTAATGACTCAGCAGTACTTTTATAAGCAGACAGAAGGACCCTGAAAAAAATGCTTTCATATTGATAACTTAGTTATTTGGTAGTATGCAAGTTGTATATTTCATAGCAACTGTGCAGCATTGATTTTGAAGTTTTGCATTACACAAATAATTAGGAAAATAATTCTCATGTTAAGATACTTTTTCCTCTTTTCTGCCAGAAGGGCATATGCTTCTGAAAGAGGCACTCAGTAAATAGTTTTCAGCCAGAAAAAGCAGGTCTGAGAATTTGCTGGCTTTTGAATGTTTCCTGATGTATTTCTGGGTTTCAGAAGTTACATTATGTATAATTAAAGTGTTTTTACCAGTATGATTAAAAAAAATTAAAATAGGAAAAAAACCTGATTATCTTTAATCATTCTTTGCAGCCTTCCTTTGTGGCAGGATTGCCATGAGCTGTGGAGTAAGAAACGCAGAAGACAGAAGCAGATGGGCATGACTGATGACTCTACAGCAGCTAAAGTCCCTAGGAAGGATCTGTCTCTAGGCATGGATGAGAGCAGAACCAACACCCCACAAGGCATGCAAACTTCTTCCCAACTCAAAACTCAGGGCAGCTCTAGTGTAGCACTTGGTCAGTAATATTTTCAGTTCTTATAATTACCTACTACTTGGATTGCACCTCTAGAAATTTTAGATGTTATTTACAGAGTATTGGAGTCTCCTGGATTCTTGAGGGAGGAGCAGTATTGTAAGTTTAATCTTTGTTACAAAATATTTGCCTTTGCTTTTGGAAATGTAAGTGTTCCTTTCCAATTTTACCTAAGTTTTCAGCCTGGTCAGAGCAATAACTTGCTTGCTCTGTATTTTGAGGGGATTTTAGCTCTTGCTCATCTGTGATTCTTTGGTAATTCCACAAGCCAGTGGCTGTTCAAAGTTTCTCACAATCTCCATAGATTGGATGAGCTTTATTTGTATTGATAAACTGATCAGAAGGCAGAGTTTAGAGCAATTGTCATTTCAAATGGAACAGATTCCATCTGCATGTTATGTTAGTCTTGAGCTTTCCAGGGTGTTGGAGCTAAATCAAGTTGCAAAAAAAAAAAAAAAATAAAACAACAACAAAAAAACCCCCACCAAAACCACGCCCCCAGAAGCTGGTATAACATGAAGTATATATCTCTGTGAATTGCACTGCCAGTAATTCTGAAACTTTAACAAAGTATCTTGCTTGAGACAAGTTTTACAAATATAACAAAGTAGTAGTTTGTTATATTTGTAACGCTCATACGGAGAGCGTTGGAGAACTCAGCAGTTAAGTGATAGTTCTTAAAAATATGTAGAAATACGAAGAGTAACAAAACCAAATGGATACCTGTAAGTTAAATGTTAGACCGTTTTTGATTGTGCAAAGTAAGCCTAAATCCTATGGCACTGATAGAGGAGTTCAGCTAACATACACAGTTTATGCATTCTTAGCAGCTGACAATTCTGTATACTAACCATCTTGAATTAACTCTTAATTTAACAGTAGAGCAGGGCTCCAAATATTCTGTGCAAAGATACATTGAAAGTAGTTATTTTGATCATATTTTATTGCAGTTTATTGCCTCTTGCTCCCTTCGTTTGGTTTCTCACTGTAAACCAGCTGCAAGATTCTGCTAATCCATATGTTTAGGCTAAACTTTTGGTAGCATTTTCAAGAATGACTTTCTGTAACTTTTTCTCCCATTAATGAAACTATATTAGAAGTTTAAAGAGTCCAAAGGATAGTTAATTTCTTTGTGCTTTTATGACATAACAGCTTGATGAGAGACTACTCTTCATTAATACTGACTATGCAAAAAAAACCAAAGCAAATAGACGAGGAATCATTCTAACCTATATTGCATTTTACCCATATGTACACAGAAAAATATGTCTAGATAGAAAAGAAGACAATTTAATTTTCAGTGGTGCATAGAGGCATTTCCTATATTAAACAAAACACTTCTGAAAGTCATGATGCACCTTAGATAATATTATTAATAAGACACATTATATAACTCCATGACCAAATGCATACTTTAGCCAAAACGCTTGCATTTGTTTCTAAGCACCCCCAAAGGAGAGGTTAAAAAGACATTGCATCAATTGCTAATGTTCTGATTCACAAGTGGGACCCCTGGATATTGCATTTTGCAATTTAACAGGAGATGTTCAGACTCAATAATTTTGTTATGACAGATTTCCCAGAATACACTTTCCTGTCAGAATGAACTTAGAGCTAACCAAAGAGTATAGAATAGGTAGATTAGTTTCCCTGTTTGGCATTTTTCTGATGAATTTTCACTGAGGGTCTGAGAGAAGTTTTTAAATGTTGAGTATACTATCCTCAGATGTGACAAAATCTTCCATTAATCACAACATCTGAGTGAGAGTCAGCATAAGGCATAAGAAAATTGTGATTTATTTTTTTGTATTGCCAAATAGAAGAAAGATGATATTAATATAGATACAAAACAATTTTGAAGTCCGTGGATTCCTCTTAAGTCAGTTCCAAGTGCTTGGTGCACATCCACAAGTTCCAGTATCCTGGTGCACATCCACAAGTAGAGTTGTGGGTTGTGGGCTTTGCAGCATTTTCCAGCTGTGCTGTTCTTAAAACTTGCAAGGCATATACTTAATACTTTTGTGTGTCATGTATGGCTTCTAATTTGCCATGAATTAATATATTGCTAAGGTAGCACAATGGCAAGGATAGAAGAGGACTGAATGTGCTGACCTGGGTTAAGAAAAATTCAGAGCTCAGCCAGCCTGCTCACACACTCATTTTCTAATTTTTAACTGCTTTCTTCTCTAAATCATCTGCTCATAGGGCATGTTGCAATCCATGCTGTTTCACCACAATGGGTGTTTGAAGCTGAAAAACTTTGATATTCAAACTTCTTTATTTGTATTCCCCTGCATCATCGTAATCTGCTCTTACTTGTGGCAAACTCTATTTAATTGAATTAACTGTGTATTATCACATGTTTCTTGCTACTGAGTGATTGACTTCTTCTCCCTCAAAGTTAGCACTGCCTTTTTTGCACTTATACTGTGAGCTCCTAGGCCATGTAGAGCCAGGTGGGCAGGTGTTAAAACCCAGATACTGAATTAGAATGGGCTGGAATATGACTGGAAATGAATTTTGCAGATGGCTACTTTTTAACAAAAGGTTGTGATATGTCAAAGATAGGAAATTTTATGGGGATTGGAAGTCTAATAGCTGCCTAAAGCAGGTGGCCTTAATCCCCAACTTAGTTATATTGTGGAATATTGAGCTCTAGCTTGGTGTTTTTCCATCTGTTTAAGTGTGTGCGTGCACCTCATGGAAATCACTTTGGTTATGGTGAATCTTACTGTTCCATTTCCTATAGATACTCCCTAAAGACAGTTAATATGTAGAAGTATTCCATTTCTGTGTTGTCCAAACCCATGCTTTGCCAGTCATGTCAGCTATGCTAGATTAGTCTTCTTTTGAGTTTCTCAAATATGCCAGTTCTAAATAATACTTAAAAACACCTTTTTTGTCTTTAGCAAAAACAAGCACTGGACAGCAGTTAAACCAGAATGAAGTGGCAATCCTGCTAAACCTGCTACAGTCTAAAACAAGTGTTAGTTTGGCACAGTTTGCCCAAGTATTGAATATTAAGGTAAACCCGGAGACTCAACAGCAACTAAATAAAATAAATCTTCCTGCTGGAATTTTGTCAGCAGGTGAAAAACAGTCAGAACAGCAGCAGCAGCCGCCGCCACCTCCGCCACCACCTCCAGAGCAGGAGCCTCTAAAACAGCCGATGGTCACGCAGCCCCCTGTGCCACCTGCTCAGCTGGGTCAGCCTAAAGCGGAGACTGATGCTGCCCAGGCAGCTGTGCAGAGTGCATTTGCTGTTCTGTTGTCTCAGTTAATAAAGGCTCAGCAAACAAAACAAAAAGATTTTGTGTTGGAGGAGAAGGAAAATGGATCAGGAAATGAAATGTCATTACAACTCAGACAGCCTCCAGAGCCCGCCACTCCTGTGTCTGTCAGCCGGGAAGACGTGGAATCTCCGGCACCTGGCTACCCACATCTGATCAAGTCATTATATGTGTCTGCAGGTACTGAAGACCTTTATTGCTAACCAGCAAATACCTGGAGCACTGGAGATGTAATAGTTTGGGAGTAGAAAATTAACATGTTTGCCATATGAATCTGTGTGAGTATAGGAGATTAAATTGATTTGACATCTGGATCAGAGAATTTGTCTTTTAGTCTAACAGGTGCCATGCAGACAGAGCAAGCAATAGCTAACCTAAGAGGTACACAAGTATTAGTGATGAAACATTGATCATTATTGTAGGGGTTGGGGTTTTCTTAGTGGTGAGTGTGGTGGTGAAGACAGTCTTTTCTAGCAGATGCATAGATGTAATTTGCCAGTTTTGACTGTGTGTTTGGGTAAAACTTTATTTTGGGTTCTAATGCTGACTAGAGCAGTTCTTTAATGTCAAATTCAGTGGTTACCCTTAACTGTCACACACATGGCTAAAGGTTTCCATTGAGGTATAGTAGTGGCTTCTGTAGTCCTCTGACAGTTTAGAGCTCTGTTCATATTTTTGGCTTGCAAATTCAAGTTATTTTACATTGTTTTGTGGTGTTTGCAGCTGCTGAAAGAAATACTCTGAAGTGCTTTGGGGCTGTTCTTGGAGGATTTTGGGGGTTTTTTTGAGAGGTGTGCTTTTTTGTTTGTGTTTATTTAAGACCTTGAGTTTTGCTGTTCTTTGATAGGGTGGCCCTTTGTCCTGTGAGACTTCTATCCTTATCTGTGAATCTTGATCCTCCTTTGAATTTTCAGTGTTTGTGTTGTTGGCATTTTGTCCTGGTTGTTTGCTTTTGCTGTGGGTTTTTTTGAGGAACTTGTGCTGTTTTTCTTTAACTGACTGCTTGGTAATCTTTAAGGAGCAACCTGCATCATGCTCCTGAGCCAAATGAGCTGTTGCCAAATTTTGTCCAAAATAATCAATATAATTATTGACAAATTTAGCTAATAAATTCATTAGAATTGAAGTTAACAGACCTCTATGTTTTTCCAGGAAGGAGTCCTTTTCTTTCTGGTCCTATTATTTGTATACTTTTATTCCAGAGCTTTCTTTTTCATCTTCTTAGGTCAAGAGGATTTGGTTAGGCAATCTGAGATGAGGCTTCGGAACCGAACACCTGAGCAGGAGCGCCCTCGGATCTTGCCTCCAGACCAGCGTCCTCCCGAGCCACCGGAGCCTCCACCGCTCACTGATGAAGACCTTGATTATCGGACAGAGAATCAGCAGTTGCCTATAAGTAACTCTTCAGGAACTGATCCTCATGCGGGAGTGAAAGCAGCTCTTCTGCAGCTGCTGGCTCAGCATCAAGCTCAGGCGACAACGGAGGAGCCAGTACAAACGAGTGTGGATTATCAGGCTAGAGACTCCTATGTAACAGGCCCAGACTACAAGGATAACTTCGGATCATCGTCCTTCTCATCTGCCTGTTACAGCACTAGCGATGGAATAGGAAGTGGACCATCAGGAGTATTAGAAAGGAGGAGTTTCCTTGGAAACTCTGATATTCAGTCTTTGGATAACTACAGTACTGCTTCATCTCACTCTGGTGCTGCCCCTCCTCCATCAGCCTTTCCAGAATCCTTTCCCAGCTCAGTAACTGGTTACAGAGACATTTACCTCAATGCTGGCCCCATGCTGTTCAGTGGAGATAAAGACCATAGGTTTGAATACAGCCACGGCCCAATCCCGGTTTTGGGGAGCAGCAGTGATGCTTCCACAGGGCCAGAGAGTGCACACTCTTTGTCCACAAAGATGCACAACTATAGCTATGGAAGTAATTTACAGGAGAATCCCACTGGCATCAGCCACATGCATGGACAGACTTGGACTTCTCCTGCCCAAGGACCTGGCTATTCCCAAGGATTCAGGGGACACATTAGCACATCTGCAGTGAGAGGGCGAGGCAGAGGATTACCATATTGAGTATCTGTTTTTCCTCAGGCACATCATTTTTATCTGGAAAAACTTCTTTTTTCCCCTAGCTGCAATTTAAAGCAGCAATTCAACAGACTTGAATAATGTTAATTCAACAGCTTTATTTTTATGTGGAAAAGGGTCTTGCATACAGTAGAAAAAGTTAAAAAATGCTTACAACTCATGCTGTCTAAAAACTAGATGACTTGATTGTACATGTTCACAAACTCTAGTTCTGACTTTTATTTTGTATTTTGGCAGTTTTAAGTGGATGCTAAATTTAGGGACATCAGCTTTTTATGGCACTCTTTCAGATCTTCTGAACTATGCACATTTGTGCTTTTTTTGTAAGTTTGGACCAACTTTTATGTAAAAAGAATGAAATTTTACAACAATCAAAGCAGGGCACTGATTTATTTGGTATTTTTCTTTTTACAGAACTACTTTTAGTCAAAGGTCACTGTCAGTCTTTGCACTGCTTTCAGTGTTATTGTGGAAGGTGTACTTCGTGCTCATTTCAGATAATAAAACACAACCTTTCTCTTGATGCAAAATTTTATAAATATTTGGTCAACTTTTTTTTTTTCCAAAAAAAAGAAAAGGGTGTTCTGGTAAAATGTTCTCTCCATCTCCCACGCTTGTTTATATAAAAACTGTTTTACTTGAATGGTAAGTGCCTTAACATGTAAGCTTAAGGTCTGCAAAAATTTGGAAGTACTTCATAGGTTGCTATGAACATAATGCCTAAACCTAGGTAATTAAAAAGAGAATTCAGATAATAAGAAGAAACTCAAGCAGGTCAGAATCTTGTGGTGTTTATTTCACATGGGCCAGTTACTTAGAGACCTGATTTTACCTAGATAAAATTGTAATTTCCAAATTGAACTTCATGAGAAGCGTTGAAAGTGAGGAGAAGAATGAAGAGTGTAGTTTTTCCTCAGCTCCCTGTTGGAGTTGTATTAAGTGTTTTAGTTCCTCTGCCAAATGAACTATACTTTATATGTCCTTACCAAGTGATGAAATAGTTTTTTTCTCTTAAATGTCAACAGCAGTAATTTCTTTACTTTGTGTGAAAAGCTGACACTGTTTGTCTTTTTACCCCAAGTACTGCATTGTAGGAAGTAACCAAAGGAAAAATGACCAGTATTTAAAGCAATGGCAAAATGTCTGACACTAGTTGTAATTCGCTGTAAACTTGTGATTGTGCCAATTAATTGATTTTATATCTGCTATCCACAGAACATTTTAATATTGGAATTGAGTGTCTCGGAACAACTAGGATTATTATAGTTAAAACTCTTACCAAGAGCCACTCCTCATACTAATTATAACTTCCAGCATGTTTTTTTTTGTTGTTTCCTCTGACAACAAGTAGTCTCTCCTGCAGAGAGGAGGTATGGTTATGTTTTGCCTGTACGTAAAAGGATGTCTTGAAGCCCATATTGGAAACAATTTTCCAACTGATTATCCAGTTGACAAATCGGTACTTTATGTAACTGAGTGTTTAAAAACTACTTTTTAAAAAGTAAAATTTCTACTTACACTATTACAAATGTCTTGTCAATGACTTTTTGGATTTTAAGGATCAAAGCCAAAGCTGTTGGTGTTTAGTTTTAATTTAAAATCCTGACTCATATATGGCTAATTCCCACACTGTAGAGCATGGAGAAACTCCCTTCACTAACTCTGTATAGTGTTTGAGGATCTGCCAGATGAGGAATGGAGAGAGTCCTGCTGCTTACACTGTCCCCTAGTCTGGCAGTTGCATTCACTAGACACAGTAGAAAATCCTGCCATCTGAACTAAAAGTGGCCTGGATCAATTTTAAAGTGGCCAGGTCAGAAACAAAAACTTACAACCTGAATAGACTGTGCTTAAGAAAGGCAAAAGCGTAATGTTATTGACAGTGCACTGGACCATGTTTTTTCCTTGAGTAAGGACATCCCCATAGCATTTTTCTGCTAGTAAAATTTTAAAGACAAAAACCATTAGTGTCATTAGATAGGGACAGTGTTGGCTAAGGCTCTTTGTTTACTAATCTTTAAGAAACCCAGACTCACAAATATACACACAGATTGCTTTTTTTGGTTTGGTTTTTTTTGGTTTTTTTTTTTTTGGTGTTTTTTTTTGTTTGTTTGTTTGTTTTTTGTTTTGGTTTTTTTTTTTTTTTTTTCCCTAGAATCAAGCTTTCAAAGCTTAATGCACTTAGTTTCGCTAAAGATGTGCAGTCTGAGGTTACCCACCTACACTTGAAGTGTAACTGCAGGCAGTAGTTGGCTGAAAACACAGGTAAGTTCAAATGGAAAGTAGATCTCAGAGAACTAAATTAATTTACTTTCAATACAAAAATGCAAGGAAGAAGTGTCTCCTACCTTCCCTTTTGGACATAAATTTTCAAGTCATTTAGTTAGCTTCATTCAGTGTAGAGAAGTAGGTCCCCTCTGCATCTGTAAATGTGTGCAGTTTGCTTATGGGCTGGCAGTACTTTCAGACATTGTTCTACCAGAATGGATTTCAGTCTTTGGCTACAAAAAAACCCCAACAGCCCCAGCACAAGTAATCCTGACTCTGAGGAGAGAAGAGGTGCAAAAAGCAATTGACTTCCAGATGAATCAGAAACAAAACTCTGGCATGCTGTAAGCAGATAAATACTGTACAATGACATTTCCCCAGCTTCAGGATTTTTAACTTGTGACTTTGAACGCTGTATTTGCATGGGACAACAGTGTTGGGATAATTTGGAAAGAAAGTTAATATATTTCTATTTGTGATAACTCTAAAAAGATTGCCTTCTCTGCAATCCAGGGAATCTTAATCTTCTTGGCTCTTCTGCTCTTTCTCCTGGGCTGGTGCAGGTGTGGAGCTCTGCCCTTGAGGGTGTGGCAGGAGGATTGGTGCCTGCAGCCACACTCCCCTGGCCTGGAATTGTGTCTGGGCAGGTTAGCAGCTAGGGAACTGCCCAGATCTAAGGACAGTAGGCCCACATTCATTTGTACCGGACCTGTGTATTACCTGTCAACATTTCTTTTGAATTAAATCACATGGTGAGGTGCTTATGGCAGCATTTTACCCTTGTGCGTGAACTCCACTCAGCAGAGTCTGTACTAGTTGGGCATTTTTACATCATGTGGCTCTTGCATTTTTGATGCAGTAGCAGACATTCTGAAAACAGCGTTATTTTTCTGTGGAGCCATAGCTTTCGTTACTTTCTCCCTCATTCCATTGGGTTTATGTTTTCTGTGCTGCAATTCCAAAGTGAGCTATAGAGACCTGGATACCACATCGAAAAGTAAGTGTTGTGTGTTTGTATTTCTAAACAAACGTAGTGAAATACTGTAATAATGGACTATCAAATAGCAAGTACTTCATTATTTATATTAAGTCATCTTTAGCCATACCAAGAGGAAGAAAGTGAGCATGACTGAACTGCTAATGACCGTGACTTACAACACTTAAGACTATTATTATGCTTAAATTCAGCCAAAGGAAAAGGAAACCACTTTTATGGATCTCTAGTCATCATTATCCTGAACAGAATGAGCAGTGCTAGGGAAGAGATAGAAAAATACATGTCTCCTTAAATGCTATTTTAATTTCTTGGAAAAATAATTTTAAAATGGCAAACTTCGATATTTTCTTATGTTTCCATAAAATGTAGTCTCTCTTAAATTTTCTCCATCCCAAAGTAGTGTCAGGTGCTTTCTAGAAGCAGAGGCACTAAGTGCCACATTTTAAGTTCTTATGGTTTTGAGTGCTCTTCTTTTGCTTTCAGTTTTGGTGGAGGCAGTTTCAGTTTTGGTGAGGTTTACAGTTGGATGAGTTAAGTAGATAATTGTGTGGTAAAAACTGAAGTACTGAAGTAACACAGGATACCTCTTGTCTGCAGGCAAATTAGGTCTTGGACCATGAATTCTGTTTCCAAGAGAGAAAAATGTCAGACGTACTACTTGCATTCTTCTTTTCATCAATAAAACATGCAAGTGTTTTACATACAACATTTCTCCAGTCTGTTCTGTTATAGTGTTTTTTAGATGAGGAAATTTGGGCTATTACCCTTCTTGAGAGTTTTGGGATGTTCTGTATTTGCAGAGTGTGTCATGAAAATAAGGAATCACCAGAAAATTTATTTGAATTCTATATTTAAAAATAAAATTACCTTGGGTTGACTTAAAATCAAATTACCTTGCTTATCAGGGTGAAGAAACTTTATTGCAGGAGTTATTTCGAGACAACTTAATTTAAAATAAATTGTTATGCTTCAGCTTGCTTACTCTTTGTTATTTTAAGCCATTTGTATATAAAATGTATTGTGCGGCCTGTAAATAAAATACATGAAAATTGAAGTCTTTCCTTGTTTTCCCTCTCTGGTTGTCAAATGGCATTTCAAAAGAACAGTGGGTTAAACTGAGAATGTTTTCAGTGTATTGAAATTCTGCAATTTACTGCTGCAGTCCTGTTTCGAAGGAACCCTGCAGGGACTGGCACTGTGAGCCTTTGCTGGCAGCGTGGATGCTGTGGGAGCAAAGGTGCAGCAGAGCAGCCTTTCAAGCACTGATGGTGGCCCAAGAGCAGGCAGAGTGCTGGGATGTGGCTGTGGGACAGGGGCTTTGCCAACGCTGAGAAGCTTCAGCACCTGTCAGCTGCTCAGGATGGTGGGCAATGGACAACCTGACATTTTTTCTTTGCAGTGTCCAAGCAGACTGCAGAGGTGCAGTTATTATTCTACACTGCTCTCTTTAAAAAGGATGCTCTGCGTGTTAGAAGCAATGGGACACCAAACCTAAAGAGCCAGGTGTTTTCAGTGGCGAGTGAGACACTGTGAACTGAGTCTGGCCTAAGCAACTGTGCTTTGAATGCCTGAGGCTTTTCTTGGGTTTTTCCTACTGTATTAGTTATCTAGTGAAACCTTTTGAATCTTTCAATAAATGTTATACATCCATCCAAAAATATGGCACTTGCTGTTGTCTACAGTTCTCTTAAACTTGAGGCTGTGCAGTGCTGCTTCATCACTTGTCATTGGTGAAGTCAGTAGATGGGCAGTGAAAATGCAGTTGGAAGTTACAGGGGCCAGCAGCAGTTACATAGGTGTCATTTGACATTAGGCCGACAAGATGTGTAGCTGCAGCCCAAACACCTCACTCTGGAAACCGTATTTTGGTGACAGCTACGGTTAAAGCCTGACCTTCAGTTCTGGGACAAGCTCAGGCTGTATTTCACAGGGTGTTGACTCGCACATAGCAGATCTGGCAGTTGTGTGTAACCACTTCTAGTTGTCTGCTCAGTTTTTCTCATGAAAGCTGTTATTGCAACTCATAACAAAGTTGTCACAAAGTTGGCTCTGGTTTTTGTTGGAGCATGAGCGTGAAATGGTTTGAGAATGGTGCGGCATCTCTGTCATTGAGCTCTTACTGCCATATGGGTAGCCAGCTGTGCAATAAGGAACCAGTAATAATTCCAGTGGGATCTGCATGTCTGTTGATATCCTCAGGTGCAAGTAAAATAGCACCAAGTGAAAGAGGAGATGCAGGCTGTTCTGTAGTTACTTGTGTATCAACACAGAGTAAGGAATGGGTCTGTGAAATTGGTGGTAAGAGAGGAAACCAGTCCTCTTGTCAAAACCATGAATTATTGTCTGCTAGCTTTAAAGAACAATGCAGTTTTGCAGAAATTTCTTTTAAATTACCTGAACCAGGATTAGGTTGCTTCTATTTTTAAGGAATGCCTATAAAACCTGACAGGCCATCTGGATGAACAGGATTAGAGCTACCAAACTCCCCCACCATGTGGAAGAAAATGAAAGTTGGAGCACTTTGCAGTTGCAGTGAACATGGGCAGAGAACTTCATTTGACAAATAGGGTGACTGTTGCTTTTCCCAGTCACTTTGATGAAGCTTGAGGGTTTTGCTTTTAAAGTTGTTTACTTGTTATGGCTGCTTATTTTGGGCTTTTTTTATTGCCTATGGAGAAAAGGCACAGTCAGAAGGACTTTGAGCCTTATGGTAATGTTTTCTTTTTCTTAATTAGAGCAGCCCTCGCCAATAGGCAATACTTGGATCACTTCACACAGCACGGCTTCAATTCTTCAGCAGTTCCTCTGGGGGCATTTTGGGCATACTATTGATATGGCAAATTCTCATAACATGGTGAATATACCTTTAATAGGACTTTTTGCAAAGAGGCTTTGTGAAGATTTTTTTTCTGATATTAGGAAATACAGTGTAGAGGAGACATAGCTGGTTAGAAAGGGGAATAGTCAAGGGTAAGTGTTACAGAAACCAGCCTTGTACTCACAAGCAGATCTAACAGCTGTGTGCTGCCCTGAAGGTAACTTGGGGGAATAAGTGGCCAGTATTTGACTTGTGCAGGTGTCTCTCTGCTGTACTCCCTCCTGCGTGCTAGGCTGTGGTATTAGTGCTAGAGGATATAGCTGGAAGCAAGTGTTTAATGCGCAGCCATGTCTAACACAGGTGCCTTTTTTCTTTCCTCCTGCAAGTTCTTTTCAGCCCTGTTTTACAAATGTGTGGAGCATGTCAGCAGGTTCCATCATGGGGAACAGCACACTCTCGACGGCCTTTTGAGATCTTGGTTTTGCCCAGGTGGCCATGGGCAGGACGTTCTGATGTGTGCTTGCCCTGCCTTCGGGAGCCTCTCCAAGCATCAATACCCTAAGAGCTGCCAGTCTCACTTTCCTTGCTCTGTCTACAGGCCACCCTGACAAAGGAATGGGCTGCACAGGGAACTGAACAGAAGCCTGACTTTAGGAGGTGATTTTCCCTGAACAGGGAGTAAGGAAGAGCTCATTACTTACTTATTTTCATTCTCCTTCATCCTTACCAACTGTAAAAAGGATCAACGGGAGTGGTTTCAAAGCAAGACTTGGTTTGGTGGTGTTTTTTTTGTTTTGTTTTGGATTTTTAAATTTTCTGTTTTTCTTTACTGGTATTGCCCTTCAGAGAGTGTTTGGATGTTAGAAACTGCCTGCAAATCAATTTTCGATTGAGAAACCGATTGAGAAACCGGGACTTCTGCTTTACAGCTAACCCAGTATCAAAAAATACATGGAAGTTACAGAAGAGGAGCAGGCCATTCCCTGCCTTCCTGCACTAGAGCTAAAATTAAAACACATCCCCATACTGGAAAACAAAGGATGTGCAGAGCAGACAAAATTACCCATATGCAGTCCTGTAACCCTTCCTGCCCCACAAATACTCTTGAGAACTCATTTCATCCCTGGGCTGGAATCCTTGCCCTCAAGACAAGGAAGGCAGTGGACCTTCTGACTGCCCAGGCACTTTCCCTGCAGAACAAAGATTAATTGTGAGCATTTTTTAATCCCATTTTTTCTAAAAACTGTTTGTGAGGGGGAGGGGGTAGGGGATGGACTAAGAACTACAGATGACATGGGAAATGAACAGGAATCTATTAATGTTGTATATGAGGAGTAGTAAATAATAGTTCAAAACTTACCTGCAGATGGTTTGGCAATTCCGGATCAGGAAAGTATTACTCTAAACCTGGCAGATTTTAGAAGCTATATACATTTTTCTTCCTAGACTGCTTCTTGTTATGGATTACAGATCCTGCTGTGAGACTTCCAAGCAAGCCCATATGGTTACGCAAGACAGTGAAACAAGACATGCAGGTAGTAGTAATAATTTTTATTTGCAAACTGTACTTGCCATGACAATGCTGCCTTTTGGGGATAATAATAAAACAGCCAACAAATTCAAGAGAACGTTGCAGACCTGTTCTATCAGAAATTTAACCCTATTTCAGCTTTTAGCATCAGGTGAATTGGAGATTACCTTCTCTTTCAACTGATCTCCTGGGAAGTTCCTGTTCATTTTGGGTTTGGATATTTCTTACTAGTCTCAACTGTTAGAATGCAAATTGTTTCTTTGTATTCAGGGAAACATACTGCATGCTTTATTTAAGTGTCTGTCATTTGTTGCTATCTTGCAACCTCTTCCATTGTTTTTTTTCTTTTTTTCCCTTTTTCATTCCTCAGTCCTGTATTAAGATTTCAGCATTATGGAGCTTTTGTATTGTAAAAACTATTACACAAGGCCCTTCATTATGGGAAGCTGTAAATCAAAGCACTGAATAAGTATTTCCATCAAATTGAATTGGATTGTTTGAGACGCAGTCCCGCTATGAGGCTTCCTTCCTGTCTTGACTAAAGTATATTTCTGTCTAAATATTTAATCCATATGACATGTTTGTGGTGGCAAGAGCAGAAGGGGAGTAAGGAGCATCCAACAGAGCTAAATATGGTCATTGTGGTCCATGATATAATAAGGAAGATGGTAGTTTAAATTTAGGTGAAATAATCAATTTTCTACAAAGAATCCGGGAAAAAAATGCTATGAGAATGAGAGGGATCAGTTATATTCAGTAAATAAAAATATTTAAACCTTCTTCTGACAACATAAGAGGCTGCAGCTAACAGGAAGAAGTAGTCAGGATTCAAATGCAGAATAGAAAGAACATCAAATATAGATGCTTCACTGATACTAAATTTGAGGGAATCTATTTCTATGTGATGGATATTTAAAACAGCTCCTGCTATAGGAAATGGTGATACCTGACCAAGTTTCTAAGCAATGCAGAGACAACAGCTTGACATGAAAAACACAAAAGCATTTGCTTTGCTATGCAGTGTTTCACAGGACATAGGCTCCACCCTTTCCAAGAAATCACCATTTGCTTGTGTAATGCCTTGACAAGTTATGGTGTGACTGAGTTGAAGGATTTCACAGGACAGGAGAGGGAACACATCCACAGCAGCATTATTAAATTCATCAGCACATAAGCAGACACAAGAAATGGGATTAGATTTCTTATTGGTAGGATGCTCCAAAGTGCAGCGGGGAAGCTGGCAGCTCCTACCGTTCTTCAGAGCAGTTCTAAAACTGTTCCCAAATGGGAAGGCAAAAGCTGCCCCAAGTTGTCATTAAGCGCTCTTTAGGTAGTCATAAAAAGCAAGAAATCAGGTTTGTAACATTTATACACCCTGTGTTTTGTAAAACATCATCTACATCATGTGAAGTATTACATATTGCTCGAATATAAATTCAGCATTTGCACAGCTTGACCACTACTAGAAATGCATTAACATTTTTAGGCTTGATTTTCTGTAGCTTTTAAAAAATAAAAGACATGAAAAGACTTATAATTATGGTGACAGCTCTATGCTTTAGAAAATGATGATGTCACTTAAAGCTCCTGTCCAAAAAGAGTCCCCAACCAAAAAACTCTTCAGGACTTGAAACCTCAACTCTGGAAATCAGTTTGTGGATTATTTTTCTGTTCTGAAGCATGGAAAGTTTATTACAATACATTTTATAATACTGTCACAATTGGCTTTCTGACTCATTAATCTGAAAAGCTGAACCACAGGAGACTGAGAGAGCAGGTGCTGCACCAGATCAACCATCAATCAGTTATTAAGATACTGGTCACTAAAAAAGAAAAGGTCTTGTTAAATTAATGCCTAGTGAGCTAAAGACTGGTTTGCTCCATGATAATTGCTTGAGAATCTTCCACTGGAAGGGGATATGCTTCTGATTACAGCATAAATCATTTCCATATGCAGTGAAATTCAATAGAGTAAATATTTCTTTTCTAAGGCGATTGTGACCTCCATTGCTATGGCGTTGTAAATGAAAACTTAAAACTATTGTCTTAGTTTGAAATTGTTCCTGCTGTCATTGCAGATTTTAGTTCAGACTAAGGATGAAAACCAGAACCCCTGTTAACTTCAGCAGGATTTCCATTTAATTCTCCAGTGTCGGAATTTCCCTTTTAAATAATGTTGGGGGTTTTTAATAAAACCACCTTCCATTAAAAAAATTATGTATAATTTGGCATACATATTTTGGCCATGGAATACTTTCTCCTGGAGAGCTGTGAAGCACACAAACATGTAGGTTATCAAAGAAAGCATGGAAATTCTCATCTATTCAAAGTCCTTGAATACTTATTCTTTTGTTAAGAGCAATGTTTCTATTTTTATTCTCTACAGTAGATTTGAAAGATGCTTGAGGAAATTAAGGAGTTCTTTTCAGAGCTCTATCAGAATTTGGAACATTTAATGAACAGTTACAGCAGAGAGTGAGAGAGATTCTCACAGAATTAAACAGCTACCACGTATCACTACCATGTGTTGGAAAGCATGGCAGACTTTCTACTGGCATCCCTCCTTCCAGGAAGGCAATGCATTTGAAACTTGATCTAAAAATGTTATTGATTAGGGAATGCAATAGGGAGGGCAGAAAACACTAGGTTCTCTTCTGCCACTAAACAATAATAAGGCTTAAGCAAGACATCTCCTCTTGCTATTCATTCATTTTCCCATGTGCAAAATGTTGGACTAATAATGTTATCCCCTCTGAAGACTTGTTTGATGCTTAATGAAATACAATTAATGTGTTGGTTAACTTCATATTAAAAGTAATGTTTACATCTGTAATGTCAATTTCTGTTTAGCAGGATATAGGGATTAAAGCCCTTTCTACAACTGTGAATCACTGTTCACCTATTTCCTCAGGTCTTCCATACTTGACTGTCTGGAGTCACAAAGAGGCAAAGTAATTAAAAGATGAGCCCTGACTTCTAAATCACATATAAAGAGGTTGTTTGTACTTCCAAAGAGAAGCACAAGAGATGGAGAGACTCCCACTAAAATACCAGACTTTGCCTAGAAAACTTTTTTTGAAGACAGCAACTCTAGTTTAGTGGTCTTCTTACCATAAGCTTACTGTACTTCACAATTTCCTTTACAGACTTTAGGTATACAAAAATTTTGTCCACTTTTTATATGAAAAATAAATTTGGTTTGATACTATTTTCAGACAGAATGAATTGCATTTCTAACTTCAAAGTTAGAACAAAACTCATAGCCAGAAGGTTCATGAAATATGTATGAGCCTCAGCACTTCATCTGCCTTTTTACTGGATAAAGGCATGTAGGGCTGGTGGCTGGAAGTGGCCTTGTCTGGAACTCCCTCTGGGATTCTTTCTATTCTTATGAATTCAAAATAAGGGTGAAGTGACAGCAAGCAGATGTCTGTGTTTACATGACTCCAGAACAGACCTCTCTGGAGAGGAGAGGGAAATTCCAAGAAAAAGCTGTGAATTGTTTTAACTCTATCTCCCTGGGATACCACAAAGGCAAATCTTTAAATATTAAGTGTCCTTGTTGTGGTTTAAACAAAACTGGTGGTTTTACATGGGAGTTCAGACATAACATTGTGCAGGATTTCACAGGATATACTTCTTTCTACCACCAACTGATTGACGGTGAGATTTGGGATTTGACCAAAATCTATGTAGCATTTCTTAGCAAAAGGTGCATTTCACTTACTGCTTTAGTCTATGGATACTGAAAAGGTCTGTATCCCATACCTCTTCACAACTAGAATCATCCAAGTTATTGATTTCACTCACTCTTTGGGACTCAATATGTATAGACACTACTTGGGACTTTAAAACTAATTTTTCTTTACCATTTTGAAAGATCCTTAAAATTTGCAGCTAGTAAAAAGAAATAATAATAAGCAAAAATTCAACAGGACCTCAAGACAAAAATAATGAAGCAGGATTGTGAAAACTGCAGGCAGAAAAAGCAGATTGAAAGCAGATTGTTACAGATTGAAATACCTTTGTAAATTGCTTTGCAATTCATGTTGCAAAAACAACACCATTATAAAAAAGATGGTCACAGGCAGCTCCCATTCTAAGATTCACTGTTGGAAAAGCTCACTGGAATTAACTTTCTTGTCTCAACCATCAGCAAGATTAGTTTGAAACACATTTTAAACTATTCAATCTTAATCTGTGAGATTTGAAAACACTTGTTTTTGCTTTGTCAGAACTAGGGGAACAGTGATAGTTCAGAATCAAAAAATCTTCTTGTGATACACATAGCTCTGAATCATAAATTAAATGTTTATTTTATAATAAATCAATACATTAAGAATAAAAAAATAATTTATGGATAGCTTAAGTCACAAAAGAGTGGAAGTCTTTTAAGAGAGAAATATCTGGTTCAACTGAAGTGTCAGCCACAGAAAGAATATTTGGAATTACTCATGGAAAATGACTCCAGAGAAAATGCAGGGCTTGGCCACGATGTTGTGGAGCCTGTGAAGAAACAGAGTGAGGGAATGAATGCAGGTCTTACCTTTCTTCAGCCTTCTACCCTTTTGTGTCTCTTATGGGGACACCTTTAACATGTTCTGGACTCCTGCCCATGTTCTGTGCTGACGCTTTGTGATATTACAAATGGCTGAAAACAACTCATGCCAGTGGTGTGGTTTTCAACGTGCAGACCCTTTCACCTGGCATTGTCTCCATGCCAGGAGGTGGAGGGGCAAGTTGGCTGAACTGATGATCCTGATGAGCCAGGCCTGAAACTGGATTATTTATTTTGGGATGCTTACCTAGAGACAGACTAGCTGCTTTTTAAGCCATATGCTTTGACTAGATGTGTTTCTGCTGTTTTTCTCTGATATATGAATACAGTTAGAATGACACCAGAACCTTGCTTTTTCCTTCTACTCATTGAAAGGTTTCAAGCATGAAAGCAGTTGCTCTGAAGCAGATCTTCGGGCTGTTCAAAAATGTCTAAGTAGAATTTAGCACTGAAGTAAGTAGTGCTGGACTGAAGTTGAACTGTCTTTTCAAACTGGCAGTAAATGATTAAGTATATTGAATAGGAAAGGTCCCTAGGCAGACAACCTTTTGATTTCTGCTGTCCACCAAACTCACTTCTCTCAGAAATGCATATCTGCTTTCTTGTCATTCATGGATTTAAAACCAGTAATACATCCTGTGGCTGCTGGAGCAAGAATATGTCGCAGACGTCTTTTGTGAAAATCCTTTTCTTTAGGACTTTTTCCCTTCTGAGAAGCTGAGGCCTCAGAAACAAAATGTAAACAATTCTTATCTGCTGCTGTGGAATGCAACAGGTCCATCTGTGATTGGCCCATCTTAGATGTTTATAATTAATGGCCAGTCAAGACGGAGCTATCTCGGAGAGCTGCCTTTTGTTATCATTCTTTTCTATTCTATTCTTAGCTAGCTTCTGAAGAAACCTTTCCTTCTATTCTGTTAGTATAGTTATAATGTAATATATATATATATATCATAAAATAATAAATCAAGCCTTCTGAACATGGAGTCAACATTCTTGTCTCTTGCCTCATCCAAGAACCCCTGGGAACACTGTCACAAGAATACTTGATATTTTTTCTTTCATGAGGTAGTTTTTCCTCCATCCAACTTGGTGTACTATCAATGAGGCTATCCTTAGTGAAAATATAAGTATTTAAGAGATGGTTGTGTTGGGAAGCTACCAGAAAAAACTGGGATCAATACAACACTTTCCCTGTGCCTCCTTCTTACATACTTTTTCTGTTGTCTTTTTAGAGTGGTTTTGCCTGTTTATTATTGCTAAATTTGCAATGTTTAACACAGATTTGAGCACCACTTGTCTGCATGTTCAGTAGTGGCTTTTTTTAAATCTGAAGGGTGGCCACTATGGCAAGGTCATGTCTGCATTTTTGTCTGCGTTTTATAGTTCTCACTGCACATCTGACAACAAAGTCCACCACTCAACCAGTGCAGGCTCATTTAGATGAGTCAGCAGGGATGTGTGTGACTTCATAATTCTGTCATCTCCAGCAATGTAAACTAACAGGACCTGTAGGGACTGAATGTGCTGGGTGGTTGGATGACACTGATTCCATCAAACCCTCCAGCAAAGCCCTGAAGGGTGGAGTGAACCTATTCCAATGGAAAGGGTAGGGAGGGCATACTTATTTCCATGGAAAACCAAGGCAAAGAGCCTTAACTTATGGCTGCTGTATGGACAGTACTGAAAAAAAAGGGTGGTGGGGGGGGAAAGAGACAATTGAAAACTCTCTGGAGAGGAAAAATTAGAGTAAGACTGCCTAAGTTATTTCTCTGGATAGAATTGGGTGGGGTTGTGTGTGTTAAACAACCACTGTTGGTAGGTGCCTTAAAACTGTTTGCTTGAAAAACAAAGTACACAAAGCCTTGTGGATATGTTTAATAATGTACTAGAATCTACTTTGCAAGCTGTAACACCATAGAGATTTGGTTTATGTGTACTGGGATGATCTAATAGCAGAGAGAAACTAAACTGGGCTGCTACCAGTAGTATATTCACAAAATACAGACAGTAATTATTTCTTCCTCACCCACAGCAGTGAGGATGACAGGCTACAGGACAGCCAATGAATAAAACATGCAGCAATTGTTGCAAGAGAAAATTAAATATCGTCAGAAAAAGCAACCAGATGCAATAGGTACCTTGAAAACACAGATTCAAAGGTTCTCTGCACAAGCTTTCTACATGCTTGGTATTTTATTTTAGAAACTATTCTAAGTACAGGAATGCTGCTGGTAGTGAGGTGTCTTCAGTTCCAACACTGACACAATTTGGCAGCTCATTCATTTGCAAACAGTTACCACAGTTTCTTAACCTGTTGCCCATAGTGTGCAAACAGCTTTCCAACATGTGGAAATTACCAACCCAATAATTTTCCTTAGTGTAATTTAATTGCCACAGGAATCAGGAGGCTATTAAAAATTTACAGACAAGGGAAACAGCCTTAGGAAAGTGCAATGCCAAGTAATCAATAGATTCTCAGTGCCTTCTTATAGTTATTAACTCAAGTTGTACTCTTGGACCATTTGCACATGTTAATTCTCCCTTTTATCTTTGTTACAATCCCTGAGATTTTCAAATCCTGTTTTTTCTTAGCTTGAAAAAAAAAAAGGCAAAGAAACTAAACTTCACAGACAAGTGATGAAGAAAGTCTCTTCTGCAAACTCAACTGTAGGAATAGTAACATTAATTTCCAACATCTGTTAAGGGAATATAGCTCAAAGCCTTCTTTTATATTAACCTAAAAATCTTCATAAAGCCACAGGAGGTGATGGTTTGATTTAAGAACACTGCAATTGCTACTTACAATCCAATTATTGATGATGCTACTCCCAAGCTGGCAATCAGTGCTTTTTAAAGCTTATGTCAGCCCTGTTATTTGTACTTTATGCTGTGCACTCATCCACAGAAGCTGTCAATTATCTTGATTCCTCTTCCCTTGTTTTAGCAGCAGCTCTGTGATGCTTGAAAAGAGAATCATTTGCCATCAGTGGGAAAAGGTTTTGTTCTTCCCTTTACTGGTATACTAACAGTTCCATCGACATCGTGTTCAGCAGGTTGAACTCACAGGAATTTACTCATACATACAACAAGGATTTGAACCCATTGACTCTACAGTAACAGCTTTTAACTACCTTGAATACACAGCAATTAGATTGTGGCAAATACTTATGGATACCAGGTTTAAGTGCAGTTTAATACAGCATCAAACAGCATGGTTACTGCTACACAGAAGCAGGGTGATACATGCAGATTTTTCGTGCAGATTATAATAGCAGGACAGTCAGCAGCATTAAAAACTTCTCTCTGGAACTGTACTGGTATGACCCCTTTTAGCTGCAGGAGTTACATTCTTGAACACAAATGTTTATACGACTAGTTCAGAACAACATTGTGTAACAGCCACAGATGAGTGAAAAAAGGGCAGTGGAATTCACCTGTGATTTTACTGCAGAAGATATTGATGAAACTTAAAATCCAGGATGTGCACTAACCAACCCCCTGATTGGGTTTGGACCCCACACAAAGCTGGTGAAGCAAAATGGATTACTATTTGTCTCAAAACAGCTCCTGGAATGGTCAAAGTCTAGGGGTAACCTCTAGGACAGGAAGGGTGGCCACACACCAAACATCTGCCCAGCTGTCTCCAGCCCAGGAGGCAAAGGTTTCTTGGTGTCATCAAGTAAGCAATGGGGATAAGATAAAGCCTTTTTTGACAGATCTAAAATAGATGAGTCAGCACCAGTTTAAAGGGAAGGACTAGATTTGAGGTTGAACACTCAAGAGTTACTTATTTTGTAAAAGAAAATTCAGAAGTTCAGATTGAGAAATTATTGTTAAGTCCTAAGTCAGCAAAACACACATTAAAGTGAAAATGGCAGAGAATGTGCCTTTTGAGACATACATACAAGAAGTTACTCTAGGCAAAAAAAAAATTTGGTTGTGAATTAATGACTGAATGCTGAAACTGCATTACTGTTGAGCATAAACACAACTTGATTTCTTTCATTTCTTGTACTGTAAAAAGTTGTTTGAACTATCTCAAATGATAAAAAAGTTTATCTAGTTCCCTATGTCAATTGGTATGCAAGTTTCTGAAAGCCTGAGATATGAAAATCATTACACGATTCTTCACCCATCAGCGTAGGCAATCCTCCCTCTCCTCTGCCAGTTCCAAGAAGATAGAAGGAAGGCAAGCACCAAGATTTGGGGACAAGAGAACGGTCTTTACTCTTGAGAATTTTGGAAAATATTCTACAAACGAGTTTAATTCATTGCAAGACAGTCACGTATAAAAGCCATGTATGAATTAGAATTCAGAGCAATTGCTAGGCAGAGGAATAAACTGCAGTGCTGGTAAAAAGCACTGATGGATAAATGGATGACAGAATTTTCAAACTGTAACACTAGATACTTACATATCCCAGCTGCATGAGCAAATCCTGTGACTTCAGTGAGATTACTCAGAAGCACAGCTTGAAAACCAAACATGCTATAAAAAATCTTTTCTTTAGAAGGAAGGTGAACAGCTACATGTAGAATTTCCATATAATGCATTTTTCAAATGCTCCCCCGTTTGATTTCTACTGAAGTAATTTCTATAAAGTTAAGAGCACATACAGATGGCCTTAACAACACAAGCAACCTGACTGCAAAAGTACTTATCCATTCTGCTGATCAGACACATTTTACCTGCTAAATGTTCGCAGGTTTGACATTAGGAAAATGCTACATCTCAATGCATTACTTCTAATTCTAAAGAGGAGGAGTTTAACATGAACTTTTAAAATCCCACTTTAATTTATATTTTAATATGCTAAATTATTTAACAATTTCAATGCATGTACTGAGTGCCACAGAAGAATGAATATTCCATATGATAAAGCTGGAATGAAACCCCAAAACTGAAGTTTGAACTATTATAGTGCACATCCTGAGGTTAATACCCACCCAGTGTATTGCTGCATTACACGTGTCCTAAGCTGACTTAAGTCCTTGTTACTGTTAATGTAGTAGTGATGCAGTTCAATTTTAAACACAGGAGCAAAACCAGCAGCAAGTGAATTACATTTTTGCTGGAAGAGTTACTAATGAGATACACTTTAAAACAACTGAAGAGATAGTCAAATGGACTTGACAAACACAAGGCAAACAAAACAGAATGGTATGGTGTATAAACCCAAACTTCTGAAAAAGAAGCTAACTTACCTTCAAATCTATGAAGTCTGTTGAAGAAAGAGCAATGCCCATATATTGTGTTCATTACAGAGGAATCCCTTCATTAAAAAGACATAAGGACTATTTTGTTTCACGGGCTCATGAAAAAATGATGTATTTTGTGCTTTACATTTTATCATCACATGCTATTCCAGAGTCATAGTGGTACTATGAAGTGTCTTCATTAACAAATGAGGAAGTGATATTACTCTCTCCATCAGATGTTTGCCAAATGGTAAAAAGAAAAAAAAACTGGTGAGGAGGTATGTTCTTAAGCTTAATAGATATCATGTCAAAAAAGGCAAAGATTAACTTGACTTTAAGAACATTATATTTATAGTTCTGAACACGTGTTCATGCATTTTACAGCTCTCCAACAATGACATATTTAAATTTTACTGTAATTACAGAATTTCTCCCAGAAGCCAGAAAGGTGAATAATTTTAAAGTTTTTGGTGCTGATTCTTGACCAAATGACTGTAGCTTTTAGCAGTATGATGTACTTAAAATTGTTGAGTCATATCCTGAAGTGCACTGAAGCAGCAATTTAACAGACGACATAGTGGAAGGTCTGCACGGATTAAACAGTGTTTCATAATTATTTTCTGTTCTCTTTCTGGAAGATTTACCTTCACCGATGTCTGACACCTGGTTCCAGTTGATGCCTGGGTCTACTGCAATGCCAAAGTGGAAAAATCCATCCTTGCAATGTGCAAGGGCAGCTCATACTGGCTACTCTGTAAGAAGTCCCACCTCTAACAGTCTCTTCTCTCAGGAATCCCTTACCTTTCCTTTCTCCTTTCCAAACCCAGACTCTCATCACATCTAACTGAGAACACATCATGGATTTACTCTCTTAAATAAAATCATATTCGTTTCTCCAAGATCACCAAATATTGCAAAAACTAAATTGCATTTCAATTACATGGGAAACGGCAAAGAAACAGGGCACTTGATTAAGCACACTGCAACTTTTTTTTTCCTGTGAGCTTAACAGCACCCGACAAGGTTAAAAAAACAAAAAAGGAAAGAAAAATTTACACTTCAGTTTTCACAATGATGTTGATTAACTTATGTATAAATTCTATAACTTGTCAAGTCATCTCAGTTTAGCTGGTACCTATTAAAGACAACAATACTGATAGCTGCCATTTAAGGAACCAGTTTTTGATTCTGGGATGAAGATTTAACCATTCTTGATATCCAGCAGGCTTTATGTTCTCAGTTCTTGAGGCAGCCTTTTTGGATGTAATACTAAAATAATAGGGTGAACCAGGGGAACACACAAGTGACATACTTTAGACTGTGGTCCTAAGAGTACAAGAGAGTCACAACATTTGAACATATTAAGCTCCCCTTACAGTCTGAAGTTGTTCCTGAAGGCAGTATTAACCTAACACATCTTATGCTGAAACAGATAAAGAGTACAGAGGACTATTCTACCTCAGCAAAAGACAAGTTACTAAGAACAGTTTAATGGGATTTCCTGTGCTTTTCTACTTAATCCTGCCTCAGGACTACAAAAATAAGTTTTGAGTACATAAGAAGCTTAAAAGAACACATGTATTTTGAAAACTAAACTAATGGTTTTATTTAACAAAGTTTTTACACTCTACCTTGGTTTAAAAGCCAAGATCAACAAACAAATAGTGTTAAGTTCAACAACAAATTTATCTAAATACTGCAGCTGTAACATGGCAAGTTAAGAACATGCCTGCAGCTGGAACTATGTCTTTTTTATTCTAGATTATGATATTCACTCCTGAATTTAAGCATGGATCTTCCATGTAAAGACAAGCTCTAAAAAACCCAAAGCATTGCTTTCCTCTTCAGTATAAAAATATAGCATGTACACACACAAATCAATTCTCCTGGCAATGATGCCTGCTCTAAGTAAAAATAAAAAATAATTGAAAAATATAAAATGGATTAAAAAAAGATGCAATGCACGTACTAATGTCAACTGTGTAACAAAAACTGTCACTCATTCTGTACTATTCTAGCAGGTGGATCCAGAAAGAAAATTTGCATTTACTTAAGCTTGATGTTTTATGCGTTCTTTAGACTTAAACTGTCAATGAGCAGACTTGTTACTATAATCCAGAAATTTCTAATACTGATCTAAATATATATATTTTTAAACACAAAAGCAAATAATTCCAGAATTAAGTTTGTGACTTGAGTTTGTTCAACAAATTAAACTTTCCAAAACCAATACATTTGTTTCCTGAGATGGCTATAAGTCATGTTTCAATTTCACATTACACTGCAATTAACAAAAATTATTATGCACAAAACCAGATGTTAACTACAGCATACAAGCACACTTACAGAAGTCACCTAATTTCAGTGTTGTGAATTACTGTGTTAATGTGTTCACCTTAACAAAGCTCCTAAAATATTCTTTATACATTACAAAACAAAGGTTTACAAAACTTTATTTTATTTCCAAGTTATTTCAATCTAAAAATGTTGAAACATAAAAAATACCACTTCCTAAAAGACTTTACAATAGAAGGCTAACAGTCTGGCATGGGAGAGGTAAGTATATGGAAACTTGCTTTAACAGTCACAAATCAGTCGCTGGTGATTAAAGAACACTGTTCTTCAGAGCTGGTAGGCACTTCCACATAGCCAGAAATGTAAGTTTTCCTACCACTCCTTTTGCCTCCCATACATAAAAATATCC
Organism: Agelaius phoeniceus; assembly: GCF_051311805.1. NCBI lineage: Eukaryota > Metazoa > Chordata > Aves > Passeriformes > Icteridae > Agelaius > Agelaius phoeniceus. Next base: position 54,830,824 of record NC_135265.1, on the reverse strand, counting down.
AATGCAATAAAAAAGGTAGGATAAAAGGGTGGACATGTGATGAAATAAAAGTATTATCTAAGGTCTTGATTATTGTTCATCTTGTGTAAGTGTAAAGATTCTTTCCCAAAGTTTTCCTGACAAGATGGAATTATTTGGCCTTTAAAAGTGTTAGCTGAAATACCTCCCTTTTTTACCAGTACATGTTGTTTGCTCACTGCTGTATTGCTGGTTTATGTCTGTAACAGACACTGGCTCTAGGCCAGCCCATGGGTCCTCAAGCATTGAAGGTCTGTAATAGTTTTCCACATCATTAGAGACTCTTTTCTCTCTGCCATGCGCTGTACCAAATGGAGTAGATGTCCTGGGTGATCCCTTTGGAAGAAAATCATCAGGTAAAGAAACATTTAATAGTCTAATTCAAACTAAGAAAAAAAATGTAAAAAAAATGTAAAATGTTTCCTTCTACTGCAGTAGAACTCTGAAGCTGATTATTAATTTTAATTACTACATCTTGCATCTTCCTCGGGAAATATTAACTTTAATGTATTTTACTTTTAAGTGATGATTTACCAGGATAAGAAAAAAGCACTACCCACAATCTTCTTCCAAATACTTGTTTACATCAATCTGGCATATAGCTGCAGAAAAGCAGCTCATGCTATTTTTCATAATCTGTCAACATGTCTAAAAAAAACTGAACAACAAAACAGGGAGTTAGAGGCTGACGAAGAGCTGACAATATTAAAAAGAGCAGAAGTCAAATATTAAGTACTTACAAATTGAACACAGCATTCTATAATGCAAATAGCTACAAAGATTTCATTGGGGGAAAAAAAAATCTTCTTTTAGCCAAACCAGTATTCTGTGAAATTTGAAAACCCATGACTTTATTTTATATACAATCTCAGTGGTAATCAGTGACTTATTGGGTATTGGCTTTTGCAGGGAGCTTTTCATATTTGATTTTTTTTTTAGATCAAGGATCACAACAATTGCTTCTGTAAAGCTGCTACAAGTCTGCAGCTTAAAGAGTGCTGACATAAAGGAGCTCTATAATCTTTTTCACCTGTTAGCATCATCTATTGTTCTCCAGATTCACTCCTCTAAAAGGTGAAGTTCTATCTAAATCTGTATTTATTTAAATTGTTTTAACCAAAGTTAAGCAACCCATACTACCCAGATACACAGTAATCTTCAGGCATGCCCATTGCTTTCTGTATGGTCAGAGCAACAGGATGCCTTGAGTCTGGTTATCAGATTTTGTAAAACAGGGTAAAAGCACTTGATTAATGGCTGCTTTCCCCCACAACCCGGCCACCTCTGAATTTTTGGATCAGCAGTGATGGTATTTGAATTTGACTTATAAGCCCTAACATCTATGTAAATAGATCATGTAAAACAATTTTTGAGGAGAACTGAGATATGGTGCCATAAAGTGAAAGACCCAGTGTTTAGCCAGAAGAATAGATTTCACTCAAACAGCTTGAACCTATTTCTGCTAACGTGCTGTGGCAGGAATGTGTCAATGTGTTTCCAGCGAGAACTTTTCAGGAGCTCCTGAAGTTTGATGATAATGGACACATGATCAAATGTGGGAACATCCGTGTCTTATTTATAGAGCACATGTTTCTGATGATTCTTTGCAGCTAGGTTATGTAGCTAAGAGGATGATCTCAACACACAAGAATTTCTAAAAGGTGGCGAATTACAATATTGTATCAAACCCCATGAGGGTCAGCGAATCACCTCAGAATACATCTAAAAACTCTCTAAGGGGCATGGAGTTTCCTAGAATAAGCTGACATGCTCTAGCAAGAGACATTTATGTTAAGTACTCACATTTAGTAGCGAAAAAGCAGTACCCAGTGCATGCTGTCCTAAATAAACACAAAACTCCACCATCCCTAAATTACCACATTTAATGAAGACCTTTTGACATTGTAAAACAGATTGAATGTGGAGCTCATTTATTGCCATGTTTAATCTGCAGAAGGCAAAAGAAACATGAGCTGATATAATGATCTGCAGTATTCAGGGAAGGAGCAAAATAATTCAATGGTAAGGCTCATTCATATGGATTTATTTAATAATCTTTAATTTCACTACAGTATGATGCAGGTCATCTGTAACACTGACATTACACTAATTTTAGCATTTTTGAAATATAGGAAATTTATTATTCTGTAATACAAGATTGACAGCCTACAGTACATGTAAGCATGTAGATTAAGTTTAGAATACTAGTCATCACATGCTTTTTCCCCTCTAAATTATTTTTAGGGAAGAAAACCAAAATGTGATTATTTATGTTACAGACGAATGGAAAAGGAAATCAGCTCTACCTGTACAAGTGAAACCATTCAGTGCAAGAGGCACTATCTGGTACCAAAGATAGCTTAAAAAAACTTTCTATTAGTTGTCACTTATGCCAACAGCATTTTCTCAATGAACTTTCCTTAAAAAAAGTGAATCTATTCTCAGTACTTTTTCTCTAGATAACAAATCTCTCTTTGAAGCAGAAAACAACAGCTTTAATTGCTATTCATTAAAGGGTTACTGAGTGGAGTAATATTGCCTTGAAATTGGGGACAGTCACTCCCTTTATCAGCTTGCTTTGCCTGATGTAATTACAGCCACTGGCATATGCAGAGACCACAAAAACCACAACTGTATCATTTCAAAAGGGTGGTGTTTCTTTTACTTTCTGTAACAATTTTTGATCCATACCATTCCATAGCTGCTGCTAGCAGCTAGTTCAATAGTTCCTGCTGAGTGTAAGGAATAAAACATTACCTCTAAGTGAATTCTAAGTGGAGATGAGAAGTCACAGAATGGTTTGGGTTGGAAGGGACCTCAAGATCATCTAGTCTCAACTTTGCTCCCGAGGGCACAGACACCCCCCACTAGTCTGGGCTCCTGAAAGCCCCATCCAGCCTGGGCTTGAACAATGCCTGGGATGGTGCATCCACAACTTCTCTGGGCAACCTGTTCCAGTGCCTCACCACCCTCATAGTAAAGAGCTTCTCCCTAATCTCCAATGTAAACTTACTCTCTTACAGATTAAAGGCATTCTCCCTTGTCCTGTCACTACAGGCCCTTGTTGCAGAAACATGTTTTCATAAAATATAAAGCACCTCTGTGGAAAAACCAGAAAGTGCTGTATACTACTGGCCACATAAAGGCTGAGTAAGCCATTTCAGAAAAAAACAAGCTCAGTATGTTTTCCTTCAAGTTTTCTGTTTGTTTCAAAGAATGAAAATCTTCCAGCACAAAATGAGTACAGAATGCTAATGGCATGACACTAATAGAACACTAAGGTAAACATAAACTCTCTTTTGGATTTTCCAATGCAATTTTAAAGGGCCACTTAAGACTTTAATCTCAAAAGTGACTGTAGCATCATAAATGTCAAAGGTATTGGAGTTCACTTAACAGGATCTACAGAGGAGAGGGGACAATGCACATGCCTCACAAGAAACCTGATGCTCAGAAAATGCAAAAGGGCTTTCCATCTGAATCTATTTATGGCCTCATAGGCAGAGATCCTTATCCACACCTAAGCAGATGGGGACTCATGGTTTATGAGACTAATTCCCTCTGTGATTGCCTCTACTGCCCTCCCAGGCAGAACAGCTCGTGTACACGCAAAGTGCAGACTCACACATTTCTTCAGTCCTGGGCAAAGCTACAGACATTCAATATCCTCTGAGTCTCTGAAGGAGCTGCCATCAGGCCAGTGCTCCTAAACTACACACAAGGTCTAAAGAAGGAAAGGGGAGAGAATGTTGTGACAGTCTGAGACTGGATTCAAACTTGTACCTTCTTTATGTCATGTTTCTTACCTCAGAATGTAACCAGATTTTATGTCAGATTTCTTACATCAAGAATGGAGCCTATGGGAAGGTTCCCATCCTCAGGTGCTGACATGAAACTGACTAAAACGAAAGACAAAAGGATTCCTGCATATTCTTCTGCTCAATTAATTTTAAGGCACAGTCCGTTGACAGGGAAGTGAGTTTCTCGTGAAGTTCCAGCCAAACCAATCAGTGGTCAGGTTTGAATATTGACACCTGGTGTAACCACTGAAGACATGGATACACCTCTGGGATCACAGGGAGTTAAAAGCAGAGAACTCCCAGAGGACTTTCTCTTTCCTTCTGGTCAGTGCAGAGTTTGGACCTCCCCTGCCCGGCCACAGGCTGGGTAGGGGAGGGGAAGCCATGTGGCCTAGGCTGAGGTAGGCCGGGTGCCCGGACAGAGAAGGGGGAGGAAGGGAAAGGAACCAGGCCGGCCCCTGGGCCCCTGCAGGACACGACGGAGGGGTGGAGAAACAGTGGGATGTCCCAGGCAGCCCCCTCCCCAGAGAGAGAGAGAGGGAGAGAGAGAGAGAGAGCTGGCAGCACGGAGGCAGAGGAGGAAGAGAAGGGGGGAGGTGCGAGTTCAGCTGTCCCGAGGGCAGCAGAGCCCGAGATTTCAACCCTTTCTTAGACAAAGAAAACCTTGTGAAACACTAGTTCTCCTTGATCTCAAAGAGAAGAGAGACAGCCTGGGACCTGAGATGTCAGAAGAATATAGGAAAGAATCTTAGGTGGGAAGAGATGATGGAGTGGCCTTTGGCTGGACTTTTGTTGTATAGCCATGGACAGAATCATTTTTCATGTGACACAGAGACTGCATTTAGGGGGATGGAATGGTTTGAGCAAGAGAGTGACCTGCTGTAGTGATTGCCAGTGCAGGAGTGAGAGTGACCTGCTGCAGTGGTGCCATGTGCAGGAGTGAAGTGAACAAAGATGAGGAGGGTGTGGGGGTGCCTTCCACCTTCAGGGAAGAAGATCTCTGTTCTGAAGACCCTTGGCTGCAGGGGAGGTGAAAATGGGGGAGACTGTCGTCCCAAAATGAGAAACAGTTGTTTTTTTGGTACTTGGCAAAGCATCCCTAAAAGGAACCCTATAAGCAGTTTTGGTCCATATGCAGTGGTGAGAGCACTGTACATAGAAGGAGGATGTCAGGATGGCAGATCTTCTCCAGGTGGTGCCATGTGTGACATGGAAACACAAAAGGTTTCAATTGTATTTCCTGTGGTAGACTATGGTACAAGAGAGACTCCTCTCTCCCTTGATGAACTGAGAATTGATTATCTGAGAGGTGGTAACTTGACTGAGAATCCAAGGTTTTGTCTCATTGTGCTTTGGTGGAAATTTGGTGGGGGGAGGTGGAATCAATGTTTTCATTCTGAATTTTGTGTATTCCTTTTATTATTGTGTAGGTTAATAAAGTTTTTTTTTCTTTATTTCTAGGCTTGAGCCTGCTCTGCTTGGTTTCTGGTCACATCTCACAGTAACCATTTGAGAGAATACATATTCATGGGTGCACTGGCACTGTGCCAGTGCCAAGCCATGACAGGCAGGCTTTGAAAAAACCACTTAATTGAACAGCCAAAGAATGATCTTTTAAAAGGAAATTAGACATCAATGACATAAATTGTCCCTCCATAATCTGCAGCAGAAATGCCATACGCTTGGCTTTTTCAAAAGGCACTGAGGTTATGCAATCTGTTAGCTTCCACACCAGGAAAGTCTCTGTTGTGCTGAAGACAATGTATAAATTTTCTAATGATCCCCTTTCATCAGCTATGAGATTTATGAGTTAACTGCATCATAAGAAAATAACAAAATACTAGTCTTCAGTGGACACGTTACAATGCAGTGCAGGCACATTAAGATTTTACTAATCTCTATTAAGATGTGACTTCATTATCATATTTAATCCTTCAAGTATCAATAAGAGCACAAAAAAAAATTATCATTGTACTGCTCATATCACTTGTTACACTTTTAAGGCTTCTCTAATATTGCATAAAGCCAGTTATATACATAAAGCTGTTCTCCTGAGAACTGCCATCCCTGCCCTGTGTGCATTGCCAGTCACATATGACAACTAACACCGCTGGAAAAAAGCTTAACTCATAGAACCTACTGTTGCTGGCTTTCAGGAAGCTTTCAATGCAAAGCAAAGACTTTAAAATGAGAGTCTATTACCACAACAGATGCTTCTGCTTAAAGGAGCCTCAGCTTAATTCTTTTTAATGGAGCACTCCTTTTCTCTGTCCGTGTGCCTGGAAACTCCGTGTGGATAGGGTGTGGATAGGGCAGCTCCCACGATGGACGACAACCCGGGAAAAGTAAACGCACACCACCCTTCACCACTGCATTAAAGAAAACCGATCAGAGGGAGGCAGGAAGGTGATTGCTGTCGTTTTGGCCGGTGCTTAATTCTCTACCTTCATATGCCAGAATATGAAAAAGAAAGCTGCGCCAGCCTAGGGCCCTCTTCCCTTTCCTCATCTCACAGCTACCGGTGCTCTGTCCGTCCTCTCTACTGCGGGGGAATGGGCGGGGGAAAAGCTGATGTTGCCCAGTGAGGTTCAAGCCTCGCTCTTCCCTGAAAATCCTGTTGGCGGGTGGATGCTGCGCTGACACAAGGCCCCGGTGTGCCTTCCCCCAGCCGGCTACGGGCCTCGCTTAGAAGCAGCTCCCACCCTCTCTCTCCCCCTCCCTCTTTCCTTCCTCCCCGTGTCCCTCTTCGCCTTGCCCCATACCTGGAAGTGCCTCTGGAAGCCGCCGGGCGAGCGCTTGTGCTGCGGCGGCGGGTGCAGAGGCGCCCCGGCCGGGGACGAGCCGCCGTACGGAGCCGGGTACCGGGGACTGACGCTCTGCGGCCTGCGCGGGGTCTGCGCCCCCGGCGAGGGGCTCCCGAAGCGCCCGTGGAACCCGGGGCCGCGGGGCGAGAGGCCGCTGCCGTACGGCCCGGGCCGGTGGCCGTAGGGCGGCGTGTGGTGGGGGCTCCCGTAGCCCCGCGGAGAGGGCGGCAAGGGTCCTCCGCCGGAGGGAGGGCTCCGGAAGCCGCCGCCCGCATAGGGAGGTGTCGGTGCGCGGAATCCCGGCCGGTACATGGCCGGGACAGGCCGAGAATGGCGGCCGCGGGAGCGGAACCTGTGCAATGGCGGCGGCGCCGCGTCCGCTCGTTTCTCTTCCCCCGCCTCTTCCCCGCCGGGCGGACGGGCGGCAGGTTCCGGGCTCCAAACGTTCCGCGGCGGGAGGGCGAGGCGCCGTCCATCCCATCCCGCCTGGAAGCGGGAGGCGGGAGAGAGGGCCCAGCAGCCTCACACAGCGACCCGGCAAGCCGAGCCCGAGGGGTTCTGAGCTCCTTCAGCTGAAGAGGAGTAATCTGGAGTAGGAGTCTCAGAAGATGCCTGGTAACTCACAGGATGGGGCTTACGGCGTCCGTGGGCTCAGCGTGGCTGTCAGCGAATGCCCGCGGTTCTACAGCTGCTAAAAACGACGAAATGAACTCCTGTAAAGCAAAGCGAGTGTTTGCCTCACATTTCTTGTCACTACAGATATGCTCATTGTGCGCCTTTGTTCTGGAGTCTGAGCCTGCAAATGCTACGTGTTGCGGCAGTCCCGATTGAAAAAACAGAGTGACATTTAAACAGCACCTTAATGAAAGGGTTTTCCTCAAAATCAGTTTGAACTGTCAGCAATTGAGTGGTAGCTCAGGCAAAACTTACTCATACAAACTGGTGGCAAAATGCTACTTCGTAGGAGAACTTCACATTTAGCACAAAGTCAATTTAACAATGTTATTTATTCCACATTCCTGCTCTGTTCTCACATACATATTAATGCAAATCCTCAGCAGCTCTGAAAAAATGGTAAAGATTTTTTTATTGTTATTTATTTCTGACAGTACAACAAAGCACTACTTGGTTTTAGGACATTGCAACATAGGAAAATTAAGAAGGGCTTTCAGAACAGCAGTTAATAAAAGTTAACTATTAAAACAAGCAGAAAGTTTCTGTGCTTTATATACCAGTCTTGCTTTTCTTTAGCTTTAAACAGGTTTTGGTTTGTTTTTTTACAATGTGTTTACAGCAAACACTAAGTTTATATTCACAGGGAACTCACCTCCCCACTATGTTATACAATCTCTCTGTGAAAAATGAGGCAATATCTTTTAAATTCTAAAATAGAAAGAGACTAAAGCTGCTCATTTACATTTTTTGATAATCCTTTAGTCTGGAAGACTATCTGTTTTTATTGTGCACACAAGGTATGCCATGTCTACAGAAGCCAGTTTATCAATGTAACTTACCAAATTATCTGTCTCATTCCAAAAAAGCACAGTTTAATTTAAACCCTTTTCATACCATATGAATTAGAAATACATACCGTTGTGCACATGTTGAGTTATACTGGGGTAATTGTGCTGATTAATTTCTTCTTGTTGACAAAATTTAAAGCATCCATGTAGTACTTTTGTTTACACACAGCACGTCCAATGAACAAACCTGTCATGTAGATTTTCTCTATGTTCTTCCTCCGCATTTAGGCAGACTGACATGTGACATGTCTTAAGCCTGTGCTGCTCATCATGCTCATTTTCAAGCAGTCAGAAGTTTCAGTTGCTTTTGAGATACAGGAGTTGTCTTATCCTCACATATTTCAGACAAACAAATGCCAAACCTCTATGCAGCCTTTTTTATCCTGTTAGAGAGGCAAGAAGACACCATGGTGTTCCTGTAACAAGTCTTCTCCTCTGTCCTAATACAGACTAAAAGTAGTCTGAGGGTACTTCGTTCAGAGAAGAGTTGCTCAAAGGTCAGTTCAAGCTAACCCTTCCATAACTACACCCAGCTGAAGATACAGCTTACAGTGTGAGTGATATTGCACCTTCAGTGACGGCGAAATGAGGGGAAAGATCTCCCTCGTGCCGCTGAGCGCATCCAGTGCGGCTACCTGCCTTGGTAAGTGCGGAAAACCCTTCCGGGTGCTGGTGGTGGTGGAAGGGTTTTTACTTTTATTCTACCTTGGCAATGCTGTATGTCACGAGCTGGAATGTTGTATGTACGCCGAGCTGGAAGTACAAATTTCCAGCCGTCAAAGAGCGGAATTCCCGTCGCGAACATCTGCAGGACGCCTCCCTGCTTTCTGAAGTCCAGGCGAGAGCGCTTGATGGCACAGGAGCGGCGCCCCGTCCCGCCGTGCCGCGGAGCGTGCACCCAACCGGGAGCGGCGCTGGGTTCGGGCCTCCCGCCCGCGCCTGCGCGCCCCCCGTCCCGGGAGATCCGAGCCTGTCCCGGGAGCGGGACGGGAAGAGGGCGGCGGCGCCTGCGCCGAGCGCTCGGTGCTGTCGCGAGTGGCGGGGATGCTGCGCGCCGGGCTGGGAAGAAGGAGCCGGTGTTGCGGGGGGCTCTGGAGGAGCCCCTGCCCCGAAGCTGCCGGCGGCTGCGCCAGAGCCCTGAGCGCTGCCTCTGCCTCCCCTTCCCCGGGCAGCGGCGGCGGGGCGCGGAGCGGAGGCGCTCCCCCGGCAGGTACCGAGCCGTGCCGCACCCTCCTCCTCCTCTTCCTCCTCTGCCTCCCCTCTCCCGCCGCGTCGGGCCCCTCTGTCCCTGTGACCCCGTCGGTGCCGCTGGGGCGGGGGTCGGAGCCGCTTCTCGGGGGGCGCGGGCGCCAAACACCTGCGGGAGGTTCCTGCGAGGGCCGGGCCAAGGGGGTCTGAGCGCAGCCCCGGGACGGCCTCGGCGCTCGGACTTCGCCCGCAGGACGCGCCGCTTGTGACACGGAGCGTGTCGGCTCTCCTGGCAGCCCCGGCTAATGGCACGCCGTGTTCCAGGCCCCATCTTTTTGTAAGGTTACCAAAGTTCAACTGCCTGCAATTGTGCTTTTAAATTTTTTGAAAAACGAAATGAAATAAATCAAAGCTGCAACAAATTCATTGTTCTCTGGCTTCAACTTTCTCTGTTATTAAATAACAGAAAAATAGTAACAATAGCTTTGCTGGCACTAGAATCGGAGGAAGTTTGCAGTTGTGCCTCCTACTATGAACACACCAGGTGTGTTCCAGGCTGGAGTGTACCCACTGATTGTGAATTAGTCCACGGTAGTGATGGACTTGATTATAACTTACTGCATGGATAAAGTGAAAAAGTGCTGATTGTGCAGCAGTCATGTCCTCTGGAATTGAAAGTAATTGGAATGGTATCTCTTAATTTGCATTGTTGCAAATATTAATTGTCTCTTCTAGGTGCCCTCTTCTGTCACAAGTGTAAAGAAAATATTTTTGGAATATGACACAAGAATTGGTTTCTGTTCTATGGAATGGTCTCTCTGTTGGTTGCTTATTTGTATTGTTAGACTCGGCCAACCTTGGAACAAGCTATTGAGCTTAGCTAGAGAGTGTAAATCATATTGAGAGCGAGAGGGTGTATTTATTCTTAATCAAAGTTATTTATGGAAGATACATATGATAGTCTAATTCACAATAAATTCAAGCATCATGGGAATCAAGAGCTTACGCAGAGGATATAGTTAGAGCTGGGAGAGTGATTTTTCATTCAGTCATCAAGTTACTGGTATAAATAAAAGCAAAAATACAAGAGAAAATGTGAGTTTGCATTTTAAAAATTAAGACTGTTGAGTAAGAATTCTAATGAAGTCTAACTTTGGGTATGTCCCTGCTTAGGAAGCTAGTGATGAAAGTAAAAACTCAGGAGATATTTCTAGTTAATGCTGATGAATTCTGATCTCTTGTGTTTGTTTATTATGTGGTTTTGTTTCTTTTTGTTCCTACAATAGATAATACTCCCTTATTCAGGATTCATGTACCAGAGCTGCTGATGTCAAAAGGCTTTCTACTGCAGTTATTTCAGCAAATTAGTGTCACACTGCATATATAATCTAGTTCATATATATTTTTTTTGCTGAACATCTGCGTTCTTTTATTCTGAAGAGACTAACAGGTCTGTTCCTCAATTTTCAAAAGAAAACTTTTGATCTTTCTTGCATTTCTTCATCATCATGGATATCTGTTATTTACTGTCATTAAAAAAAAAAAACCAAACACAATGATATGTTTATCTTCAGAGCAAGAGTTGTGCTCTCCTATTCTGTTCCAGCTGTGGAAGAGTCCTAACCCCTGAATGGAGTGTTAGATGATGCCATAATGTGAGTCATATGATAGTTAGTAAGGGTTCATCAGTTTTAGTTATGCATAAATACATATTTACAGCATAATCTTAACATTTTTCTGGCTTTTTTTGAGAAATATCTTCATAGATTCCTACAACTTGACTGCAGGCAGAGAACCTGTTTGCTCTGAAAAGTTGCTATTGTTCTGATAGTGTATCTGTGAGTAGCCCTAAATATTGGTTCAGGATGAGAATAAGTGAGCTATCAAAGTGCAGCTCTAAAAGGTGTGGAAATAATAGAGGATACCTTTTTAAGCTGAAATTACATATTTTTAATTTTTGGGGAGCTTCAGTAAAGCTTTTTACATATTTTTGGAAAAAAAAGTAGAGGTTTTTGTGGAGAAAATTTTGCATCCAGCTTGATAAAACTAAAGTTATACTGGAGGGTCTGTGGTGTTTACCTGGCAGAACTGTTTTCCAATGTCTGGAACCCATGGAGGTGTGGAGCACTGAAGAGGAGTAGCAACCACTGGAGAGTAGTAGCCTTTAGGTTTTCCTAAAGGCTTTGAAAGTGCAAAACATGTGCCCTAGATGTATATGTTTTCAACATGGTGCTCAGTCTGCATATTATATTAAAGCACAAAACCTGTTAAATGGAAATCTCCCTGGAGTAAGTGGTAATAATGGAGGAAAATTTCTTCAAGTTGAACAATGGGATGCAAGTTTCCTTGTTGAGGGCAGTACAGTTAATGAAAATATTTTAGCAGAAACCTTGAATTTCTACTGCTGCTTCTCTGTAGCTTTCTTTTATTTCTCTCTTGATATAAATCTTCTTCCCATATGTAGGAAGGAGAGTTATGAGGGTGACTGAATGGTGGTTCAGGTCTAATGGAGGGAATGTGGAGCAGGTGGTACAGGCATGCACTGCTGCATGATATAGGAGATGCACCACAGTGTCCTGCAGGCTTTGAATGAATGTGGTTTGTTTGATTCCCACCCCCTCACCCCTCTCCCCACAATACGTTTTACATCCTTGTCTTACCAGGACAAGCTCCAAAAAGAGGCCACAAGCTGGTATGTGTCACTTTAGTGGTGTTACTGGCCAGGTGCTTTTGTTTTGTGTGAGAGACCGCCTTCCAAACAGTAGCTAAATGACCATCCTCACAGGATGATCAAGTGTTTGTGTCCCTAGCCTTCAATTAAAGACTGAAGGAGAAGAAGATAACCTAATGCCACCAAAGAAATAGTTGGCCAACCTGTGGTCTAGACTGTGAGATTATTTGCTCTGTCTGTGATGTTTATTGCCATTACTGTTGTTTCTTAGACCTGGTCAGGTTGGAAAGGGTGAGGGAAAGGAAGAAAGCATTGTGATTTCTTAGTAATTATCTTGCATGTGCAGCTTCCATTGAAAGTGTTTCTTTGGCTCATGTATTCTGCCTTAAGTTTTGTAAAGGGGATGTTCTTTTTGTGTTTGTGTGTGTGATGCAAGTGGATAGGTCTACACAGGTGAGAATTCACACTTTGTGAATTCTACTATGCTTGCCATTGGTCTGGTACCCTTACTTTTAGCTTATGTCATTCTGATGTTGCTTGCTAAAATGCTTTTGTTGTATCTTTCTTCAGATTAGCCTTTAAAAACTGTTTGAGTGTTTGTGGAAGGCACATATAAAGTATTGCTATAAAGTAGCTTTATTGTAGACTTGCTAGGGAGTTAGAATAGGTTCTGAAATGTCATACATAAGATTTTCCAACTTTGGAAGGCTTTACTAATGTAGTATGCACCTAATAACCAGGTTGTTGAGAAAGCTTTGTTATCCTTTATTAGGGAAGGGAGATGAGGGAGAATGATGAGTGTTCTAAAAACAATGTGTTTGGTTTTTTTTTTTGAGATTGAAAACACTGTTTTTGTTTCTTGTCAGGTGCTAGTAATGTAAAGCCATTGGATGGTGTGAAAATTCTTGATTTAACAAGGTTTGTGTTTTGTCTATAATTTGTAACAGTGTGTCTAAATGCAAATATTCTGATTGGAAAAACGAAGAAAACAATATTATTTTTTCATATTGAAGGGTTCTTGCAGGACCATTTGCCACAATGAATTTGGGAGATCTAGGGGCTGAAGTTATCAAAGTGGAAAGACCAGGTAAGATTTTTATTTGTTTATTTTAGATATAGTAAGAACTGGATAATAAGTGTGTATATATATATATGGATAATGTAAGGACATTGGATAATTGACTTATAATTAAATTTTGTATATTTTTTAGCTTAACACAATGGTTTTCTTCTTCCACTCAGCACATGTGCTTCTTATCCAAACAGTTTATAAGGATTGGGTAATGGAAAAAAATGCTTCATTCTTATGGTATAGCTACACTTCTTAGTTTGGAAGACCATTTAAGAAGAATAACAAATTGCATGGCATTTGGGTCTTTTTTAGAAATAGTCCCCTCACTTGGCTCTAAGTTTTATGTATCATTATGCATTTGAGGTGTGTGATTATACCATAGCAGCTGCAGGTTGTGTAATGCATTTTTTCCTTTAAGTTTCCATACTTTAAGTTTCTCTCCTTTGGTATTACTAGTCTTGAAACTAGTTGGTGAAATTAGTTGAGATACTAAACAATATTACAATCCCTATATTTTATAACAGTTTATAATAATTTATAACATAAATTGAGATACTAAACATGCTACAATAGAAAATATTGAATGTTTGGACATTTAATGAAACAATGAATTTTTGACAAAGATTTTGCCACATCAATCTATAGGTCATCCTTATTTACTGACCATTGTTATAAAGGTTTTCACTTTTGTGACCAGGCAAAGGTACATCAATTTTGTAGTATCAGATTAGACCAACACTGGTGGTATTCCAAACATCTGGGTAGTAAGAACAGAGCAATGTCAACAATTAAGTGTGAAGTAATGATTTTGGAGCTTTTCAGTTTTCTGTGATCAAAGAAGAAGGGCAGCTTCAGAATTCTAAATGTCAAACATTTTAGAAGGTGAGTAATCCTCTCTTTCTGTGAGAGGATGTCCACTTTCACAGGAGTATTAATCCAAAAGAACAGCAGCCCCACTAGCGTTCTACAGGGAAAGTATTACTGAAATGTTTTCCTTTGAAAATAGGTGAAAATACTTTCACCTAAATTACACAGAGAAGAGACTGCCCCTGCCCTCCTAAGCATCCTGCTTGAACCAAAATAGTTTTTTGAGAAATGTTGATAAGCAATTTATATGTTTGCATAACTTCTGCCACTGTAGATCTTAAATGGCTGTAGATTTTTGTGTTAGTATAGTGTATAGCATAATTGTGACAGTGGCTATGTAACATGCCACCTAAGGTTCTTCAGCTTGTTTCTGTATCTGGGTTTCTGTATCAGTCTTCCCTGCTGCCTCACTAAGGAAGGTTTTCAGTTATGTGAAGTTAACAAGTAGATGAAGGCTAGATATTGAAAAAGATACAGGAATGCACATGCTTGCTAACACTCAGGACAGTGATTCTATCTGAAGTTGAATTTAGCTTTAATTCTATTTAAAATAATTTCTAGCCTTCACGATGCTTAAGAAAGGTTAAAAATTGGAAATTAAGCCTAAATGATATTTTAATATCAGTGTCTGCAGCACATTTAAGGCAGGAGTTTTGGAAGGGCTGGAGGTGGGACCCTGCACCAGCCATCAGGAGCACTTCTTTAGCTGTTACTGTGCAGCATGTGACTTAATCAGTTGTTGTCTGTCAGTGGTATCTTGATGTTATGTCCGGAGTGTTTCAGGAATACCTTACTGACCAGATGAACTGTGTGACTTGGTGCAGGCAAGAGACTCAACTAAATTCTTCAGGACTGACTAAAAAGAATTGCATTGTAGGCCTATATAAAGTTAAAACAAACAAACTACCAAAAGAACTCCCAATTCCCCTTTCCCCAGGCTCCCCAAGAAAACAACCAAAATACCAACCCACAAGTGAAAAACAACCAAAAAACCTGCAAATACACTAGTGGTCTGTGGCAGTATTAGTATTTTCAAGACTAAATGGAATCCCAACACTAGCAAAAACTTTGTTCACTTCACTTAATTGCATTCTTTTTTAGGTGTTTTTTTTTGATATAAATATCCTAAAATAAATATTTTAAACTAATATTTGTCCTGCCTGCTAGATGAATCTTAGGTGACTTTAATGTAATATTGGAGAAAAGCTTTTTATTCTTATTTGTTGGGTGTGTGATATTTGGCAACTATGAATATGTGATGGTATTTCTTTCAGGAGCTGGTGATGACACAAGAGCTTGGGGCCCACCTTTTGCTGGGACAGAAAGTGTTTATTTTCTCAGTGTCAATAGAAATAAAAAGGTAAATGGGGTGTGGAATGGGACAGGAGCCTATGCTTTCTGTAATTATAACTGAATATAAAACACTTCTTAGTTTGATTCTTAGCATATATAATGGAGCAATACTTACATTGACCTAACGTTATGATGAATAAATTTCAGGAGAAAATCCCTAAGTTTTTAGAGCAACAAAGGTTGCAAATCTCTGGTACTGTGCTGTGGGCAGCTGAGGCAAAATAAAAAAAGCAAGAGTGCTCCTGATGGTCTTCAGTTGCTGGTGCTAATTAACTGAAAATGAGACTTGCTGAAAGCAAGGGGTATTTTATTTGAGTGATCATTTTTCCAGGTGCATCAGCTCAGTTGCCCTGTGTCAGTTGGCAGGAAGAGTGCTGCCATTATACCATGGTGAGGGTGGCTAAATCTAGCTTTTGAAACTTAAAATGAAGTTTCATGGCATACCTGAATTGTTTAATGGCTTGTTACCATTGAAACAAATGTTTCTGGTGTCCCCCTGTGTACTTGCCGTAATGGGTCCTGTCTAAATATATAGTGAACAGGCTGCCCACCTGTCAGACTGGTTTTGGTCCTTGTCTGATTCATTAATGAGATATAGTTCAGCTTGTTTTGCTGAGAGATTTTTTTTTTTTTTTTGCAGGAGGAGAAGGGCTATGTGTTAAAATTTATTTATCCAAATTAGCCATAGTGTGCAGTTTGACTGTTGGTTATGTTTAGAATAGGCTGATAATACCTTTCACATATTTTTTCCACAGAAATTACTGTTGTATTTATTTTTAATCCCCAGAGTATAGCTATCAACATGAAGGATTCAAAAGGAGTAAAGCTAATCAAAGAGGTAGGTTTTAATAGCATGTGAGGTGTCCTTGTTTTGTATTGTGGTGATCCTAAGTGATTCACAAGTTACACTAAGTAATAAGGATTAAACTCTGCATTTCAAATATTAATTTGATAATTTAAAAAAAATCGATGCATGCAGTAAATTTTGTAAATTACAGTATATGCTTTTGGACTCAATGTGCAATGTAACTTGTAATGACTTTAGATTTACATGATGACATGAAAACATCATCAAAATCTTCAAATTAAATATTGTGAGGAAATGGTCTAATAGCCTATTCCTTTCCTGTTGCTGCTGCTGATCTTGCTGTACTACTGCAGTAGAACGATTCCAGATGGACTGATCAGATGAAGCCAGTGAGCAGTCAGGAGGAGATGCTGTGCTCCAGTAAATGCAGTTTTTTGAATGTTACAGTGTTCAGTTGCTGTATATCCTCCTGAAAAACACTGTCCTGTAGGTGACACTTAGTATTGTGTCTTTTTCAGTATTTGACTTCAATGTCTTTAAGGTGATCCATTTCTCTATCTAAAAATAATAAAACCATAAAATATCACATTTTGTCAAACTTGAGTTTTGTCAACCCTTTATTTATTACTTGTTGAGGAATGCAAGATCTGCTACTTGCTAGTGGTGTGTTTTAAGCCCTGCAGTAGTAGCAGCTGACTTCTGTTACTGCTTGTTTCAGTATCAGTTCCAATCCCTTTTTCACAGGGACACTAGTGTCATGCAGTAGGTGGAATTTGTCTGGTAGTATTTTTTGTTGGGAATACTGCATAAAATGGAAATAGATTAAGTTTTCTGATGCTTTTGATTTGTTATCTGTGCAAAGGTACTTCATACAGAAATACTCTGGAGATTAGATATAGATATAATTCTACAGCGCCTTCTCTTTTTGCAGAACAGAGGCATTTATTGTTAATTTGTTATGGAGCTGTGTTTATCTTCTAAAAAATTTATAAGTAGAAATTTTCATTCGGAAAAATTTTACACAATATAAAAAATTTTTTGCACAGGCATCTTTTTGGATAAACTAGTCATATTCTAATTAAGTGCTATAAAAATTTTTGCCCTTGTGAAAGAAAATTAATTTATTATTTGACCTTTAAAATGGTGAAAGAGAAACTACGCAGAGTGTCCACTGATTCCACATGTGTGGGCTGAAGGTGTTTGAAGAGTTAAAGGCAGCTGGCCCTATGAGTCAAGATGAGGTGGAGGAAAAAGTGGCATCATCTGTTAAATATTTACCACACTAACTGTAAAAATGAGGAGACTGCCTGTGAAAAAGTAATTTCCTATATTTTCTATCCTTTTTTAAAGTGGCTTTAATAACCACTATAGCTTTCTGTTCCTTAAATCAATGCCATCCCTATCTGTGATATAGCAGCGTTGAAAACTGATGAAGCTCTGTTTGTCATGCTACTTGTGGAGTTGTTCATCCTTCTCCTTGATTTTGAATGATATGTTTTGAAAGCATTTGGTGCAAAGGTCTTGACATTCCATTATTCATCTCAAATGAAACTTCTGTTTGGAGTTTTGTCAAAAAGTAAGCGTAAAGGGAAGTTATTTATAACAGGCTTTTGTTTTCAGTTGTCTTCTGCTATCATCAGGACAGACCTGTATAGAATTGGGCATTGTTCAGCTTTGTATTTGTTACTATGACAAGAAGTGTCCATGTCTTTAAAGTAGCTGATGAAAAGTATAAATTGAAGTTTGTGGCACTGCTTATTCATACATAAATATGATCTGTGTCACCTGTGTAAGAGCTACAAAGAAATGTAATAAGGTTATAATTTTTACCTTTATTAAGCAAGGTGTCATGGTTAAAATAGGTTTTATTTCCCACATATATTTTGTGTAGTTTTAAGAGGGCAATTATCAATTTAGAATCATGTTAGAACAGCAGTAGAGAGTCCTCAAGTATATGTCAAAAACATAGACTTGACAATTAGTCTGTAATATCAAGTGAGCTGAAGAAATCTATTAATCAGGAATCCTGGCTGCTTTTCATCCTTTGGCACAACACTACAAAATATTTTTTCAAGGATCTATTCTTTCACACATGATTACTTGATTTCCACAAAACTATTCCTGTGACTTATTTCTTTCTTTCTATGTCACTTGTAGCCCTTTCTTCCCTTCTAGTGTTTTTGGCTGGCTGTTAATTTGCATTCCAAATATTTGTTTGTCTGAATAAAAATTATTTTTGTTGCCTTCAGTGATTGTACATGTGCCAGTCCCATGCTCTGATATCTTTCTGTTCTCTTTAGAACATTATTTATTGGTTATTGTCAGAAACTCATTTTAAGAACCTTAAGTATACTTCTCTCCTGTGGATTATTTAGCCTTAACTAATGAATTTTAAATTTTTTTATTCATGAAGAACTTGGGACTTGAATTGACTGGGAGCTGATGGCACTTCTTCTCTTCCACTATTTTTAGCTGAAAGGTCAATATGTCCCATGCATTGCTTTCTTACTTGATAAAGCAAGCTAGTCACACATATATATACACATGTATTTGTTTATATGTATGTGTTATGCAGATTCTTCTCTGTAGAGTTCTTGTAAAAACCAAAGCACACAAAACACAAAAAAATCCCCAAACAAAACACCAACCAAAACTTCCAAAAGATATGCATGGTTTCCTTTATAAAGTTAGTAGCATCATTCTTTGTTATTCAACTTAATGACTACTTTGGCATGAACTCTGCTGTTCATTATTTCCTGAAGCATAGATGTTGAGCCTATCAGTGTCCTCTCTGGAACAGATAGTATTCCAAGTCAGGTCTGTGTAGTATTGCTCTGTTAGTAGGTGTTAAAATACAAGTGATGTTTAGAAGAATTTTAGAGCATGAAGTATGAAATTTTAGTTGACAGTGGACTTAAGACCCCATTGAGACTGAAAATCTCTGTGCATTTTAAGAACATAGTTTGTTTTGGTGCCTTGAGAGGCTACCTAGAACAGAGGCTAGACAGTGTTAAAGGATTAAAGTAGGTATTTATTAAGGCCTTCAAAGGATACACCTTGGGCAGTACAAGAGCCTGGCCATGGCTACACCCAAGATGGACGACAGGTCACACGTTTTCACACTTTTATAAGTTCCGGTCCATTTATATATTGGGGTTAATTGTCCATTTACAGCTTCAGGTTATGAAGTCCCATCCTCCCAGATTGCTCTCCTCAATTCGCTTTTGGGCCTAAAGCTGCAATGATGTCCTTGGTTCTTAGGCTAGAAAAGAATTGTTTTGTCTAACTAAACTGTGAAGAAAACTTGCTAACACTTTATATGAAGTTCAGAGTTATATACTAATGCAGCATAGAATCTGGAAAAAATAAAAGCTAAAATGTAAGGCATCAGTTTGGATCAGACTGTGTATCCAGTTTTCCACAAATGGCAGAATTTTTGGTTCCTTGAGCATCATATCTACATGTAGACTGCCACCTTTATACATTAAAAACTATTTTAAATGAAAACTTTAGATGCAGAACTGGCACAGCACTTGTAATGTGTCTTGAAAACTCTTTTCTCTGATTGGCTGCAAATAGCATTAAGCAATTAATATATCAGTTATGCTTAAAAATGAGTGCACAAACATGTGTACCTGTTAGGGAGCATTTCTTAAATTCCTGTGCACTCACACATAACCCCACACAGTTTACCAGGCAGAAAGCCTACAAGTCCCTCAAGGCATACATCTGTCTTTTGACATGTAGTTCTCATGCTTCAGGAGTCAACTTGTGTTAGTCTCAGTGAAATTTCCATATGTAGATCTGCTTATAATTTTTATAAGAGAGGATGGAATTTAAAGCAAATCAAGGTTATATGTTAATCTCAAGATCAACAGATTTTTGGACTAGGTCATTCATTTGAAAGCAATGAAAAAAGTCATATTGCAGAACTTGACAGCACTATTGTATTTAATGTGACTTTAGGATCTCAATTTTAATTTTTTTAATTTTAAGTGTTGTTGGGCTCCCTATTCTAATTCTACATATAGGAAGTTGGATATATGGCCTTGTTATGGTAATTCTAATCAATGACTTGAAAATGAAAAAGAATTTTAAAATTATTTCTATTATGGAGAAAACATGAATAATGGAGATATATCACTTCACTTTTCCTAAGAAAAAGGGGGTGGAAAGAATGTATGTGAAGATTACTCTGGTAAACTGTTGTCAAGCCTTAGGAAATTGATGTGATACTGATAATACCACAGTTTTGTCTAATCACTCTAGATTTTTGACAGTCTTCTTTCTAGATATGCAGCATCTCTAATATGTAGCTTGCAGAAATGCACAATCTGACAGACAAAAAAGTATCTCTGTAGGCTTTTCTTTTATCAGGAAGACTGGAGCCATTTTGATTAGCAAGATTTTAAAATTAAGTTACATAGGAATTTATTCAACTTTTGGGAGCTAATTAACAGATTTTATTAATCCTTTTCTTTTCTAAAGCTTGCAGCAGCATCTGATGTTTTTGTGGAAAACTTTGTCCCTGGGAAGCTGGCTGAAATGGGTCTAGGTTATGAAGACATTAAAAAGGTTGCTCCTCACATAGTGTACTGTTCAATAACAGGTATTTTGTTTTCAATTCTTTATGTTCATTATTTCCTTTATTTCAGTCAAAGTGTTATAAAAGTCATGTGGTTGTATAGAAGTATGTTACTTTGATATCAGTTAAGATTATCTGAGAGTTTAAGTGAGTTCAGTTCAAAAACAGGTATAGAAAACTTTTGAGGAAGCAACCATGTCAACAGCTTAGTAGCTGTTCAGTGTCATTGCCATAGCAACCTGACATGTTCTATTGATATCCAAGGAGCCAGGATGGGCTGGCCTCCTTGGATTTTGCTTTAAACTATATGAAAACTGAGATTTCTTTTTTTTTAACTCTCCCAACAGTTTTACTGAATTAAATTACATATTGTGTAATAACATCTGGTAACCTTAGTGTTTTTTACTGCTCTGAAGTATCTCTCTCTTCAGAATTGTGCAGTTACCTGTTTATGGAAGTTTTGCATGACTTTTTACAGTCTATTGCTTGGTAACTGAAACAGTAGAAGAATTATATGTACTTTATAATGAATATAAAGGGAAGAATGAGATGGAAGTAGACACACGTATGCTGATATTCATATAAAAATAATAAGTCTGAAAAACTGCTTAAAAAACCCAACAAAAAACACCCCCAAAATCTTAATCAAGCACTAAAATGAAAAGTCTAATATTAAAATGCAATTAAATAACAGCAGAAATTACAGATATTTTTATACTGTTTTAAAATCTTAGTTATAAATCTGCTTTTCTCTTAAATTTCTGTAGAATAAATGGCTTTGTCGTTTTGGTTACTGGGTATGGATGTTATTTAATAGAAATCAAATAGCTTTTTAGTCTTTTGTGGTGTATTTATCATATTTGTGTGGCAAATGTCTGAAAATGTCAAGAGCAGAAAGACAATTATATTCAGGGCTTGCTGAGAATCTTTGTTTAAATACCTATTTAGGTTTGTCAATGGCTAGTTACTACAATGCTTATCACATTTGCTTGTGCATATAATCTCACAACTAGAATTTGTCTAGTGGATTTGCGTTTTTTGTTTGTTTTTTTTTTTTTTTGTTTAGTTGCTGTACCCATAATGATGGGAAATAATTAAAATTACATCCAAACAATCTGTGTGAGGTACAACACCCCCTCATTTTGTGTCAGATGCTCCAGTCTCTTAATCACCTTTGTGACTCTGTGCTTGCCTCATTAAGTCGGTGTCTGCCATGTACTGGGTAGCCCAGAGCCAGGCACAGGACTACAGATGTGGCCTCAGGACTGCTGAGAAGAGGGGAAGGATCTTCCTCCTTGGCCTGCTTGTCTCTCTTCCCAGTGCAGAAAATACTGCTGTCCTCTGCTACAAGGATGCACACTTTTATATGTTTTGAGTGCTCCCTCAACTGAGGTAACTCTTCCTTGCTGCAGACTTCTCCTCTAGGCTCAGGGACCTAAGACTCCTGAGAGCCATCTTTTTTTGGTAAATAGTGAGGCAAAAAAGCATTAAATGCATCCACCTTTGTGGCCTTTGTTTATTTTGCCATAGGTCCATGTCCTCCCTACTCTTCCTTCTGCTGCTGATTTGCTTTCATGTTGTCTTTTGTGTCTTTTGCCAAATTCAACTCCAGGTCAGCCTTTGCTTTTCTAACCATATACTTATATGATCAAACAGCACCTCTGTACTGCAGAAGAAGTGAAAGCACTTCTTCTGCTTTCACTGCTTGGAAGACAAGCTGAACAAAAATCACATAATCTTGCTGTTTAGAGCTTTGTGTAATGCATAACTTACAGTTATGTTCTATAATGGGAAACAATAAGCCTTATTCATAGACTATGGCAACTTGAAGTTGAAAGTGTTTGGGAGGTAAGACCTAAGTGATGTTTTGTTTGGCATTCATAAAGCAGCTTGAAATCCTAAATTATGGTTGTTTAAGTCTTGGATACTCAACAGGTATAAGCAATGTCTATTTAAGGATGATGCATCTTTTAGGAATAAAAATATAAGCTCCAGTGCCCTTAAAAAAAAATCAGCTCATAAATCCATTGAGTTAAAGCGGTAAATAGCAAAGCCTCAATCTAAGCATATTAAAAGAAGCAACTAGACTAGGACATGCAAGAAGTCACAATCAGGCAGAAAACTGATTTAAGAAGAATTCCTGATTGATTTCAAAACCCTCAGTGATGTGATTCTAGATATTACAATTCCTAACTATTTTGTGCTGTGGTTGACTTAGCTGCATTCAGATATGCTTGGGGGGTTTTTTGGGGTATTTTTGTTTTGTTTTGTTTGGGTTTTTTTGGTGAAGAGACATGGGACTAGGTATGAGGCTCTGGGACTCGAGTGTCAAGCAAGTGATAGTGAAGGTCTATATGGGCCAAGTCAGTCAACCAGCCACATTACAGCTACAGCTGTAAAAAAAGAAGGATGGGTTATTGATGTAGGTGACTCCCTTCTGAGGGGAGCTGGGGGCCCCATATACTGACTTGTCCCACAGGGAAATCTGCTGCTTCCTTAGGGTCTAAGTAAGAGATATTACTAGAAGACTCCTTGGACTGATTCAGCCCTCTGATTATTATCTAATTCTGCATTTCCAGGTCAGCTGAGACAGTTCCTACGACAATCAAAAACAACTTCAGGGCATTGGGATGACTGGTTGAAGGGATAAGGGCAGAGGTGGTGTTTCCCTCAATGCTTTCAGTAGCAGGGGAGAGTGCTGAAAGAAACATGAAAACCCTGATCAACACATGGCTTAAAGGCTGGTGCCGTTGGTGCAGTTTTGGCTTTTTCCCTCATGGGATAGTTTATACAGCACTAGGCTGGCTGCAGGCAAATACGGTTTGTCTTTCTAAAAGAGTGAAAAGGATTCTAGGCCTGTGTGTTGGCAGGGACAATTGAGGAGGCTTTAAACTTGGTTTGAAGGGGGAAGTAGGTAAGACCTAGGATCACTAGAGATAAATCTGGGGTGGCATGCTTGTGTCAGGGGTAAATTGATAGCCCAGCTAAAGTGCATCTGCATCAGTATGGGTAACAAACAGGAGGAGCTGAAGGCCATTGTGCAGCAGGAAAGCTGTGATGTAGTTGGCATCAGAGAAATGAAATGGGATGAGGCATTTAAATGGTGTGCTGCAATTCATGGCTACAAACACTTCTGAAGGGACAAGCAAGGAAGGAGAGGTGATGGAGTGGCTGTGTACATTAGGGAGTGTTTCAACTGCATAGAGCTCAAGGATAATGATGACAAGATTGAGTATCTGTGGGTAAGAAGCAGGGGGAAGGCCAACAACACAGACATCCTGATAGGAGTCTATTATAGACAACCCAGCTGGGATGAAAGGATGGATGAACTATTCTGTAAGCCTCTGGCTGATGTTTCACAATTGCTAGCCCTTCTTTTTGTGGGAGACTAACTTGTGGGATGTCTGCTAGAAACTCAACACAGTGGAGAGGAGGCAGTCTAGAAGGTTTCTCGAGTGTGTGGAAGACAACTTCCTGACACAACTGGTAAGCAAGCTTAGCAAGGGGTGGACTCTGCTAGACCTGCTTTTTACAAACAGAAGGGCTGGTGGGAAATGTGGTGGTCAGATGACATCTTTGGCATAGTGACTATGACATAATGGAGTATTCAATTCTTGGTGAAGTAAGGAAGGGGTCAACAAAACCTCCACCTTGGACTTCAGGAGGCTGGACTTTGGCCTGTTCAGGACACTGGTTCAGAGTTCTTTGGGAAACAGCCCTTAAAAACAAAAAGGTCCAGAAAGGCTGGACATACATTAAGAAACAAATTGTAAAGGCACAGGAGCAGTCTGTCCCTGCATGCCGAAAAATAACATGTCAGGGAAGAAGACTTACCTGACTGAATAAGGAGCTTTTGCTGGAACTTAGGGGAAAACCAAAAGAGCTTATCACCTTAGGAAGAAGTGGCAGGCAGCTCAGGAAGACTCAACAAGGGTGTTGTTTGGTCACATAGAAAGAAAATTAGAAAGACAAAAGCTCTTCTAGAACTCAATCTGGCCACCTCTGTGAAAGACAGTGGAAAGTGCTTTTATAAATACACTAAAAAGAAGAAGAATAGCCAAGGAAAATTTCCAACCTCTATTGGATGTAAAGAGGAATATTGCAACGAAGGATAATAAGGCTGAGCAGTTAATGTCTCTATTGCCTCAGTCTTCAACAGAAAGATGGGTTATCAACCAGCTTCCTGAGCTGGTAGATGGAGATGGGGAGCAGAACAGACTGCCTGTAATCCAGGAGTAATTAGTTTGTGACATGCTGTGCTAGTTAGACACTCACAAATCCATGGAGTGAGATGGGATTCACACAAAAGTAGTGAGGGAGCTGGCAGATGAACTTACTAAGCTACTCTCCATCATTTATCATCAGTCCTGGCTAACTGGGGAGGCCCAGCAGATGTGACACTCACCCACAGGAAGGGCCAGAAGGAGGATCCAGAGAACTACAGGTCTATCAGCCTGACCTTGGTGCCCAGGAAAGTTATGGAACAGATTATCGTGAGTGCATTACATTGCATATGCAGGATAGCCAGGGGATCAGGCCTAGCCAGCCCAGTTTGTGAGAGGCAGGTCCTGTTTGACCAACCTGATCTCCTTTTATGACCAGTGCCCACCTAGTGGATGGGAGAAAGGCTGTGGATGTTGCTACAGCAAAGCCTTAGATTCTGTTGCCCACAGCATTCTCCTGGAGAAGCTGACAGCCCATGGCTTGGACTGGTACACACTTTGCTGGGTGAAGAACTGGCTGGATGGCCGGGCCCACAGCCCACAGTGGTGGTTAGTGGTACCACATCAAATTTGTGGCTACTTCTAAGTGGAGTTCCCCAGGCTTCAGTACTGGGGCCAGTCCTGTTTAATAAAGTTATTAATGATGTGGACATGAGGATTGGGTGCATCTGCAGTAAATTTGAGGACAACACCAAGTTAGGAGGGAGTGTTAGTCTGCTGGAGAGTAGAAATCTGTAGAGGGTTCTGGTCAGGCTGGATTGATGGGCTGAGGCCAATAGTGAGGTTTAGTAAGGTGAAGTACCAGGCTCTTCACTTGGGTTGCAACTACTCCCTGCAGCCCTACAGGTGGGAGAAGAGCAGCTGGAAATCTTCCCAGCAGAAAGGGACCTGAGCATGCTGGTTGACAGCAGCTGAACTTGAGCCAGCAGTGTGCCCAGATAGCCAAGAAGGCCAATGGCATCCTGGCCTGTATCAAAAATAGTGATTGTCCCTCTATACTCACAGTGGCTGGTTCAGCACCTGCTGGCATTTTGTGTTTTTGGTTACAGTGATAGTAGCCATTACCCTATTGTGGATTAGGGTATTTGCCAGATCCTTGAAGTGGTTCAGATGCTGGAGTGCTGCACTCCTTGTGATTGTATTTGTCCTGGTTTAAGGAAATTTGGGAGAAAACCTCCAAAGGGGTTCCTCTAGAAAGCAGATTCAAGCAGCCCCTCCCCCAGCTGGTTTGGGAAAAGATTTCCTTGGAGAAAAGTGGAAAAAACTGTTTATTTAACAGGCAAAGCATTCACCAGCACAAAAAATAAAACCTCTTCCAACTCCAAAGGAGATGACAAACTCAGAAAGTCCCCTTCGTGGGCTGTAGCTTGGCTCACTCAGTCTCTTATCAGTCCCTCCAGCACTGGAAATGCTGAGGCCCAGGCCCAGCCTGGTGGGCCACAGGTGTGAGCTGCTGTGGGTGTTCAGTCCAGAACAGGTTTAAACAGGTCCAAAGAAAAAGAAAACCCAGAGTCCAGGGAACTTCTCTGCCTCAGCTAGCTAAAACCTCACTAAAAGCAAAGGAGAGCTCTGTCCCACCATCTGTCCGTGCTGCAGACAACACAGTCCAGGAGCAGGATGTGGGGGAGCAAGTGCAGTTTCTGATAACAAACTGTGTGCTTCTTCTCTCCCCCTTCATTCTTGGAACAAATCTTAAAGGTGCAAAACTTTAACAAATCTTAAAGGTGCAATACAGGAGATGTTATCAGCTTACTTTTCACTTATTATTTACTTTTCCCTCCTTTCTCTAAGCTATGAAATCTAATTCATCTGAGTTGTAGTAGTGTATGTTCCTTCTATCTTCCTTTTCTCATCAATTCTGATGGCCAACAAATAACAACACTAAAAAAAAGCAGAGCCATGGCAAAAAGGTTTCCCACTCTTTCAAGTCTTCATTTAAAACAAGAGAAGTTCTTGGTGGTTTAAGAAAGCAACTGTAATTTGTGGATTTTTTAATGTAGAAAAACAAACCTGCTTCCTTTTTTGGTTTTGTCTTTAAAAACAGCTGAAATGTTCTGTGAGAAATTTTGAAAGCATTCAAACTTCTCATTCCTATACAACTTAAAATTCAAGATTGAACTCTATTACATAAATTACTTTTTGTTAATGAAACATATATGGAGGTGCCTGCTTGTGGTGAATAGCCACATATTTTAGCAGAAAAATAAAAAATAAAATCTAGGAGACACATTTCTTAGAAATCAGAAAATAGGCTACTTTATAACTTAAACAGTATTGAGCCATTTTTCTTTAATGCAGGAAAAATTTTTATGTGGAGTTGCCTCTCTAAATTTTGGACAATTGAAAATAGTAAAATGAAATATAGTGTATTTTTTTCAGTAAGTCTAGGGTCATGTGTAGGTGAAGAGTTTATACATAGGTATGCTAGACTGCTGTCTCTTTTACGACACTTTGGAAGTTGTGATTTACAAACTGAGTTTCTTATCCAAACTACTCAGATTGAATCTATACAGCTTTGCAGTGAGTGCTGCAGGGTTTAGAGGATATCCGGGACATTTCCCAATGTTCCTGCTGCTTTGAGTGCACTTGAACTCCAAACTGCCTGTTCTTACTCACAAGCTGGCTTTGCTTGGCTAGAAATAGTTTAAATGTAATATATGTTGATAGTTCTGTGGTTGAGATTGGTTTAAGTTCTGGAAAATTGGATGGTTAAAGAAAATTATGTACAGGTCGCAAGGGAGTGACCATTTCTATTATGGTCTGCATCATGCTGTCACTAGGAAAGTCACAGTTTAATCCTGAACAGGAGAGGGCACTGTTTAAAAGGACAACATGGTTTCCACATCAAAACCTTATTTTTTTCTTAAAGCCTCTGAAGGTAATATGTTTTCAAAGAATTTTATAGTTTGTTTATGAATGATGAAATGTACTCCTCTCAAGTTCTCTACCCCAGCCCTTTGCTCTGCTAATCTATGTGAATTGTGATTATTCTTTTTGTGCAGGTTTGTTTTCTTCCTAATATTCTAGGAAGTAATACTTTATATCATATGCAGGCTGCTTTGCATGTTGCTGGTGATATTAAAAAATCTTGTTGTAGTATTTTTGGTAATTTTATTTCTTAGGATGTAATAAATCCTAATATATAATAAATGTGATGTTTTAGTTTTCTGCCTTTTAAAGAAATTTTACTCCTGTAAAGACTTGTTATTGTATTTATGCATGAAAAAAATTGAATACAGAATTACAGAACCAGAGAATAGGTAAGGTTGAAAGTGTGTCATATGGTCCAACCTCCTGACTCAAGCAGGGTCATCCTAGAGCACACAGCACAGAATTGTGTCCGGCTGGCTCTTGACTATCTCCAGTGAGGAAGACATAACAGGTTCTACAGGAAATTTGTTCCAGTGCTTGGTCATTTGGTGCATCTTCCAGTGCATCAGTCTTTGCCCATTGCCTCTTGTCCTAGTCCTTGGCATCCCTGAGAAGAACCTGGCTCCATCCTCTTGGTGCCCCCGCATTAGATATTTATACACATTAGTGAGGTCTCCCCTCACTTACCTCTTTTCAAGGCGCAAAAGGCCCAGCTCTCTCAGCCTGTCCTTTTGAGGGATATGTTCCAGTCCCTTATTCTCTCCATTGACCTCCAATGGACCCACTCCAGGAGCTTCATGTCATTCTTTTGCTGAGGAGCCCAGAATTGGACACAGCACTCCAGATGTGGCCTCACCTGGGCTGAGTAGAGGGGCAGGATCACCTCCACCAACCTGCTGGCCGTGCTCTTCCTAATGCACCCCAGGAGACCATTGGCTGCCTTGGCCACAGGGGCTCACTGCAGGCTCATGGGCAGCTTGTTGTTCACCAGGAGCCACAGGTCCTTCTGCACAGAGCTGCTTTCCAGCAGTTTGGCCCCCAGCCTGTGCTGGTGCAGGTTTTTTTTCTCCCCAGGCGTAGGACTGTGCAATTGCCTTGGCTGAATTTCAGGCATTGCTTTCTGCCCATCTCTCAGTCTTCCAGTTCTTCTCTTCCATCTCTCTTAAGGCCCTTTTGAAGACCATTTTCAAGCCCTCTGTGGTATCAGCCACTTCTCTGAGCTTTGTGTCACCAGTGAATTTGCTGAGGAGGCATCTGTCCCTTCATCTGAGTCACTGATGAACAAGCAAAACAATCCTGGGCCCAGGACTAAACCTTGGAGACACCACTTGTGACAGGCCTCCAGCTAGACCCTGTGTCAATGATCATGACTCTTTGGGATCTGTCATTAAATATAGCTATAATTGTAGAGAATCTGCCATGAAAATATACTTAGTTTCAACCAAAAGTAACGATGAAGATAAGTTTTTGGAATTGATATTTTAATTAACTTTGTGTTACTCTCACAGTTTATATTTCTTGGGCATTTGCACTCTCTACCCCACAAAACTTAGTTTTAACTCTGAATTGACATACAGGTGACTACACTAAACTGTTTGTTTGTTGGCAAACAGCATGTTGCTAAAGAGACAAAAATTAGGTGGAAAGAGTAACAGAAGTTTTATAGTGTTGTGGGTCACCTGAGTTTTCTATGGGTATGAATCTGGAATTGTTGTATATGTAGTTTTATTTAATGTACATAAAGTTGTAAAGATACATAAATGAACACATTTCAAAAAAGTAACTACATCCTCTATATATCTCTTGAGTGATTCTGGTTAACCTATGGAAAGTAAAATAGTTCTTCACTCCACCCAATTACATAATGTTTAGTAACAACTTAAGAAGCATTTGGTACTTCCCAGTATCTTGTTTTGTACAGATAATTTGTAGTGGCTTTCCCGGAGAAGAGGTAATGTTATAGTTTTGATGCATATGCTACTTTGTCTCTGGTATTTTCACAACAGGAAGGAAAAGACAACCACAATGTGTTTTGCTGGGCAAAGGCTAGCCCAAGCATCCTTCAGATCCTCTAATTTGTGAACTAACTGTGGTAAGATGTGGAATTGCCTGGATTAGGTACAGTTTTTAGACTTCCTCTTACCAAATGTTTCCGGCCCATAAAATTACACATTACTTTGAGTGGGTGTGTCTTCATGCCCATTCATTCCCCTGATTATTGATGGTTTTGTGGCTTCTATATTGTTTAAATCTGGATATAGTTACCTGATAGAAATGGATAGATTACCTGCCAAAAAAATGATAGCTTCAGTTGTAAAAATTGTTGAGCAAAATAGCTTCTTGATGGTGTAAATTATTTGTTGATAGCAGGCTAGTCAAAAGTCAGGTATTCAGAAGCTGACTAGGCAATGGTTGTAGTTGTAACTAAATAATAGCAGCCATATGAATGGTCTTGAGCATTAATCTGTTCAACAGCTTTTAAAATTTGTGACCCAAAGTTGCTAAAAATATTTCTTTGGGGTTTTTTTTTGTAATTACCAAAAAACAAAACAAAACAAAACAAAACAACAACAACAACAACAACAACAACAACAAAACCACCCAAAAAAACAAAAAAAAAAACCCACAAAAAAACCCCAAACCCGAAAAAACAAAACCCACCCCAAAAAACCTAGACACAACAATTTAGGAGAAAGAAAAGGAAAAAAAAAACCCAAAAAGGAAAGTAAAAAACTCACCTTGATTGCAAAACACCTGATTGAGTCAAATAGTCAATTCAAGCAGGATGATGTGCAGAATGAATTGGAAATTAGAATTAACTGATAATTACAGTTATCACTGACTTTTAAGTATATTAAAAGCAGCAAAAATTTGGAGAATATGTTAGTTAAGGAATTTGGAAAGTGCAAAAAGTAATATTGAGTATTGTGGTACCAGTATTCAGTAAAACATGTTCATGGACTTTTTTCAAAAAATGTATTATTTTCTGTTAATGGAAAATAATGCATTGTCTGATGTGTAAAAGAGGCATTGTCAGACCAAACTGAGTATCGTGCTTCCAGTAGTTCTTAATGTGTTTTAAGAATAAGGAGGGAGGTCTGGAAAATTGTGAACATTTATACAGCTCTTAAGTAAAAACAAAAATCACAAGTTTGCAAGCCTTAAGGTATGAACTTCAGTGCTCACAATGATTGAATAAAGCATTTGGAGGGGAAAAATATGAAGCTTCTACCTGAGCTTGAATTAATAAAAATAGAGTCTTCCAGCATTGGAAAAGAAAATTAAACTTCTCTAATCTGCTAGTTTTACATTATGCAGTTGGAAGATGGATGGATTAAAGAGTTTAATATACCATTTTTTTGGATAGCTGGAAGTTATCTGCGTGGGCAGTTAAGAGAAGTTTATCAGAGTCTAGAGATAAAATACTCTGAGACTATTTCTTGACAAGTTAATTAGCAGATACACAATTTTTTTAAGACAATGTAATTGGTTGTCTATATAAGGATAATAAACTTGTGCTATATATTTTGACTGTAGTAAAGTTTTTGACACTTTTGAGTAATTCTTTCACAGAAAAGCTAGGAAAATGTGATGTACAAGAAATAAAAAAACTTGGTTGAAGAGGATCAGAAGCTCTCTCATAGCTTGCTATGGATACTTCATGACAATGGAAGAAAATGCTTCAGAACTGATGTTTCTGGATTTTTTTTTGTTTTTCTTAATATAGATGATGGATTGCAATGTGGGCGAGTCCAAAATTTTGATACCATCATGTGCTACTGGGGGTTGTGGGGTTTAGATTTGAGAGACAGGAAGAACCTGGAGGTGTTTCACAGGTAGAAGGCATCACTTCCCTTACAGCCTTATACTGGCCTTTAGAATATTTCCTGGGGGTCTGGCTAACTCTCAGAAGAGTCATAGGGGGCTCTGCTCAGTTCTTCTCACTGAAGCCTGTAATTGGAACCCTTCCTAACAGTTTCTGTGTCAACACAACATGGTGATGTGATGAAGTCCTAATGTAAAAGATCCATTTTTAGTGGCCTGAGAGCTCCATGCGGCTCTGAAAACCCACAAAGCTGAAGGGAGTCAACTGACACAGCAGGATTAAAATTAAAGGTTACCTTGACCAAATTGTTTACATAAATATAAGAGGAAGGGTAGAATTAAAGATTGGAACAAATGCAATGTACTGTGCTTAATCAAAAATAATCAATATAATATAATTTGAATATAGTATGGGGAACACTGGGTTAGAAGAGGGTTCTCGGAAGACTTGGTTGTAAGGATGGGGAATGATCAAAGTTGAACTTGAGTCAGTGATGATATCATTAGATGAAGGACTAGTGCCATACTGGATTATATAAAGATGAGTATGGCCTAAAGGACTGTTTCTCTACCCTGCTCCACATTGGTAAGGTTGGAAGGTGAAGTCTACTTCTGGGTACCACATTTCAAAAACTATATGGAAAGCAGAAGAGAGTTGAGAGAAGAGCAATCTATAAGTAAAAAACGTTGTGTATGAAAGGTAGCTTGGAACATCAGTTTTTTTTCTTAAAAGAAAGGCTGCTGTGATCAGAAGTACTGTGGTTGGCCATCTGACCATCTCTTCCTAAAGCATTCTGTACATTTGCATGCAGCAGTTCTGCAATGAAGGTTCTTATAGGATGTGAAAGCATCAAAAACCTTTACTTATTGCATAGAATTAGCCAAACTGCTACTTAGAATTCAAAGAATGGCTGTCTTAAGAAAAGAAAATCTCAAGAAAACATTTTGTGAGATAGTAATTAAAATAAGGGTTCAGACCTGACAGTTGGGGAAATGGATTGCCGCTTTTCAGAGATCTAAGTAATTGGGACTACATGTGCAGTGTTCAAAATAAAAAATGATATGGACATTGAATACTTTAGTGTTTTTTTGCACTGCACAATATGCTGCTTTGTAATTCTCAGTGTAAACTGCACATTTGTGCAGATTGGTATGTGGTTCCTTGTGCAGTAAAGAACCAGCTTTATGGCATATGGCAGGAGCTCTAAGAATTTATTATACATCTCATGAGTAATTGCTCTGATCCCTGAGGTGGCCATCAATATATGGTCAAATGGACTGAGGCTTTTTGGACTGTATTAATTTTAAATATGAATTTCTGAAAGAATTTGGAACTGTTTTAACTTATATAGCACAAGTGTTAAATATTGTAGAGACATAACTTCATAAAGAAGTTAATTGTTGACTGAAAGTTTGCATGATGTAAATCAAAGCCAAGGAGCCAGTTCCCCTTATGCTTCCAGGCAGTAGGATGTTTTTTTAAGCTATTACTTTTTTCTTCCCACCTTCACTGTATGAATAAAGCTACTAAAGAAACTAATGAGACAGTTTTAATCTCTGTTTGTATTATAAGTGTTCACAAGCAGAATTTCTACAATGTAATATTTTAAAAAAACTTAATGTGGAAGAGGTAGTATTATCTCATAAGTTCAAGATATATGATTTCTTTCTAGACATCTAAACAGATTTGTGCCTTAGTCTGAAAAACTAATCCTATGCCATTTGAGTATTTAAGTTGTGTCAATTTTTCCTTTTGGCTGAGCCATCAAACTAGAAAACTTCTGTTTGAAGTGGCAAAGTGATTGCTTATGTGTGGAAATTAATTGGCAGAATGCATATATCCAAATACTACTTCAGTGATGTCAAAAAAGTACTTTTTCACTAAAACTTAGAAAAAAACAAAGAAGTCACTTGGTCCTGTGAATGAAGAAACAGTTCTTGTTTCTAAGAAAGGAATCAATTGCCACAGCAGTGCATTGGTGTATCAGTGGTGGTTTTAGGTGGTACTGCTAGATAAATTCCTGAGAGAACTATTTTGATCTGTTTCTGTAGGTTCTTTCCTTTACAAAAGGGAACTTTTGAGGCCAGTCAGAGTATATTTACATCACTTAATAGTGTTGTGTAGAAACAAAACGAGCTCTCTCTAAACCAGCACGGTAAATTGGACCTCAAGTATCATAGCTGCATTGCTTTTGTGGCCAAACTGATTGAGCCATTTATCATGGTATAGCAATATGTAATGTTGATTTACTCTCAGTACTTTTTTAGGATCAAAAGATAATTTGGGTACCTGCAAAACTTTAGGAAGGAAATTCTGGAAATAGATGTCCATTGATTTAAAGTGAGGCAGCACTATAGCTGATGCTTCTGAAAATAAAGTAGTATTAAGTGTCATATAGCACTTAAGTATCATGTTTTAAGGACTTGCTTCATTTTGGCAGAACATGTTTAGATAGTTCTGTGCCTCTCCTTTATTCTGTCTTGTAGAAGGCAACCTGTGCAGTCGTAAACCTCTTGGTGCTTGGCACAAGACCCATTCCAAAACAGTCTGATGCATTAGGTTTGGCACTTTGTGGCTAGTATTTCTTCTGAGGGTAAAGTACTCAGTATATGGAGTATAAACTGCAATCCTAAACACATGAAATTTAATTTTTGTAAATGTTATTTATATATAAAATAAAGCAGATATTGTTATAGCCTTCCGCAGTTGACTGCTTTATTCAGATTTAAATGAGGAGGACCAATGGGAGCTTTTAATTTCTATTCTTAGCTCATAGTGCCAATTATTATTCTACAGAAACACAGCTACACAAACAGGGTGTACCTTCTGATGGTGTAAAATAATTTGGTCTTAATTTCTGCTGCTTCTTCTTTTTGAACATCTCCTAAATATTTCCAGCTGTTTTGTATCAAAGGTGATCCATCTGCAAGGAGGTGTTTACCTCATGCTTTTCTAGACAAAAACGAAAAGCATATTAGACGTAGGATTATTTTTTTCTCTTTACTGAGATTAGAAATGTATTTGGTGGGTTTTTTAATGAAGAGTTGGTTTATTTTGTGTTGATATCTACTTTTACTGAAAAAAAAATCCTGATGATTGTGATGAAGACTGGGAAACAATGACTACACTGCTGATCCGACTTGCAGACAGATGACAAATAATGGGGCTACTTTGAATTACTTCTGCTTTTATTGTTCACATATTTTTCATATTTCTTTTTAAGAACCATGTGTTTTAAAAACCTGATTCATAGGATTTGAATTTTTTGGGACTGTGTGTTAAAAGTATTGTAATGTTTTTCAAAATATTCAGTTTTCTTTTTGGTTTAGTTTTTTGCTTATGATTAGGTAAGTTTGAAGTGTCTGCCTACCTTAAGTGACTGAAAATTGCAAAGGTTTTCTGTGTATTTACTCCTAAGCAGTTGATTTGGGAAATTTTTATTAACTTTATCTACTTAATCAAGAAGGTTATCAGCTATAAACTGTTGGAACCTGGATAGTACTCAAGAGTAGTATTAGGCTTAGCCTCTTCATCTTGTCATATATCTTTCTCTGTTTCTGGAGACAGAATATGCAGCTAGCTGGTCTTTTTGTCTCCATTTGTTTTCATATTTCCATGGTGCTCTATGCTTAAACCCCTTTAAATATGCTTTAACAACCCCTTTGGACAACCTGAGTTGCCAAGAGGTTGCGGAGTAAAATGTGAACCAGCAAGATTTGACTGAGGTGTGTTGCAGAGCAATTATGTTTGGTAGCTCTTGATTGGAGGAGAAACAAAATGGTCTTGAATTTGGAGTGTTTATGCTTTTCTAATGGTGATGGCAACAATGTTTTTTAACCTGTACCATACACAAAAATGTGTATTCCATTCTAGAGTGACTGAAATATAAATACTGCAAAGCTGCATTTTTTGGGTGTTTTACCATAAAAACAAACTTCAAGGTATCTCCTTCTATAGGATTAATGTAGTTGTGCTGTGTCAAGATGAAGAACCAACACTTAGTTTTCCTACTTAAAGCACATTCTTGTTGCTGGTGGGTTTATGTACTGCTTGCAAAATTAGCATAGGCCAAAACAAGTCTGTTCAAAAGAGGATTCTATAAAATTCAGCTGGTTGACAAACTTTTTAGAACTGAGCAAGAGGCTGTTTTCTATACAACAGACTTCTGTCAGCACAGCTGTGCTGGACAGGATTGTTAAGAGGTGCTAACACTGCCTGGTTTGGTTATTTTGGCAGAAGCATTAGCAAATACGTTATTATATTGACAAAACATTTCTTTTGCTGGTAAAATTGTTCTTGGAAATGTATCTCTGTAAATGGTTTTGCATTCTAGTATGAAGTACAATTTGGTCTGGAAAGCTGCATTTGCACTATACTTGCAGGGTTTTGCTAGTACTTCAAAAATAATAAAGGACTCTGGCATTGACACAGACCAAGCTTTTAAAATGTATCAGTAACACAAACAAGTATGAAAGTGGTAGAGACTGAGAGGTGGCAAATTGGAAAAGGGTAACTGAGAAGTGTATGGGAGCTGACAGAATCCCTTTTCTGTTGGTTGGATTGCTATCCTTGCAGGATTCACATCTGCTGCGCATCTTCAGGAAGGTGGGTGTTTTAGCTGACTGACACTAAGTCTTTGACTTTTTGCTACTTCTGTTATCAGCACACCACCAGCAGCTAGAGTGCATTAACTGTTTTTTTTCCCTGTAAATGATTGAGCTACCCTTTTGTATTGGCATTTAGCATCCTAGCAGGAGGGCTTAGCTGTTTTTTCCGCTATTAGTTTTTCAGTCACACATAGCCTGAATGTCCAGAATACTGTGAGTTTAGGAACAAGAAACAGTTGAAAATAAGTTCTCTTCTGAAACACTGTGTTCCCATTCTTTGTTCAGTATGAAGCATATAAAAAGTTTAATGAACCAGTCATAATTCTTCTTTGCTTTAATATTAAGTATTGACTTTCAGCAGTGCATGAAAGTAATGCTTTTCTTATGCCTTCTCACTCTATTGCTTGTTCTTTCATCTAAGTAGCAGTATTTTGTATAAAATCAAAAACTTCAGAATTTTGGACTCTGTCCTAATGAAGAATGCAATATCAGACAGAGAGCTTGTGAGCTGTAAGATTTAACACTGAGTTACTTTACAGTGAATGAAAACAGATTAGACACTGAAGATCCTGGATATGAACAGCACAGTACAACTGTGAAGACACTTACTGATGGTTTAATGTTTATTTTTCAGTAGCTATTATGCTTGGATTGGTGCCTAGCTAAGTTAACAGAAACAAAGCTGGAAGATTTTAGGCATCTTCAGAACCCATGCAGCAGGCTTTTGTAAAGCAGTATTGTGTTTGAGTTGCCATAGTCTAAAGAGAAGACTTTGATCATGAAAAGATCATGAACTGTTTTGTTTATTATTACTAAAAATTTCTCTGCTTGTTTCCAAATGAGTTATTTTTAGGGAATCTCCTGTCTAATAGCATTCTTATCTGCTTTGTCTTGTTCTGTTAATCTTTTTTCCTTGCCTGATGGACTTAGTTCATGACGATTGCAGGAGTTTTTCTTTGTTTGGTTTGTTTCATTGTTTCAAATGGTGAGGCTTTGTGATTTCACCAAAGAAGCAAGTATAACTAATTAAAATGGTGAAAAGATCCAGTGTCTTTTTTGTGCCCTTCCATGGTATTGTCTGTGGGTGTTGTTTGATTTGTAGGAAGACTGTAAGTAGCTGCTGTTGACCTGAAAATGTTTTCCAAGTAAGCATAAGGTTTTCATTACTTGTGTTTTTAGAATACTGTTATAAAATAAAACACTGTCAGTAGCTAGCAAACAGGAAAAAAACAGTCTTGGGTGTAGAAGACACAAACGATTGAAAAATAGCATGGTTTTTGTCATTTTTAGAAAACTAGATAGTGTCAGAATCTGGAACCTTTCCATGTACCTGATCATTAACAGCATTTTGTATCTCAGTGTTTATGCCAACAGCTAAATCCATTGATCTGTGAGTTGTCTTGTAGGGAAAACTTTGACATAGCAAGTAGCAAATGTTACTGTGAAGTAAGGATGTAATGAGAATAGGTTTGTGGATAACAGTCTTCTTGTAAGTTAAAGTTCTTGTAAAGAGGAAAGAATAATCTGTTATACAAAGGACAAGAAGTAACTGTTCAAATTTCTGCAAAAAAGGATTCCTATTAAACATTTATGAAAGCTTTCTAACAGAGAAGATGGCTTTCTTTTCCAGGAGAGTCTTTGTGGGTATTGCAAAGTCAGGATAAGGATACCTAGTGCCATTGTGATTGTGTCTTACAGTGACCTGACCACCACTTCAGGAGGAAAATTGGAGGCCAAAATTTTGTAACTTTTTAAAAGACTACATCTTCCAAAATTATTTTATGGAATTGCAACTACAAGTTGCTTATTCATATAAAATTATATTCTTCCTACAATTAGAAGGGGTGCTATATATCATGTGCCTGCTCAGAACATATAATACATGATTGTTTGTCAGTTTCTTGTATTTCTGTAAAATTAAAATAATGATCTTAAAATATATGGGAATGAATTCATTAATGAATTGAACTTCTTTTAATTTTAAAACTTAAAAGAGTAAATATGTTTATTTCCAGACCATGTATTTTACCATATCTTCTCTGTTTAAATATTTTGTATGTGTAGACTAAAGAGAACTAAAATCAGGCTCAAAAAATATCAGTTTTTATTAAGTTATTGAAATGGTTGAAATGACAGCCTGAGATTCGAAGACTATGTTGCATTCCGTATGACTTAATCCTCTTTGGGAATTAAACTTCATAGACTCCTTTTGAAAATTTTTGAGGAAAATTTTGGAAAGTTTAAAAAAAACAACTACATACTGATTTTGAGTTCATTTAATATGCTTTTCCAACTTCTGAGGCACTATGTATTTGATCTTAGAGGGAGAGGTCAGGATCAGCCACGCACATGCAACCCCCAGGGGAACTGTTTGGTCAGAGTCAGCTCCTTCACTGCACACTGCTGCACAGATTTTTCTGTCAACATAACTATGTACAGTCACAACAAATGGGTGTCTGTTCAGGTAATATCCACTTTAGAACGTACATCACCTGTTTCAGATGAGAAATAATTATGTAATTACCTTACATTTCTGTCATGGGATCATAGATAATCATGTCCTCATCAAAAGACTTCTCTGAGGCTATCCTAACACTACACTGCTTGGCTATAGCTTCATAAATATTAATAGAAAATACACCCTGCAGGTATTTCTTAATTTTACATGATTTTTTTCACTATAAGAAGTAGTAAGATTATTAATATCTGTTGAGCCGAAGTGTGGTGTCTTTCTGTTGACTCCTGATTGATTTCCAGATTAGTCAGATATTTCTCACAAATATTTGCTCCCTTACTTTAGTCATAATAGGGTGGCAGAGTTGAGTGGGTAGAGCAGTCCTAGCAAAGTAGGTGAGGACACACAGAGGTTAGGACAGACAGCTTGCCTCAGCATTTAACTAATTTCTGTGCAAATTTTGAAACCTGGATGTTCTGGGGAAATGTCATTGCTACATTGCTGGCAGTAATTCACTTCACTATTTTAATATTAGCTTTCACTATATAAATATTTGTAGTCCTAATATCAGCTGTATCTGTACCAAGCATGGAACAAGGAATGATTTGTTACTTTTAAGTGTGTTCAGCTGGGAATATTTGTGTAAACTCAGAACAGCAATGGGGAATTTGGGTGTCTATCAGCCTCCTTTAAGGTGGGAAGTAAAGTTTGAGTACCTAATCTCAGTGTCATCTAAAAGCTTTTAATTGAAACTTTGTTTTCAGAAATGGTCATAATGACACATTTAATTTCTTAGATCATGTAGAAAAGGGACCCCACTCAGATGGGGAAGCTGCTTCTGCCTTAAAATTCAGAGTGACAATTTAAACTTTCACTGACTTTGCAAAAGAGATAGCATCTCTTAAGTAATTATGCTTGGAGCTATGGAGGGAAGGACTGCTTTCTCTAATTATGCTTTGAGCTATGGAGGGAAGGAGTGCTTTCTTGTAACTTATATTTGGCATGGTATAAAGCTAGAAAATATGACCTAGAGTTTTGCAGACTGATTAAAAGCCTTTTGAAAACCAAACTTGTCTTGTTTGAAATGGTCTGTGACTGTGTCCCAGAAGTGTGGTTGGTGCCCTAATAGGAGTTGTGTGAGGCTGGGTACCCAGATCACATGAAAATTGAATGGAGTTGAACAACTGGCAGAGGCTCTGCCAGTGGTCCTCTTCTAGTCTTTCAGTAGCTAAATCTTAGCATAGAGTTTTGTGTTTGATTTAACAATTTTGTTTTATCTATGCCTTCCTACTTGTAACACCTGATTGCATTCAAAAGACAGGGTTAGAATGTCTAAATCAACATGTGTAAAAGCAATAAATACTGTATGCATTTGCAATCATCAATTGGGAAATGAAATGTTTTTATCAGATTGGTCAGATTTTATACTTGCTGACTTAAGGCTTATTTTTTTTTAACATTCTTTCATCTCTCTTGACAGTTTGCTCTGACTTCACCTTTCTTGTATCTGTTCTGATCTCCTGTAAGCCTGCCTATTCAGGAAGTTGTACTTCCTTCTCTTCTGACCAACACATGGCAAGCATTTTCCGAAAGTCGTTACTCGTTTTGCTAATGCATTTGGCAGCTCTGACACTGCAAAGTTTCTTATAATGCGTCTGTTAAACTTCGGCTTTTGTCATCGCAGAGAATTGCTTGTGTTCTTCTCCTTGTTTCATTAATCTTTATTAAGCAAAGATGTAAGCCGTCTTTAATTGAATATTTTCTTTTGGCAATAGAGCAAGCCAAAAGGTGTTTCTCATTAATTTGTTATTCAGCAGGGATAGCCATCTATCTGGATTGAATTTGTGACAATGTTTAGTTCCTATTTGTAGAAATGCCTATGTTGGACATATTTTTCTATGTTTTGCTCAGAATATCTTATACAGCCTGAATTTGTAATGTCATTTGTCATCTGGGAATTGAACTACAGGGAATTGGTCTGTGTTGACAACATGTCTCCATGTTGGTTTTTCCTATCCTTTTAGTACAATGTGTTTTATATTTGGCCTTATAAAGTTCTATCATGCTATCAAATAATGAAGAAGTGCAGAAATTATGGCTTTTGGTTTTCTTGTGCATGTGATACAAATATTTTGAACACAGGTCATAATGAGAAATGCTGACCTTTCTTTTTATGACACAGAAAATCATACTCAGGCTGTCCTGTAGATTTAATTATGATGCCATCATTAGCTTGAAAGCACATTGTATTGAAGAAGTGACAGTAGCAATTTCAGGTGTTGAATGAGTTTTCATTCCTCCTTTCCAGTTTCTGTGCATTTATTAATTTTGTGACATTTACTTCTTTCTCAGTTGTCTTTTTGAAGGTGCAAATTGTTTGTGACCCACTATCCTGAGCTGTTAAATTTCATGAAATACAAATCAAATACACAACAAGCTGAGAAATGGAGAAACATTTTTATTAAACTTCATAAAAATCCCAAATGAATCTAAACCAACCTACATAAAAATACTTCTTTTGGAATGATTGTTCCTGAAGTTATGATATTGCAACACAGTAGTGCCTGTTTATCCCAGATGCTTTCAGGCAGCTCCTAGCCAAAATGAATTTTTTTATACATGTTAGGAATTCTGTCATCATATCATCAGTAACTCCTAGGCAAGGAAATATGGTTTGTTCTGTA
This sequence comes from Agelaius phoeniceus, assembly GCF_051311805.1. Classification (NCBI taxonomy): domain Eukaryota; kingdom Metazoa; phylum Chordata; class Aves; order Passeriformes; family Icteridae; genus Agelaius; species Agelaius phoeniceus. The sequence goes on along the minus strand of NC_135265.1, from coordinate 54,789,469 downwards.
TACATCTTGGAATAGCATAGAACCTACAGACATATGAAACTTTGTCTGGGACAAAGTTATTTAATTGGTCTGCCTGGTTTCTAAAAGTTTATGAAGAATGTCTGCCATAAATGTATCTAAAAATCCCACTGTTGTCTGGCAAAAATGTAGCTGACATGGTATTAGAAAGCTAAACATGTAAGAACACATTAGTCTCTTTTCCTAACAGAGTTCTTTCTGGAAACATGTTTGGGTTGGGGCTTTTTTTGCTACCATTTTTAAATTTAGTGTGACATTTTTGAACATTTGGCAATTTGGGCAGTAACACTTTTGTGCAGTCCAGCAACTTGTACTGTTATTACTTTTTTTTCGTAATCTTCAGCCTGACCTTTCTCGCTTCATAATATTTATTTCTGTTTCTCAGAACAGAATCATTCAGAGCGGATTGTAAAGCAAATTATGTCTCTCTTATGTGATAAATATATTGACCATTTAAAAGTGGATAAATTATTAGTAGTTTGTTATGACATGTTATTTTTTCCCCCAAACTTTTGTCCCATATGATGCCTGAAAGTATTATCATTTTTCCTGTGCTATGTTCCAAACCTTGAGTGCCATCACATGGCTCCTGCACACTAAACCCAGAACTATAAGCTTTGCTGTGTTAGAAGTAACTTTCAGAATAAATGGGCCTCTTTCATCACAGACAAATGTCACAATGTCACAGCAACCCCAGAATAGTAGGTAAGCTAAGATTTATTTCCTGTTGAAGAATGTTTTCGGGGTTTTTTTTGGTTTTTGTTGTTTGTTCTAATTTTTGTTTTTGGTTTTTTTTTAATGTATGTGTCTGATTTAACTAGAAAAATCTGGGAGAAAGAAATACTTTTAGTCTTTCCATTTGCCAGGAATTGTGGTGTATTAATACCAATGTAATTTAATCAGATAATAGCAGCAATTTGACTCTTTAATTGCATTGTGTCTATATTGCCAATATTCACAGGAAATTTGTATGCTTCAATTCATTCTACCAAACAAATATTCAGTCAGCTGCAAATAGTGTCCTGCATAAAGTTACTTCTGCCATGTCCCTAGCTAGTGATGAGTATCTTAGTGCTATTATAATTCACTGTTTATCTTGACATGATTATTTTTCAGTTTTGCTAGATAAATATTCTTAGACACCTTAAGTCTTCTCTTGTTGCTCCATATCAAAGGTTTGGCCATCAAACTGCTGGAGACTTTTCAGAACAGCTGTGAGCTGCACTATTACATGTTAGCCACCTTATTATATAAAACTTTAATTGTCATATTTATGCAAATATTAAAAAAAGAGATGTAGGAACAGGGAGATAATGATTTTTTAATGTTACATTAAGCATGTCTCATTTTGAATATCATACACTATGTAATGCTGCATACTAATAGAGAGTGATAGTGGAGATCCTGGTTAAGAAAATTCTTTAAAACTTTTCATTTGCAAATTTATATTTACTGACTCTATTTAGCATCCTCTGTTTTTCAGAAATTTCCAATTAGTAAAAGTCTCTTTCTTCCTTCTTGTTTGAGCTAAGGGTACTGGATTGCTGGTGGAAAGCTGTGGCATTTGCTTTGTAAATGGCTCGAGTAAACGCCCATTTCTCCCTCAGGCTGACACAAAGTAGCCGGTGCCAGTTCTTTCATACTTCTCATACCCAGTTAATTTTTCTTGCTCAGAAAAAGCTTCAAAGAGTAAAGGTTCTACACTTTCTTATGTAGAAGGTAGACTTGGCTGCAGGGTCAGAACAGGAGGATTTAGGTGTGACTATGCTGAATAAGCAAATAGTCCTTTGGTGGTTGTGATCAGTGGTGCAGGGTCTAGCTGGAGGCCTGTCACAAGTGGTGTCTCCAAGGTTTAGTCCTGGGCCCAGGATTGTTTTGCTTGTTCATCAGTGACTCAGGTGAAGGGGCAGATGCCTCCTCAGCAAGTTCACTGGTGACACAAAGCTCAGAGAAGTGGCTGATACCACAGAGGGCTTGAAAATGGTCTTCAAAAGGGCCTTGAGAGAGATGGAAGAGAAGAACTGGAAGACTGAGAGATGGGCAGAAAGCAGTGCCTGAAATTCAGCCAAGGCAATTGCACAGTCCTACACCTGGGGAAAAAAAACCCTGCACCAGCACAGGCTGGGGGCCAAACTGCTGGAAAGCAGCTCTGTGGAGAAGGACCTGTGGCTCCTGGTGAACAACAAGCTGCCCATGAGCCTGCAGTGAGCCCCTGTGGCCAAGGCAGCCAATGGTCTCCTCGGGTGCATTAGGAAGAGCATTGCCAGCAGGTTGGTGGAGGTGATCCTGCCCCTCTACTCAGCCCAGGTGAGGCCACATCTGGAGTGCTGTGTCCAGTTCTGGGCTCCTCAGCAAAAGAATGACATGGAGCTCCTGGAGTGGGTCCATTGGAGGTCAATGGAGAGGAATAAGGGACTGGAACATATCCCTAAAAAGGACAGGCTGCTGGAACTGGGCCTTTTCAGCCTCAAGAGAGATGACTGAGAAGGGATTTCATCAATGTCCCTAAGCACCTCAATGGAGGGTGCCAAGAGGATGAAGCCAGGCTCTTGATGGTGCCAAGCAAAAGGACACGAGGCAACGGGAAGAAGTTGATACACAGGAAGTTCCCCCTGAATATGAGGAGTGAGTTCTTTCCTGTGCTGGTGACCAAGCACTGGAAAAAATTGCCCAGGAAGAGTGTTGAGTCTCCTTCACTGCAGATACTCAAAAACCATCTTAACACCATCCTGTGCCATGTGCTCTGAGAAGACCCTGCTTGAGCAGGGAGGTTGGACCAGATGACCCATTGTGGTCCCTTCAAACCCCAACCATTCTGTGATTCTGTGTGATTCTCTGTTTCTGGCAATTTCAAAAGCTTGCTATGCAGATTAAATAATGCTTGACAATGACAATTTTTAGGAAGGACTTGGAGATCTAACTGGGGGTTATTGTCTTGTACTTGGTTTGATTGTGAAACTGCGCATTTTGCCGTAGAGAACACCGGCTCATACTGCAATGATTTTGAATTCTAGACACATGAGGATGTGACAGGTATCAGAAGAAATCATATCTTCCTACTACAAGGTATAGAATGTAGATTTGGGGAGTTGAATAGGGGTTTAGTGTGGTGCAACTTTCTTTTGCTATTTGCAGATTCTGCTTTACAAAAATCTAAAGCTTTATGTGAGATTTAGAATCTAGCCAGCTGCCTGACAAGCTGAAATGATTTAGAAAACATTGAGTTTTGTTAAATTAAAATTTAAATTCTATTGTCTGTCTGAAATCTATTACCCAAAATAAAAATACCTACATTGGACTTAGGGATCTAAAATAAATTCTTTTCCTAGTAGAGACTATTTAAATATTGACTGTAGCTTACAGTGATAAGCTCCACTAAAGGGGAGCAGGAGTGTGATCAGCTGCCTTATCTTACCTTCTGAGACCGTCACAGTTAAACCTATTCTCTCTGTATTCAACTGGGATTATCTCTTTACCGTAAAGTATTTTTCACTGTATCTAAACTTTAAACGACTAACTACATTTTATTTAACAGAAGCTTATATTTAGGTTTGAGGGTGTAATTGCAAATCTGCTTTTCACACTTAATTAAGTATGAGAGAACACAGGGTATTTGGACAAACATAAACTTTAGGTGGCATTTATATCTTTAGGGAGTTATTTTATATTTTTGTATATCTATGTACACATGTATATGTACAAATGTATGTATGTGTATATATTACAGTTACTTTAAAATCTGTGTACCAGGCTGAATATTTTTGAATGTAATTTTGGACTCTTCTTCAAGCTTTTTGTGTTTGTGTTCCTAGTTATTTCTAAAACATCTGCACTGGGTTGATCCATTGACCATGAAAATAATGTTCAGCCTTTGATTTTTGTCTGGATAAAGAGATCTTTCATTTTTAGCAATAGCTATTTCTCACTTAAGTCTACTTTTTCCTCTGGGAATCTTGTATATCCATAGTTCCTGGGGTGAAACATTTCCAATGACAACAGATTTTGTCCTCACACTAGCTTTGTCCACTCAGAATTCAGATCAAAAGTAGAATTATGTATTTTTTTCTTTTTAATCTATTGTGATGTGTGAAGACTAATTAAACACTCCATACAAGTTCTAATCTTAACCAGAACATCATTAAATAATACCTTTTATTTTGAAACCTGGATGTTACAAAGTGTGAAAAGGAGTTTAAAAATTTTATTTGTGAAACTGCTCTAGAAAAATGCAGATCTTGTTGCCTGTCACCTTTCCTGAATTTAGTGTTTGAGGGATGGATGTTTGTCCTTACCAAAGGAGCATTGCAAAGTGTTGTATAGTTGTTCTGTCTACATACTAAATGTTTAATTTTCAGATGTTTGCTGTTTATGAAAACATTTGTGTGAGTAGATGTGTTGAGATGTCTTTTCTTTGTTAGTAATTGAGGCCAGTACGTAGTTTCTCACTTACTTCAATATGCTTTTCACTATTCAATTAAAGTTGTTTTGAGTACTTTTTTTTATTGAGCAAGATTTTGTTTTTGAAGTGGCCCCACACACTTAACTGGTTTTAATTCTACAGTTCATTCCAATGAGATATTGGTATATGCCTAGTTAGAGCTCTTTGGAACATTTTTGGGTGGATCCAGTATATTTTATTTGCTAGTCCTCTTACATTTAAAGACATTGTTCTTTGCTGTAAACTTTAAGAATGTAAATATGAAAGGAAATACCATCAGTTCTCTTTGGGATCTCAAAGTCGGCTGCTGTCAGATTTCAAATAAAACTGGTTAAACTGGTAGATTTTTTCTTCTCTCTTGTGAGTAGTGACACAGATTTGACCATAAGAAAAGTGTTGATTTTTTTCTTGCAAAATATTTGTTTTGAAGCTACACTGATTAATCAGTGAATTGGCTGTAGTATTCTGATACTCGCTGTGACACTGAGTGTAGAAGTTGAGCTCCTCCACAGCTTTGCATGACATGGATTTCATGTCTCCAGAAAAAGATCAGGCAATTGAGATAGTTTGTAGTATAATGGAAAAATGTGTGTAGTAAGTGGATATTGTTTTGCTTAGTGTGATTTATCAATTGAAGTAAGAAGGTGCCTGAACTACAGTTTTCAGTCATCACAATCCTCTTGTAATATACATTAGGAGTAATTTATGAATTATGCACATAACAGTATCAGTCCAAGTGGATGAACTGAGGATGAACTCAATGAAAAATGATTTTTAGTTGTGTGCTTTTATTCACAAACCCAATGTTTAGACTGTCATGCCTACTGAATAGACTGTCTGAATATAGAGAAGATTTTCCCAGGCAAATTATGGAAAGGAATCTAGATGATTCAGGAATTTTTTACCTTGCAGTGTATGTTGATATAATGTAATTCTAATACTGTCCTCACAGGTAAGAATTAAACAGAAATGTTTTAAAACTAAAGTTAGATTAGGAATCTTGTCTTTGACAAATATCTTGTAACTGCTCCAAGGGATTTCTCTTAGAGATATCAGAAAAAGAAGCACTTAAATAGCTTTGAATGTGCTTCCTCTTAAATCTGCACTTAAATCTCATTATTGAGGGCTCTGCCACTATTAGAACTAATAGAAACCATCAATGAAATATGTTGCTCCTTCCCTGTTAACTTCTATCCTGTGTGATGGTGGTTACTGGTTACAGTGACCTCCTCAGCTGCTTGTACAAGACCTCCTCAATTGGAAGATTTTATGGTTGTTATTGGAAGAACATGATGACTATAGCAAAGAGAGGTAAGACAGCATCCTTCTGTCTACAGCTGTTTGTTTTAAGTTAATTATACATCTGAACAAAACTATATTTAGGTAGTTCAGTAAAAGTTCTCAGTATTTTGGACTTCATTGATGCCAACTCTTGGCAAACAGATTGTATGTACTTGCTAAGGCCTTGCCATCTTTTGTAAACAATGCTTGTTTTGAAGGTAACTCTGTTTAGATATGGAATAAAGTAACAGAAATGAGGAGGGAGCATTTAATGTGTCAAAACCATAGTGTCATGATTTTAGTGTTGCTTGAAGTATTTGAGGCATCCTTATGGCAGAGTGAAGATAACACAGGCAAGATGGGCCCTGTTGGACAGCAATTGTAGGCCTGTAGAGATACTGTAGATTCTCTGAAATAACATCTGAGTCCAACCTCAGCTGACACAGTGAATTACGAAGGAAATTTTATCCAGAAGGAATGAAACATAGCAGGGATACAAGTCTGTCTAGAATTAAGATCAAACGCATCCCCAACCCACAGAGGATAAATCCAAGTTTACTCTTACAAATGTGAAGGAATAAAGAGAATACAATAGTGTTCATTGGTTTTACAGGCTGGACAGCTTGTTAACAAAAGCTGAGGAGCAATAATAGCTTAAGTTCTACTTGTTCTTGATTGAATTACTAGTTGTTCTCTTTCTCTTTTAGGTTATGGTCAGACTGGTCCAGTGGTTCAAAGAGGTGGATATGACTCCATTGCTGCTGCTGTTTCTGGTCTCATGCATATCACAGGGCATGAGGTATAGTGCACAACTTACAAATTTCATAGAATCTTTGTGCCGTGTCCCAAAACTGGCTGCTGCATGGAACAAGTCAGCCTGCTGGTAACACATCTGTTATGCAAACCCTCCTGAGTCCAGCAAGAGGGAATCTAAGAAAATAATAGTACTTGTATACTTCAGCTATGTCACTCCAGGCTTGTAAAGAAAAATGCTCAAGAAACAGAAAGTTAAAGAAAAAAAGAAAAATCCTAAATCTCCAGTGAATAAATTGGCAATGTATGCTAACCTGTTAATGGTCACTTGTAGTCACTTCTAGAGCTGTAGTAGACACATTGTTGACAGCTGGATGATAGAACCGTATCTATGAGTGTGAAGTGTCACTGATGCTTGGATATTGATATTCCCTATGTAAAAATGGGAATTGTGAAGCTATCTAGATAAAATATCTGACAAAATAGATAAGATATCTGACAAAAGCTGGGTGTTTTTCAATCATTCTGCCTACAAACAGGCAGAAAGATGCCATGCATTTCTAGAAAAGCTTTATGTGCTACCTATTCCCACTGACATCCAAGATCTTTGTTAGCTGTGGCAGTGCAGGAAGCATATTATTAATTTAGTATCTGAATTCTAGACGTACAGAGAACATGTGTCTTCACCTCAGAAAAATGCTGGTCAAATAAACACTTAATTAAGCTGTCTTGAATCACCTACAGATGCAGGGAATGTGGTCCTCAAATGTCCCTTTTCAAGTGAGGTAGTGTTAGAAGTCTGTTCTATGCATTATAAATGCCAGATACTGTTCTAGTTTGGAGGTGCTCCTGGTACTCCGGAAGCAGTAGTGCAGATCTTGTGAGTACAATACTTGCATGTTCTAGATAAACAAGGAATTAATAAAGTTTCTGAACTAAGTGTCAGCTGTTCATGTTTGAGTATGTTGTTGAAAGCTAACCACATGATCTGGACACAACTCTATTGTAGGGTTGATATTCTGCCAATAGACTTGTTTTCTACTGAGAACAATGGCAAACATCAGAAGTTTGTACTTCTGGCAAGTATTGTTACCAGAGTTGTCCTTTTTATTAGGGAAAAAGCCAAAATTGAGCATTTTTTGACTGAGTAAGCTGAAACATCTTGTGCCTAGTTTCCTGAGGCTGTCTATTTCTGCTGTGTTACTGGTATGTACTCATAGGATGTTCCATCTCAGAACATGAGAAGACATGAAATTGAGTGCTGTCCTTACAGGCACTTCTCTTCAAATATATCATGTACATGTGCACTAAGCAATGACTGATCACAGTAACTGCAGTGTAAGTAAATTTAACATTGTGTCTGTAGAATGGAGGTTAATACTTCCAGTACAATGCCAGAAACTTCATGCACACCTCAAAATATACCAATCAAAATGGGAAGGGTATGCAAACTGTTAGAAAGGGGCAGATGTTGTTAGTACAACATGAATAAAGAAAGGTAGATAGAAAGATTGAAAAACACAGGACTTTTGTACTGCTTTTCAATAATATGTGAATGCCAGAACAAATAACTGTTATACTGAACAATTGTATATTATTCAGTATATTGAAAAGTTATATTATGAAAATAATAGTCCTCAGTGGTGTCATGAAGATAGATTTTATAAAAAGATTGTGTTAAGGTCTACACTGGAAAACCAGATGTTAGCATCACCTCACCAAGCTGTGAGGTAATGTAATTGTAGGAATCATTTAGCCACTGTCAGTAACAGCTTTGTCTGTTCACTGGGGGCTTCTAAGAGTTCATTCAAACTTAGTCACTCTTTTGCATGATGAAAATGAGCGTGCAAAAATTTGCTTGTTTTTCTTTATTTGAAGTTGTTTATGTGGCATTTCCTCAATTTCTCAAAACCATTTTTGGATGTATAGATGGACAGTATTGTTTCAAAGACTTAAGTAGTCAATGACTCCAAAAAAACAAATGTGCTTTTTGTTGTTGTAGTGAAAACTTATCCAAGTGGCTGTAAAATCATATGCTTGTTGGAAAGTAACTTCAAAATAGTGAGGTATTATTAATAGTAAAATCTTCCTTTTTTTTAAACATTTATGTTCATGTGACAGAATTGTGTTTAAAATTTCACAAAACTAAGTCTGAACGAAAGTAGAAAGCCTTGTTTCAGTCAACATGTAGAAAAGTGGCCAAAGAAAAAGAGGAAAAAAGAAAACATAATTTCATGCCTTTTTTTTTTTAATAAAGCTTAAATTATTTGTAGACTAGATAATGTGGAATTAGTGTGCTAAAACTAATAAGTTCATTTGAATGGGTACACTAGGGTCTGATTTTTTTTCTAGAATAAAATAGAAAATGCCACTCTTATAAACTGGAAATGAAAAAAAAAGGAAAAGTTATAACAGATGGTGTTGGTTTTGTATTTAGTTGCAGTAGCTATAGATAATCAGTATAACATCGTCAGTGCAAGAGTGCTCTTTGGAAACATCCCTTTGGTAAACAAACCATTGAATGCTCTTGCAGGATGGTCTTAGAAGCATCAGCTGATGTAGCACACAAATTGAATGAATCTGAGCAAGCAGTAAAAAAGCATCCACATACATGACTGAGGTGTTGAATGTTGAGGTATACATATTTACATCGATGTATAAATATTTACAGTTCCTTAGAAAGAATTTAATAATAGGGTACTAAAATTTTGTCCAGTATCTGACACATACAAAAATGTATAATCCAATAGCAGTATATATTCCTGCCTATAAAAAAAAATAAAAACGAACAGCTTGCACTTTTTTTGTTTATCTTTTTTTTCCTGGCATCACTTAATGGTAATAACTTTGAAATGCTTCTGAGTGATATTCTGAACCTTGAAATCAAGCTATAACTTCTGCAACATTGCAAAAATATTGGGACAAACAACTGCATTTGTGCTAGTCTTGTTTTTGCACAGTAAAATAGTGTCTTTAAATCATGGTTTTGTATACAGTAACCTGCAAGCTCTTACACATGTACTTGATTACTTGTGTATTAGAAGTTATCACACCTGTGAAATTTGAAATTCTAATTGAAATTTCTATGACTCATCAAAACAATAACTTGAAATTAATTAAATAAGGTCCAATTTGGTTACAAATCCCCTTCCATCTCCTAGTGGATTATTACATCAATTACTTCAATACTTGAAGTACCTTTATAGTGGTGTATTCTTTTTTGAGGAAAAAACATTTTTGTTTTACTGAATATGAGACAGCATTTAATCTGCAATCCAGAGATGCCATTCATTCTTCAGTTTAGTACCAAACAAAGTGTTACAAAAGAGTACACATGGTATATATAGCTGAGAGCTGTTGAAAAATACAACCATTGCTGGTTCATATTAGCTTCAGCAATTATTTCACATCTGTAAAACTACTGGACTTAAAATGCTTTTCTTAAACATGTAATTTCAAACCAATTTTCATTTTAAATGGATGATTTTTGTATTACTGATGTAAGTTTGGGAAGGGAAATGATGTCAAAGGGCAAAAAAAACCACCTCAGGAAAGGAAGCCTCTAAAACATGTTGTGGCTATGTCTGGCTGAGAATATGTCGACAAATTGTAAGGAATTTAGCAAACAGCAAAAATTAGGAATAAAAATGTAAACTATAAGATTGAGCAATCGCAAAGCACAGTGATTTAAAAACAAAAGGTCTGCTTAACTGGTATGAATCTTTATCCTTTCAAATGAGGAAAGGGCAATTCCTGATGTTGCACCTAATTTAGACTTCAAGCCAGCCCTTGAGGCTGGATGGCAGCTTTGTTTGCTTAAGACACATTCTCCCTGGCTAGTGCTACATTTGCTCTTCCTACCAGAACAATGAAATCCTTTTTGTCTGGCAGGGTGGTGGTGTTTGTCACTTTTGAAATAACTTGCTTGAATAAAAGATACTGTATAGATCCTTACTTTGCCCAGGTAAATGGTATAATGTTAGCTATACAAAGTACTGTTGTGCTAGCAGAAGCTCTGTCCAAAGGAAGGTTATTTCTCTGTGTGTTTAGCCTTATCCTTCATATAAAGCAGCTTCACATCCCTTGTTCTGCAGGATAGTGATAAAGCCTGAATGAATCCATTCCACAGTACTTACACCTGTGTGTCCTGCCACAAAAGACTGGTTTATGGCACAGGAGCTGATTGAAGCTGATTAAATGGTGAGACATGGCAGCTCATCATGAGTCTTGGTAGGAAGACCAAGGATGGCTAGAAATTGTGTGGACTGGTTCAGAATTATAGGTTATGGAGTGTTAGGATAAAATAAAGCCAACATGTTAAAAATAACATAGCAATGTAGTGCTAATAGTTTGTAGGAATGTTCTCTAAGGGGAAATTGTGAAAGTATTTTTAGAAATAAAGGTGAACTTTTTACTGAGGCAAAGGAAGTGTTTGCTTTTAAACATTAGATAGTTTAGTACTTGATGAGGAAGGTTCTGGAGTTAATTTATAACAACCTATTAAAATAATCCCAATTTTTTAATCTTCAAAAGGTAGTGTTCTCCTTAAAAGGTGAAATTAATGACACTCTGAAAACAGCGGGCAGTGTTTTCAAACTAAGAATGTTGCAGCACATCTGTTTGTAAACTCTAGTCTTTTTTGTTTCTTCTCAACCCAGTGAATGTAATGAAGTGCCAATAATAAAGAAAGAGCAATTTAAACAAGCTGATTACTTGCAGCAGATAATATGAGGGGTTTTTTTTGTTTTGGTTGGGTGTTTTTGTATGTGTGTGTTTCTTTTTGCTGTGTGGGTTTTTTTCTTTGATTGTTGGTTTTATTTTTTATTTTATTTCTTTGTGGTAGCTCTGAGGAGCATAAACCTTCTCATGGGCAAATTAGTTTTCTCAGTAGGCTTGTGCATATGAAAGTGAAGAATGAACTTTCCTGGTTTTCCCCAGAGTTGGGTACAATGAGAGTGGTAAATAGCTGGAACCTTTGAATTGTGTTTTCCATTGGGAAGCTGAAGTAGCTTAGTGTAGCATCTGGGGAAGGAAGAAATAAGAGATTATTCAAAACAGTACTACTTCCTAAAGCAGTGTTCACCTTAGTATTGTGTAGTTTATATATTATCCTATGGATATCTAGGCTATAGATAGTCACAGACTAATCCTTACTGCAGTTTGGATAAGAGTAACTAATTTTTTCCCAATTTTGCTATATTTTATACAGATTTTGTAATTTTTAGTCAATTTCATGACAAACAGTTATTATTTATCAATTGTAATGATTTTAAGTTGTCTTATGGTGGGCTTACTTGGGTGCCAGAACTCTGGAAGAGTCTCATTAGCTTTGCGCTGCTATTTTTCTTCACCGTTTGAAAACTTAAAAAAAACCCCAAACAAACAAGAAGTAAGACTTCAAAATAAGGAGCTGATGTGGTAATCTGATCATCTGACCTCAAACTTTTCATAGTAGGAAATGGAGAATATTTCAGAAGAAGCACTACAATAAAAGCCTAGCTGGGCTGAATTAGTAGTTCATTTTGCCATTGATTTCAGAGGGGACATATATCATGCCAATGATGTTACATGAAGATTCTTCCCTTGATGCTAGAAAAGGGATGACATACAGAAAAAGGATATTTGAACAAACAACTTTTCAGTGACTTCACTCAGAAGGTCATGAATTTGCATGTATTTGCATGTGTAATATTTACAAGTGTAAACAAAAATTTGTGTTTGTTTTCTTACTAGAAGCCTGGAGTGTGTATAGTGGAAAATACAAAACTGAACTTTCACTTGGGGAGGGACTGAAGATGAGATAAAAAAAGGGAATGAGAAGAATGAAGCAATATGGTTCTGTGTTTTAAACAGACAGGCAGCTGTGTCAGCATACTGTAGAAATTTTTTAGGCCTTTAGCTTCTGGACATAATAAAATTCAGTCTTCACTAGCTTCTCTTGTCTCTAACATTTTCTCTAACATTTTCATAGGATAATATATAAACTACTTTTCTTTTTGCATTGATGAGTTGAAGCATTATGTTATTAGGGACAAAAAGGCATAATAAATCCTTCATGATGTCAGTATGTGGCATCACAAAGTGGCGGTTTTGTGTACATGCTGCAAGAATACCTGGTTTTCAGTGGTAGTTTTTATACATCAGGTCACTCAAAGATACTAATTTCTTGCACTAGCTGCAACTGAGTGCAATCATCCAACCAATTCCTTATCTACCAAGTGTCTGGTTTAGAGACAAGTATGTCATGTGGGACGGTGTCAAATGCTTTGCACGGAACCAAGTAGGTGACATCAGTCACTCTTCCCAGACCTACTAATACTGCTGTAACCTTTCATAGAAGGCCACTATATTTGTCAGGCACAATTTGCTCATAGTGAAGCCATGTTGGCTGTCACAAATCATTGCTTATTTTCCATGTGCCTTAGAATAGTGTCCAGGAGAATCTGCTCCATAAGCCTGCTAGATAGGAAGAGGAGACTGGTGGGGCCATAGTCCCCTGCCTCTTCTTTTTTACCCTTTTAAAATATGGGGGTTATGTGTCCCTTTTGCCAGTCAGTGGGAACTTCCTAGGACTACCATGACTTCTCAAATATGATAGATAGTGTCTTAGCCATTCCCACTTCCAAATCCAGTTCTGCAGATGTATGTCATCAAGTCCAATGGGCTTATGCGCTTTCAGGTTCCCTAAATGGTCTTGAACCTGATCTTTTCCTACAGCACATGGTTCTATGTTGTTGTCTCTCCAACAGATATTGGGGTTGTTGAAGCCCCCCATGAGGACCGGGGCTTGTGAATGTGAGGCCACTGCGATCTGTCTGTCGAGGGCCCCATCCACTCTGTCTCCATGGATGGGTGTGCACAGCAGGATTATGTTAGCTGCAATTGCCCTCCCTGTGCTCTCAGTCAGCTCTTCTTCCACCCCCAGTGAAACTCCAGCTGGTCATTGACATAGATGGAAACACTGCCTCCTTGTCTCCTTTCCCTGTCTTTCCTAAAGAGCCTATATCCCTCCATTCCAACACTCCAGTCACAGGAGTCATCCCACCGTGTCCCTGTCATGCCAATAAGACCCCAGCCCTGCACAATTGTATTGTCTCTGCTTGTTTCCCTGCTTTTAATTTTTTCTTTGTTTATTGTTTTGTTTGTTTGTCTTGTTTCATTTTGGGGTGTTTTCTTTTTCTTTAGGATGGTGAGCCAGTTAGACCAGGAGTAGCGATGACAGACCTTGCTACTGGGTTGTATACATATGGAGCAATTATGGCTGGTTTACTTCAGAGGTATAAGACAGGAAAAGGACTACACATTGACTGCAATCTCCTGTCAACTCAGGTAGAGTTGTAAAAAAATTGCTTTTTGTTGTATAGATGTTTGAACCTAAGAATACCATTTGCATATAAATTAAAGTGCATTAGTTAGTATAACTAATGGCAACACTAATAATGATATTAGTGATCATTCTCTTAACTTGCCATTCTGGTAGTGACCATTTTATATGACATGGTTATTGTTACTACTGCACTAAGTTTGGTTTTCACTTTTTGCAAAGGACTGCCATGTTCTGTGAAAGCACAGGTTAATCAAGGTTTATGATATCACTGAGAATGCAACAGTTGTAAGTGAGTAATTGGAGACAGACAAGCTAAGTGGTGAAACCAATGTTGAAAGGAAGGCTTTGGCACTAGGTCACGTTACTTCTAGAGTGACTGAATAACTTGTACAAAATCATCCAGAATGTTAAAATATCACCCAAATTTCAAAGTAATGTAATCCAGGAGGTCTGCCTTTTGGCTCTGGGAGTTAAAAGAATGAAGTAAGGTTGAAGATGCAGCATTTTTCCTAGGCATTAAAGACAAAGTTGTTTTGTTCATGAAAGATATGGCATGTACTACACATAATAAGAACTTTAACTTTCTTCTTTGAATATTTGAACACCACTGGTGCAATGATTTATCATTTCTAAAAAGCAAGTGGCATTGATATGAGCTGCATATGATCAGATAATATGTTGTCTTGCTGATGTAGGTACTTGCTGGTACCAACTGAGCACATGGTACAGAGGAATTTTTGTTTTTGTTTTAAAATGTATGTCAAAATTGTATTTAGTCCTAATTAAAGAACCTACAGTGCTCCATTGTTTTCATCCTTATTTAATTGTATTTTTCTTCATGTTACAGCTGTCAGTACAGTTGAGAAATGACAGTGCCCATTGTGCTAAAAGTTGGCCCAGGTGTGAGCAAGAGGTTGAACACCTATATCATTGTATGGTTACAATGATTGAGACTAATGATTGAGTTTGCTCTACTTTTAGTGCCTACTGCTTTTGTCTGAATAACTATTGAAATCAGAAAGGAGGGGAAATCCTTGCTTAAATCAATAAAGAACTTCTCATTTATTTCGGAACAAATGTTTGTAAGAACTGAACTTAAATATACTTACATATATTTGCAAATGTTGTATCTGTATTGAAAAGATGTTTAGGGAAAAACAGTTCAGAAAAATATTTTAAATGTATATTAAATGCTTATTAAATATTTTGTAAATATATGGATATAGGGGGGGGTTTATGCTTAAGGTATTGTAGTGTTATATATTATGGCAGCTGCTCCTTGATCTTTTTAATTTCTAGTTTTATAAAAATACTTTTGATAATTTTTATTTATTTCCAGAGTAATTCTGGGAGGGGTGTGTGCATGTAATTCCTTGTTCCACTGGTTTTTAGCTTTTTTTTTTAATGAAGTCTTCTTGATTATTTTTCAATATTTTATCAAATGCTGAAAGCAAGAAGAGTTGAAGCAAGAAGGTGTTTCTAACTTCAACTCACTTATTTTGTTACCTTATTTGTCTTTTTAATATTTTTCCTTGATTAGTGTAGATTTGTCCATGCACAGAAATGTTCTTATATTGCAAAATTTCCACCTGAACTTCCACATCATCATCCTTTAGGCCACTCCTTTAGCATGCACAAGGAGGAGATTGAAGATCTGGATAGATGTTGGTGAACAAAGCATGTCACATGGTGTTTGTCTTCTACATGATTAGTTGAAGAAGTGCTAAATAGTCAAGGAAGAGCTTATTCTTTTTTTAGGGTTTTTTTAAACAGTAACCCCTTCTCTGCTCATTATCAAATTATAGTTATTTAAAAGTTATTAGAAATAATTTAGAAATAATTCTTTCTTTCTTTAGAAAGAAAGAAATAATTCCATAAATGCACACTCTCATTGAAAAAGAAATGTTTTCATTTACTTCAGTGTTGGGTAAATGAAATTCAAATAATTTGGTATATTGGAACAGAATATGGATAAAAGATGTTATTCAGAAAACAGCTCTTTTGTTTTAGATGACCCTGTTGCTTCAGTCCAAATTAATTTTAGGGTGTTGGCCCAAGACTGTAATGAGAACATCTATTAAATTGGAAGAAGTATTTATGGATGAGGTTCTAAAGATAAAAAAAAAACAACCAAGATGTGGTTAATGCCATTAAAAAGATGTGTTACAATGAATGAAAAAAAAAAGTAAGTGGCAGCTGAGTCTCTCTCAGAACATCTAGCTTCTTGGTATGTTTTCTTTCTTTTTGTGAGACTGCTGGTTACTTATAAGTCTTTAGGGGGAGTGTCTCTACTAAGAAAGAGTAGTACAAATCTGAAAATTAATGTAAATAAATAAAATACTCTTGCAATACTTCTGATGGTAATGAGTTCTTTTAAATGAAATTAGACAATTACTGTGGTGTGATCAGGGTCTTTAAAGATACATATTTCCAAAAAGGTTTTGGTTTTACCTCCCAACTAGGTATCTAAAACTAGCTTTTCCTCATGTGATGAATGTTTAAAAAGAAGGACTTATTGAAGTTTCTCATGGATGCTGCCAAAAAAATAAGGAACCTAAAGTTTTAGACTTTCAGTTTACTAGGTTCCTGTTGGTGTTGATTAATGGTAGGATCTAGGGGTCAAACAGAGACATCTTGATAACTTCTCCAGCAAGAGTTTCACTGAAATGTGGTAATTTTTAATGAGAAAAAAAGGAATCTACTATGCATACTGAACCATCCTATTTATAGTGTTTTGACAGCAGGGTCCTGTATGAAACTTCTTGGTTTTGCCAGCATTTCATGCACTGAGCTAATATAGCAGTGTGGTTGGATCTTTTGTTCATCCCTTCATCTGAACTGAAAATTGTGAAACTGGCCAATACATATTCATTGTTCACTGTTGATGACTTTGATGATGTCACAAAGGAATAAAAACCCCAGAGGTTAAGTCACTCAGGTAATTAGAAAATCTTGAAAATGGTTTGGTTTGTTTTATACAGAAAACTTAGCATCTAAATGTCCTAAATCTAAATCTGCGTCTGTGCTATCACTTTTCTTCATGCCTTGCAGAAATGCAAGAGAATTTATATTCTTTTTTGTGGAGGGGAGGGCTGGAAAATCCTTTTGATGCTAATTTCCTGCACAGACATGCAAATAACAAAGAGCATTGAACTGAATTCAGCCAACAAAGCTGATCTGAAACTTTTTAAAGAACTATCCCACTGACTGGCAAGTTAGTTTCATATTATCTGTGTAGAACCAAATTATAAGTGAGACTCTGTACTCTGAAAAAATATGATTTTTAGAATATCTTCAAATACATATCTTTTTTCAAATTCTGTGTTTTAAACACTTACTACTACCAAAGAAGATTTCTTTCCCCACAACAAAATAGGATTCTAGCATTTTTTTTTGAATGAGAGATATGGTAACTCTTAGAATGTGGTTTTGTAGTGAGCAGAAACTTTCTATATCTCTCATCTATAAACTTTTAACCTGTGTCATACAATTCCTTTGAAATTTTTGACTTTTAGATGATTCACAGTTGTAAGCTCCAGATCTTTCAGCATCTAAATAGTGTCCTTTAGATGATACTGGTAAATAAGAAGGAAGTGGGGTTTGGATTTGGTTCCAATTATGCAATTGTGCCTTTTCTTCTGTTGTGGCTTAAAAAAATCTCTTGGACGTTTTAATATCCTTCCTGTATTTAATTATGACCAGGCTCCAACAAATACTGTAATAAGTTGGTTTCATTTGGATTAAAAATCTGCAAGAAATATATTACATATAACATTTCTGCAATTTTGAATGTATTTTTTCCCAGATTCCACTGAGAGAAAAATATGGTTAACACTGTTTGTATAATATGATTGTTCATCAGACACTTCTCTGCTTCTAATTACTATGTTTTAGTTTGTATTTGCCATAGCAAATATCTTCTTAAAATGTTGAAGTGACTCTAGAAAGACCTAGAAAATTGGTATAAATTATTTTCTTTATTTCATTTTTGTTCCTTATTAAGCAGCTAGTTTACTGAGGGAATTATGAGGGTTAGAAGCTATTAGTTTTGTTTTTGTTTCTGCCTCACATTTTCCCATGATGATTCTGTTTAAGCCTTATCTATTTAAGGTGCTTTCAGTGCTATCTATTCAGGGCTTTCATGGCATCTCTTTTAGCAATTATTGAGTGTAGGTGAAACTGGTAACAGTTCCATGCTGCCTATAGGACATAGAAGGCTGAGAAGTAAGTCATGTGGAAATATCAGTCTTGGAACTTCAGTACTGCTCAGGTGTCTTGACTCTATCTTGTTGCTTCTCCGCTTGCTGAGAGTCGTGAGTTGAATGAATACCAAAATACCAAAAGAAAAATCATCTTTTTTAGAGGTTATTGCTTCTGGTGATTTTGGAGGCCAGCTATGAGGACTGTTACACAGTTGTCTTGGTTTTGGGTATGGTTTGAATAAGTCAGTTTTTTACAAGCTTATAAAGCATCATCTTTGCAAAACATCGTATTCTTAATCTCCATCATAATAAAAAATTGAGCATGTGCTGTATGGAGATGTCATTTTTTTCACTGTATAACTCTCATATAAAAAAATAACAAAATCGGAATTAATGTGAACATTTCTTTAAACATATACTGCACTTTAAACACTTCTTGGCTTGTATTCTTCACAATTTCCATTGAGGATAGCTGTATAACTAAGAACAGAATTTATCCCTCTGGGTTTTAAGCAGCCAGAATTTGATTGAATAGACCAGAAGACCATATACACATGACAGTAACTCAATTTAATATTGGTCTCTGTGGAATTTGTGTTATGATTTCTAATGATTAGTTATGCAGTCATTGGTAGAACATCCTCCAACTGGATCTTTGTTTTATTTAGAGGCTTTCTTTACTCTGTAAACAGAATACATATTCAAATTGCTAGGGATTTTCTTCTTTAAATGCTACCTAACTCTGTCTTTTTGTCTTTGCTACCATTGTTCTTGTGCTAAAGAAACCAAGCCTGAATGAGTTTCAGCTTCATTTTCCTATGTTGATCTGTCTCTGTCATTAATTAGAGAAAGACTAGAAAGGAGATAGAAAAAATATACCCCTTTTTTACTAAAAAAAAAAAAAAAAAAAAGGACACTGGAGTGGGTAGGGGAGAGAGTTTGAAGGTTTGAAGACAAAGGAAGACATTTCTTTTAATGAGTTTTTAATTTAGATGACCTTTAAATAAGGGTGTAATCTTGGTAATGGAATCAAGATGTTTATTACCAGCAGATCAGATTTCAGAATCATGCTGAGTATTAGGAGAAGGATAACCTGGGTAAATGAAAAGAAAGGGGAATGATTTAAGCAACTAGTACCAGAATAAACATGTTTAGTGTACCCCAAAATCTCACCTGCCCGTCTAAACTCATAGAAGTTTCAGAAGCAATTCTATAAGTTCATCAAACTAGGATAGAGCCTTTCAAGACATTGTGCTCCATTTTTTAATGTAAATAACAAGTAATAGGGTTTTAACTTGATGGAAGAGGTTTTAGTTTTATGTCATGGAAAATTTTAAGTTAACAAGACAGCTGATTTTTTTGTGCTGCTGAACCTCTGGAAATCTAATAAACCTTAACAAGTGTGACATTTTTGGGTATGGTGATAGAACTCTAGCTAAGGTTTCAACACTGCTTAGTTTGATGACTTTAGAAAACTCTTATTAAAATTTCTCTGTAGATTATAATTTATTTTTTAAAAAAAGGTAAAGGATGATGCTGAAACACATTTGAAATAATGACTTCCTTTGGTCTTCCTGCTGCCAGAATTTCTCTTTGTATTCAGCAGAGTATTGTTTCTCTGTTCATCATTGGTTTTGGCTAATCAGTTAGATTGCAAACTCTTTAGAGTAGTGACATGTGGTTAGGCCAAAAGTCACAACTTATTACTTACTATGTTATAGTGAAAGCTATAAAAAATATATTCAGACTCTAGTTTAGGACTTCTAAAACAGGTATCCATTAAATCGCATAAAAGTCATAGAATCATCAAGCTTGAAAGAGACCTTTAAGACCACGAAGTCCAGTTGTCAACCCAGAACTACCACTACAGCCCCTAAACCACTAAATCACGTGATTCAGATCAGCCACCTCTTAGGTGTCTCCAGGGATGGTGACTTCACCCTGGGCAACCTACTCCAGTGCCGGACCACCCTAACACTGAAATTTTTTTTCCTGGTATCTGAATCACCCCTATCTCAGCTTAAGGCCATTTCATCTGTAAATTATAGATTATAGTCCTCTTACTGCAGGCCCTACAAGAAGAGATCAGACCTCAGTACAACCTCCTTTCAGACACGTTTTCCAGACCTTTCACAAGCCTTGTTGCCCTTCTTTGGCCACACTCCAGCACCTCAATGTCCTTTCTAAAGTGAGAGGCCCAGAACTGAACACAGTACTCGAGGTGTGGCCTCACCAGTGCTGAGTACAGGAGGGTGATCTCTGCCCTGGTCCTGCTGGCCTCACTGTTCTTCATACAGGCCAGGATCCATTGATCTTCTTGGCCACCTGGGCACACTGCTGGCTCATACTGAGTACGCCAGGCCCCTTCCCGCTGAACAGCTCTTGAGCCACTCCTCCCCAAGCTTGTAGGGCTGCATGGTCTTGCAGGACCCAGCGCTTCCCTTTTGTCCTCACCATGTTGTCCTCAGCCCACTAATCAAGCCTGTCCAGGTTTCCCTGCAGAGCCTTCCTACTCTTGAGCAGATCAACACCCTCACCCAGCCAGTGTTTTCTGCAAATTTACTGAGGGTGCCCTGAATCCCCAGGCCCAGATCATCAAAAAAGATGTTAAACAGGGACCAGCCCCAAAACTGAGCCCTGGGGAACACGGCTAGTGACCCATCACCCGGTGGATTTAGTTCCATTCACCACAGCACTCCAGGCCTGGCCATCCAGCCAGGTTTTTATTAAGTGAGGTGTTCACCCATCTAGGAGGATGCTGTGGGAAACTGTCAAATGCTTTACAGTCTAGATAGAGTGCATCCACTGCCTTTCCCTCATCTACTCAGTGGGTCACTTGTTCATAGAATCAGATCAGATTGGTCAGCAGGACCTGCCTTTCATAAATGCATGTTGGCTGGGCTTGATCCCCTGATTGTCCTGCATGTGCCATATAATGGCACTCAGGATGATCTCTTCCATAAACTTCGTTGGAACTGAGGTCAGGCTGACAGGGCTGTAGTTTCCTGAATCATCTTTCAGCTACATCCTTTACATTTGCTAATTTCCAGTCAGCTGGAACTTCTCCAGTTAACAAGGATTGATGTTAGAAGATTCAGAGTGGTTTAACAAGTTCTTTTCCTTCCCTCGCTACCCTGGGGTGGATCAATGTGACCATAAATGTGATTGTCTAGTCAGTTATTTGTAAAAATTCCTTGCCTTGCTTTGAATGAATTTGGTAGTACTAGATTTTTCTAATAAATAGATTTGAAGTTATTTTTATTCTAGTTTCCTCTGTGATAAAGAATTTTTGGTTTTTTGTGATACGACTTAAATATTTTTGTAGATTGATTAAAGAATAAATTCCTTCTTCAATGTTGCCACTACTTAAAAAGCATTATGTAGAAGTGCTGTATTTTGACTCCAGACTCATTGGTAATAGTCAAGTCAAATAGAACTTTGCACCACATTTCTCTGACTTGCATGCTGTATAACAGCTTAGTAAATGAACTACATCTGCAATGTGAACAGCATTGAAATGCTCAGAAGAGCTTTATGGCCACTGCTTAATACTGCAGAGGCACAGAAATTATAATCTTGTAAAACATCCTATTTCAAACATTTCATTCAATTGCATGGATTTGTTTCTTGTGACATCCCTGTAGTGCATTAGCACCATTAAGTACTTAATGGACAGTGAATGGAGATTTTCAGTGTTAGAACCAAAGCCATTGTTGTTCTGCCGAGGTAATACTGTAGTGATTGGGAGATTTCACTGTGATAATAGGCAGACAACATTTGCACATTTCTCACACAACCAAAGAGGCATGACTTGTTTCTTTACGACCCTCCCTATGTATCAAATGAAGTCTAAAAATCTACCTATTTGCACTGCTGCAGTGCAAGCTATTGAAATTACTATTGTATTTTTTTTTAATTTGTTCACTACTGATAAGATAAAAATGACCATGTCAGTAGACAAACACACCTAAGTTTCTTTTTTTTATGCAAGAATTAATGCTGATAAATGTGGAGAACAAAAAGATGAGTGATGTAAATGATTAGACAAATGCATATTTTCATTGTAAATGGCACTGTTCCTATAATAAAATCAAAAGTGAAAAGTGCCTTAATACAGCATGTTTTGGATGTTGACGGCTTTCCATGGATAAGAATCCCTATTACTAATTAAATAAAAAAATAGTATCCCTCACAAAGCATGTATAAAATCCAGTTTGGAGCCTCTGGATATTACACAACTGCAAACAAGAACAAAAATTGCTATAGTTATTCTGATGCCTGTCTTCACAGGTAATTAAATTTTATATGAGCAAAATCTGTTTGTCTTTATCATATTTTTATGCTTTCTTGTTTCCATTCTCAGTCACCAAATACAGCTATTATTTTTAAATTAGAAAAGAATCATTTAGGTTGGAAAATAACTTTTAAGATCATTAAGTAATTCAGCACTGCCAAGTCCAATACTAAAGCATGTCCCTAAGTGCCACATCTTTTAAATACCCCCCCATATAGCAACTCCACCACTTCCCTGGGCATCTTGTTCCAATGGCTGACAACTTTTTCTGTGAAAATCTTTTTCTTATTATCTAATCCAAATCTTCTGGGT
Organism: Agelaius phoeniceus; assembly: GCF_051311805.1. NCBI lineage: Eukaryota > Metazoa > Chordata > Aves > Passeriformes > Icteridae > Agelaius > Agelaius phoeniceus. The sequence goes on along the minus strand of NC_135265.1, from coordinate 54,766,844 downwards.
TTAGAGGCCTTTTCCTCTTGTCCTATCACTTGTTGCCTGGGAGAAGAGACTGGCTCCCCCACTTCACTACAGCCTCCTTTCAAGAAGTTGTAGAGAGCAATAAGAGTTATGTCTGAGCCTCCTTTTCTCCAGTTGGAGCAATTCAAGCTCCCACAGTGCTTCTTATAAGATTTGTGCTCCACATCCTTCACCAGCCTCACTGCCCTTCTCTGGACATGCTTCAGCACCTTAATATCTGTTTGGTAATGAGGGGCTCAAAACTGAACACAGGATTTGAGGCTGCACCAGATCTGATTATAAAGCACTGCCCTGGTCCTGTTGACCTCACTGTTCCTGATACAGGCCCAGATGCCATTGTCCTTCTTGACCACCTGGGCACACACATTGGCTCATGTTCAGCTGCTGTCAACCAGCACCCCCAGGTCCTTTTCTGTTGTGCAGGATCCAGCACTTCTTGTGGAACCTCATACCAGTGACTTTGGCCCATTGATCCAACCTGTCCAGGTCCCTCTGCAGAGCCTTCCTACCCTCCAGCAGATCAACACTGCTGCCCAGCTTGGTGTTGTCTGCAAACTGACTGAGGGTCCATTGAGTCCCCTTGCCCAGTGTGTTGTTAAAGATATTAGACAGAACTGGACCAAATACCGTGCAGAGAGCTAGTGACCAGCTGGATGTAGCCCCACTCACCACCACTCTCTAGGCCCAGCCATCCAGCAAGTTTTTTTATCCAGCGAAGAGTGCACCCATCCAAACCATGAGCAGAAGAAGACTGTGAGAAAATGTCAAAGGCTTTAATAAAGTCCAGATAAACAGCCACAGCTCATCCACTTAGTGAGTTACCTTGCCATAGAGGATCAGGTTGGTCAAGTAGGGCCTGCCTTTCATAAACCTATACTGGCTGGGCCTGATCCCCTGTTGGGCATGTGCAACATGACGATCCTATGCCTGAACCTTTAGGTGTTCCTTCCTGAAGAATATGCAGCCTTCCTAGATTCCTTTGTCCTACAGGACTTCTTCCCAAGGGACTCTCTCAACCAATCTCCTAAACAGGCCAAAGTCTTCCCTCTGGAGTTCCAAGGTAATTGTCCTCTCCTTCCTTCTGCAACAATTAAAAATTCTATCATTTCATGGTTGCTGTGCTCAAGACAGCCTTCCACTCCCACCCAGAATTTCCTCTCTGTTCACAAACAACAGGTCCGAGGGTTCTTTCCCTAGCTGGCTCTCACCAACTGCATCAGGAAGTCATCTTCCACACACTCCAGACTCCTAGACTATTGCCTCTTTGTTGTGCTGTATTTTCAAGACATCTAGTGTGTTGAAGTCCTTCATGAGAGCAAGGGATAGAAATTGTGAGACTTCTGCCAGCTGCTCATAGAGTATTCCATCTTCCCTTTATCCTGGTTGAGTTGTCTATAAGACTGCCACCAGGATATCTGTGCTGTTAGCCTTCTTGATTCTTACCCATGAATACTCAACCCCATCCTACCTATCATTTAACTTTAGAAAATCAAGATACAAAATGTGTTACAGTGTTAGAGAAATCTGTATACAATGTAGCAGAATAAACTTTTTTGTCAGTTCAATTTTTACTGGACTTGGTAAAGCTGTGTGAAATACAGAACACAATGCATTTGGTATTTCAATGCATATGTAGTCTTTCTTCAGAGAGAATAAATTCTTAAGAAAATAATTGTAGAAATTTATGGCTAAAGTTGTCTGATATGTCTGTTATCAACATCTGATTTCATTTGTTAGAACACTGCCAAAGTTTTAACTGTTTTGGCTGATTTTTCCATGCCATGGAAAAGAAAAGGGATTTGTTTTCAAAGTAACTTTAAAAACAATTCATCTGTTTCCAGGATCATGTTATGGGAAAATCCACTGATAGGCTTTTTGTTTTTTTTCCTTTTTTTCCTTTATGAGAAACCCAGTGCCTTCAGTTTTTGGATTTTGCACTGAGTTACAGACTAACTTCGGAGTTCTTAGTATTTTTAGCCTTAATGCTCTCCTTAATTTTTTTTAATGTAACAGGTTCCTTAATGATGTTTCTTTGTAATTATGAAGCTGAAGTAGTATCTTTCTTTATGCTTTCAGGAAAAAAAAAGACTACTATTTTATAATAATCAAGAAAATGACATTTATTATTCCTTTTAGAATGTGTTTTTCTTCAACTGGAGCTCATTTAAAAGAAATATTTTTTGTTTCCTTTTTCTCTTTAGTGCCAGTGCTGTCTAATAGCTTCTACGGTCAGGATTTTTATTTTTGATCCTCCACCTAAAATTCATCTGAGTGTGTAGAAGTTTATTTTTTTTGTTTGTTTGCTTGAATTCCTGTTTAATTGGAGAGATAGGAGTCCATTTAACATGTACTTACTCTTGAAACATACTTTGAAATTACAAGTACTACATCTGTTAGTTGCATCAATCTTTGCTATTGTTAATGCTAATTGAATCTTAATCAGGAGCTGATCTCCATGCTATGGGAAGCATCCATTCTGGTCTTTTATGAGCTCTAAATAGCTCATTAAAAGTAATTTGTAAATCAGTTCTTTTTTTGTTTCATTTCTCTGAACATAGCAGTTCTCCGCAATGCAAATGCATTGTGTTTTTGAAGATGTCTCAATTTCTCTCTATATGTAGTCTAAATTTTTTGATAAAGCAAAATATGTTATCAGACATCATTTTCAGGCAAAAAAAGTATTTATATAACTATGTATCTTAAAGTCTGTTTGCTCTTTTTATCTAACAACCTCTGAGAATTCGTATTCTAGATAAGGTATTCAAATACATTATCTCTTATTTTGTTTTTGCATGGTTTGGAGGTTTTTATTGTTTCTGGTTCAATTAACACCTTCTAGCACATCTTTTGTGTGACTGTGATTTGCTGTGTGCTATTATTGGTCAGGTGGCTAATTTGAATCAGGAATCCCCCATGCTGCATGTGATTGCTGGCATGGATTTGTATACCTGCCTAAGTGTCTGGTTGGAAGGTACAAGAACAGGACACTATAGGAGATCTGTATTAAAATTCTAGTTATTTGTCACTAAAGATCTGATTTTATCTTAACAAGATTGTAGTTGTGGCCAGGTTTATGCCATTTATGGATACTTCAGTGCCAGGAGTTTTCTTGTGTGAATGGTGAATTCATGATAATTTCCTGGAGTTTTTCATTGAGAGATATTGGTGTTACTGAGTAGAAAACACTTTTTACTGGAGCACAGTGTTCATAACATGACCACAGACATTTTTCAAAAATTGTCTTTAATAGTGTTAAGCCTTGACCTGCGTGATAGTAGTTTTACTTTTTTTAGTTAACTTTTGCAGGCCAGACCTGCTGCTTTGATGCAGGGACACGACGGATGAAGCAGTGGAATCTTGCTCCTTTGTGGGCAGTGGCTTTGCTGCGTACTTGCAGGTGGGAATGTCTGCCCCGCCTAGACGTGTATGCCACTCTTCAACTGATTTTTAGCTTCTGCAGATCTCTCAACTTCAGGCTGGATGGGCAGCCCTTACAAGCCTGAATGTAAGGTGATGTTTGTTGGTAGCACCTGGGAATGCTGTGGTTTCCTGCTGGACGCCTGCATGATGGGCTGCCTTGAATTGTGGCAGCTCTCTTGCCTCTAAACAAGGCTGTGGTTTCTGCTGACCAGTTAATACTTGCAGGAGTTTGAAACACAATTCCTGTGCAAAAACTGATAGAACTCCACTGTGCCTTGTGGTGTCATGCCACGTCCTGAAAACAGTTGGGTTGATGCTTAGGAATTGCATAATTAGCTGGAAGAGTGGGGGTTGCCTGGTAGAGATAGAGGTTTTGGGTTTTGATGTGGGGTTTTGGGGTTTTTGGATAATGCAAAAATGACTCAAGGAGCAGGAGCTGAGAGTCACTTGATGCACACGTACATGGAAACAGCTTCCATAAGGGCAAGAGGGAATAACTGCAAAAGCAAAATTAGTCAAACTTAAATGTTACTAGTGTCAAAATACTTATTAGGGAAAACATTAACCAGTAAAATCAGTCATTAGGTAAATATTAGCATAGGATCAGTGATTTTAAGAGATCTTTTATAGTACGCACCAAATGTGGATTGTGGTCTTATGTTCACACTTTTCTCGTGTAAAGATTTTTTTAATATGTCACCAGAAGTATGGAAAAGGTATAAATGGAAGATTATTGGCCTCTGTGTAACAGAAGGCCATGGAATTTTCTAGAATGATTTTTTCCTACAAAGCTATAAATTAATAATTGTGTTACTACTTCTGTAGCATAGCATAAAATAAGTTACCTATGCCAGTGCAGTAAGTCTACATGCTTGCTTTAAGAAAAAGCAAACAAAGAATGAGACAGAAATAAATTAACTTGGCTTAGAGTCAAAGCATTGTTAAGGTTTGTGGCAAGACAGCAGACACAAAATTGGAGGGAGAAGAAAGTAAAGAATATAATTAAAATGTTATTTTCTCTTTCCAGTTACCTGTCTTCTTTTGTTATTCATATACACTTGTTGAAATTGCATGTAAATGATTGATTGACTCAGCGAACTCATTGTAATAAATTATGTTTGATGTGCTATCTTGAAAAAAAATCTTTTGAAATTCTGTCTCTTTTCTTTGTCTGCTGACCTTGTGGCTTTTAATATCTTGTTTCCCATCTGTCTGATTTCATCATAATCTGAGCATAACTTTTCAGACCTTAATGCAGCTCTCTTTTTGTTCTGATTTAAGTAAGTCTGTTACACAAATATGGGATTTGGCCATCAACAGTAACATTAGAAAGGAATGTTGAAATGTGTTCCCTTTACTGACGTGAAATAAAGAAATGCTTATCTGTAGATATTTGATAATGCATATTTACAGTGCATAGATCTGTCTCTACAAGCAAATGAATACAGAGATGTCTGTATCATTGCATTACATCTGCTTTAATGTTGTAAGTTCAAAGGTTACTTTTGAGGATTATTTCTTAATTAAAGGAGCAAAGAAGTGGGTCTATAAGGTTTCAGGAAAGCAGTTTTAAGTATAGATTTTAAAAATACTTAGCTGACTATGTCACACAGATGTACCCAAATTCCAGTTTTAGAGATTGATTGCATTATAGATGTTTCTACTGCAAGAAGTGTCTCTATCAGTGAGGTCCTGAGTCTTGAATTACTGGGGAGTTTGGAGAAATAGACTTACATTCTTACAAACATTTTTTTCTAAAGGATATAACATCTATAAAAATGTTCATCTGGGATATCTTTTGTATGCTTGTAGTTCAGCAGTTTGCTTAACAGCTGTAAGATATAGGTAGATCAATTCTTCGTGTTCTTTATTAATTGCATAAATTGTATATGCTGAAAGGTTTTTTTGGACAGTCCCTTTTTAGTGGGACTAAATCTTTGGAAAGACCAAAGATAATGAACTGAGCCAGGAAGAGAGGAAAGGGAAAGGCACGGTAGGGGAAAGTTTCATGGGACAGTAGAAACAGAATTGTCTTCAAGTTTGCTGAACTTGTCAGAAAGTTATTATGAATGTGGCAAAAGGCCACAGAGTTCACTCAACAGTGTGTTTTCATATAAAACACAAAACATTGATATATTTACTTTATTTTGGTCTATATAAGCTTGGTGATGATACTATGGCTACTGCTAATAATTAATTTTGTCTGGCTAATTTGGCTGTGAATAAGGTACTCAGATCAGAGAAGGAAGTCAGAGGAAGCCAAAAGAATTTTCTTTCATGATTTATTGAAAAAACAAAAATAAGCAAACCAGTTTTATAGGCTACATAGGCATATGCATTCAAGCAAGTGGCCAGTACATTGATTGAAATGGAATTATTCTTCATACTAAGTACCAAGTTGAACTGAGACCTTGATATAGTCCGAGCAACTGTTAGTTCCAACATTGCCATCTTTACTAAGCCCTGACTTCCCTGGCATTTTTGGTCTCTTGCTATTGAAACAAGCATGAAGCAGATGCTTTAGTGGTCAAATGTCAATATCTAGTGAGCCTTATGTTTTAATCCCTTTTTTCCTTTTCCTGTACTGTGAACAAATGCTTTGGAGAAATCTAGATGTGTGGTTTTTTCCATTACTGAAAATATTACATTCATCTCATCCAGGAAGCTGAAGCAATTTGCAAGATATACCTTCTTTGTGCTAAGAAGGTATATTTTTAGGGTTAAAAGTCTTTTTGTGAAGAATTCTGTTTATGAGACTCCAATCCCTAATTCTATAGCATAGAATGTAGAAACAAATGAATATCATGAAATCTTGGCTCAATTGCATTCAATATCAATATTTTGGGATTTCTATTTCACTAGGTTTTAATTCACTTCATCCTTCCCAGAGTTAAGTTTGGTATAGCATTGCCTGTATGGAAAATGTGGAAAGTTAAATGCATATTCCTGGTCTCTAGAAGTAAAAGCTGATTGTAATGGATGCATCTCACTTCACTCAGTGAAATTTGTGGATAATGTGTTAGCTGTGTAGTGTTGCATGCAAATACAGAAGAATATCTAATGAATAATATTTCATCCTCACTGCAGAGCTATTTGCTGTGGTAGAGAAAGTATCATTATGGAGTATGACCCCAAAGTGAAAAATGGCAGGAATGATGGGTCAAGGCTACGTGTTACTAATAAACTCATTAACTCTCTCTATAATCATGGTGTTTCTTTCTATATTGCTGAGAAAAGTTGCAGACTAGGAAAAAAATTCTTCCTAGATACTTTCAGTACCATTTCCTTAACTACTGGGATTTTCCTGGGGACCAAAGAACAGACATGGTTCAACATTTTAGCCAAATGAAGTGATACTTGGCTATAAACAGCTGGACCTGAAATCCAGCTACAAAATGTTTTCCAAAAGTACTCAGGAATAAAGAATTTATTTCTAGTTAGTATATACAAATATAATTTTTTGTCAGTAGTTAGACACTTATTTGCTGTGTATTTTCTTAGTTTTTTTCCTGCTGTACTAAATTGCTCCATGCATGATTTACAGTTAAATATTTTCTTTAAATGTGACAGTGACACATTCTCATTTTCTTTTCAGAATACATAGAGAAAGAACAAGAAAATGAAATAGCTTTTGATTCCTGAGAATTCTGATATAATTCACATATTGGAATATGAATGGTGATCTCTGAATTAATTGTGTGTTTTGTTGTAGACTAGACCAATTAGTAGGTACAAAATAGTATAAACAATTTGATCATCAAAGCAAAATTTCTTTCATCTAATGGGAGAAATATGGAGAAAATAATATTTTTGGAAAAAATTGTTCACATGGTCTACTGTTGAGGCAAGCACTTGCACTTACTGGTGCAGCTAGTTAACAGAATAAAAAATGCATTGTGTCTGATGAATGAGTGATAACCTTCCATGGTAGCTGTAATGCTCTATTGTGTTATTTGGCTTCAGATATCATCAAACACTGTATTCCCTCCAAGAATAAAGAATAAGGAATCTGCCATGGATTATAACAGAACCACTGATTTTCATGCATTACTGCATCACAAATTTTCATTTGTTTTTCCTAAGATATAATCATACTTACAACATATATATTTATACTCTCACATTCTGGTTCCTAAGTTAGTATGCTGTATTTTCTTCAAAGTTAATACTTTTCCAGCTATGTCTGCCTAATAACTTGCTAAATCTCTCCTTATCTTCTAATGACAGATGATTTATCAAGACCCACGACTTAATTAATATTACAGAACATGTGGGGAGCTGAAGAATTCAGAAATATTTTCCATAGCTTGGACATGTAAAATGAGAAGCATGGAGAAAACAAAAAGATAATCTTGTAACTGAGGAAAAAGTTTTTGTGATTTAAGCATGGGATTGAGGTTCAGGAAATGGTGAGTTCTATCCCACAAATCCATCATGCTTCCCACTAGACTTCAGACAAGACACTGCTGCAGCTGACTATTCTGCAAAATATTTAGGGTAACACTCTCTTATCTCAGGATAGTTTAATGCTACATGTGTCCAGCATTACTGGTGTTATAGGGAGCATATTAATTTTTGAGTTTATGGAGTTGTTCTTAAACAAGCAGTTCTGTGATATAGCTATAGCCTGAGTTTTTCTCATAGTAAAAAAGTATACAAAATATATAATGTCTAAAGGATACTTTTCTGACATAAATATGTTAGCTTGTGTATCTAAAGCACATAGAAAGAAATCTCAGAGAAATTGTCAATGAAGTTCCAGCTTTCCTGAATACTATACTTTTTTCCATTTCCAGGTTGCATGTCTCACTCATGTAGCAGCGAATTACCTTAATTGCAAAATTGAAGCAAAACGCTGGGGTACTGCTCATGGGAGTATTGTTCCATATCAGGTAAGCAGAAAGCATTAGGATTTTTTCCCTTGGAATTCATTATTTTGTGTATTATGAGATTGAGAATTGACTTTTCCCATGACCTGTAGTCTGTAATGTGTCTGTATAGAGGTAGGACAAGGTTCTGTTGTTCATTGTCATTTCTGCATTTCGCATATTTCTTCATCAGCAGTAGATTAGTAACAGAACACTGAAATAGATCAAAGGTGTTTGCTGAAACTGGATGACTTTAAAGCTAGCATGATGACTTGATTGGTTTTCAACTAACAGAGAAACCTTTTTTTAAGGGTTACCTGACTTCCATTCCATACCAGTTATAAACTGAGATCTTTCAATTTTTTCCCTCTGAATGTTGGTGGTTTTATCTTGTGAGCCTACAAGAGCAGTCTAAATGACAAGATAATCTGGCAGTGCTACATATTTGTAATTTTCTATTGATTTTGCTACAAATCACTTCCTCAGTGAGACAACAGGTTGATAAAAGGAATTTAACAGAACTCAGATCTCCTCAGCAGAATTCATACTCTGCTACATCCAATGAAGGGTTGACATGCCTTAAAATAACATGACCTTCATCATATAAACAAACACAGGAAAAAAAAAATCTCACTGCAAGTTTTATCTTACTTTTGACCAGTACGGTAAACTCTTCGAGTAAACAAAAAATTTTGTTTTTTTCTAGCTCTTTATTTTGTGTTCTTAGTTGGAGGTCATGTCTTACAGAAACTTGAGCATATTTTTAACTAAGAAAAAATAAGAAAAATCTATGCTTTATTTCATATTTTTTGGCATTTCTTAGCAAGTGGTCATGTTTGTAGCTAGCCGGCAAAGCCTGTATTTCTTAATTTATGTCCAGAGTCCTTTAAGTCTTGAGAGGGGCAGTTTCCAGCATTTACTTGGGAGAACTGCAGCTAAACACTGCTGAGTATCTTTACCCTCTCCTTTCTTTTTACAGGAGGAGAGGGAAATTTAGTGCATAGTCTTCCCAGTGGTGAAGATCATGATGATCATAACTGAAAGATTAGCTCCTTGTGGCCATAAAATCTGAAGCAAAAATTTTCTACTATTATGCAGAACTCTTTCACTAGCTAGTAAAAGCCAGACCTCCTCAGGTCTAAAACCAAAATGAGCTGGTTTTGTGAGGACTAAGTCTACTTCATCTAGGAGGCTTTTTCCAATACTTGTACTACTGCACAATCCACTATCTTGTTATGCATTAGCTACAACAGATGGCAAATTGTCTCAGAACAATGGGGAGGTATTATGGCTCTTTCTGCAAGAATTAGTTTAGTCCTGCAGTATTCTTGTCTCCAGTGCTACTGGTGTAGCAGTATGGGTGAGTTTTCCAGAACCAGCTCTCATGACCCAGTGTAACCAGGTATTTACACTCTGCTGTGTTTCTGTGATGCGACCTTTTGGTGCAAGCCTTTTGAACTTTAGTATGTTGAAAGTATAAAACAGATCTGAAGTATCTGAAGTTTGTATAAGCAAACCCAAAAACCTGAGTAAACAAAGCATTTTATCTTCATCGTGTGGCATTTGGCTGAATAACTGAAACTTGTATTCTTTTATGTCCTTTTGGCCTTTGTTTTTCCACAGTCAAAATGAAAAGCATACATTGAGTATCCTTTGTTTCTTTTTTCATAGACAGCTCTTTAGGTCTAGGAGATTGTTTTAGCTGTTTTTTTATTTAATCTTTATTAGTCATTGTGAAAGTAAAATTTTTTTGAAAAATATCTGAATAAAATTATGGTTCCTGTGTTTCTGTGTGCTGTTTCTGTAGTAGGTACTAGAAATATTACCTCAATATTATAAAAGAATTTAATCTAATTTTCTTGTTCATAAACCAATAATTAGGGTGGATTTTTTATGGATGTAGTTGTGTGTGTATGTGCTTATGGCTTAACATTGCATCAGCTACTATCGTTGCAATTCTGATTGTAACCATAAGAATATTTTGGGTTTTAGAGGATTTTTTTTTTTTACTAACCCAAGCTATACTTAGATTGCAAAGTTCTTCATAAACTTGACTTAACCCTAACTGTTGCTATTGTACTGGCTTTACAGTTTCTCATACAGCTCATGTGTAATATTGCAATTTGTAATATAGAACAGATCTCTGATACCTGACTTTCATTCCTTATTCTACTTACTGAATATGCTTACTAAGCTGAGTTACACTAATCTTTACAATTTTTTCCCAAGATATTTTATGCATTCTATGCAAGTGAACTACAATTTGTTCAAATTATGAAAAGCACATTTCAGAAAATTGAATTTCTATATATTTCAAAAGAATTAGGCAGTGGCAAACTGCTGGTTGTTTTTTCACATGTCCTTTATTTTGTTTTCTTTTTTTGTATTTTAAGTGTTTATACAGATAATAAATTATGAAGTGAGACAGAACATGCAGTCCTGTACAAAGTGTCAGGTTATGTTAAATCATGGAGGACTGGGCAAAGATGAGATCCTCTTAGAGATATTAAAAAGGCAAAATCAAAATAACTTACATAATATTTCAGTGCGAGAGATGTATGATCAGAGTTACACTGACCAAAATAATAAAAAACCCTGTTAGAAGCATCCTAAAAATGTACATAAAAAGTACTTTTTTTGCTTACAATTGTTACAATAAGTGTTCTATATTGAATGTTATGGTAGCTCATATTTTATTGAGCTTCACCCGAATAAATTTGTTTGAGATATCTTTGCAAATGGCTCTATTTTTTTCTATTTACAAGGTCAAATTTACCTTTGACTGTAGCTCTGTCATTTCACTGAATTTCACTATTGCTTCTTGATTGAAATACTACCAGCATAATTTGTCCCTGAATGTGTTCTCTAGATTGACCTTTATTACTTTTCTTTGCATTTAAAAATATAAAAATTAAGCATTAATGGGAAGATGGGTTTTCTCCTTCCTGAAACTTTTATCATCTTTGGAAATCTGTTCCTGGTCTGGTCTGAGATGTTAAGTTTGGTGTGCAAGGGTTTTCATATTCTTCAGGTTTTTCTCATTTGTTGTCAATGTGCTGACTTTGTGACATGATCATCTGAAATGTCTGAGTTTTCAGTTCTCTGTGTTCATTACCAGAAGCCAAAGAAAAAGATGTGAATGTCTTTTGAGTATGTAATGTCTCCCAGGGTTCCTGTAAAACTAACTGTAAAGATTTACCACAGATTTTCAATGGAGGTGAAATTTGCAATGTGCCACAAAGATTAAGTACTCTAGATTCTTATCAGCCAAAATCAGGAATATTTTTTTGAGTCCTGAGACCTTAATGAGAAATTACCTACTTTGAGGATAACTGCTGTTTAATCAGAGCAATGTGGCTTGAATAGGTCACTCCAGTGATAGTTAATGGAATCAGAATCCAATGTGCTTGGTTTCAAGTGTTAAAACACAAACCTTGAGTTCTGGGCTGTATCTTTAATATAATTAGTACAATTTTTTAAAAAAACAGTTTCTATAATGAGACACCTTGTTTAGCAACAGCTGCTCCATGATTATCCAGAGGAAATCAAGGCTTCAAAACATCCGGTTTACATAATTGTGCTGAAAAGTAAAGTTCTTACTGTATTTCACTTGGGGTCATAAGGTCTTCCCTCATTCTAGTGGTTTCAGTAATGTAGCTCTCTGAGACCTGGACAATCACATTTTCATCTTTCAATTGATCCACTTGGAATTCATTCTCCTGAGAAAATCTGTCTTAGTGGAATGTTTACAAGATGTTTGATGTGGCAGCTTGTCACTCTGCCATCAGATACCCTGGGCAACTGAGCAGAGGCAAACTTTCAGCAAAAGGTATAGAGCTGTTTCCTCTCAGGCCATAATGATGAAAGTCTATTTAGAAAACTGAGAAAACAAGTTCTTGCAGATATCTACTGAATATGATTTTATTTTTGTTCTGGATTTTAAGACTCACAGGATTTTCTCAAGTATAGTTCATTTTATTTTCAGAACATTCAAAGGGCACAGCCATTCTAAATGGAAGTTGAAAACATGAGACAGTAAAGAAATTATTTTAACCAATTACCTTTTCTGTTGACTGACCTATGCACTTTAATAACTTGTCAGACCTAACACTAATGATTTGTTGTTACAAACTCACTTAGATTCTTTAAGTATCAACTTCTGCTTGTGCTAAGCATAAAATTTCCTTCATATGAGGAAATTATCTCAGGGTCAAAGTCAGTTAAATGTTATGGAAATCAAAGTATAAGCTCACAAGGAAGTGAAAGGTATGGGGTATTAGGAAGATGAGCACATTCTTAGATAAAATATCTCTGCATTATTTTTATCATCTGCATCTCATACTTTTTGGTCATAGAATTTCATACTGTCTAAGGAGTCTTACAAAGAAAATCCCACACATGTCACTTGTGTCTCATCACAGGAACAGAGAAATTCGATTATTGACCTGATTAATCTGGCAGAGATGCTTTTCACACAAAGGCACAATGTGCACCAATTTTTCTAACTCAGCTCTAGAGAATCTCTCAGAACTTCAGTCTCCTTTATTTTTTCTTTCAGTGAAGAGGACAGCAGAATAATGTCAATCATTTAGAAATTTCAAACTGCTTATTCCATCCAAGAATGGTGATATGTACTCATTTTCTTGTCTGCCTTTATGTGGTTTTATTGGATACTTCTGCAGTTAATGACTCTTGGAATCAAAAGCAACAAAGAATAGAACTTTTATTATTTGCAAAGTTTTGTTTTGTACATGAGACACTCCTTAAATAAATTCAAAATGGAAGAAAATCTTTCTGCTCTATATTTGCCCAGACTAGGAGAAGATGGAACTTATGCACAGGAAATATAGTAAAATACAGATCTTTTTTGTGGAGGGGGAAGTTTTAAATTCAGGCAATGAAAGATGACCCTTCTTACTCTGTGAGTGTTATCTACATAATAGTCATCTGGACTACTTAGACTGCCTTGGGGCTCCATTTTCCTATATTTTTCTTCCAAGCAGTGAAGCATACATACCACTAAACATGAAAATCAAATGTATTCACAGATCAGCTGACTAGGATCTATGTTCTCAAGCAGCAAAGCGTGTTTTATCACACTACATGGATAATATTTCCAAAGAACAGTTGGCCATCCTCACAATCAATGTCTTTACTCATATGAGGAATGCCAAATACTTTAGTGGCCTTGATCTATTTACCTATAGGTTGTTTTTTAACTCTGTCCTTCCTTATGTCTTTATCTTACAAGGCACAAGAAAGAGTGAAACCAGAAAAACTTGTGTCATAATGGATTCTGTAAAACAAGAAAAGAGGAATATAATTTGCAGGACTTTTCCCCTTTCTTTCTTTCTTTTTGAACAATTTTCTATTTGTAGCTTTCTTTACTAGATTTTTTTTCAGATGTTTCCTACTATAGTATGAAGACATTAACCACTATGCGCTTTTCACAGATGATTTGGTCTTATTGTGAATATGGAGGAGTTGGCACTCTGCTTGGTAAGAAGTGCTGGAGTATGGATTTTCCTTGCCATTTTAGTAATTGAAAAAGTATAGCAATCATCTGTGGCGATCTCTGTAGAAAGCTCATAAATGATGAGTAATTAATTCTAGTTATTCAAACCTGACAACATTATACTGATCATTTTGTGGGGATTTTCCTTCAGTGTGTTGTCAAGCCTCTCCCCTGGCAGAGCAGCTGTCTGGAAACCAGTCCAGTAGATTTGCCTTGGGCAGTTTTGGATATGTTCTCAGTGTATGATATGAGATGTAGCTATAAATTCATTCATATATATCCTCTCTTGTCAGAAACAGCACTTTAAAGAAGCTGACCTTGTATGCACACAGACAGCTTCTACCTGTACAAAGGGAATTTTCAGACTGAAATTGAATTTTTAATTGAAAACATGACACTGTTTTCTTTTTCTGAAGGAAATCCCCCTGGACCATTTCATTTTAAGCAATGCCTGCAAGGTATTTTTAAATGTCACTTATACTTTGAATTTTCAAAACAGGCATGGATAATCACAATTATTGTTAAGGAAGGATAGTTGACAACAGAGATAATCTCATTTTTTATTTCCTTCTGGGAAATGTCACAGGCTATTCTTGTATATGTACTTGAATATGTGTTCGTACTGACATATTTATTTCTACTCATTTAAATTGAATGTACATTAAGATTATTCACCTGTCACTTGTCCATGGATACATGAGAAAAACTCGAATTAAACCAGGATAGGAATACAAGTATACTCATTTTCAATGTCATTTGGTGGACATTTGTCTTCTATGTATACTGTTAATTGTTTCTTCCACATTTACCCATTGCTGAGGTGAGGGATCTAGTTGGTATTTACAGCAAACATGTTACAAGGCTACTGAATATTACAGAATTGTATATTCATGTCAAATTTAGTTCTTTGGAAGAGCAGCTTAACAGAGCCCTGATCAGTAGAGGGCTCTTCACATTGTAGCTGGTTGGAAAGTGATGAAAGCAGGATCTGTGGGATTGTAGAGGAGATACTGACTGCAGGTGGATCACTGCTTTCTTCTAATCTGTTTATTGGATCCAAGGCAGAAGAATGAACTTTGCTTTTTGTTTTCTTAACATATGTTTTATAGTCATTGTATTATTATACAGTGCAGCCACTCATGAGCTGAAACATATTTAAACAGTCTGAAAGAGAACTCAGAAATCTGTGTATCAGCATTGCTCAATGACTTTTGACATAATCGTCCTGCATAAAAAAAATAAAATTTAAAAAAAAATGTATATGCATGTACATAAATAGGTCCTTGTGCTGCTTATTTTTACCATGTGAAGCTTGTGTCAGTTTTGGTTGGGAAAAGTTGATTGTTATGGAAAGGTATGTCCACTAGATGTCATTCATGTAATCTAGTTTTTGTTGTAGCATTTATTTCTGAAGAGCTACAAAGGATGGTGGATACAAATTACTAACATTATTAGCTGTTTTTCTATATGCAGTGCTTTTGACTTTATATATGTGTGGCATGTTACAAAATAATATTAGGATTCTCTCTGTGATGGGTTTGACACATAATTTAGTCTAGAACTCCCATCTTTGCCTATTTTTGCTTAGAATGGCATTCATTGTTGCATGAGTAGGTGTGTTATATAAGAGCACCCAGGTGAGCTGCATGTAGTTGGTAACTCTCTGCAAGGAGAGACATGAGCATAGATGTCAGGGCATTATGCCCCAAAGGAAAACAAAAATATCATGTGATTAATAAAATTCCACGCCAAATGTGATCTTTTCTAAGCTCTATATAACTAAAACAGCAGTTCTTTAGAAAAGTGCATATCTTGTTAGGAAAGGGAACTCGAATTTCAGAAACTTACACAAGTGGATTTATATACTTACATATCTTTGCCACATAACGATGCTTAAATATCTGAGGGACTTAAATTAGAATCACTTTAATCTACCTTAAATAAAATACCCTGTATGTGGACAGGTCAGAAATGCATCTGTGTATTCAGTTGGGTGGGCTGATAGGATCTGTACTGACTGATATCAGCAAAGAGTTCTTTCACCCCCTGCCTCCCTCCACCCATCTTTGTAGTACAGCATGTGCTAGTAACTGCTAGACAGCTTCTGGGAAGCCATATCCATACTCTCATTGAAGAGCAAATGCTACAACGTTGGCCTGTGCTCTTTCCCACTTTCAGCTTGGAGCAGCTATAGTGAAACTGGAAGCTGGAGATCACAGCTTCCTCCAACCTCCCTTTCCCCTTCCATATGGAATAAAGAATTTCTCTGCCCTGTGTAGTCAGCCAGAGGGCAAGATGGGGAAGTGATAATCCTCTTGGAATGAGCACTTGCATGAAAAATGATAAATGCTACTTTGCATGGGGATTAACACTTGCTTATGAACTTGATTTTAATAGAGTGATGCTTCTCTTTCAGCGATGTGAAGGTTCATTGTACTCATAGACCTGATTAAGAAACACTGTTCAGCCAAAAGGGAGCCATCTGCCACCAGAAACATAAAGCTGTTCAAAACTGTTTCGCTCTTTTGCATATTGTCCTCAAGAATGTAAACCACTTACTTTCACATAGCATTTACTTCCCTAAAGAAAGGCTTGTTCCCCACATCTCATCACAACATTCTTCTTTCTCCCAGCATGAGAATTGCATTTCTGCTCACATTTAATGCATATGTTCGAAGTCTGTGCTTTATCTCCATGAAACTCTGAAACAGGACTCTCCAGAGGTAGTCCAATGAATGGAGTTGCTATATAAACTACATCTATTTTCATTTCTTTGATGGAAGACTTTGCATTATGTGTTGAGGATGTTCACAGGGCAGGTCAATCTGTCAATAGAGTTTGTGAAGCTTGTTTGGTATCTCTAGATATATTTGATATTAAGCACTGCTTCATAAAGTTTTGGTGCACAACCTGATTGCTACTTTGCAAGATGACCCCTTCTTTTCACAGTGAGATGACATTTCATCAAACCTGGTCATTAAGTTAATTTCCAAGCACTGATGCCTGCAAATAAATTTCATATGGGCTATACCGTTTTCTTGAAAATTATTGCCTTACTGCTACAATAAGGTTAGCTCCACTGGAATCACAACTGTGGTACTCCAGTACACTGCCACTCCTGAGAATTTAATGGGAAGGGTAGTGAGAGGGCTTCTGTCCTATTTTCAAAAATGACTTATGAACTTAAGAAGTATCTTTCCTGTTGTCTTTCCAAAGTATTGAAGATTTAAATGCTAAATCTGGTTATGTACATATGCTTTAACTATACAGTGTTTTTAAATGTTGTTTCTCATGCCTTTTGTTACATTCAATCATACATATAATGTTGCATGATGCTAACACAGGTATTTTTAATTATTAATTATTTAATGCTTTCACTAATAAAATTTGATGGAAAAAAACCCTTAAAATTGTAATCTAAGGCCTCTTCTATTATTAAACCACTATTATTACCAGAATTGGTTTGATTTCTTTACTTTTTAAGAAGTAGTAATTCTGTTGTATTGAGAGGGATTAGGGTGAAGGTGAGAGAAAAAATTTTTTTAAGTAGTTCTCTGTTTTGACAAAATCATACTTCCTGACCATCACCTAAAACATGCAGTACTCACTGTCTGGAATTTACTCTTCTAGTACAAATTAAACTAGAGAAATTGATCTTGCATCTGTATCCCCAAGGGAATCTCAACTAGTTTTATCCAGTCTACACCTTCACCTTCTTCATTATATCTAGGATAGTTTTGACAGATGTTTTTTCCAATTTCTATTCACCAGAAGTTTTACAATACATGCTACAGTCTTGTTTATGTAGATTTTCATGCCCACTGCGAGGAGTAAAAGAAGTAACTCTATTTTCAATAAGGAGGATAGAACCTGAATTTAGTGATAGGTTTTTGGTTATAAAGTTAGTGATGTGTTATGGCAGTTGATCACAATGTTGTGTCTAGCAAGTCTTTACATATGTAAATATATGTACATCTACAGTGCTCTTATTCCTGGATTATGTGAAGTCAGTTCATTCATGTTTCCCCCAAGGCTATATTTTTTACATCTCTTGTATCTTTTTGATTTTATGTCTGATATGATTTCCACTTTGATCACCTCTTCAAGTGACGTGTCCAGATCCACCAAGTGTCTTAAGTGGATTCTACATGTTTTTGAGTAACACAAAGAACTTTCACATGTGTTTAAGGCACCCAAGAATAGCTTGCTTTTAGTTTTTATCAGCAACGTGTTGTAATGTCTCCTTCATCTAAGGTGTTCTGTTGCCAGGGCAGGAGAACAGCATATAGTTCTATGCCTAAACTTTGCTGATTGCTTACCAGCTGCAGCTTCCTTTTGATTTACTGTTAAAAGGTTCTTGGGCTTCCTTTGTCTGTATTCCATATTTTTTGTTTTGCTTCACTGTGGATCATTTTGCACAATAGTTGTTAGTTATCAGGTACACTGATGACTCCAAGTCCAGTGAAGCCTGCAGAAATGAGGTTACTCTGCTGGAGTGACCTCTAAGTCTGAGGTAACAGAAGCCAAATGAATTGCTTGACTTTGATCTTGGTTTATGTCAGCTACAGCAAGTTGAGGGTATGCAAATTTTGAATGAGATGTCCCTGTGTGGTTTGGTGAACGTTTTAATTTTTGGCATGTTAGTTTTACATCATTAGTCATCTGTTTCTTCCTGGGTGTTTCTAGGTAGATGAAGCTAGAAATTTCAAAAAGTTGTAACAGTATGGAAGACCCAACTTGTGTTTCATGTTTTGTATTTTAGATTTTCTCTATTTTTTGTTTTAGAAAGCTACCACAGTAAAGAGTGGAAGTTAAATTATTTTAGTGGAAAGGCTGTTCTTTTCTAGAAAAAAATAAAAAGCATACAAAAGATTATCCTTTAATTTGCTGTCGGTTAATATTAGTTGTTCTTCATGTGGAATGGCCATAATAATAAATAGGAAGTTGATGTGACTTCCTTCAAGTAGAGAAACATTAGCTGAATCTATGTAACAGTTAAATCCTAACATATAGACAAGGAATATAGAATACTACAAATACCAATGTATGATCATGTCTCTTCTCATCAGAGACATGTTTTAACCTTGTCAAATTTATTTTTGGCATATATGGTTATGGTAGTGTCTAGAGAGCTTTGACCATGAATAATAGTTGTGACAATGCAACAAAGGCTTTTGTAGTATACACAAGTTGTTAACTTAGCTCACTGGGGCAGAGACTGCATTTTAATTTGGCTTGAGGCTTAGAGCAATGGACCCTGAGTCTTATTTTAGTGCTTTCACAAAACCAAGAATAATTTTTTCCTCTTTTGTGTACAAGCGTAAAGTATTTTATTTGAGGATGTAATATAGGACTGAATGTCTTGAAGTAATTTTATGATTTCACTTGTTTGTTCTTGATGTTACCCATTTTTACATGCTCAGTTGACATTCACCATTTTGTCGAAATTGGGAGATAAATAGGAAGTATAAATGGCCATCACATGACTCCTGATATTAGGAAATAATCTAGATTAGTTTTATACCTACAGTGTTTACTGATGTATTAAATCCATGAATAATGAGGAAGGCCATGGACAGCAATAATATGTATATTTGTATTAAGAGTCTGATCAGGTAGCTCATTTAAGCGAATGTTATTAGTGAAACCTCTTAGCACTCCTGCATAATTATGCTGTCTTTTCACTGTTACCTTTTCAAGCCTCTTGGAGATTCTTAAGTAGTTTATTTCCTGCCATTTAACAGTTTTGAGTAATAATGATGATGAGAAAACAGTTAAATAGTTTCTTTTTTCAAGTACCAGGTGCTGAAAGCAACTGAGAATGTCAGTGGTTTTTATAGTGGTTTCCTGTACAACTTGTGCAAGCTTCCTTGAGCTTGAGTCGTATAAGCCTTTGTCAGATTAAAAAAGATAAAATAAATGATTTGTAGTCAAGACATTGGACTGAAACTAAGAAATTTAGTTCTGTTTGCATGCAAAATAGCTGTGTTATTTCTGTTTTGGGTGTTATGATTTCATTTAATGTTACACTAATTTTTGGGAGAGTGCTCCCAATCCATTTTTAATACAAGGTAGAGCAGTTTCTTGAAATCACCTGTTCCAGATTACAGCAAGTAACAGAGTAGTAGTTATTTCCAGAATTTGTGCTGCTTTTTTTTAATCACATTTCTGTCTATGTTTTGAGATTTGATTGCTGTCTTTGGGATTTGAGTAGGGCACTTTTGCATGCCCCTGCTTCAACTTTTAAAGAGCTGACCTGTTCCTTCTACTTTTCTCCTCTTTGGTCTCTATTTAAATAGTAGGCTGTTCATAAGATGTTGAAAAGAGATGATTTGTGTCTTGCAGGCTGTGACTGCATGGCATTGAACAATGCAATGTACAGGAGCTAGTTTCAGTGCTGCAAGCAGGGAACAATCATAGACAGTCTTGGATGGGGCTATCTTTTCTCTATGTAAGATAATCTTTAAAAATATTGCTTTACAAAGATATTTGCCTGACTTATTCTGGGACTTCGCAACCCTCAGGCAGTTAATTCTAGTGCTTCACTATTTATTATCTCAGTGGCACACAAGGCAATATGCTAGGAATATTCAGATCAGATATTAAGAAAAGATTTCTAATAGAGAAATCTTTCCTCTTTTTCAATAGTCCTCTAGATCTTATAGGCTGGTATGTCTCAGACTTCTCTAGGCTAAATGTTCCCAGTTTGCTCAGTCTTTCCCCTTGGATCACATGTTCTAGAATTTACTGTTAATCTCTGACCTTTCCTTTTGGAACACAACAGTTTTGTGGCATCCAGAACCAAATGCAGTACGTTACTCCAGTTCCAGTTGCATCATCTTGAAGTACAAGAGAAAGAATATTTTGTGAATCTTTTGGGTTCTGTTGATGATCTAAAATTCCACTTTAATACTACCTTGCTGTTGCAAAGGAGCCTTTGTTAACTCATACTCAGTTTGTGAAACACGTAGATTCTGGATCCTTTTCTCTTGCATACAAATTATCTATGTCAATGAATTACTCAGGCCTAATTGTCGAACCTCCCAACTGATTTTCATTCTTGAATTTTACCTTCTGCTTTCAGATTTCATCTCCCAGTTAGCTACAAACATTTTCAGTTCTATCTAGTCAGCCTAGTACTTGCAGTTCCTTCTAGTTTTGTGGATCTTCAAGGTTGATGTATGTCCTTTCCTCTCTCCATATCTGTGTTTTTAATGAGAATATTGAAACGATCCATGAATAGTTGATAGTATTTTTTCAGATTGACAAAGAGTTCATAACCCCTTTGGGTTGATATCCAATCAGTTGATAATTTGTTTTCTCGTGTGGTCTTACTTAAATTGTACTGCCCTTCCCTGTAGGCTGGTGTGCAGAGACACACCTTAGTCAATGTATATGAACTTTGGAAGACAATTTTGGCTGTTTCCCTTCCTCTGGTTGTTTGGTGGTGAATGTATGTGTGTCCTTCTGAGAGGGAAGTGCTGACATATAATTTGCTTGATTTTATTTTTTTTTTTAATTCAATCACTCTGCACATTTCTAATCTCGAGTATCTCTCTTCTGTTCCCAGTATGATAGTGTGCAGCTTCCTCAGACTCAGCTGCAAGGATTCTAGAAAAAATATCTTAGCAAGTGCTTTAGCAGAGTGCTTGAAAACACTGTGTTTTCAGAAGTATGCTCTCAACACAGCATTTTCATAATCTAGCTCAAATTTCGTTGTATGTAGCCATGTTGGTGTGCTACTGTACCCTTGCTAATGAATTCCCTGAGTATATGTTTGTGTAGTGCAGAATGGAGTCATAGGTATCCTTTTAATGCAAATACCAAGCAACTAAAATAGGAACACATTGCAGAATGCAAATAGTAGGCAGATGGGTTGCTCCTGGAGATTGTCAATGTTCATAGGAATCAAGAGGGTCATCAGTTAGTTTCAGATTGCATTGATTACTGTGCTGAGCATCTTAGACACTCCAACTTAGTCACTGAAATGGATTACTGTGCCCAGCATCATAGACATGCAGACTTAGTCACCCAAATCCAACTGAATCCTTTAAAAGTGCAAGTTTAGTGTGGCTTCAAGGACATGTAAGACCTGTTGATTAATTTCTGTGTTATAGTTGTAGAATTTCACCTGGAAACAGAAGTTAAAACAATATTGTCTTGATGAATGTGCCAATTCCCCCTATATTATGAGTTCCAAAAATTGCTTTGGTGAAAAAGAAGGAAGACAGCTGACTCCTTTGCATAATTACTGAAGCTGACTTGGCAGCATGCTAGACTCTGTCTATCCTCCATTTTAATAAAAGCTTAGTCAGTTATTTGGTTTTTTCATCT
Organism: Agelaius phoeniceus; assembly: GCF_051311805.1. Classification (NCBI taxonomy): domain Eukaryota; kingdom Metazoa; phylum Chordata; class Aves; order Passeriformes; family Icteridae; genus Agelaius; species Agelaius phoeniceus. The sequence continues at coordinate 54,744,689 of NC_135265.1, read as the reverse complement.
TTGATTTCAGTTCCTTGAGGGAATCAAGACCCTGTTCTTGATTTAGCAAGACTTTACTGTCCAGATGTAAATGGTATTTTTTTGCTAATGTATATCAGACTCACCAGACTCATCAGTAATGTATCAACTCATCAGGACTTGGAAGGAAAGGCAGCTTCTCCCTGAAGCTCCAAAAATACTGAAATTGAGAAATGCTGATAGTTTTTGTTTTAGAGCATCTCATGGCTTTTAAGCCAGCTTTATGATTTTTGGGAGATCCGAGTGATTCTCAGTATGTGCCTTGGCATAATGTAATCATTCACTGTACCATCTGCTGTAATTCCATCAAGACATGCTCCCCTTGACATCCCTACCCCAAAACCATTTCTGATAGCATTGCTTCCAAGCTCTGCACCCATGTCTTCTAGTGAATAAGCACACCTTTCATGTCAGAAAGGCTGCTAAGAGACAAACCTAGTATCCACTAAATTTAAAATGCTGTTCAAATCCGTTGTAGTTGTTCTGATGTTGCACTCCAAGAGTGTCTTAAAACATGTAAGTAAAAGGGTTGTAATGAGCATTAGGAAAGCTGCAGACTGAATGTCTCTGGAACCCTTGTGGAAGTGGCTGCAGTGGAACTGGCAGCTCTTGGTGGCTGAGTGATGGCGTGATGGCAGTTTCAGCTCAGGCAGGGAAGACGCTGTGTTTGCCACATGTGAATTAATATAGTACTACTTTTTTACTGTTGAGGGATTAGCATACAATTTAAAAAAATATTTGAAGTATAGCAGAATAGGGGAATAGCTGAACCCATATTGCAGACAGCTGCTTTTTTGAGCTGATGAGCTAAGCTATAGCTCATAAGCTATAGCTGGTAAGCATCAAATAAGAAATTAAAACACTGCCAATGCATATGATAGGACTAAAATACCAAGTAAGAGCTATGCCCTTCAAGCAAGTAACCAGAAAAAGGATGAAAGACAAGAATATCTCCCTGCCATTTGGGCTAAGCTTTCCTGCTTAACAGTAATTTGTATCATATCCATTATTTTCAATGCATTTCTGAGTCCATACTTCATGAATAGCGGCCAGTGATAGAAAATAAAATTGTGAAAATGTAGTTCAGAAAAAGGGATGCTGGAAGCGATAGAGTTCTAAAAGTTCAGAATTTACTTTTTATCATTCTAGTTCTCTGTTTTGTTCTAACATGAGTACTAAAAATTATGAATAAAGTCAGACAAGCTAGACATTTTTTTCTTTAATTTTGTATCATCCATGAGCCCAAGATTTGATATTCATTTACAGAACATATCTTGCTGCAAATTCAGGTTAAGTATAAGAACCAGTGGAATGATTGTAAAAACCTCTTCTCGCTATGTTTACTTTATTTAAGTAAACATATGTATTTAAGTAAACATATGTATTTAAGTAAACAAATGTATTTACTACATTTACTTTATAAAAACTCAGATTCTTAGTTGTGGTTCATGCAGGTACATATAACTAGGATTTAATCAATTGATTCACACTGCATTGAGCTCTATCACATTAAATCACGTGTTAGTGGTAAGGGAAACATTCTGAGGCCAGTATTGCCCTTTCAGATTAATCTGTCAATAAAATTAAGAATACTAAGTTCACCAAGTTCTTAGAATAAGAAGGAGTATATGGACTGCAACATCATGCTCAGTTCTCTTAGAAATCAAGTAAGTGGAGAAGCAACCATAAAAATTTGCCAAGCTAGGGTTTAACTCAAGCACATTGAGACTACAGTGACTAGAAAAGGAAATTGGAATTTTGTGTGGCTATATTCTATTGTTTGACATCCACTGCCTGCTCCTGTGTAATTTACTTGCCTCTTTTGGTCACCTGACTGGAGACATTAAGTGGGCCACAGGGTAAGCCAGGAAATTCAGCTCTTGGCTTTCCAAGTCTGCAGCACAGTTGTTTTCCCTTTCCCCTTCCCCCCCTCCTCTCTCTTTCTTCACAGCTGGTCAGCACATGCACAATAATTGCTTAGGGCAGGTAAGGCAGATTTGGAAAGATACATATGGAGCACATGCAAATCTGCACTAAGTTTTTGGAATGCAGCAACAGAGTGAAGTTAATGTAAAGCAAGATTTCTTTTATGTTTAAAGTTTCTAAAACTTATAAAAAAGAGAGACAACAAATTCACTTAATAACCTTTCCTTTGCTCTACTACTGCTAACTGTGAGGGTCTGGGATTTTGCCAAAATATTACACATTGCTCAAGAAGATTACAAAGAAATCCCAGACATGCACTGGAGAGTTATTAAATTTAACATTTCTAAAAGATATTTTCAACAGCTAAATACTTGTTCGAGAACTGTTTTCCTCAACTTTCAAAAGTTGCCACAACTCAGTCACAGATAAGAACTTCCAGCTTTTTAATTGATATATAAATTGAGTTTAAAACCAAATCCACTACATTTCCTGTGGTAAAGGAAACACATACTCTTCAGTTGGGTTTGTCTCTAATTTGAAAATCATGTTCTCAGGAAATCCTGCATAATTTTTTTAACATAAACAGGAAAAGTATTTATTTGCTTGGGGCTCTGTTTGTGTGGACATGGGGGTGAGCAGAAATAGTGTAGATTCTGGAACTTATGTCTTAGTGAATATATCGCAGAATAAAGAAAAATAAATTCCAAATAAGGTGATTTTCTCTCTGATCATGGATGGGCTAGTAGGAAGGGGTTTAAAATGCTTTATTCTCCTTTATATGTTCTTACTGTTTCTCTGAATTTCAGTAATGAGGGCAATTAAAAATGAAAAGATGACAAATTTGTAGAGAAGGTTTCTTTTTATTCCTTTTCAGGTGTTCTTGCCTTGTCTGCAAAGTTGTTTTTCGTCATCTGGAAATGAATGATTTGTAAAAAGCAATTGTAAAATTGCTGCAGGATTTCAGCCCTCACATCCTTCTCTGCTCTCCCCCTCAAGGCCCTAAATTTACTTTTGCCATTTGTAACAGTTCAGTTGAGGGTTGAACTTCCCCTCCTGCTTCTTGTGAGCTTTCCTGATTTCACTTACTGTTTGAACAAGATATATTGGATTTTATTTTCTCTCCGTTATTATGAACTCTAGACTTCACACAATTGATTTTGTTTTCAGTTAGAAAATAGCGTTACACATTTTGAGTATAAATTGTGCATTAAGTAGGCTGCTTTTTTTTGTGTGGGTAGAAACAATCTGTAGAGTTATTGCAGGAGCTGAACCCTGTTTGGTTATAAAACTTTTGAAAGAAAAGGACAGAGATTTGTAAGGAACTATTTGTGGATACCTTTTTTAAAACCAGGATGTGATTCAAGCTATTATTTAACAAGAGGACTCGACAACCTCACCAAATGCAGAGAAAAATTAAGTATGGGAGCAGGTGCATGCTTGCTTTATTTGGATTTGTTTGTGGCATTTTCTTAAAAGTTTAAAGTTCAGTATATCACTCTAACAAACTGTGGTCATGAACAGTCATAGCTTCAGGGGAAAATTGGAAGCAGTGATAGTCTTAGCAGAAATGTTAACACTAAAGTTGCTCAGAGAACATAGTTTAAAGTGGAAAATCAGGTTAGTTTCCTCTTTTGTTTTCTCAAGGGTAAACTGTGAAGTAATGTAGTAACAACAAAATGATAGGTATTTCTTTATAGGTTTTTTAATTCAGTGAAACAAACAGATTTTTCCAGTAATCATTCTTAGAGGTATTTTAAGTATGTTAACCCAAAATGGTAATTATGAAGTGACCATATGTTGCCATGAGAAATACTTTGTGTGTTACGTTGCTGCACATAGCAGGACTTGCTGTGGAAGGGTATTTTTAGGAGCACTGAATGCAGTTTGAAAAGTCCACTTGGTGAAGTCATACTTGTGTTAGATTAATAACAAACATATTTGCCTCTTCTAGGTAATCTTGGAGGGGTAAGCTGGTTAAGCTACTACAGATTAGTTTTCCACCACACCTTTTTTTTTCCCCTACAGTATTCATATATCTGAAAACTTTGATTGCATGTTCCCCTTTCTCCCGTATGATCCAGGAACAGGGCATGAATTCTGATTGTGAATTTTTGAGACGAGTTTGTAGGAAATAGTAGTCACTTCTTTATATATATATGGGCAGTGCCAGTTTACCTTTTTTCTCTTTGAAATAAAATTTTAAATGCTCCATAGTGGGATTTTTGTAGCTATTTCTTTGATTTTTGAAGTTGATAAGTCTTTTGGTGGATAAGCTTGGTGGGAGCAGGATGCGTGGTTTATATACACGCTGTAAACTGTGAATTTTATTCAGAACTCTTGGATTTAGTTCCAAAAGTAGAACTAGTATGTATGTACTTCTGCATGTATTTTACTTGTTTTTAAACCTTGTGGGCAAATGTGGACTATACTCATGTCTTTATATAAGGAAATGTCAGGACTTCCAGGGAGAAAAGTAAAAAGCATGTGTCCAAATAATTCATTATGAAGAATTGAAAAGCCTTTACCATTCCTTTAATCAAAAATGTCAGATGAGGCGAGAATTTGTAGGCTACTGCTGCCATATGTGTTTGTAGTTTACAGGTGTGAGTCTAGTGTAGGTGTTTTTAAAGGATGTAGTGCCAGAGAATAAGGGATAGGAATCCCTCAAACTTTTCTCAGTTTAACCTTTTTTATTTCTCCTTTGCGGGCATTTTTAACAACTTATCTATGCTGTTCTTCATCACCAACAGTATTGCTCTGCCAGCAAAATGTACTGCTATTGGCAAATTTTTGAATACTGACTTTTTAGATGGGATAACAAACTATGTACCTTTTGGCCACTGATAATTATGTCTTTCTTGTGCAAATTAGTTAAGCTGTAGCCACAGAATAACAGCTGTTTTCTGACTTAGCCTTAGATCAGGCAGGAAGGCTGTGAATTGTGGTGTTATAAATTGTTTAGAGTTACTGTGTTTTTAATAATATGTTTATGAAAGTCTTAATAGATCTAAAGAACATAGTTTAAAAGGATTTCATTCTGTTTATGCATAAAGATATATATTTTTAACATTCCTTCCCCTTCACTTTTATTTTTAATCCTATCTTTTAGGAATCATTAAAAAATAAAAACTTTTAGCAGGTATTGCCAGGTATGTGGGGTTTTTTTTTTGAAATAAGGGGAAGATGATAGTTTATGAGAAGTAAAAGTTTAATCCACCTCTCAAAATTTGATGTAAATCTTTCCTTAGACTTCATGGGGTGCTGCAGTTAGACTAGGACCCTAATTCTTTCAAGAACTGAAGAGCTTTGTATCTTGGAAAACTTCTGAAGTGAAACTCCTCTTTGTACTCATTCCATTAATTGTCATGCTCTTCAGTTTATGACTCTGGCCAATGAGTTCAACATCAACTACTTGAAATAGCAAGTCTCCTATGTCTTCTCCAAGATTTATGCATCATACTTTAGAAGATTTTTTTCTAGAAATTAATGGAAGAGAAACCAAATCCTCATATATATTTTACATTTAAAATGCAATTTTCTTTGTTATATCAACTTTGATGACCACTTTACCTAGAACCATGGGTGGAAAAACAGACTTAAAAGAAAAAATATTAAATAAAATTAATTTCTGCAGTGATAAAAGCATTATAGTATCACATTTTCATTGGCAAAACTCTGGGGTTTTATTTGCAGAAAATTGGCAGAAACAACTGCAGGCAATTATGGGCTTCAATTCATCAAGGTACCTAAGCATATGTCTAACTTTAATTGAGTGAATAGTCATGAGACTTCAGGGGATTATTCATGTTCGTAAAATTAGACATATGCTTAACTAACTTGGTGAATCAAGGCAATAATGACTTAATAGAATAGTGAAGACAGAACAAGCAACTGTAACTTGCTCTGTAGATGTTCTTTGATTGCTCTGGTTGTTCAATAATTGTTCTTAGTGGGTGTATTTTCTGTTCTTTAGTAAAATATCCAGGCTTAGTAACTGTATAGTTTTGTTCATCTGCTATGGACAGTACCTTATACCCAAAGAGCAAAGAGTGTCTTACAAAAAAGTGAATTGAACCTGTGGAGGGCTGTTATGACTGTTCTCATGTATGTTAAGTATATTTAATAAATCACTGGGTTTTTTTACAGGACAGCAGCCCAGGGGCAAGAGTACTGTGCATTTCCTGCCAACTGTTATTTGTTAATTTTCTAATTTGATTTACAGTCATGGTACATACCATGACCAGTTCCCATCAAGACACATACCGATTTTTCATCTGAAGACTTTTCTTTGCTATGTGTTCTTGTAAGTGGTTTTGTGTTTTAAGGATGCACTGTGTTAGATAATTCTGCCTGAGACTCTCTTCAAGGGTTTTGTGAGAAGGCTAAACAGATTTGTTTCAGAGGGGCAACATGGTGATATCCTGAAGAGTAAGTGTTGACCAGAAAGAAACATGGGGACATGCAGTGGAGAGCAACTAGGAATTGAAAAATCAGATTATTTCTGGTTTAAAAGAGGAACATCATTTTAGGCAATAGTTTGCAGTATGGACATTTATGTAGATCAAAAACCTAGACTTTCATCTTGATCTGCAAAGAAGGATGTAATTTTGCTAAGTCAACTTCATTGATACCAAAATAAAAGAACTGATAAAGAAAAAACTTAAATTTAACTAACTGACGTAATCACTGATGCTGTACTGTTCAAGCAGAAGCACCTTTTGTCCTACAAAGAGAGCTGTGTACTCCTATATGTAGTTCAAACACTTTTGTTTTCATAGTTTTGATCAAGTTAGCCCTTTTTTCATTCAAAGTTAACTTATTCTCTTGTTTCTTTGTTTAGTACATTCTTACTTTTTCCTCAATAAAATTGCAACAAAGTATCTGGTATTATTGCAGTTTATCAGTATAACAAAATAGAATACCTAAACCACTTCAACTTATATTTATTTTTTTACTTAAGAATTGCAGGCTAGTGCTAGGAAACTTATTCTTTTTTAGGGGATTCTAGCATCTGGACTTACAAGTCAGTCCCTTTTTCTCCTCTCATCAGACCTAAATACCTTCTCAGGCATTTGACTAAGTGCATGATTCCTTTTATCATTATGGATAAATTTTAACTAAGGAAAACATATTGCTGTGATTTACCAGGTTTCTATGGCATTCTGCAAAAATCTGTGTGTTTATAAAAACCAGGAAAACAGAGGAATTATGATTAATGATTTTGAGAACTTGCAGTAGTATTAATTAAAGCTACATAAAACAGGCTTACAAAACAGTGAAGATTTGCTATGGGAAAGGGACTTTTTTTATTCTAAAAAATGCAAGTAGAAGGAAAGAAATATCTGTAAGTGGAAGGAAGTATATCCAGTTTGTCAGATGACCTTCCATGAGCTCATCAAACTGAAGAATTTTGCACTTTCATTTGTGTTTATTGGATAATGGGAATATATAACAAGGATAATGAAGGTAATGTGATCCAGGTGTACAGGAAGGAGCAAATGAATAGAAAAGGAATAAGATTTACGTATCTGATTTAGATAAAGTATATATGATACCTCTTATTTCCTTGGTTCCTTTCACTTATAACATCTTGGTGTCATTCCAAAAAACAAGTGAACAGAGTGCTATGGAGGTACATAATGAACATAAAATTAAGCAGGTGAAGATTTTCTTGTGAGAAATAAAATCTAACACAAGACATAATTTTATTGGTTAGAGCAGACATAAAATATTTGTACTCTTTTAGGTATTGCCAAAGTACTTTCTCCAAAGCCTCTGCATAATTAGGACAAATAGAAGTGAGCGCTTGATTGGGAATTACTTTCTTATCCCATTGACATACCAGGACATGAATAAGAAGTGGTTAGTGAACTGTTGACATGTAGCCTATTGGAACTTTGAAGCAGGTATGTGATTCTAAAATACATTTAAAACTGCTGCTTGCATGTATGGATGAGACTTAGAAAATTTCTTTTTCCCCTGCTGTACCTTATCCAATATCTTGTTCCATTTCAGATGAAGTGCTGCTGTCTCTCTGTTTTTGAAGTACTTTTGCTTTAGTAGAGTGATGGTTGTGTAATACATCCTGTTATACTATGAATTTAATATATTAAGGGATACCCTACAAAGCTGATACTGCCTTGTTAAAAGAAAGAACTGGGAAATGAGGCTCACAAGTTGTGCTTTGAAGGATCCTTGTAAAATCATATTGTTGACTATTTATAGTCATGTCTAAACCAGAATTGCATGGAGAGAAAAACTTGCTGGAAAGTTCCTTTACTTTGTAGGCTCTTTGAGGAGAAAGGCTAAAGTCAGGCTCGTTTTTCCTCAAGTAGTATACATAGGAGTTGATGGAGATCTGTTCTTTTTTATATTCATAAATCTAGACCTGAACTGGGGCAAGCCTAGTTGGAATGAAATACAGAAATACAAGCAAAATTATAGAAAGTGTAAGTGATAAACAGGTCTTACCCACTGGAGGAAGACTTAAAGCTCTTCTGGAAGACATGAGCAAATAAATAACTTTTTCTCTTTTTAAATGTGTTTTGTAACACAGTTATTTTTTTGATAAACAGAGAATATTTCTGAAGGAAAAGATTTTTTTCTGTATTATATGTAGTGCATATTAATTTTTTTAACTAGCAAAAGAAGGAGGCTTATTGGTTAATGCTTTAAAGCATGATAGCATCTGCCATTTGGACCATTCCACACAGTAAACTGCTTAGCCAGAATTGTGTGTCAGGTACAGAATAATGACTTTCCTAACTTCAAGAATGATTCTTGTATTACATATGAGTTATAAGAAAATTCTCTGTCTAGGTAGGTGGAGCAGGACTGCAAGTTGTGAAGGGTTCATTCCCTTAACAAAAAGTAGGTCGTGTGTGGCTTTAATTTTTTTCATAAGGCTTCGCAACTCCTTTTTCATTATATCTCAGAGTAATATAATGGTTTTAGACACTATGAATTTCTGTAGTGGACTTGTTGATTGACTACGTACAATATGGCAGAGGGATATGTGGATGTGATGTCAGGACAGAAACAACTACTGTCTATTTAAATTGGAGTAGAAAATGGACACTGCTGAGGTAAAGATAAGTACATAGCTGAAGAAAATCAGAAATATTGTTGGAATAATGCATCTAAACACACTGAACTATGCTGGACATCTTTATAGAAAATTAATAGCTATATATTATGTATTTTCAACAATATTAGTTTCTTAATCAGCAAATATGCGTAGACTGAATTTGTCATTGACTTCTATAGAATGGTTTCAGTTCACAGATAGAGCTTGAGGGGTAAATTAACCTAAAACTTCCCATTAAATTTTGTTCTATTCATTCACAAGTCAAATAGAATAGGGAAATTCAAAGCTATTTTTGAGAAAAAAGAATATTTTCCTAAAAAGTAAAAACATAGAGCTTTTTTTGTCAATTTTTCAACATGAAAAGACTAATTTAAACCAAATTAAACTGAAAGAAGGCTTGTGAACTAAAACTTCTGAATGTGGAGTTTCAGCCTGGAGTGTACTTTTTCATGACTGGATTACAGACTTCAGAAAAATGAGTTTTGAAGTAAGGTTATTGAAGTCCTTAAAGGCAGTGATAGTACAGTTTTTATATGACGTGATATCTGTTTGTGTGCATGGCTAATAAATTGTAAATATTTCATGGAACTGGTGTTTATCAAAAGTTATTTCAAAACCATAAAATTCCAAGATTTTAGATCAATGATTTATATATTTTTTAAATTTTAAATCAAATTTCATGTCTAATTTCTTTGTCTAATAGATCATTTAGATACTGCTTGGTTCTTAAGTCAGTCTGACTTTGTTCAAAGTAGTACAAATTTTTATGGAAGTCCTTTACCCATGTTCTGCATGCTTGGTTGGTGTTGTCAGCCCTGGAAGTGTGCATACATCAGTTGTGGCAGTATTTGTATTCTTATGCTTGCACTTGTGATGTATTGCCTTAATATTGGGAACTTTTAAAATGTGGACAAGATTATCCATGTGTATGTTTGATTGGTTTACCAAAGTTGAGTGTAATAGTGACAGAGATGTTCTTTTTCTTCAACTGGAGAAGTTTGTGAACCTGTATGAGCACTTTTAAGAGTGCTACTCAGTGAGAGTATGTTTGCCAGAACTACAGATTTTGTCCATGTGATCCTGAAAATGAGTAACTGGAAAAAATTGTTTACTTTATGAACAGAAAAAAATTCTAGCCTCTTTTCCTAAGTCACTCAACATGTTAAGAACATAAGGACTCTGTTCTCTGCACTCAGTGCATAGAAACTTTACAAAAACTGGGCGTGTAAAGATATAAAGAAAGATGTTTTTGTAATAACTTGGTGGGTGAAAAGGTACAATCAACAATGATTTAAACAAGCATCCTTATGCATCTAAACTTATGGACATACCTAAATTGATTCACATAAATTCTTACTGAAGACAAGAAGACTTAGTATTTTCAGTTGGAAGAGACCTACTTTGGTTTAAGTATTGCACAGAACAGAAACAGATCTAAGAATTTATTTAAGTTCTTTTTTACTCTAGATGATGGGGTGGGATTCACACTCATCTTGTTAAGACAGATAAAATGCATGAGAATTCAGTTAAGATCTAAAGAATTGTTTTTGAAGGAATTCTTAAAGGAAAGCAAAGCAATCACTGTTTGTTCCAAACACAATGTGAATACTGAAAATATAAGCCAGTTAGATGGTGTCCAACTAAATTAATCACAAGTTTGGAAAGCTCTAGAAACTGTTCACATGGATTCACCTGAAAATATTCCAATATCAATAAACAGACATGAAAGAAAAATCTATGTGAAGTTAAATAGTACTTATCAACAAAGAAATAATCCTTGTTTCTAAAGCCAAAGACATTTTGCTTTCCATAGCATCATTGTACTCATTATTTTTGGATTTTAAGACTGGTTGCTCTGATTTTTTGATATTGCTGTATCACTAGTGAGTGTTTCTGTAGTGGCAGCTTGACTACTGTCAGTACTTGTGCTGAAAGCTAGCTTAGGGTCTCTGTATTTAATTTCCAGTTTGTTCCATCACTGCAGTATCTTTCATTTCTCTTGCTTATAGTTCTTTAGATACAGGAAAAATGGCAAAATAGATTTAGATATAAATAAGTGGAGGTTCATATTTTGCTGTGGTAACCATAATGCACATGCTTTTTCCCAAGAAACACTTGTCACAAGCTGTTCTGATTTTGTTTCTGTATCATTCCTCTGAGCTGCTGTATATTCATCTCTTGTAGAAAGTTGATCTGATCATATGATACATTGTTGAGATTCTTATCTCAAATAGAATATAATTTAAGCTGGAGTTTTTGGAGTAGTTAGAATTACAAAGTGGTGTTTGTAGAGTTCTCTGGAAGGATGACTCAGCTTCATTTACAATCTGGTCAACATCTCTTTCTTTTACTGTGTCATTTGCTTAGATGTATTAAAAGTGTCCCATCTTATTTAGATGTGGTATCTATGGTTTAACAGTTTGGCATAGACGCAAAATGGTAACCTAAATAATGAGCGATAAAAAGGTACTGTGAATTTTGCTTAAATTTGGCATTTCCAAGCTTAAAAAAATAGGACAAATAGGACTATTTTAGACTACACTTTCAATTTGTTTTTTTTATACAGATGGCATGAATTGCTTCACAATGTCTCTGAATTTGAAAGCAAATGCATTTCTGTAGTTCAGTTTTGTGCTGGAGAGACATAAATGGTCACTAGTACCCTGTATTTGTTACCTAATACTGCCTTGGAATCTGCTGTTCAATATCTCATACTCAATCAAGTCTACATTTCACGACGTGGTACATAGGCAGCAGAACAAGAATAACCTGTGCATTTGAACACTGGAAGAAACAAAAGAATATTTGGCATACTAAAATATTTTGAGTACACTGGCAGGATACTTCAGTCAAAAGAGCTTCCTTTAAGTCAACAACTATAACTCATTTTTTTAGCCTCTTTTGGTAACATCTGTGTTTGAAAACTGGAATCCTTCTTATGAAGCTGTTTTTGCAGAGTTCTCTGGAAGAGTGACTTGGCACCATTCATGTCCTGGTCAGCATCTTTTTCCCTGCTGTGACATTTGCCTGTGTGTGTGAAAAATTTCCCACTTTATTTGGTTGCATAACATGAGTCCTAATTTAGTGCTGACTTGAACTTTCTATGCATATTCCCTTTTGAGCTTGTTTTTCTTCCTGGAAAGCTAAAGCCTGGGCCAGGTATACCAGTCTTACAGTCTTTTGCAGCAGCTCTTACTCTAGAGATAATGTCTTGCTGCCAGTAAAATTAAGTGTGGGTCACTCTTCTCTCGGCAATGAAAGCATTTCCTTTGACACATGACCATCTTCCTCACTCTGCACCCTTAACATGACCCACTACTATCCTTTCAGGGAAGAGCTGCCTGCTTTTAAGATCTTTCTAGAATTTCATGTCTTCCATTGAGTGGTCTTATGATGCAAAAAGGACACAATGAATAAGTTCAAAGACCATATTCATATATGTATATTTCTCATCTTGCTGTGGTTTTAAGGAATATGTCTCTGCAAATGATGATTTGCCCAGAAAAAAATTTGCATTGTTTTTTTGGCATGGGGTGTCAGTTTGGATTGAGGATTTTCACAGGGAATTGATGGATAAGTAGAAATTGAGTGTGACTTACAGTTTAGCTATTTTGCATAGCTGCTGTTGAATGTAAATGAACTATTTATTGGGACCACTGAGCAGCCCACAGACGCTGTTCAATCTTACTCTCATGAAATAAGGTATATACCTGGTATTGACCCACCCAGTCCATATGGGACATGTAAATTTGAGTAGGACTTGGTTCTTTTGCCTATTTTGTCACATTAAGCATGAGATTGTTTTTAGTTATCATTTTGACATGTGATTTGTATTTGTTATCCTTTAAAGACAAAGAATTTTCTCATGATGGTTTTTATTATTTAGAGTAAGCAAATACAGTAACTTTGGCCTTGAAGTAGATATTGCATTATTTTGATGCTAAGAAGTTTTGTCTGCTTTCATTATATAAGAGGCTCAATTAAAGTGTATTTCTACAGTTTTTAAATTTATGAGTTCTAAGGTAACTTGCAGGCAAATAAGAAAATTATTACAATGAGAAAATTCCATTCTTTTCATTTGCTTTGTAATCTCAGAAACACCCATAAGATGTATGAAAAGACATGATTTTAAATCCTTTTTAAATCTACTGTTCACTATGGAAAAATTACAACTGTGAAATCCAGACAAATAGTGACACACAATGCAACTGCTGTAGGGTGACACTGAAAGCAGATTGTGATTCCTGTAAACCTCTTTTTTCCATTCTCTCCCCCTTTTTTGTACAACCTGTCAGCTTTATTTATACTAAGAAATGACAGATATTTTTATCTCCCTAATAAAAAAGTGTGTTATTTCTACATCATTGAAAAAAAATTCGTAGTGCAGAATGGTACATTATATTCTACAGAGTGTGCAAGGGACACGCTGCAAAGAATGTTCAGTTTTTGATGCTCTCAATTGCTTGATTTTTTCAGGTCATAGTGTTGTAAATGTCAAGAGCCTTTGAAACATTTGAAGCAGATGTTCTACTGCCAAAGTGTAGCATTTGAACTCAAAATGAAACAGTTCCCTTAAACCTTGACATTAAGTCGTAACAGTTTCACTTCCCAATTGGATGTGGTATGAAGAAGATAAATAATAGAACTGTAGCGGGATAAAATATTTATTCTCCCATGAGGTGGAGAAGAAAAACATGTTTAGCATTTACTTTGCAATTTTATTTGTTCTGGCTCATTTCCCTCTTATACTCACATATATACATTTCCAGGCACATTTTAAAAGCAGTAACTAGGGCTTGGCTCACGCCCTGTGTCCTTCCTTTCCCCTTCCCTTTCAGTCTGAGTTTCTCTCACAGCTTCCTTAAACTGCCTCTTTGTCCCCATGTTCCTTCTGGGAAGCATTCATCAAAATGCTTTCACTTGTCCAAAATCTGTTGTGCTTAATCAAATGGATCAATTTCTATGGGAGGCAGTGTCATCCTTTTCAAATAGAAGTGCCATATTTAAAGACCCCAGGCTTTAATTTCCCAGGTTCTCAGTACCTGCTGCTCCCACTGTCATTGGGAGCAGCGTGGGTGAGAAAAGGTCTCTGCAATGAAAATATTTTAATTAGGTGTCCACTGTCATTTTGGAAATGTCTGTCTCCATTTTTTGTCTTGTGAACATGATGAAAGTTTCTGTCTGACATGTTAGTTATTCTACTGATCCACATATCTCATCCTATTTGCATTAGTGTTGTGTGCTTGACTGACAGCATCATGTTATAAATACTCAGAAGAACATAACAAACTTTTTAGGTCCTGTCACTCATCCTCCTATTGTGAAACCTATGGCACTAGTTTTGTGCCCTTCTCCACACACTATACTCCTGCTGTATTCTGTGCCTTCTGAGCAGAGATACTTTTCTCCCATATCTCCCTCAAAGTGAGTCTATCCAAAAATCCTCTCTGCTTGAGCAATGTTGGAGGAAGATCTGGAATTGGGCTGCAATGCTTTTTCTTTAAGCTAACAGAAGTCATCCCTCCCGTGGCCACTTCTCTTTTTCTGTGAATCCATCCAATGAGGAAGCTTGCAAGAGTAGAAGGGAAATTTAGTGGATAGTGGTCTTTTTTTGTTTTCTTTCAGTACTCAGAAAAAGTGGCATGGACAATGAGGATATTATTATTCCTGCAGTGATTAAGAAATAACCTCTAAGAAAAAAGTGGAATTTTGGTCAATCAGCACATTCTTACACACACACGTGTACATGTATCTACATGTAGAAATTGATAAATTACCTGTTCCTACTAAATTTTCCCAGTCATTCCAATTAGTCAGCAGAAAATACTCCTTGATTGTCTTGAGGAAGAAGTTGATAAAGATATAAATTAAAGCATCCAATTTAATTATGTAATGGGATCACTCTGTAAGCTTTATGCAGATACATGTGCTTGAAAGCAATGTGTACTTTTCTAAAGAAAATTTAGTATGAACATCATTAGAGTGGTACAGCATGTCTAGTATTTGTTGATTATGGGTGTGATATTTTTGTTCTGTAATAAGGTCTGTGTAGCAAAGTTGGCAAGAAATCTGGACCATGCACTTGCATAGATCTTGGAGCCAGAATGTACAAGTGCACTTTCAATGGTAACCTTATAAAGCAATGCTTTTAAGTGACGGGCAGTACTTAACATGCCCTCTATTAACAATGTGTACTGTGGTTCTGTATTGCTTGTTGAATTAGGGCTTCATCTGCACTGTTCTGTCTTTTAATAATCTGTCTGCTTTGTTTGGCTTCCTTACTGTAACCTTGTGTAGGAAGAAGATGATTTCTGTAGAAGCTGCAGAGTAACAAAGGTTTTTTTTCAGATCATCCTCTGTTTAGCCCCTTATAGAATAAAAAGCTATATCTGTCACCATTCTGAAGGCTTGGTTTACTAAGCCTTTGTGATATTTTATAATCTGTCTAGGAAGGTCTTCCAAGGGGGTAAGAGCAAAAGATTCTTCAACATACACTGTCATAGGGGTGGAGTAGTGCTGTGGAATTCTGATCAAACTGCTCAGTTCCTGTATTTTCAGTGGCCTTGGAAACAAAATAATAACAAGAATTATAGATTTTTTTTCCCTCAAGGGTGTAGAATGTAAAGAAATTTGATTTGTCTTATGGAAGGGCAACTTTGTTCTTAGGACCATCACAGTTTAAGTGAGGAGATACATATGCCCACACAAAGCACAATAATTTTTATGCAGTTTTTTAATACATATGTATATGCATATATATTCATACATGTATACATGTATATATATATATATATATAAAACCTTGTATGTCTGTAGGATTTAGATGTTACCTATCTGAATGAGGTTAATTGAGAAGCAGTTACTATAGGATGGTTATAGCTATGCTAGGACTACACGTGTATGTATATAAACATACATACACACACACACACATATTTATAATAGTTTAATATTTTAACAAGAGTAGTTACTTATATCGTATTGTAACCATCATTGTCAAAGTTACCCTTTCTCCTACCACTTTCTATCTACATCAAAAGGTTCTGCAGAGTAAATAGATCTCATTATATATTCTATGTAAATGAGGAATCTGAGACAGAAGTTAAGTAAGTTGTCAGCCACCAGCTAGAAAAGTCTGATTAGAAGTAGCCAAAAAGTCACCAGTTTACTTTGTTTTTCTCTGTTAAGCAGCACTGCATCTCATTAATTTGGTAAGGTCAATATTTAAAGAAAAAGTTTGTTCTTTATGCTTATTATGCCTAAGAGTATGTTCCAGTAGGAGGATATTCAAATACAGTCATATTTTCACCATAAGGGTGGTTAGTGAAACAAGTTGTCTGGAAAAGTGTTGCAGCCTCCATCCTTGCATTCTTTCAAGAACTGGTTCAATAAATCCCCAAGCCACCAATTCCGATCTCATTGTCCCAGCAGAGGATAGGCTGGAGACCTTCTGAAGTTTCTTCCAACCTGACTTATCCAATGATCCTACAATCCAAGGTTCATATAAATAAAATGTTCCACTCTCCTCAGTTGGAACAGCAGGAGAAGGAAAAATCACTGCAGACCATCCCTGCCATTATTCTGATCATACCATTTCATAGGGAGGGCAATGCCAGCAGCAGTGGCTGACTAAAGTAATGTTTTACAAATTGGTGCTGAGTGGCAAAGGCAGCAAAATTATGTGTGCTAGCAAAAGACTAAGGAGTAAGGAGCAGGCAGGAATACTGAACAAAGGGGGAAAAAGAAGCAGAAAGACCACAGTCTTCCCACCCTTCTGTAGTATAAAGAGGGTCACCATTCATGTTATTTTCTTTAAACAGAGTTGGTGACATCTGCTATGGTTCTGCCTGAAAACATATAGCAGCTGTGGGCTGAGAAAAACTGCCCAAAACTCTTCAAGATTGTTTTTAAAGTAAAGTTTTAGCCTTTACTGTTTCCATGACAATGCTTCAGTCATACAATTTGAATGGAGAATTTATAGGGAGCAAATGGGAAATAAGAATGTGACTCCAGCCCTTTGGAAAAAAGGGGACAATAAAGATCAGGACTTACTTGAGGTGTGAGCCAAACCCCTGCACCAGCATAATTGTAACTTAGTTGTGCATCTTGGCTCAGTTTGCAATGGTGTGAAAGCCATTAGTGTAGCAGAGGTGAATGCTGCAGGCCTTCTGTGCCTCAGCCCTGCAGTGAGAAAAGGCTGCAGGATGTAATACTGTAGGTTGTATGGGACAGAGCCCTACAGCTTCAAACTACAGGTAGGAGAGCTTGGTGGAGCAGAGAGAAGAGAATTGCAACCCTATTTTTCACAAGCTGAAACCACTGAAGTAATATTGCTCTTTGATTCTTCTTTTTCCATTACTTAGCATATTTCACCATATGAATAACATTGAAATGGAAATTTGTTTCAAAATGAAAACTTAACTTTGAAAAAGTAAAAATCACAAATGTTTTAAATTACTGCAACTTTTGATTTCAGTTTTGCCTAAAATGTGTCTTATTCTTTGAGACTGTGTGTTATAGTGAATGTTGCTATTGACAAATAAACATTTTTTGTGCTGAAAACCATTCAGTTCTAGTAGTATCCTGATGAATCTGACTTTGAATATATATTTCAGATGGCACTTAAGCATAGGTATCTACTGCATCCCTAAGCATAGGTGCAGAAATAGAGAATAAACTAGGATTAGGAGGAAAAACCCCTACCCAACATTATCAACAAAGCCTTTGATAATGGTGTTTAAAAAAGAAACAAAACAAAGGTCAGTTGCTTTTCAGCCATTGCAGCATTTTTTTCTCAGGTTGATAGCTCATGTGTTTGAATATATTTTTTTTCTTTTCAGTTTGATTGCTATTTTACAAGTGCAACCAGCTTATCTAGTATAGCTTCGTGTATTTCAAATAGAATAAGTAAAAAACTGTAGTAGTATGGATCCAGTTTCTGAATACTTACAGTAAACAGTTATGAAAAAGGAGGAAGGTAGGCCTTGAAAGCATAAGTACATTTAAAAAAAAAAAACCCATCAGCCTCTCAAACTTGTCTAGAAGTTGTTGATTCACTGGGGCTCTACAGGATGCGCCCATATTGGGGTGACAGGAAATTCCGTTTCCAAACAAATTTAAGTCCTAGACTTTCCCTGAACAGGAATGTCCAATTTTCTGAACTGTATATGTGTCTAATGTAGACTACTATTCTTCTGAGGTGAGAACACCACAGGCTTTCCTCTGGAGACATCAGATTGGACATCAGCTTTTCAATCAGTTAGGAGTGACTGTGTCAAGTTGCAACCTAAGCAATTGATGTTCTCAAAGCAGTTATCTTTTCTCTCTGTGTAACTTGTTCAATTTTTTCCCTATATGCTTTATTATTTCCGGTAGACTTCCCATTCCTGTTTCTCATAGCCTGTCCCTTTTCTTACATGCATTTTCCTATTTTCTTTTTTCCCATTTGGACTCCATCATGTCTTGAAATATATTTAAGATGCATTAATTTTCTCTTTGCTGTCATTTTCCATAATTTTATTAGATTTTGTACAAAACTGCAAGGCCTTCAGCTGCTGACCTGGTGGGAAATGCAAATATGTAGAAGATCCAAACATCATTAAAGTCTTTCTGTCTCAAATTAAAGAGTGCCATACAAGTTTTGTACTCTCAAATAAAGTGAGACCTGTCAATTAGAAAAAGAAAAATGCATATAGACTTCATCCAGGCTGTGCAGCCTGGCACAATTTTTAATGATACTGTATTGCAAGAGGAAATAAAATCTGAACCTGAATTCTGAATTAATCTGGCAGAGTTGTATGACCCAGGTGTTTTAGGAACAGCTGAATTTGTTAACAGTCAAGCCAGCAATGTTGTCTAGTGACATCTGTGTAGTTACAACAGGCAACAGAATGAATTTCAAAAGCATAGAAATGTTGTAAGCTTGGGTATGAAAATGTTAAATTTAAACCAGAATATTTATTGAAGAGTATAGAAACTATGCTGTTTAAACAGGAAGGAAAGAGAGCCCAAGATAAACATTTATCAGGCTCTTCAGAGAGCAATATTTTGTGGGAGAACATTATATTGCTGCACTGTAAAATACCAAGGACTGCAGGGGGGTTGTCCAGGTCCTTGGATCTGGTTCCATATAATACCATAGCATAATTCTGCACATTGAAAATGCTGCTAAGTCCTTTCTCTACAATGCTAGTAGAAAACAGTAAAACTCACAGTTTTGGTAGTGGATAGGAGTGACTATTCCACTAGATTTTCAATTGCTTTTATAAAAGAGTATGCTTTTCTTGAAATACATCTTGTTACATATTTGTATTCTCAATAGCCAGGTAAACCTCTAAATACAACTCATAAACAAATAGTTTAATCTGAAGTAGGAATGCCATTGTCACAGTCCTGATTGAATTGATTTAGACAGGCAATCAAGTCCGACTTTTAATCTCAGAGCCAGCATTATATTCTACCAGGAGGGAAGTCTACAGTGGTGAAGGCATTCATGATAACCCTTTTCAGCCTCATGGGAAGAGTATGCATATAGGTTTTCCAGTCCATGCTGAAGTTACAGTCACAAATTGTGTTTCATGATACAGAAAGGAGTTCATAAAATGATGTTGATATTTTTGTGATTGATGAAATGTGTGTATCAAAGCTAGTTCATTATTAAATGTGACAGGTAAACTTTTGTTAAGATGGTGAGCATATAAATGTCATTATTTGATCCACTAGCCTAAGTATATTTCGAAAAGCATTTGAGTCTTCACAAAAGTTTTGACAGCTGTACAAAAATCACTATTATGAATGTATTTATCATCAAAATTTGATGATAATCTACAAATCTGCAGATAACTTGGGACTTGAGATGTCTTGGCTTCTGTGGCAGTTCTGGGTGTTGCTTATGAGTTGTATTATGTGCTGATTGTGTGAGTTACTGGGCATCTGACCCTTAGTGAATGAATCAACTTGTTTTTCAGAGCAAATAATGAGAAAAGAATGTGTAAAGGGTGTTTCAAACTCCAATTTGTATGTCTAGGCTTTTGTTTATTTAGGAACTGTAATATTTTAGCCTGACAGGTTTCATTTGATTCAATTTACTACTGGATTTTCTCCAGTGATACAAGAACTAGCCTAAAAGAAGCCCTGCCTTTCCCTTGAAATACAGTCATGAGACTATTTTGTAACAATGTTACTGGGAACCATGGGAGCAGTATGTCTGTGAAGCCAATGGAATTATACAGAGGAAAGACTCAAGCACATAGGTAAATTTTGCTGCTCGCTTTTGCTCGTCTGTGACTTTCTCTGTTCAGAATCACAGAATCAATTAGGGAGGAAAAGACCTCTGAGACTGAGTCTAAGCTTTGGCCAAACACCACCTTGTCAACTAAACCATCGCACTAAGTGCCACGTTCAGTTTTTTCTTAAAAACCTCCAGGGATGGTGACTCCCCCACCTCCCTGAGGAGCCCAGTCCAGTGCCCAGTCACTCCTGTGAATAAATTCCTCCTCATGTCCCATGGCACAGGTTGAGACTATGTCCTCTTATCATGTTCGTTGCAGACTGCAGCTGCTTAGAACCGTTTTATTCCGTGTCAAGCAACTGACACTTTTTCCATATCCTCCATATCCTTTTCCTAGGAGAAAAAAACATTCAGAACACTTTTCCATCAAGGTTGGTGTACATATAAAATTCAGTGGCCTCAAAGGTGGCTGGTACTTCCATCATGAATAAAGAGGATCAGAAAATTCAGCTCTGAGTCACATCCCCTATTTTTTTAATTTTTGACTGTAGATAAAATTGATAAGCCTTTCCTTTTGGATTCTGAAGGATGGTTATTATATCCGAACAAAGTGGAACAGAAAACAAAAATCAAATGTAGCAGACTGAAGCTCCTAATTTTCTAAGATTAAAACTGTCTTAATATGAAACACACATACACAAATGTGTTGTAAATTCAGGATAATTTGAATCATGAAATTAATCTAAGCCAGGAACAGTTGACTCAAATGTTTCTTGTAATTAATACAAGCAAGACACTGGTAATTAAAAAAAAAATAATACTTACCCCCTAATTCTCCTTCATATGATGAAAATGCAGCAACATTTTCCTTTGACTATTGTTCTGTGTATCTTTTGTGGTGTTTTCCTCCAGTTGACAAACAGGGCATTTGGGTTGACAGATTTTTAGTAAATTTCACACAAAATCATATCACATGGACATGTGGAAAAAGATGATCTTTGCAATGGCTCCACAAGCTAAACTTGGCTGTACTTTAAAGCGTCAATGGCAGAGTCCTATTGGTTAGATGTGTGGGAAAATCGCAGCGCAACTGGCATAACCGCACTGGCAGAAGCTGCACTGGAAACAGGAAAGTGGGGCTGCTTTTCTGGCATATAGCTATCTCAGGAACTCAAATAAGCTATACCAGCAAAATAACTTTTCTTACACCATAGACTCTTACTCCATCAGAAAAATTGCTTGCATAGATCTACCATAGCTCCACTGCCTGGAATGTCTTGGATTTGTTTCTTAAGCTGTTGATAGAAATGATGTGTTAGGATATAGATAGCTTCTTTGGTTTCTGGGGAAAGACAAAACAAGGAACAACAAAGGAAAACAAGAGAATGATCAGGTCTGTTTTCAGTGGTATTTCTGATTTATAATGTGGCAGTGCCAGAGGCTCCTTCTGTATATGGATAACAGTACCTACCTGAAAGGAGCAGAGATTCAAAGTTTAAACAAGAACAAGATAATATTTTCAAGAAAGAAACATTAAGTCTAATGAGAACTTCAACTGATTAATACCATTCTAGGTATATGGCTAATTTCTTTAAATAATTATGGAAACCTCCTTTTAACTAAGATGTATATTCTTGTACAAAATCTAAAAGCATTAGCAGAAACAGATTTTAAAAGAATTTTGAAATGAGTTTTCCTCTAGATTTTTCTTGTCATCTTGACCACCATGGGTTTGTAGATCCATTTGTCTTAATAAAAAGAAATAATTCTAGATTTTCTGCCAATTTGGATTGCCACATAGTCTGTTGGTTGTGCTTGTCTAAAAAAATAAAAAAGTCTGTACAAAGTTTATCCTGAAGCAGATGAGAGAAGCTGTGTTAGATTAGAATTCTTTTGCATAGCTGTTCGTCAGCCATTTATTTAAACATCTTTTGTTTAATGTAGCTTGAAAGGGTGCTTAAACATTTGTTTGTTTGTTTGTTTTCCAGGAAGGTTTCTAAATAGTGAGTTTACATGAAACTCTATGACTACTGATATCCTCCATCCTGGAAATATAGTATTGCCAGAGCTGGTCAACTAGTCTCTCTTATCTTTCTGAAGGCCTTAAGTTACACTTCTGTAGAGAGAAAGCACACTATATTTTAACACTAGATTTAGCTACCTACATAAATAGTTAAAGAAATAGAAAGATTGCATTTCACATTGCACAATAATGCTATTATGCATTAAGAAAAGCAAATCTGTGATACTGTGTTTTTCTGTGTACTGGAAAGCAAGGATAGAGTAGAACTTAGTGATGTGGATTATTTTATACCTTAGCCTATTCCTCCAGCATTATTATACATTTAAAGACAGCATATATAATCTGTGCAGCAATAATCTATTCTTTCTTTAATGTTTCCTCTGTTGGATGTTTAGCCTTTTATTTTAAACATTTATTATCAAGAATAGTATATTCAGGGCAATAAATAAAAATTAGTGGAAGGTGGAAAAAATCTAAAAAGCAAAAAATCTTCCAGGTCCTAATTTATTTTTTTTTTTGTTCAAATTATTTAAAGTTTAGCTATCTTCTTTAGTCATAATTTTATTTATTAATATTTTAAAAAACTTTATGTCTGATTATTCCTATAGTAGGATTATGCAAGACTATGGCATCTGTTTGGTCTCTACACATGGTCAGACAACATGAGAGCCAAGCAAACGCCAAGAATGGTAAAAACAAGAGATAAGGTAGTCCTCCATAGTGACAACAAATTTGATTTTGAGAGTCACACTGAAAATGGAACATGAATTTATGGATTGTGTCAGATCTGAATGCCAATCCAGTGTTACTCTTAAACATGTAGAGTGCAGTGGAGCCTTCTCCTCCTGAAAGGGGAGAAGAGAAAGCACACACTTCAACTCACCTCCTTTTGGTGAAGACTAACACTATGGGCACCTCTAAAATATGACAGGTTTTTTTTGTATTCCTTGGGTAACAATACTTTTGTATTTCTCTATGCATGCCTTAGGAACAAGTTTAAGAAATGGGTACCTCTGTCTTCTGTTTAAAAATGTTGTAGGAGTGAAAACAACACAGTCCAGAGACTTAGCTATCTGCAAAACAAAGAAATGGCAATCTAAGCAAAGAGACTGGTTGTGCTATTCTTAGTAATATTATAGAGTGTATAGTCTTAAATGAAATTTTGAAGGTAAAGGTACTACTCTGTTTATACTGTGGTTTCAGAACTGATTGAAAGCTATTTTAATCTGGGGTTTTTTTTGCAGTGGGTGCTTTTTTAGCTGTTAGTAAAGTTTTAGCTGGAAAATAAAACAGAGGGAGAGCATGCTTTGAACAGCCCCAGCATCATAGTTTTGAATCTGTAAGATTGAATGGCATTGACAAAATTGAGGAAGATTAAATCCCTATGTAATGTACTAATAGTTAGTGTAGAATGAGGATCAGATACAATAGGAAGGTGAAACATAAGGTAAATATTTATGATTTCGGACAGTATGTTAACATTTATAACATAATGTTATGTTTTTAGAAACCTATCTCTTTGACTGTCTAAGGTGAAAGGAGGTATACTTGAAGAAGGGAGTAGTGTTGATTTTCCTGCCCAATCAACAAGAGAAGTCCCCCTTCTATGTTGCTTAATAAAGGCCAGTGGTTTTGTTCAAGTTCCTCTGGAAAATGTGAAGTTCTAAACAATTTTTTTATTATAGCCTTTTCTACTAGTAACAGATGAGTTTAACTTTCTTTGTCATCTTCATAATTTTCTTTTTTATGCACCTATATTTTGCATGGCCAGTGTTGTAATAGCAAGGCTAGTGTTGTAATAATAATAAAAAAAATTAGATTAAGGAGACAATTAGCTTGTACAAATTGGCTTTATTTAATGAAATGATGTCTTGTTATTTTTTGTTGACTGTAGTAAAGTCAAACCACTTTGCAGTGACTGAAGAGAATCTAGTGCAGAATTCCAGTTATGTAGTCTTTATAATATAAGAAGAATGAAGGGACTTGGTAATGCTGCTGAAGGTTCTTTCCAGATATCTTTTTCTTTTTCCATTTGAAAATAATTTAGAATAAATTTGGTGAATCACAATATTACAGCCTTTAATCATAAGCATGCTGTCTGATGCAGACATGGATGAATGATAATAAAAAAAATCACTTCTTTGTTAAGAATCCATTATCATTCCATGGTAATAAAAAAAAAAGATTTGTTCAACCTTGAATGATATCATAGCATCTGTGGTAAACAGCTAGATTTGGATGGTGTGTTACTTTGTGGCATCACTCAGGGTTGTATCATTCTATGTAAGCCCTTGAAAGAAAAGAGCAAGAAAATTACAAAAGGCAAGATTAAAACACAGACAATTTTCTCTGGCTTAAGATCATAAAAGGGAGGAAATTCATAGTTAAGGATCCAGACCTCAAGTATCTGAGCACAATGTAGTGGCAGCCTTAATTTTACATAATTGTACCCTGTTATAAGTAGACATTGGTGGTTTGATCCTGAATGATGAGTTATATTGCTCTTAGCAGCTGAAACCAGAACAATAATTTTATTTTAATGCTTGGCTTTGCTCCGTGAATAGAACTTCTTGAATCAGTTGTAATTGTTTTCTTTATATTTTCTTGCCAATTGAAATAAATCCTGATAAATAGTTGGAGTTTTTTTCAAAAGTTATCCTTAAAACTCTGCTACATAACATTTTGCTAAAATGGAAATGGGAAATTGTGAAGAAAAGCCAGTGTCACTCTTGGATTTCAGGAATTTTGAAACTTTTGTGGCAAGTTATAATGTCTATAATCCTGCAGAAGCTCAGTCAAAAAAAACCCAAACCAAACACTTAACTGATGAAGGAAGTAGTTAATAGTATTGTTAGCACAGAATAATCAGAATAATGAAAGTAGTACAGAGTTTTTAAAGCATCTGCAATTAATTGAACTTCTACTTCAGTTCTACTTTTCTTTAAAAGTTCTACTCCCCCAAGTTCTTGGAAATTGTAAAGAGGGTAGCAGAAACTGCTTTAAAGAATGTCAGACTGTGGATGCAAAATGGAGAGGAGAATAGGCAATGACATAGAATCTTATCTTGACATTTTAGCCTAAGGATATTGCTTCAAGGATTCCAAAAGGAAAGATTAGCGATTTCCTGTCAAGACAGGGAAAGGCCTTCAGCACTTCAAAAGCCAGAAGTGACCTGCCAAACAAAAGAATAAAAGCTAGTGTCTGACAAGGTGAGGCTGACTTGAGAGAGTAATGCCTGTGGTTTTCTCAGAGTCATTTTAATTCTGTCACTGTGCCAAGAAGCCACAACAGTATTTAAATGAATTGTACCCTTTCTGACTTGTTTCAGGTTTGGAAGGATTCACTGGAGTAGAACTGGGAGTTGAAGAGACAAATCCTAAAATACTGTAGGTTCCTTGCTAGAGCTGGAGCTCTATTTGGTTTTGAATGGTAGTTTACATCTTCTCTTGAGTAGAATATGGGAAATTCACACTGCAGATAAACTAGTCTCTTGGGTGTTTCACTGAAATGGAAAGGGCCCTGACCCACAGTCTGAAAAGTTGCAGCCCATGAGATGAGAGACATGAATTGTTCTGTGATAAATCTTTTGCTCATCAGTATAACTGTGGATATCACTAAAAAGATATACACATGAAAAAGAAAAGTATGGAGACAGAGAGACAAAGAAAACTGCTTGGTGAATATGAATTATACACTGAGCAGCATGGATAATAGCTGTGTGGAATGATAGCACCATGCTAGACCCACAGTGCAGTTCAACCATCAAAATGTTGCCTCAGAGAATTGCTGAATGTTGGATTTTCATGTCTGGGATTTAGTAGTCTCTTCTCTCTTCTAGTTCTGTAATCTCTTTAATGATACATTGATTGGGATTGTCTCTTATTGAAGGGAAACTGCCCCCTTTTCCATCTCAATGCCCATCCTTGGATTCTTCAAATATTCTCTGATATATATGTATGATGCTGTGAGAATCTTAGTGAGTTCCAGGGCCTGGGGTTTCCTTCTGATTTTTGATGCAATCTCTTTCACTTATATTAGAGTAATATTTTAGAGTATTATTTTCTCTGTTGTGACAGACCCGCGTGTTACGGAATCTTTTTCTCAGCAGCCCTCTCTGTTGATTTTTTTTTTATTTTTGGTGGCGAGGAGATGGTGGTGGTTTGGTTTTGTATTTTTTTGGCATGGTTACTGTAAGGTGCTTTTACCATGAAGCGCCTAATTGTAAATCCACATGCATGTCAGACCAGAGTGCTGTGTCTACACTGGCACTAGTGCATAAAGCTTTACAGGTAAGAGGTGCCCTAAGAGATGGCATTGCATGAGCTTTTCTGCAGTGTAATGTGGGAAAATTTTTTATCCACAGGCCACAATACAAAAATGCTTTTAACTTAACTAATTAAACCACGTTCATGAATTTTGTAAAAGCCAGTATCAAGGCATGGGTACAAGTTTAGATGATTATGTTTTCCATCTGTTAGCATGAATGCAACACTCATTTTAGGAAGAGCACATAATTCAGGGCATGACATGTAGTGAAAATAATTTCAAGAGTAGCTCATTGCCTTTAGAAGGCAGCAGCATGTTTTTCCAGGTCACTTGTGTAGATATGGAGACAGTTGATTCCCCATATGATGAGTAGCTGCAGAATCCTTATGCATCTTCTTGCAGATCTGGCATGGCTTCTTCTCCAGCTTGGAGGACATGCTCTTAGACCTTTGCAAAGAGCTTTGTGTGCCTGTGCATAAGAAGGACGTAAAGATGAAGGGAATACCTTCAGTACCTATATTTGCTGTGATGCTCTACTGCTGCTTTACTATTACTTGGTTTTGGCCAGTTATTTGCTGATGCCCACAATGTGTAATTATATATTTCAGCGGCTTCTTCAAAGCCAGAGGGCTGAAAAATGTTGGTTTCTCTGAAATTATGTTTGTTTTTTAAGAGGAAGTGTGAGAGTTTTGTTAAATTTTGCCCAACCTTCATATAGAAAGGATAATACTTGCCTGTTAGACAAGTTGAGGTTATCCAGATAAAAGGCCCCCAAATGGGGATATGAGGGAAGAATTTGTGATGGAGAGATAATCTGAAGATCCAATATTTTCTATTATTATTTTTAAATTTGCTACCAGCTTATTTTATTTCTGTGTCACATATGGAGTCACTAAGTTTAGTTGTTTAAAGCACCAGCAATTCTCAGCTGCCCTACCTCAAAAAAACCCTCAAAATGTGAGAACACCTGTCAGCAGAAATTTTTTTGTGTTCTTAGCAGTATATAGTTACATGCTGTTGGTATGACTTGGCCAACTGAGGCAAAATGGTATGGTCAGCCAATTTAATTGACAAAAAAATTCCTATGTCTGCTTACTTTTGAACCATACTAGCTTTCTGACATATCTGAGGGGGAGCAGGGATGGATTTCATTAGGATTAGGTTTGTGCCTGTAATCTGGCTACAGGCTGTTTATGACTCTGTCCATACCAAGAAATAAGCAGTTCTAGAGCTTGTATTTTATTTCCACCTAAATGCCAGCTGGGCCAGGAAAACAAACTGATCTCCTAAACATTATCATAAGTTTTTTATCCAGGTTTGTGTTTTGAGCTACATTCATCTCTGAAATTATGGCACTTTTTCTTGTGCTTCTGTTGGGTTCTTGACAACCCTATGCTACTCTAGACAACAAAGGCACTTGTAGTCAACTTCTCCCCCAAAAGGTCAATATCCAGATCTAATTCTTAAATTAGCTGTCAGTTTTAGAATAAGTACATCATTTTTGAATCAGATATTTGCTTATTTCTGTGTACCTAACAAAGTTTAGGAACTCCTATGTCTGTCATTATTCAAATTGATGCTGGTCTGTATTTACAAAATACTTCCTTGCCAAACCTCTGTCTTGGACATCCAGCTGTGGACAATTGTGTGGAAAGCACAATCTCCAGAGCAGTTAGTAGAATGACTGACAACTTGTTGGGGTTTGCAGAATTCCCATCACAGAATTCCCATGTCCTTCCTTCCCTTTCTTATGTGAAGAGGTGTTTGGGTTGGAAAGTTGTCCAGAACAAATGTTCCAGTCCTCTCACTTTAACTGTTCAGTACTTTTTTTGTAGTCTGGATGGGGGCAAATATGATCCCAAGTACACGATAATAATGCTTTTGCTTTCCTTCTCCTAACATGCCTGTGCTTTCCATGTGATCCTTGTTTTAACACACATTTGTGACATAACTTCTTTGTGATGTGTAAGTTTACATTCTGCTGACATGAGAAGAGAAAGGGAAAACCTAACAGTGCCCTCTGAAGCTATCTCTGAAGCTGCAAACCACTTGTTATAGGTGGCGTTTGAACAGTGTAAATGTAATAATGATCCATGGAAATATTCATTCCCTTCTCATTGCTGTCTGAGTTCATGATTCTTGATGTCAACAGCAGGCTAGCAGCAGGAGGTTTTCAAAACATCCAAGTAGTAGATGAGCACTGCTGTTCAGAGGGACGTATGCTCCTGTGCATAGGTATTATTGAAATAACCCTAGATCCCAGCCTGGGTGCTATCAGCAGTGTATTTGTTCTGGATCCCATTTTACAAGTACTTGTAGCAGCTCAGGAAACTCAGGAAGATTCTTAGGGTTCACATTCAGTTCACATTCTGCAATCTGGTGAAAACCAGGACAAATGTGAGGTCAGTTTTCATAGAATCATAGAATGGCTTGAGTTGGAAGGAACCTTAAGGATCTTTAAGTTCCAGCGTCCCTGCCGTTGGTAGGAACACTTTCCACTAGAAGTGGAAGTTATCCTTATTCTGTTGGCCTTGATACTCCTGCAGAGTTTCTTATAAATGAGCAGAAATTGTCTAGCCTAAACCTTGAAATGCCCAAACTCTCAGGGTAGGCAATCATATGCCACCACAGACTTCCTGTTTATTCTGGTTCATCAGGTTTTAAGTCCAAAAAGATTTTTAGTGGGTTTTAAACTTCTTTAAGGGAAGGCCACCCTCATGTTTTATACATTTGAAACCCAAATTTTTCTTTGTATGTGAAAGGAATACAAATCTTACTCTATAGGATCTTCATAGTCATCTGGAAGCTCAAGTCCAGTACACAACCATATGCCTCACTCATTTTAGTTGATTTGGCATTCTTTATGGCAGCTTAAGGTTGCCTTGTTTACTTAGTGTATTTTAACTTGTGCAGATTTTGAAAAGAAAAAGACAGATCAAGTAGCTGGAGAAATACATTCTTTGTGTCAAAAATCTTGTGCTTCAGTACATAACTTGATGTGAAAATTGGTATCCCTTCCTGCATAATTTTCCCTAGCAGCCATCCTTCCCAGTTATAAGCACAGATTTGTCAATGTCTAATAAAATGCCCAAGCTTTGTAACTGTGAAAGGAAATGTACATTGGAAGAAAATTAAATATACCAGAATCCCACTACTACTGAAACTGTCTCGTTACTAATTAGTTTTAAATGTATTTTGTTACTCTACATATTATTTTTTATACTGTTAAAATGAGGGTCTAAAACATCCATAGGCTTTCATCAGGCCACTGTGGGGAGGAGGAGTGAGTGCCCTTATTAATCTGTGCGCCTCTTCTCCTTATTTGCTCCTTTTTCCCCCTCCCCAGGTGAGGCAATCAGATATCAGCTCTGTATAATCAAGGGACAAGAACCCTTTTTCTGTGAAAGGTCATTTCATTGCCAACTCCAGGCAACAGTGGGTGGGCAGCACTTCAGGCTGTCATCAGGGTTGCAAGAGCAGGCCAAGCTTCTGCCAGCAGCCCATTTTAGTCCTTCCCAGTACAATGGCAGGTCTGTGTGCCGGGCTTGCTGCTGCCCATTTGATGCCAAGCCCAGTGTCACCAGAAGGCCATCTGGATCATTAGGAGACCAGCCCTTTGACTTCACCCATGCAACAGAGGGAGGAGAAAGCATGAGGAAGGTCAGGTGCCAGGCTGCTCCTCCAGACTTGCTGGCACCATCCCTTCACCATCACTAGACTGGGGCCCTTGGCAGCTGGGAACATTTCTGTGGCAAGACTCATTCACTCTTTAAGAGATGTTCTCTCTTACAGGAGATCTTTGCTGTTTGCACGTAGACTGTAACGTGACTGTGCTGTGGTGTTTGGATTGCAGTAGCCAGATAGTGTTAAACTTATTTGGCTACATGTGACTAATTAATTAAACTAATTTAACTTTATGCTATGTATATTTGCTTTGGGTTACTTTCTCTAAACTATTATTTATGAAAATGTGTGAAACAATGGTGTTTTTTGCTAGAGACTGCAGCAGAAGCAGTGTGTGCTGACGCTCACTTGTCAGTTGACTGAGGTGCAGTGATGCTGTTACAGTGTTCTGTCCTGCTACAAAGAAGGCCCTTCAAAAACCTAAATGGAATAAGAATTTGTGAGTTTCTTGACAGCCAGTCAACAGAGAAGAGCAAGGAATCAAATTAGGACTGATGCTGATGAAAATCACCAGAAACACCAATGTGGACATAATAAGTAACAGGGGTGCAAAATTGGCTGTATAAAATGTAACACTTTCATAACTTAAAATAAACAATTTATGGAAATTATCTATGGCAAAAAATGCAGTAATTTTGTGCTTTTCTTGATGTAACAGTGTTTTGCAGAGGTACATATAGTTCTTAACCTTTGAATTCACCGCTTTGGTATACGATTGAGCTTCTCTTCAGGAAAGTGAAAAGTAAGTTTTAGATTGACAGTAAAAGTAAATTTGCTGGTCATGCCAAGAAATTGAAACTCTATGGTACTGGGTGGTCTTCAGAGTCAGAATCCTGCCCTAAGTAAGCTCAGACACCTATGAACCTCTCATTATTAAATCAGGATTGTCCTTTGGGTGTTCATACTGTCATGTATGAGAAACAGGCTGCCCCTCAGCCATCCAGAGCATAAGGCAAGATGAAACTTCAAAATAAATGTAACAATTCCTAAGAATGAAGAGTTTGTTAAAGAAAAACATGAGTACTTGTGAGTGAAAACATAAAGGTTTTTTCCTTTCAAATCTGAAGGGGAAAAATATGGGATCAATTATTAAAATTGGAATTTTTGACTTCTCCTTTTGTCTCCTCCTACTGTCTTTTCACACAGTTTTACTGGTATACCTATGTCCATCAGATTTTGGGGCTACAGGGGCTGCAAGGGGATTTTGTATAAAGATGGATGTAGATTTTAGGGTGTGATAATAGAAGCACACTTATATTGTGTTGATTCTCCAGAACATGTGCTTTTGTAAAGGATAATTATGTTTGTTATGCAAAAGTCCTTTTCAAGGTGTAGACCTGATGATGTGTGATAAAAACTAGTATAGTAGTTTCCACTACACAGATTTCCACAGCTCTTTGTCAGTAGATAATTTGACAAATTAGGTAACAGAATGAAAATTGGTTAAATATTGGCTGGGAAAAAAGTAATTTGAAAAAAGGCATCATATTCTGGTTTCTAATTGTAGTGATTTTCAAAATTTCAAAATTTAAGTAATGCTAAGTTTTTGGAAGATAGATTTTTAATTCCAGTAATATGATATTAAATTTCAATATTTTTCAGACTAAAGGACATGATTACAAAATACTGGAGAAAACAGAAGTCTAAATTTTGTAGTTTTAAGGAAACCTAATAGAACTTTATAAGAAAATTAAGAGAAGTGCGGTTCTGACCTTTTTTTAGACAAAATTAAGCATTCCACTCATCAAACGTTGTTTTTCTAATTTTTTTTTAATAGATCTCACCAGCACTATTCTCATGGCCTGGAAATGAATTTTTTGCGTACATTCAGAACTTTAAGTAATGTGCATCTTAGATGTCTGGCCAGTTCAATATTTAAATCCTTGATTAGAGATAAATTAGTGTTTTAAACTAAAACAGACTGCATGCAATAAACCTTAATGAGTCTGACTTGAAACCACAAATCCAGGATACTGAAGAGTTAAGGTTGAAATATTTGAAATCCATCCTTAGTTCACTATCCTTTTTTTACTGAGGAGTAGATAGAATCACATAATATTTGATAGATATATTTATTGAGAGATGAGTAAAATAGGGTAAAAGCACATTTGTAGAGTGGATTGGAGTTTTGATCTCTGCAGCAAAATGGCAGTTTATGAACAGGACTGCTGTTTATTTTAAGTTATGAAAGTGCCAAATTGTGAAACTTGGCCAATTTTGCACCCCTGTAATTGTGTCACCATTGGTGTTTTTTCTGATTTTCACAAGCATCATTGCTAATTTGATTCCTTGCTCTTCTCTGTTGACTGGTTGTTGAGAAACAAATTATTTCACTCAGTTTTCTGAAGAGCCTTCTTTATAGCAGGACACTAAATTATTGAGACCTTTAAGTTCATAGCATTTCCAGCCCAGTCTGAGTTCTAGCTTACCTGCACTGGGTCATCTGCAGCTTGAAATCCCAGACTGATTGCAGGACTCAGTATGGTCCCTAACTCAGTATGAGTCAAATAGGTGGTCAGTATTATAAAACTCACCTTTGGAAACTGTACCACTACAACACTTAATTTCAAAGAGTAGAGAGGGAAAAGGGACAGAAGTAGTGACACAAATCCTGATCTGATGAGTTCTACTAAAAACAGAAATAAGAACTCATCTAGAATTACATTCAAAATAGCATTTTTAAAACCTCAAAACCTCATATTTGAGTACTCAGATCTTCCAGAGTTATGATAGTTTATGATTATTGGAAGATGTAAGAAATATTTGTCATTTCTGCATCACTAATGCCTGGAGGCCTGTATCAGGATCAAACTGTGGTCATATATGTTGTTTTTCAAAAGAAATGTTTTCATTGCATTCTTTTACTTTGAAAGTGAAACAAAAATACAATGCTTACAATCCCAAAATTGGAAGAAATTGTGTGAACTATTGTGTGAGAAAGAAAAAAGAATAAGGAAACATAGCATGGATTCAGGCTTTTGAGACATTATAAATGTTGAGAAAAATATTGTTTAAAAACTGGCTCTGCAGTGCCCTTTAAAATCAGTAAGCGTCTATTTTAATTCCCATATAAGTAGTAACTGGCTGCTGTCTGTATATATACTTAAATGTTGCTTGCTGTATAAGACCTTGTTTGCTTAATTTCAACCTAACTGAATTTTTATGGCTGTGCTATAAACCTCTTGAAAATAGTGGCTTAAATGGAAATGCTGACACAATATTAATTACACTGGCTCCAGTGTGATACTGTGATTAAAGTTTATTTATTTTGTATGTGCGTCTGTGTGTGTGTAATTTCATTGTTGAAAAACTAATGGAAAACTAATGTGGCAATGGAGAATGTGATTCTGTGCCTGATATTTTTCAACTGCAAGAAACAGTTTAAATGCTAGTTTACAGTACCAGATAATTTATTTTTAATTGAGGTATAGTTTAGGTATTTAAAATTTTAGAAGTTTGGGAAAGTGACAAGTTTCCCACTTTAAAACTGTTCACTGTTCTTACAGGAGTTTCTAAATGTCTTTTTGGGTGGTGAAGCTAAATGTATATTGCATTAGAAAATTAAGTAAATTGTTTCATTTCCTTGGTAGCATATGTTCTTTGAGATATTCTGGAGAAAAGTCTGAAAGTATGAGGGTATGAAATGCACTGTTAACATTCTATTACTATTGAATATGAAGTAACAACTGTAAAAGTCTATTTGATAAATAGTTTGTCCAACTGGTACTTTTAGATAACCGACCTATGGATTGCATCTAGTCAGTTGGGATATGAACAGTGCAAATATCTTATGGCCAGATGAAGAGTAAGTGAGGCAGAGAGAGATCCTGTCTCCAACCTGTTTCTTAGGACAGTGAGCTGGGATTGGAGAAGCCTTGGATTCAGTCTGTTTCCAGCGGTTCATAATTCTCATATTAGGCAAGAACTGGATAAAACATGACATGGTCTGGAAAGCAGTTCTAAGCTCTTCTGTTTCCTGAAGGAGTGTTGAGAGTAATACGCTATTATTGCCAAATGCACATATGTTTGATGCTGTGATTTTGTGTAAACTTTGCTGCCCCTTTCAGGAAGGTGCAATCAAAAAGAGAACTTTTAGTGGTTAATCATCTTTTCTTGTGGATCAGTTAGACAACATCAATTTTTTCTGGGTTCATGCATATATGGAACTTGAAGGCTGATCAGGAAAATTGTCTAATGAGTAGTAGGTTCTGCAGAAGTGAATCGTATGCCTGGCTGGTAGTCTGTGGTGTGCCTTCCTTACATCAGTGCCAGTGTTCTGCCTCATCTCAGGGACCAAAGCAATTATTCCCACTCTTGCCATAAACACCTTTCCTAGGAGCTCATGGCATCCAGTCGAACTTTTTTTTGTTTTTTTGGCAAGAGAATTTTTGCAGATATTGTTAATGCTAATCTGTCTGGTAGACTGACAGCTGTAAAGTTGCAAGGTAGCATGTCCTGCAATGTGGTAGGGAAGTGAGACTCAAGTAGTGTAGGTTGAAAAGATCAGAGAGGAAAAGTGAAATCTCTGTGTGGAATGTCCTTCTTCAGTTTGCTCGGTGAAAACATTCAGCATTCATTAATCCAGTTCATGAAATTTACATTTTTTTATTTTTACTGTTTGCTTTCACTGGAAGAGAGTGCAAAGTAGGCAAATAGTTTCAAAGTGTGTGGTCTTTATGGTTTATATGTATTGCTCAGAACTACCACTGACCACACTTCTTGGTCTTGTTCCCATTTGTTACAGTAATTAAATATTAAGCTGTTATGAAAGGATTGTGCCCTTCCCTTGAAAGAAAAAAGAATGTGACTCCTCCATGGTTCTGTGGTACAGCTGATGTTTTATTCAAACTAATGTGTAAAGATAGAGAAGTTATGTGCAAAGTTTATTCCATTTGTAAGGAATGTAATGATTCTGGATGTGAAGCAAAACTAAGAATCTCCTACACTGTAGTTCATTAGGTTGGTTTGGAGAGAGAAAAATCAACATATACCATAGATACATTTGGTTGGAAGGACAAGGGAGCCTGTACAGATCAGTCAAATCCTGAATACATCACCTTCTTAATTGTAGCCTTTAATCTGCATTAAGACTAGATAATGCTTGTCCTTAAATGACCTTTACATTGAATTGAATATTGCACTGGAAAATTTCAAAGTCTAATTGATGACCAATTATGTAATAAAACTGTGGCTCCAAGCCTGCAAGAGACCAGCTCCTCTGTTTGACCACACCCATGAATGCCAGGGAAGTACTTCAAGCTTGTAAACAAAGACCTGTGTATGGTCACCTAGAGTCTCAATGGTTCTGTAAATGAGAAAATGGAGGGGAGAGGAAGGAGTGACACTTGAAAAGCAATCTCTTAAAAAAATGTTAATGATATGTTTCAAAGCTTTGTTTGAAAATACTGGCTTGGCTTTTCCTGGTGTTATGTTTAAGACTTCACAAGAAAGTGTGTTTGTTCTGCATTGTTCCCAGCTGGTCCCAAAGTTTCATTCAGCCTCCACATGAAGCTGCTTGCTCCTATGTCAGCCTTGGGAGGGAGCTCAGAGGAGTGTTCTGCTGTAATGCCATCAGAGAGAGCTGCTCGTTGTGCTGACAAACACTCAACTTACAGAAATACTGTATCTAGCCTTTATTCAATGATACCATCATCACAAAATCTTTAGCAAGCTGTTTGATGATGCCAGTTGAAGCCTCTTGCTCTGTAAGACCCAGAGCAGTTGGAATGCATGCAAAAATTTAAGTCCCCTTAAGTCCTTTTCCAGAAGTTGCCAATACATACTGACTATCCCATAACCTTCAACTCTTCCCCTCATGATTCATATTTGGATGCTTTTAGGGATGCTACTATTCAAATTTATGATACAAAAGGCAACACTGTCTTGAAAGATACTTCAAATCCAAGGTTATCTAACATCAGGTATTCTCAATGAAAAGGGATTTTAAGTATCTCTACAGACCCTAATTGTTATTCACACTGGATAAGAAAACTCATAAATATTAGTTATGCATAATTTTTACCATATCTGATGTAGTACAAATGTTCTGCCAAGAGGAGGTCTGAAAAAATTCAAATATTTCAACCATTGACAGCCATTATCAGTAAACAGGCCAATATGGTAAATGGTAATGAATATAAGCATTTTTTCAGATAATTAACATCTCCTTTTAACCTCTCCTAAATATGGAATAATACCACATTTTGAAAAACCC
Organism: Agelaius phoeniceus; assembly: GCF_051311805.1. Lineage (NCBI taxonomy): Eukaryota > Metazoa > Chordata > Aves > Passeriformes > Icteridae > Agelaius > Agelaius phoeniceus. The sequence continues at coordinate 54,708,241 of NC_135265.1, read as the reverse complement.
AATACTTTGTTTTGTTGGTCTCTCCAAATATTGTTTGGCCTCCAAAATCTGTAGAATGAGCAAAATGGAGATGAGTGGTTGATACATGATCTACCAAGATATATTGTGCTGCCATTGAGGGACTGTGACAGGCTGGAGAGTCAGGCCATCAAGAACCTAATGGAATTCAACAAAGGGAAATATGATGTCCTGCACATGATAGGAAATAACCCATGCATCAGTACAGACTGAGACTGACCTGCTGGAAAGTAGCTTTGCACAAAAAGACCTGAAGATCTTGGTGAAAAAAAAAATGGAACATGAGCCAGCAATGTGTCCCTGTGAGAAAGAGATCATTCTCATCTGTATGAGTAGGAAAATTGTCAACATGTCAAAAGAGGTGATCCTTCTGTCTGCTCAGCACCACTGAGGCTGAATAACCACTCAATCCAGTTGTGGATCCACAACAGGGTCTAATTCTGGGGTTTTTGGAACAAGGACATGATCATACTGAATCAGGTCCAGTGAAGGGCCAAGAAAATAATTAAGGGGTTGAAGCATCTTTCATATGAGGAGAGATCTGGGATTGTGTAGCCTAAAAGGTCAGAGAGGAGGCTCAAGGAGATCTTATGAATGTCTATAAATACCTGATGAAGGGAACCATTGCCATAAACAACTGCAAATGTCCTAGTTGTTTTGATGACCATGTTTTGGACTCAAAAACTGACTTGGACTTCTGATAATTTTATTGGAATTGCCATATTTTTTGACTGGTCCCTTATATTTTAAAGTTTTTAGTTTGTTTGTTTGTTTGTTTGTTTTTGTTTTTTGGTTTTTTTTTGTGGAATCAACATGCAAATTGAAACACATGCAAAGATGTTTCTGTATGATTGATGATTGCCATAGGACATATGGACTTAAAATTCATAAAGCAGGAAATAAATACAAAGATTAATGGTCTTTCATTAATGCCTTCAAAGCTGGCAAATTTTGAAAGGCTATCAACTTAGAGCAGTGGAAAGAAAGGCTCTTTTGGCCTCATTATCTCAGCAAGTCTTTGCTTGCTCTAGTAGTAACTTAGACTAAGTTTGGCTTGCATCTTTATTGCGTAGTCTATGTAACACATTTAGATTTGGAGAATACTTGTAGACCACATAAAACGTTCCGGAAGGTGGATAGATTTTATATGCCACATGTTTAGGGAAATTAAAATATTTTAATACACAAAGTATCTCAGGCATATACTGTGTTCTAGGATCAAAGTTGGAAAAGTGCTGAGTGTTAATAAGGTCCTGGAACATCCATTTGACAGTGTGAGGTGGTGATGCATACACACTGGACCTTGAGATCTGCCTTTGAACATGCGTGTGTTAATGTCATGTACAAAATATCCATTCAATGGGAATTTACAGGCTATTTTCTTGGAAACCCTCAAGTTTTTGCACTACACTGAAAAAGCTACACCTTTGAATGCTCCCAATCTTTCTCTGCCTTTTCCATGAATAAGATTTCTAATAATTTTTTGCTTAGTATTTGTTTCTTGTCTTCACCAAATGATGTGCTATTGCTCAAGATACCTCATGGGAGTAGCAGGTTAACTCATGATTGTACTCTGAAGAATCTTATCAGAAGGCTTCATTCTTCAGAAGAAAAGGGAAGGGGAAAAGGACTTTTGCCTTGTGTGTGTAGTGCCTTTTATTGCACTAATGTGAAATGATTCGATGTGATGGACAGCAGTTTATCAAAACAAAATCTCATTAAAATCTGTCTGCACTTTGCCCTTACTCTCCTTTGTATAATAAGATTGTGAAGCTTTCTGTGACCAGATGGTAACCTGTGGCAACCTGTAGTGTGTGTACATTCATGGATGATGAATAAAACCATTGTCATCCTTAAATGTTGGCATCAACATTATGTTAGTAACATTTGGAAGTTTCTGCTTTATCAGCAGCAATGACTGGCAAATAATCAGCTGTTTTGTAATGGGAAGCTTAAAATAGCAGCTGAAGACATTTGAGTTAAGCTTCATGGAAAAAGACACTGCTGCATTTATTATGATACCATTTTTGTTGTGTAAGGATGACATGATTGTTATTTTAGCTTTTTAGACATACAATGCAATTAAGAATAATCAGTTTTCCCACACATTCCACAAAGCAACTGAAGCACACATGCTAATAACCAGGCCCTTAAATTCAGAGTGACTTCCGCTGCTGCATGGGCAGCCAGTGGGTACAGATGCATGCTTCACAGTGGTATGCAGCAGCTATTGTGTGATTGCAGCCTTCTTACAGAGACCTGTGTCTCAACAGAAGTTGCTGATAAATAATAAACTCTCTAAGATTTGCCCACAGTACCAATAGAAGTAATTTTTGGAGTGCTGAGGAAGAGGATCTGTACATATGACATATACTTTGTAAGCTGTAGCAGGCATCCAGACTGGAAGTTTAAAAGGATGTACAAAAGAATTCTGATTTGTATTTACAGGAAGTAGTAAATGGCTGCACCAATAAAAATTATTCTGTGTTATACATGCACACTGATACATACAGTGTTTGACTCATAATTTGTGTGACTTGCATGAGGCTGGTTTTAGAACTCTGAACATCAGCAAAGAAAAATCATGATTTGGAGAGGGTGTTCAGAAAACAGATTTTGCCTGTAACTAAAGGTAGTAAGTTTATTCAGACAGTTTTAATTCATAATTATTCCCACTAAAGGCCTCCCATTTACTGGGAGGGAGAGTCTTACATATTCTTTTACCAGGGTCTGCCATTATTTTTTTAGAGTGAGGTTTTTATGAACAGATTTAGCTAAGAAATGTTTATATGTTTACATACAAATATTTTTTGTATTCTTTTCTCCAATCTTTTTTCTTTGCTTACTGCTTTTCTCAGCATGAGTATGTAGTACCTTTATATGATGTATTTTACTAGACTTTTACTGTACTGGGGCCAAGTCAGTGGTACTTTCTTGCATGCTTGGGACTAATTCTTTGCTGAATTTTATCTTTGCTTGCTATCTTAGACTGAACTACTTAATTAAATGTATGAAAAATAAATTGTTAAGCCTTATGACTGGACAATACTCTTTACCATGAAATGAAACATAGAAAGAGCAAACAGGTGATATTTTAACTCTGATGCACAGTTACCTGCATTTCAGAGGACATGATTGTCCACATGCAATTTTAAAACTTGGACTATACCAGATGGTAAAAGAGTCTTAGTGAACGTATTTGTATCTATATGAAAGATTGCAAGTTGAGATAGCATATTGCTCTCTTTGAAGAGGAATAAGCCACAGTGGCATGAGAAGAATTTTAAAGTGTTTCCATTCCAGGACTTATATTTGTGTGTTATTTTACCAAAATTTATTGTGAAAATTCAGACCTTTAAATGAGAACATGATAGTTCATTAAAAAAAGACAAAAAAAAAAAAAAAAAAAAGAAAGATTTGTAGATGAAAGATGAGTTTCACTCTCTGCAAGAAAGGATTGAAAGTTCTTGCCACTATTAGTGCACCAGCCTATGCTGGCCTCTTACACTGAAGTCAAATTAATGGTGAAAGAACTTCTCCTAAATGTTTTCAAAAATTGGGCTAGTACTATGTATGACTGAAACTGCAGTTATACACCTTTGTATAAGAGAGAGGTATGGAGAAAAGAGGAATTGCATTATCCAGTTTTAGAAGATGCCCTAACACAATGGAAAAAAATTTAGGGTGTTGCCAATTACAGATTTTCTTTTTTCCAGTGGAAATCTTAAGTGAGATGGTTTAGACTGAAATGAAAGCTGTTATGTTCTACCCAGTTCAATGTTGTGTTTACCATGAAATGTGCCACTAAGGTCACTGTAATGAAGTCAAAAGTAAAAATTACATCTTTAAAATTGGACAAGAAGTCCCATTTCCTCCATAAGATCGATCTTGAGACTACTGACTAAGGAGATAGACTTATCTCCAGCTGAAGAGCTGTAAAGATGCAGTCTATCCCTTTCATTCCCATGGGAGTTCCTAATTTTTAGTTACTATTTGGCAATTATTTTTTGGTGTGTTTGGTCATGATCTGTAACATTTCAGTGCAGACGTCTGCTCTGAGTCAGTCAGAGTGAACCTGAATAAATTCCTCCTGGCAAGTAAACATCATCATGGCAATCCTCAGTCCTGTGACTGTGGGATGCATTAAGGGTAGCTCATGACACATTTTTAGCAAATAAACTATTAACCAAGATGACTTCTCAGCTCTAGGAAAAAAATTCAAAAAGAGCCTCATCCATCTTTGTGAATGGGTGACTTTGAGCACTTTTGTAGAACAAGAGATTGGGTCTGAATGGAAATGTTTAAGGAAGTCATTTGAACATTACTTACAGAGTTTCACTTCAAAGGTGTGCTAATATTTTATAGTTTAGTAACAGCTTATCACCTGTCTTTGTTCTTCCAGGCATTTAAGACCAAGGATGGCTACATCGTGGTGGGAGCTGGAAATGATCATCAGTTTGTCACTGTGTGCAAGGTGTGTGTTAGGCAAGAGTACAGAAATGTGTAATAGCTTCCATTCTCACTAGGAAAATTAAGATGTTGATTCTTCTTTATTATCTCTGTTTTTTATTCATTTTTTATTTTCTGTATGGAAATACGTGGTGAGTATAAATTCTAACCCTGCATCTGTTCTGACTGTGAGTTCAGAACACACCAGTTCTAAAACTTGTAGGTACTGTGCTCCTTTTGAAGTCTGTGCACATATGATTGAATCTACATCTACTTAAATCATTACCCAAGCACATTGTCCTTTAGAGACCCTAGCATGTGCTGATCTGTGCTCACTGAGAAACTTGTGGACTTAGAAATGTTACAGGACTCTGGGCTGATTTTGGAGTGGTGCAGAGACATGATGTTGAAGAACAATGTTTAAAAAAAATTGTTCTAAATGAAATGTATTAACATTCCAAATAAAAGACCCCAGTAACATGTAAGATGGGACAAGATAATTTTTGCATATAGCATTAGACAACGTTTCAAAAAATTACAGCTCTAGCTATTTTGGACATTGTGTTTTTTTTCTAGGAAATAGGATATTTAACATAGATTAATGACACTCAGGAAACTGAGCATTATTTTCCTCCATTTGTTCATGTCAGATATTTCACATTTCTGTGGAAGTTCATCAGTAATAACTGGAATATGTAGTAAGAGGACAGTGCTGTTTTGATTCTCTTTTAATACAGTTTGGGGTATGGATCCTCACCTCGCTATGTGGAGGGGTTCTGCTTTCACTTTGAATTGGCTCTTAACCTCTTCAAAATTTGCTCAGTGGGTTTTCTTCAAAAAAGTGTCTGACTACTACAGTCATCATTATCTTAATATGAAGGAAGACTAATAGCTGAATAAGTGTCTACCTGGCCCAACTCAGTTTTATCAAAGACTTATTATCTCATAAAGGAAATATTTCCAGAGTGTCCCAGGACATAGCTATGAATGTCTCCTTGGTGCTTTATCATCTAAAATGAAGAATTATGTAGCAAATGTTTGTCATCCTGCAATCCTTGAGTAAGACACAGCTGAAGATCCATCTCAATAGGTTCTGACTTCTTGATATGAGCAATCAGGCACTAAATCTTTAGACCATGCACTTTACCTGACTTTAGGGTGCAGCTGAGAGAATTACGGTGTGCCTTGTTGCTACATATTCTCTCTGTAATCATTAAAGAGTGAATGGAAGATGAAGCAAGGTTTTAATGGTTTGTATTACCCCAGAATATATAGGATGAATATTAAGTGAGATTAATATTATCACTGGTCTGCAGGCTGGTTTTTTTCTTTTTTATCTTGATAAATGTGTTCTGGTGTTCCTACAACTGAATATAAGAGGTACAGAGCATGGAAAAATGACAATTGCTTACATTTCAAAGGGATTAAAAAGGCAGAAAAAATACTTCAAATTTTGAGTAATTGTTAGATTTTTCTATACACCAGTTATCATATTTGTTTCTATAAAGAATGCTTTTTACCCTTATCAGGATATTATAGGTATGGATTTGGGCTGTTACATTGCCCAAAAAATAAAATGATGAAGAAGTCAGTGGAATGCTGGAATGAATGCCCATTAGAGATATGCTTTGTCCTAATCAAAGGTGATTTGGAGCTTAAAACAGTGTGAAGAGGGAAAGCCAATATGGGAAAAGAATTTTATTACAGGAAGGCCTGCAACTAGTGGACTTTAGTAAATACAGAGACAACTATTTCAAACACTGGAATTGCTATTAGAGAATCTTTCTGAGCTGAGTTGGTGCTGAAAATAGAGGCTGTATGGAAGCTGTTGCCCTGAAGGCACATAGTCTAGAGATGTAACAGCTGGCTCATGCTGTAAACAAACATTCTGCTTCGATCATTTCAGGCAAGCAGAAAGAAAAATATGGAATAATTCACTGTGGTATTTTCGAAATCAGTGACAACTAATGTAGCTTGTTTGAGGACTCAGATAATTGAAGAAAAACTTTGTGACACTGCTGGCTGAAATGCATTTCATTGTGGTCAAGTGTTACAACAGCACATCCTGACCTGTGGCTGATTTGGTCTGATTAGGAATACTGAGCGAGACTCTTCAGAAGACTGAAGTTTTGTGTACAGCAAGGGAGATTTCAAACAGATTTGCTAGTGTTGCAGGACACAAAAAAACGGAGAGTGTAAGCTCTGAGTGTGCATGTAGAGCTTGAACAAGGTCTCAAATAGAGAGCACCATTTTCATTCTAAATGTTCAGAGTGAAATAAAGAAAATGAGATTGGCAACATGATGCAGAAAGATGAATGGTGCATTGATGAATAACTTCTCAAGTGTGCATTTGTTAGTCACAAAAAAATTGAGAAGGACATATATAGACATGCAGCTTTGCACCAGATGGACATTAAGTTAAAGCTGAAATCAGTAACATTAATTAAAACAGCAGAGTGAGCAACTCCATATGATCATTTTTCATATAACACATCAAATGGAACCATGGCTTTCTGATTAATTTATTGGTTTTTAAGCTCACATAAGTATTCACTATCATTTAATTTGAACAATCTTACAGTTTTTTTTCTAAAGCAGTGATTTGTAACTCCAAACGAGCAGTATTAAGAAAATAATTTTAAGGGGTACCAATAATATTGATAAACTTCCAGATAGAAAAACTTAGCTATTTTCTAATGCTGATTTATGATATGTTGTGATTTCCATAAAATGGATTATATAAATGCAGAAGGAAAAGAAAATATGCTGTGAATTAGGTATTGATGGAAGATGCTATATTGATGTTTTATGTTACTTGCAGATAAAAATCTGCAGAAAAGTTTTGGAACATCACCATTGTCCTAGCATAACTTACAGATACCTTGCTTCCATGCTTAGCAAGCAAATATCAGAGAGATTGACACCGACTTGACACCCACTTACATGTGACAGTACACAAACATATGCATTCAGGGAGCAACTGAACGTGTTAATAAAACATAAATCCATTGATGATTGCTAAATATGTAGAAAACACCTTCAACTCAGAAATGTCCTAATCAAAAGAGGAGTGGAGTTTGGATGAATATTAAGGAAGTGTTGTATGTACTGTTCCTGTTCTTAAACTCTTCCTAAGCAACAGACAACGGGCAGAGATAGAATGATGGGCTATAGGAACTTCAGATTTGAGCCACTGTATTTTTTAAAGCTGTCTTAGAAATGGCCCTATAAAAATGTAGCATGTTTAGAATGATTATGACTCATCATAAGAAAAACTGAGCTTTAATGTGTGTTAGTGAGTAAAAATACATGAAGAATATGTGACAGTCTCTTTCTTTATAAGATTCTATGCTGCCTGTCTCTGTAGCTGATTTAATTGGTGTATTTTTAGAATTCACATTTAATTGTGTTTATTTATGTTCTATAGAAAGTCATTGTGGCACAAATAGGTAAATTATATTGATTTCCCACACAGCTGCTTTTCTAATGAATCCCTGTACAAAATAGGGATTCTGCATATTTAATTCCCCTTATAGTATAATACGCATGGTCTTCACATGTTGTTTAAAGCACATGTTTTTTAAAGGTCTAATGTGGCAGGTGGAAGTTAGACATCAAAAATGTATTTCTCCTTTCTCAGAGGCTATACCACCACTTTTCTTTAATAATTCTTTTGGAAAAAAAAAAAACTAAAAAAGACCAATGGCGTTTCAATAGAAAAAGACTTTTTTAAAGAAAATTTCTTTTGTATTTCTTTTTCCTTTTTTGACAGAGATTACTGAAGTGGAAAGAAATAATCTTAGACATATCTTTTCTCCATCTAGTTTATGAAGTACAGACGTATTTCTTTTTCTGTGACATATAAGTTAGTGCAGCATAATCCCACAGATCTATCCATCCCTATGTTAATAACTTACTTTTTTGGTGTTCCATGGTAAGAATTTCTCCTGACTGCTCCCAAAAGCTGTTAGCTAAGATTTGGATCTTCAGTCTGATTTCTCTCTTTTTCCTTTAATTGTTACGTTGCATCAACGAGGAGACTTTTTACAAAAAGAATTAAAAATTAATTTTTCATTTTTTTATATTAAATGATTGATAAATAGTGATTATTGGAAATCAGTTATTTTTTAAAAAATCAGTAATTATTTTGTTATATATATATATATATATTATATATATATATATATATATAATGTCAAGCACATTTTTTACTTACCTTTTTTTTTACTTAGATCCTGAATTTGCCTGAAGTTAGTAAAGATTCCAGATACAAAACTAATACACTCAGAGTCCAGAACAGAAAAGAACTTATTGACATATTATCAACCCGGTAAGTTAATTAAAAGGGAAGAATCTTTATTTAATCTGTAAATGCAAAGGGTAATGCATAACAAACCCTCATCATGTGAAAATTTTGTTTTACTCTTTTGAGATACTCTAGTTTTTATAATATGTATTGCAAAAGCTTACTGATGTTAAATAGTCAGCCTTTTGCACACAGACAATGGTGTGAACTAACTAAAGAAGCCAGACCACAGATTTAAGTTCTCAGAAAGCCTTTTAACTTCTCTTTAACATTAACTTGACTTTTAGTGAAACCAATGCTTTCTGCTTTCCTGGATGAATGTAGCACCTGGAAAAAAAATGCTTGGAGCACCATTTGCTTTTGCTGTGGGATTTTAAAGTTTTCAATGAGTGTTTCTGTATCCAGGGGAGTTCCACTTGCTTTTCTCCCTTACTGCTGATTCTGTATTGTAGTACTCTGTGCCACAAACTCTCCCTGGGCCATTCCTTTTGAAATCAAAAGGATATATGTTTAGTTTTCTGTTTGGGAATCATACTATTAAATAATTTTTTTAAGAGAGAACTGAAAAAATCTTTTATTTGAGAGATTATAATAGCTTAGTTATCTTCCTCATTCTGTTTGAGAAGGCCTTATACCTGTGGAGTGCTCTTCTGTTTAATGGAGAGGATGATAAATTTATGTAATGAAAGAAAAATCTTATCTGTGTAAACCTTCCCAAAGGTGGCTTTGGCAGCACCTCATACTTCTGGGGATGAGCACAGGAGGTGGTTAATTATTCAAGAAAAGTCATACTATCATGTTGACCAGTATTAGTCTTTGTCAACAAATGCATAACATTTATCATTGAGGCAATTTTACTGGGGGAGTTTAGAAGCATTAAGTCAGATGTCTCCCCTTTTTATTCCATCCAAGAAAAAGAGTTTCAGTTTCAGAGCACATCCACACTCCCCACTCTCAATCCCACATTTTTGGATATTGAGAACCAGAATCATGAGCCATTAAAGAGTGTAGAGGGTTATTTCATTTCTTCTGGTTGCACTTGTACTTTTGTCTCTGTCTGACCTGTATATTTTTAGATGTCCTGCCCCTAGTGAAAAAAACAAAGTACCAAGTGACTGCATTTTTAAATAATTATGGTGCAACTGTCCTTGATTAACTTTGGGAACTCTTCTTTTACATTCTTGTAACAAATGGATTGTGATAGTGCAAATGAGGCCACTTTTGCTATAAGTTTTGAGCCCCTGAAAGGCCATAATTTATCTTTTGACCTAATTTTGAGCTCTTACGTTATTTATGCATAGTTTTAGTTTCAAAGTTGGTTCATGTTGATTTATTACTTGGACTTCATTTAGTATGGAATTTATCTGATGTGCTCTGGTACCTTGTGAGAAGGCTATTTTGCCATCCATAGATCAGTTACTTGATAGCTTGTTGCCTCTGGTTAATTTTGGATGTTGTCTTTTTTTTTTCTCATGGGCAATGTCTGAGGAAGAAGATAAAGTTCAAGGAACAGTTGTTCTTTGAATTGCCAGAATTACAATTTGTTTTTGTATCTGTAGCTATTAGTTAATCAAATTTCATTATTGCTCTTCTAATTACTGCTTTATGTCTTTTTTTTCTCATAGTTTGTGTTCTGTTTTATTATTATAATTCAGGCTGAATTTCTGCATATTATATGCAAATATGTAAATGTATACACACTTTTGGAGTAGACATTTCTAAAGTATTCTGCTATGTCATATTATTGTGAGTTCATCTGGCAATCAGTTATAAAACACAGATATAACAAACACCTTCAATATTCTAATGGAAGTTGAATGTGTTTCCACACACATTCCATGGTAACTTTGCTCTAATTCACTAATGCACAATTTTTTGTAAAATTGTACATGGTTTATTTTTGAAGTTACTTAGAGAATTAAATGAATAGTTTCTCAGTGCTGAAAAATGTCAACCCTTGAGAAATGAAGGGAAATGACAAAATAGTAATGATAGAATTTCACTGAAAAATACCTTAATTTACTCACTGATTGCTTGATAGTATTACAGCTTCCAGCACATGGAAAATATAACCCTAAGGTGCATTACTTGGACAAAAACACCTGCAGACCCTTCTATTCACTCACTGTATGTGCAGTGCTGTCCACTTTAAAATGAATTTGTGGAGATATAAGCTGGAGCAGCTTAGAAGACATATTCTTTAGACATTGATTTTCTCAGTCTAGCAAATGAAGTTCAGTTGTGTGAAGTACAGTAGTTTTGTTAAGATGAGACACTCCTTTTCTCCCCAAACTCTCCTGCTGCCATTTTCAGTTTATACACCCTTTCTGTTCCACTAAGTCATTGGTATTTAAGCAGCATGTATGGCAGATGCTTGGTACTCTGCAGTTGCTTACATATAGCACTGCTGTTGCACAGTAGAAATAAGCATGTATTTTTTTCAAGCCTTTGATGTTGTTCTAATCCTAATAAACCAAGGCTCCACCAGAGCTTAGAGCAGGTTTCCACTGACCTATCTACCCTATTTCCTTGCCCTTATCCTTTTTGAACTGTTTCTGGAGCTGTTTTTTGTGTTTCACCTTTTCTTTTCAACTTATTCTTAATTTTCAAAATGAACTATCTGCAATTAATTTCTAACTTCTGAGCATTCAGTAAGTGCAAAAAGAAGGATTCTTTACTTAAGAAAAAGTAACCCTTAAGAAAAAGTGTTCACCAGGCTTTGTATAGGAATAGAAGGAGTTGTTCAGACCTACTCACAGGGTCAAAAACTTCCTGAAGTCTTGAGCATATAATTCGCTTCATGTGTGGAGCTGAAATTTTTGAAAGCATTGAACTCACCAAGGAGGCACTTGGTGGCTTGAGCAACTGGTCACTATTTTATTTTTAGATGCGTGCACAAAGGAAACATTGGGACAAGTGGTCAATGTTAAGGAATGCTGGTGTTTTTTAAGAAAAAGTCACTATATTGGGAATTCTTGACTCATGTGACCTCTAATTTAGATCAATAATTCTATTCACCACCTGTGGTAACCATGCCAGATTTCAGGGCAGTCAGGTAACCATGGGGATTATGCAGCACTTAGAAGAAATTGACCTTTAAAGAGAAGACTTCTCAGAAGGGTGTGAAATTATGTGTTCATCAAAGTCAGATATACTGAACTGAGTGAGAATATAAGATGGGGATGAATATGACTTCAGACATATATGCAACTTGAAACAACTGCTCTGAAAGGTGTGAATTGCTCCATTTATTTCAGAAAGAATTTCCTCATCCTGAGGAAATGAAGAAATGAAGAGTGAAGCATTCCTGTCCTTAGCTCTTTAATCCAGCTTGCTCTCTGCACATCTCAGTTCCATCTGTAGGGCACAAATGAAAGGTGGAGAGGGACAGCAAATAAGGAAGGATAAGTTCACATATCCACAGAGAATGTCATATGTCAATAAAAGTGAAGGGAAGGTAAACTCCTGTGGAGTGGTATGCTGCTTCTGAGAGAGCCTGCTCTCATACTGGAGCAATAGGAGGGATTACAGAAAACAGTTCCATCTCAAGACATGAAGTGTTTTTAGTTCCACAGTCTATGGGGAAATGAGTAAAATGCTGCAAGAAGGATATAGGCCCATGGGGCATTTTGAACTTGTTTTGCTACTGGTGGTGTTGTCCCTTTGCCATCTCTGGTCTCTTCCTTCTATGCTGTTTTTTTCCTGTTCCCATCATCTTCCTCCACTTTCTACAGGCCCCCTTCCCTCTCTTCATCTTATTTCCTCTTTCTCCTCCCACTGCTGGCATTTGCACATCTACTCTTCAGTAAAAAAAGAAAAAAAAAAAGAAAAAAAAAGTTTTGGTGCCTTCTGTATCTGCTTCTTTATTTATGTTACATTTTCCCCAAATGACAAGAAAGCAGAACTCTGACAAAAGCAAATTACCTCTGCCTTCCTTTCTTGTGTATGTGCCAAGAGTCAATTTAAAATGACCCTACCTGGGTGGAGGTCAGGTTCAATGGCTACCACTGAGGCCCCTGAGACTCCCAGCTCACGTGAGAACTGACAGACTACAGAGCACTCTCTTTTTTAAGTTTCCAGTGAAAACCTCTGGTTTGTGAGTTAGGTGTACATCTAACTCACAAACAAGAGAACCAAGTTTTAATTGTTGCTCTCTTCCCCCTCTGCCTCCCTTTCACTTTTGCTTCCACTAGAACATGATAGTACCAGACACAATGCAGATTATTTTGTATGTGTATATATAAGCAGGCATATGTCAAGACACACATATATAGGACTGCACATGAAATTTTACATGTGTGCAAAATAGTATAGTACCCATTTTAATAGTACCTAGTATAATACCAGTTTTAAAAGAAACTGCTTTGAGAAAGGGGGCTTAATCTGATTATCTTCTTCAAATTATCCAGAATTCAAACATTAATCCCACCATGTACCTCAGTAATGTAGACACATTTTAAGGGCAGCTAAATGTGTGCTCCAAGGTACTTTGGGAAATTAACCTGTAAATGGAAAAGAGTGTGTGGGGGTGTATAGGTGTAGGTGGAAGGTGAGTAGCAGACGTGCCCTCAGCCTTTAAACTGAAGCAGCTTCACATAAAGAAGAACACATAAATTCAGTATGATTAGTGCTCCTGCAGCTCTAACCAAATTATTGTGGACTCAGAAGTGTTAGGGCTGGAAATGATTCAGAGTGGAACTTCTATTCCTAGCACTCATATTTTAAGCCCCTTATTCTTGACTGTACACTACAGCTGCATGCTGCGTATGTAAGTGTGAGGGGAAAAGGAATGAGCAGGAAGGAAACACAGAGGAACTTGATCCTCAGTTAATAAAGTCGTTGCTAAATGGTTTCCACCTAGTAACAAAAGAGGAGGGCACCTAAAGGGGAAAGAGTATTGTAAGATGTTTAATTTGCCTGATGAGAAGCATTGTTAAATTCACACTTGTTGAGACACACCCAGCCTTTGTAAATCTCCTTCCCTATCCCCACCATTTCCTTTTCTAAGCCAAGTGCCTTGCTGACTAAAGTCACTTGATAACATTACAGGCATGAGCATCTGCTTGTTTACAGCTTCAGCAAGACAGGTGTTTGAAGTTTGAAAGACAATTGACTTCAGTGTGGCACAGCTGGTAAGGCTTACTTTCCCCAGTCACCTACCTTACCATCAGCACATGGAGGGTTGAGCTGTGTAGACAGTGGCTACCAAATTGCCACATTTTGCTTTAAAAAGCTTCATTTTAAATTTCTATTTTATGCTGACTTCTGTGTACACAAATGAGAGAGATCTAAAATGTCTCAAGCATCTGATTTTTGGACTGGGTAAGCTAATGTGTATTTTTTGTGGGTTTTTTCTTACCTTTAATAACCTTCTAAGATTATCATATCTGCGTGAAGTTCAAGATCCTTTCTGGGAAGGAACTTGCCGTCTCTTTTCTGATGACTTACATTTCCAACTTGAGGCTACAGAAATCAGTGATTTTAAATGGACTTTTTGACTTGTCTCTTGCTAGTTCCTTAATCCCCTTGGGTTAAAAGAAAACCAGCAACAAAATCAATGCAACTTTTCATCCTTCTCAACGTGCTTTTATTGATGTGTGTTTACCTAGCTGATTTTCAGTTAATTTGCACTTCTTTTGTCATAAGTATAAAAGTTATGGTCCTTTTTTTGTACTTGAGTAAAACAGAGGAAGGTTGGAGAAAAGCAGTGTATTTCTAATGTGCTTAGCTTACCACTATCTGACTACAAAATAATTAGTTCTTTTACATGCTGGAGTAACTTCTCAGTAGCCATAAGAAATGCATTTTACAAGATAGTCATGTTTGCCTCTGTCTGGTATGCCATTCCTTAAAAATCTTACATGGTTTTAAAGCAGCATGCAAATCTTGATAGAGGAAAGTCTGTTAACCTCTGGCACAAATTTAGTGCATAAAGGTGAAGATTTATTAATAGTTCTACAAAACTGGTAGCAATATTTATAGTATGCAATATTTATTTATCTATAAATAAACAATATTTATTTATCTATATAAATATTTTTATTTATATAGAAATATAAAAGAATTTTCATGGTGAATTTTTGTAACTGCAAATGTCTGGATAGTTTTTTTATGTAGCTACCACTTATAATCTACTGTATGTGACATCTTTTAAAGCATTTGAAATATCTCTCAGCAAAACCTGTACAATCATGTTGATCACGACTATTTTAATATTTTGGCTGTTGTGGTTTTCCCAGTGATTCACCAGTAACAGAAGAGTAGACACTAACAGAGATATTTACACACTATTGAGTAAATACTGTAGAATTCACTTTGAAAGCACTAATTCTGTATTCACTGTACACTACCGTTCTTTGAATTTTCCAAACAAATATTTTCTAGGGCTTTTGTTTTGTGTAGTGTCTTCCATAGATGCTACTGTAAGAAGCTGTACCAACCTCTTACTCATTTAACTACAATTAAAGAGGTGTTTGGTAGTGAAGAGAAAAAATATTCTAGGTATTTGGGAGTGAAGAGACTGTTGATAGAACAAAATAAAACAACAACTGTGATGCAGATTTGCGTTGTGCTAGAAAACACAGGAATGCTCTTGTGGACTTTAGCAAGAACAGAGGAGCTTTTTGTGATTGACCACATGTAGAAAGCTCTTACTAATCCTGGAGGTTGCTATTCCATCTGTATTTGGTAGCTGTCCAAATAACTTCTCTAAATTAATTGCCATAGGTTTCCTATAGAAAAGAGCAGTATTTTGCTTCAGTAGTTCTTCTAAACTTTGTGTGGAATTGGATATTTTTATCCATTAGAGAAACATGGTTGCCCTTCTACATAGGATGTAGCAAGGATTGAAGGTTTCCTAGGAAACATAAAATGGAATACACAAAGTGGATTCATTCAAACTTTTCAAGTCTTTGTTTCATTGAAAGACAAAATATTGCTAAAAACCACCAAATTTTATTTTAATAGTTATCAGGATGAGAAACTTAGAAACATACCCAAGTGCAATTAAAAAATATGGACACATTAAAGCCATTTCGTATAACTTGCACAAGTCCAGCAGACATCCTTTTTCTGTTTTACATGTAAAGATGCATTTCTTACTTTTTTCTTTAAATTAGAATTTGTTAGAAAGCAAAAAGGAATGTAGATCCTGCTTTTCAAGAAGCCAAACTATGCTTGTAGTTTATGTAAAAAAACAAGGTGTAAAACTTTTTTTATTTTATATTTAATTTTTGCCTTTTAGAGGTTTTTTCTTATATTGTACTGTAATTTTTTTTTATGAATTTGCTGAGTGTATAGTTCAAATTTAGATGTTTCCATTTAATGATGCCGGCTAGATTTACTAATTGAAGAAAAATATATTTAGTTGGATTTCTTCCAATTTCAATTAGTTCAGCTTATGCCACACTTTCTATTCTTAAAATATTTTAAAGCATGAAATGTATTTAATGTTAAATGTTCTGGAATTTGATGCCTCATTTCGATACTGCAACTTTAGTATTTTCGTGAGTGCTGTGTAATTTAGTGCGGAGGAGGCTTAGAGTATTGCTTAAAATGCAAATAAGACATCATGGAGACTTTGACCTCTTCAGGAAGTAAGCCTCAGTTCAGGCTTTGCAGTAAATGTCCTAGCAATGAATTTGTTCTTCATTGGGGTACATATCCTTCCTTTTTTAGAGGTGCTGTCAGAAAGAGCCTGAATTTAAGCTTCATACCACGAAGTAGTACAGTAAAAAGCAAATCCTATTGAACTTCTAAAATACTGGTAGTAATTGCAGAAGCTAAGCTACAGGTTTAAAACATTTTTTATAAATAAATCACAGGTAATTTAGAGGGCATTTCTGTGATTATACAGATATATATATGTGGCAGATGGAACATTTTATAGGAAAAGGGACTCCTCTGAAAAGAAATGAAGCTGTAGTTTGAGCAGTGTTGAGCTCTCCTGCAGTCACTGAGTATCTCTGAGGTAAAGATCCTCTTGCAAGTGTCATGTTTCAGAGTTCAGATGCTCTATGGTCCTGGATTCTTTTTTTCCCCCTACTAGTTCAGGTTTGGAAGATGGACCATTGTTTAGCCTTGTGTGTGTTTCCATCACAATGTTTTTATTTATGTATGTGTATATGTATATTTTTCAGTTAAGAAAAATAAATTATTGACTTTCTTTATAAAGTATGATATTTATTAAAAACAATGAAAAATCATAGAAAGACATTTTTAAATATGTTAAAAGAAAAAGGATTGGTCAGACCTTCTAAATTCCTGCTGGCAGAGCTTTCATTTTCAGGAGAGAATGTTAGTCTTCTACTTCTTGGAAGTTTTTGCTGAGGGTCTTCTCTTGTTATTTGGGAGTGCTGAGCATGTTATTAATGGGTACTTACAACCTAAACATCAGCCCTTCACTTTAAAATCATGGTTATGGTATTTATTTGTGTAAGTAGTATCACAAATTGTGTTTAGTTGGGGGAATAATACATACAGGTTGGTAAAAAAAATAAATTGAAATTTGTACAGCTGACATCGGAGGTAAAAATTAACATTTTTTAAATCTATGGCTTATCTTTTATCAGCTCTTGAAAGAGTATTTCTCCCTTAATGATGTACAGCAGATGTTTCAATATATAAAACATAGTTGAATGAGCAAAATAGTTCCATGCTGTTGCTCTCAAAATCTGAATACTAGACCTTTATTGGCAGTGGTGGTGTTCTGTTTTGGTTTTAAACAGTTTGCTTAACAATATGTTCCCAACAGCCTCTCTTTAACACAAATAAAGGGAGCTATTCCCCATCAGAGTTTCAATAAGAAACGCTGTGTGTCCCTTGAGGATAATAGACAATCTCATGTTTTCTACAAAATTGTGGGGTTTTTTTCCTGTCACGTAGGAAGGAAAAACCTAAGCGCAACCTTAAATTGTAGAAATTAATATAGAATCACAGAAATTTTGCTTAACATATACATAGATTCTGCAACTTGCATATACAACTTCAGTATATATTGAGTCACTCACAATGGTGTAACTGAAGAAGAATATATATCTTGAAAATTATTCAGATTTACCACAACATCAGGAAGTAGCCTACTGGTTATGCAGATATAGATTATAGACACCCCTGTTGAAAAAATTTCCTTTTCAGGCTATTCTTTAAATGCAAAAGTTCTGGTTTTTAGACTCAGGAAGATATTTATAAACTCTTTTTTAAAAAGAAGTATGGGAACATAACATAGCAGGACTTACTCATTACTAAGAGATCAATTAAATGTGATACATTGAGAATTACAATAATTTCCTGGTGATGGTGTTCAGCACCGTGGTTATGAAGTTGAGCCCAAGATTCCTCTTGCAGTTGTCCTGTCTTATTAGAAATGAGATAGTAGAATTTGAAGTGTCAAAAAGTAGTAGCTGAAAAAAGCTTTCCATTTATAACAAGGGATTTAGCGGGCCATGAAATATGAAGCATGTCTGTTGCTAGCAGGGAACAGAATAATTTTATATAAACAGCATGTGTAACTGAAGGGAAACAATTTTTAATGCAAATCTTATTTACCTTGTGCAGTAGTTTGAGCCCCAAACCTTAATACTAGATGGCTATGAATAACAAAAATATACAGATGATGAGAATTGTTGTTGAATGGAGAGTACTGAAGGGAACTACAAATTGTATTTTAGACTAAAATCATGGTTAATACCTGCAATCACTGAGGAAGAAAGGTTATCTGCCTCTCTAGAGTTACCTTTTTCCCAGTTTCCTGCAATGTACCTGGTTCTAGGTATGGCTCTGACAGAGTACTAAATTGGATAGACCCTAGATGGGTTCAACAGCAGCCCTGTCTTTATGGCTGACTACATCTTTACCATGAGGTCACTTTAATATTCAATGAAGTGCATTGCAATATTCTTTTATCTGTTTTATTTAGAAGCTATGCTGCATTATGCTTCATTCTTTCATGACTCATGCTTCATTTTATAACACATTTTGCACTTTTAAGGCCTTTTATTTTGACTTTTTTATTGCTCCTTCCATTTCTTCTAGAATTGCTTGTTGACTCCAGGAATAAATCTGCTAGCTCTGAGAAAGCGCCATGCATGTTTTGTGCTAGAAATAAAGCTGAATGTTACTGATGTTCTTCCAAATTACTCTTAAGGAACTGGTAGCTATAGAATACCGGTAACTGAGTGTCCCTTTTAAGGTTTCTATTAATTTTGTTTCCATCAGGTCTTTAATCCACATCTAATTTCTTTTCAGTGTTAGGTATATCATGAAGCCAGTCTTTGATTTCTAATAAGCTGGTAGACCTCTATGGTATTTATCTTCCTGAACTTTAAAATGCTATCTCCAAGTAAGTTTCCCTTTGATTCAGGATCCCAGATGACTGCAGAAAATACCATCTCTCAGTGACTGATATTACTCCAACGGTGTCTTTTCTTCATGTATGCAACTTCAGTAGGCAGATGAGGAAAGAAAATCTATCTAGCAAAACAGGGGAAATAGAGTGCTGTTACTAGTTATGAAATGGAATGCTTAGAAAGAAATAAAATTAGCTTTTTGCATGTGATACAAAGACCTGGAGCAATGTGTTCACCAGCATATAGGCACCGTGTATATATGCTGAACTGTGTGCTCTTAGGATAGATTGTGCAACCATACAGCAAATAAAAATGTGATCAGTCTTCTTATCTGACCTAAAAATGTGGATTTTAATCCTGATGTATGTTTTTGATGATGTTTTACATCAGCTTTAAATGAGAAGTATTGTATGGTACTTGCACTGTATCTTTTTGTTGTTAAATATGTACATGATGGGAAACGAATGTGAAGCACATTAGTATAATTACGGAAGGGAGGAAACCCATTGATCCTTATTTGAAACTGATGATAAATTCAGCTTTACATCATTCCTGCATTGCTTCAGATTATCAGATAGAAACAGAAGCTCGTTCAGAGATATTCTTTCTCCTATATCTTTGGGCTTTGCATTTCTGAAGAATATAGCTAGTACATTTTTGTTATTTTATTCACTGACTGGGAAGAAATCAGTGGAGAGGAGTATGGAAGCAGTGAAAGAGAAGAGAGATATGCTATACACTCCTTAGAATCTGAAAGTACACTGTTTAAACCACATTCATTCTTATTTGCTCTTAGGTTTTCAGAAAAAACGACGATGGAGTGGTCGCAGCTCTTTGAAGGGAGTGGGGTTCCCTACGGCCCAATCAACAACATGCAGCAAGTGTTCTCAGACCCTCAGGTTGGTCCTCACCAAGTCTCTTCTGTACATTACTAAATATGTCTTACAAGTGCTGAGTAATGATCACTCCTCCTGCCACTCAGACCTGATTTTGGCTACTTTAAAATGGGATTTGAGAGGTTCATGATGAATTGAGTGTCAGCCAATAGTAGGTCATATTAAGAAATAAATACAGATGTTTAAATGAATTATATGCTTGGGAACTCAGATTTTTGTCACAACAAATTAAATCATAGGTATTCCATGTCTCACATAGAGACTCTGTGTTTTAAAACTGGCCGGTAAAACAGAGGAAGAAACCATAATATAGTATATAATTGCATTTTATCACATAAATATGCAGAAAAGCACCTTTTTTTGGGCCCTGAAAGAACTATTTTTTTTGTATGGAGTATGGATAACCAAAATCAATTCTGTTTGAAAAAAAATGGGCAACATTTTGACTGGAAAAAGAAAAATTAAGCACAAAATCCATAGAAAGAAAGAAACCTTTTCTTGGCCTGGTGGTTTCAGTAGCTAAAAACAGTTCATCTCTGTATCTATTTTAAATATTGCACTGGATTACACCTATCCTTAATTATAAACAATATTTTTATACTTTAGTACCTGGAGAGTTATATTATCTTCATGTTCCCTGGTGCCTTCCTTGCTTTTTGACTCTCTGGCTTAGGAAGGGTTAAAGGGCCCAAGATAAACTGAATTATACTGTCTTGAGTACTGCAGCTGAATATTTTATGGCTGTTCTAATGTGTGATGAATCTTCTCTAAAATGATTTTTACTACAGAGAATCACAAGAAAAAATGATTTATCAATGACTATTTTGGTATTTTGTACACGTCCATGTCTGCTGTCAGAAATGTTTGTTGCGAATGTGATTGCAGTGTTGGGAAAATAAGAGCAGGCAAAGCAATCCCTGTCATAAAAAAATATTTATAATAAATGTTTGTTACAAATATTATTATATTTTAGAGGCATAAAATAATATTTGTTAGGTGACTGCAGGGAAAGAATATTTTTTTTATTAAATAAATACTCTCTTCTTAAAATGATGTAGTATCATGCCGTAAAGTATGCATGGGCCAAATTTTTCACTTCATAACTTTCACAGGGATTAAGATTGGGCTTTGAAGAACATACAGCAAGAGTATTTTACTCAGACTTGGCTCTGCTTAGGGCAACATTGGAAAAATATTCTGTGCTTTTTTGATGCTGTGAATTTTAAGAAGTTGAGTCTACTCTGAAAGAGACTGTTTTTAAAACATTATTTGTCATGGGCTGTTACCTCCCAAATTGGAAAGAGGATATCTTGGTTACCTTGTTCTTGTTAGAATTCACCTAAATAACATTTTCACATATATAACATTATGTTATATATATATGTTATTTATATGTATGTGTCGGGTTATTACTTGACATAGTTAGCCTATCAATAAAAGGTACCATGGTGCTTTGCAGTTAGATATGGCATGTTTTTTGAAATATTTTTCTGTAAGGGGCATGCTAATCTTTTCCTCATGACACTGCTTTAAAACTGTCTTTTCTACACACTTTTCTGAAATATGTGGCAACCAGTCATTTGAACTGGAATTTAATGCCAATATTTGTGCATAGCTGCATGTTATACCTTTATTTCATTTCTGAAAGAAATGTTTTCTCACAGATAGTTTCAGTTCAAAGGAAGCAGGGGAAATAAAAGACTGAGATTGTCTGACTGTGGAAGAAATTTATCACCTGAGAGACTGTAATCTAGGTGTCCTCTGCACTATGAAATTCCAGGTATAATAGGAGAAAAACAGCACCCACCAACAAGAACATACTCTAATCACAGCAAGATTTTTCATAGAACTATGAAATAGTTTGAGTTGGAAAGGATCTTTGTGAGGTCATCTATTCCAAAAACCCTGCAATCTGCAGGGGTATCTTCAACAAGATCAGATAGCTCAGAAGCCCCACCCAGTCTGATCTTGAATATTTTCAGGGATGGGTCATTTACCATCTATCTGGGCAACCTGTTCTAGTGTTTTCTGACCATCATTGTAAAAACTTTATTATGGATAATCTAAATTAACTTTTTTTATTTCAGTTTAGAGTCATTAACCCTTATCCTATCATAACAGGTCCTGGTGAAAATTCTTATAGTCCCCTTTTAAGTACTGAAAGGCCACAACAGGGAATCCCCAGAGCCTTCTCTTTTCCAAGATGAACATTACTAGTTTTCTCAGCCTTTCCTCATTGCAGAGGTGCTCCATCCAGCCCTCTGATCATCTCTACTGCACTCCTCTGGACTCCTCCAACTTGCTCCTTTTGATACTGTGGACCTCAGAGCTGGACACAATACTACAGGTGGGATCTTATGAAAGCAGAGTAGAAGGAAAGGATCTCTCTCTTGATGGGCTGGTCACACTTCCTTTGATGCAGCCTGAGACACATTTCACTTTCTGGAATGCAAGCAAACATTTCTGGCTCATGTCCAACCTCTCATCCACCAGGTCCCTGTATTTGTTCTCAGCAGGGCTGCTCTCAATCTTCTCATGCCCCAGCCCATATTGATCCTGAGGGTTGCCTTGACCCTGGTGTAGAACTTCGGGCTTGGCTGTCTTGAACCTTGTGATGTTCCCATGGGCCCACTTCTCAAGAATATGAGAGTCCCTCTGGATGGCACCCCATCCTTCAGGTGTGGCAACTGCACCACTCAGCTTGGTGACATCTGCAAACTTGCTGAGGGTGCACTCGATCCCTTTGTCTGTCATTGATGAAGACATTGAATAGCACCGGTCCCAAAAAGCGCCCCTGAGGGACACCTCTTGTCAACAAAATCATGTCTCACTGTGTCATTGACCCATACCCTCTGGATGTGACTATCCAACCAATTCTTTATCCACCTATTCATCAATCCACCCATTTTCTAATGTATAAACCAGAACCCAGATTTTTATCAAGTATGAAAACTTTGTAATAATTCTTCCCAGTGCTCACATTATAATGTGGTTTTCTCAGACTCAGTTTAGACCAGAAAATACAGTTCTAAGAAAGATGTCACTCAATTTGCCTATGATAAGCATGCATACTGATACTGTATGACATGTGAAACTCTAATTTTACTTAACACTGTTTGATCATAGCACAGTTAAGTGCTTCTCATCGCCATTTGCTCTCAACCATTGTGAAGAGTCCAGAAAAACATCAAACCCAGCGGTAGCTCAATTTCGCCCAACTCTTATCTAATTCTAATAGATAATACACAGGCTTAGCTAACATCTTCCTTTTTGTGTTACCATCAAGATTGGGTCTAAGCATTTTATTTACTTCATTTATTGCTGTTACCTTCCTCCTTCATCTTTGGATTTTTATATCCATAATACAAACCCTTTGCTTTGTTAGTGTAGTCTTGCACTGTTAGTGACCAAGATGCACTGCACGGATGTCAGCTCAGCTGTCAGTAATGATGTAAAGGGTGCTCTAGGCTGGTACCAGATGGAGACAGCAATCTAGGGAGGGGGCTGGAACAATGCAAGGGATGGCTAGAAGCACATGTGAGGAAGCAGGGGGAAAAGACTACTACAGGAGATGAATGAAATAGTCTAATGGAGCTCAATTGGCTACAGGCTGGTTGTGCTTTCAAATTTGATTTTAACTAAAAGGACCTCAGAGCTCTGAAGGCTGGGAGTGGCTTATATAACTCCTTCTATAAACTGAGATAAAACAACATATTTTTTGATCCCAGGACATTTCACTAATATCATTAACAGCTTCAGTCATACTCCAAGTGAGCTGCCAAAACCCAGGAAATTTCTTACTCAGCTGGAGCGCCAGGTGATACTGTTTTTCCATGAATGGAGTTAAATGTCCACTTTTCCCACTGATTATAATCTTTTATTCATTTGTGAAGTTAAATGAATACCACAGGCATTTGTACTGGTAAGTCAATCAGTCTGTGGAGAGAGGTACGCGTGTACTTGTGCATATTTGGATAAAACGGCTGAGAGAAAAAGGAGATTGCTTTCTCCCTCACATTTTTAAGAAATTTGTTCCCTTAACTAGCCAATGTTTGTGAAAGTTCTTACAAATGCTAAATAGAACAGTATAGACTATGAAAATTTATATAGTGAAACTTCTAAAAACTATTTTTAAAAAATGCTCTTTTAACCAGGCCAAGATAGTACAAACATTAAAAGAATTCTTAAACCATTTAAAAATCTTATGAGTGACCTCAGTATGGTCCCATTTTACATACCCTGGGGAATATGTGTATGAAATACAATGTGGTTTGAAGATTTCCAAACAAAACAAACTTAAAAGAGAATACCATTTTTAATAGAAACTATTCAAATTCTCCCAAAAGATAAAACAAAACAAAAACAGGTACGCACTGTACTGCAGCTAAGTATGCCAGGACAGAGATCTTTGCTGGTTAAGTGAGGTGACTGAAGGTGTTTTTTTCTTCTTTAGACCATTGCCCTCGCCTTTTTTGCACTGTAATTTCTTTCAACATTATTTTATAGCGTGTTCTTACTTTAATTAAATAGCTGGCATAATACAAGAAGCACCAAAACAACCCAGAAAAAAAAATGGGCAGTTTAATAAACTGTAATCTGGTGTTTTACTATATTAAATCCATTCATGTTGATGAGTTTTACTATATGAATGTTGTCAGCTGAAAATAAAATGAAAACCATGCAGTGGCACTTCCCCCATGCCCCCCCAGCAGTTCCAGTCATACCACACAAGTTGAGTACATCAGGTGTAAGACATCATCCTGATGCATCACTTCTGAGAAATATGGGGAGGGAAATATCGGAGCTGAAATATCACAGCTGGCCCTGATTTCAGCTCCTGCCAAACACCTGCAGACTCTAAAAGGATACCATAACAAAACTCCACCCTGTGGCAAGAGGCCATCCCTTAACAACCCTTCCCTGACTTTGCATCACTATAAAAATTAATTTAACATTTTTTACTGAAACCTTAGTCTTCCTGTCCCAGAAGGCCATTACAGTTCCTTTAGCCATTTCTCTGAATATGCCTCAGAAAAAAAGTCACAGTAAATTGAGTATTGAAATATCTGATAGCTGGTAATTATTGAATGTTTTAAGTTTATTATTTGTGAAAACTTATGAAGGAGGTAGTTTCTTTTTTTCGTTAACCTTCAGATTGTCTCTTATTTTGGAAGTTATTTTGTATGTATCCTGGCAAAAAAAATTCCTAGCACCTGGTAAAAGCTTCTGCATTCAGTTTTTTGAACAAATAGAAGAGCAAAAGTTATAAAATGTGTAGGGTGTTTTTGCTTTGGTGGTGTTTTTTTGTTGCTTTTTTCTTTTAATTGTTTGGGTTTTGGTGCTGGTTTGGGTTTGATTTTGGTTGGGGGTTATTTTGTTTTCTGTGAGGCTCCACCTTACAGAGCCTTTTTTTTTTTTAATGGGACCATATTTTAATTGTTATTCTTTGTTGAAATATACTTTTGTGGCATATTGAGGGCTGTCCCAAGACAAATGAAATTATATTCATGTTCATAATACTATAGGGAGGTTTTTTTACATGTAGAGGTTTCTGCAACTGAAAAGCAACTGATTGAAGGCCTAAGGCAATATGATATTTCTGGAAGTAATTCCTAATGGACAAGAGAGAGGAATTAAATTTTCTATGTGTCTATTAAATAAGTACTAAAACTGGTTGGAAATCTTATGATGGAATGTTTTTACATTTAAAAATTCCAATTCATTGAAAGTGAAACAACCTGATGAACACATCCAAAATTAAACTGTACTTTGAATCAGAAATTTAGCTGTATTCTTGCCTCTCTTGCTAAGTTGAAAATGTGTGCTGCCTGGCTTTGGTGTTTGAAGGCAAATTTTTACTTCAATTTTTAAATTCTGTGCAATGAAAAAACACCACACCACCAGCTATACCCAAGCCTTTAATTTTTTCAAGAGTAGCTCTCTTATACTGAATTACAAATGTTTTCAAGCTTTTGGCCTGTAGGAATTTTATGAAAGTGGATTCTGTTCTAAAGGGGAGTGGATTAAGAAATGGAACATATTTTGAAGAAGTAAAATGGAAAATCCAATTCCACTACAGTTTGTAGTATGTGATTTTCACATATACACAATTATGCGTTATATATATGTATTCTATATACAGATGTTGTAGGAAAGTCTCAAAATGAAACAGCACTTGTATTTTGGTATGAGAAATATTGTAATAGGAAGTGTATTTTAAATTTTGGCTGTAGTGAAATCTGGTCCATGGTTGTGCCATGTTTGTGCATGGCCTACCTCTGTTACAATGACTTGTGGAAAGCTTATAATGGAGAAGTCTTGAAAAAAACCCCTGTATGCTTATGTTAATGACAGGATTTTGTCTGTACACACTTTTAATATACAACTACTGTCTAGAAGTACTTACTACTTATAGACAGTGCTATAAGAAAAATAGTAGTAAAGAAGTAGCTCAACAATTTCTATTATGAGGTTTTGTTCTTGCTTGCCTTTAGCTTTACAGAATTTCCAGTGCTGGTTGTCTACCTAAATCTCAAGTAGATTTGGAACATTTCTGGTAAAATGACCCACTCATGGGGGATAAAAAGTTTCCAGAAATAAGATTTTTTTTCCATACCAGCATATTCTGACAACTAGGTTTTGCCTGGGAGCTCTTCTGCTCCATTTTAAAGAATTAGTTCTTTGTCCAAGAGACTTGAGCAGAAAGTTGATGGCAGTGTCACAGATATGATCTTTTCTGTTCCATGTTTTTAAGGTTAGTGTAAAGAAGTTGGCTGTTAGTAAAGAGGACTTGAGTCCCACACAGTGCATGCTTTTACCTGTTGCCACATATTCCCCAAGCCCTTTATGGCTTTTGTGAGCCTGAAGGTGTCAGTTTGGCTTGAGATCTAGATAAGAAATTGTCTACCTACGTTAGATAAAATGTTTAGGGTTTTTCCATGCTTGAATTTTGATTTCTAGAAATGCTACAATAAATAAGAACTATGCCAATATGAGAACTCCTAACAACTTTACTGTAGAACCTCTAATTCATATGCATTGTGATATTTTTAAAACAGGTAATGTCTTTCTGCTGTACCATCTTCCTGAAGCATGCAGGATAGGACTAGACTGATCATTAGGAGGGCATTGAGTCTGCCTCCTGAACCAGATTGTCTGTCAAATTCTTAATTCATTTGATTCAGAGTATAAAAAGAAGTACGAAGTAGCAGAAATATAGCTTTCTTTTTATAGAAGTTGAATGTCAGACAGGAATTTCTTCCTGCATCTGCCACGCAGTTCCTACATAGCTTTGGATAAGTCACTTCAATCAAAATATTAAAAGGTCATTTAATGTGTGTGCCTCATGTTTTGAGTACCTGCCTTGTGATGCCACATGCAAAATACATAGCAGTGCTGAGTCCTCATGGATGTAAATGAAACTGTTGAAAGTATTATTGGAGCACCTGAAAAATATGATGTTGTTAAAATAGCTGAAAAAATGAACACAGTGGGTTTATTCTTAATTTTCTCTATTTTGGCTTCTTAACCATGAAGTTGGAACTTGGAGAAGCAGTGTTTTAAAGATGCAGTAGTTATGCTTCTGTGAAGTATAACTTCTCATGTAAAAGCACCGGAGAAATTGGGAAATTAAATTTTTTATCATGTGATTTAACTGTTGTATATTAAAATAAGGCCTTATGAGAAGTGGCATCACTTTTGCACATCTTTACTGAATGATGGTGGAGCCTTACAGGAAATAAGTTGAGCATGCACTTAGATTGCACTGCGTTTTCTTTGTGCAAGCAAGTGATGCTTAGGAGCAACAATTTTTCAGAGGCCTTTTAAGTGTGTATATATATGAATGGTATGTCTTTAGCTAATCCTATTTTCAGAAGGAAAATCCTTCTGAGTCCTCAAATCCTATTTGAGAAGAGCATGATCCACACAAGTATTTGTGCGTTATGAAGAATATTAAGTTCTCAAAAAAGAGATCCATTCTCATAAAATACAATGTGTTTAAAAGTTATATTGCGGCCATGGCTGTTCAAGGACATGAAGAGCCACCTCACCTTTCTGGGCATTTCCTTCTAGAAGCACATGTGTCAAAAAGCCATGCTTGGGCATGAGGCATAGAGGCTGTTTTTGAAACCTCTCCGTTTTTGTTAGGCCTCAGTGTTAGGAGTCTATAATACATATCCCTTGTGCCTCAAACTCTTGGATTAGATTCTGTACTTGCAGGAGTTACACATTGGTTCCCTAATCTTGCAGCTCATCAAAGTGGCATCAGTTGGTTTCAAAGAATTTGTATTTGGTGTCTCACACTACCAGAGTGTGCTCAGGATAAGGCCATCAAACTTTGATCTACTGACTTAGATGTGTAAGTTCTGAGAAGTTCCCCACAGAGTGTGAACCCAGCCCTCATTTCTTTTTGTATAAACTGTATAACTGTGGAGTCAAAAGAGTTTTTAATTAACCCAGTTGTTGCATTTATGTAAAGTTTGATGAGTGTTAAGACTCTTATATGTATGGGAAAGAAAGGAATACAAGCATATGTCTGTCTCATCAAGTCTCTCAGCCACAAGTAAGTTTATATGCTGAAGTAATTGATTTTTTACAAGTTGATTTTACTTTTTTTCTGAAATCCAAGTATTCACTGAATCACCATCACAAAGTAATAGTGAGGTTAAATAGGCATTCTTTGCTCTCCCCACAGTATGGGAATTGTGAGACTATCTATGACTATTGGTTGCGTGACTCAAATCAGCTAAGTATATAAAATCAAGTAAGAAAACAACATTGTTTGTTTTGAAATATTTTTCTAAGGTAGATGTGACTTCATTTACTAAGCAAATTTTAAGTAGACTCAATAATAAACACTGTGATTTCAGATTAAATTTTAGACTTGCTTCAGTATAACTTCCTTGAACAAAGGGGTGCTTTTTGTGTTTCTTTTTTTTTTTTTGCAAATAAATGCCACCAAATTCTCTTTGGAGTTCATTTGAACATAGCCTGCAGGGGTTTTTTTGTGTCTCTCAGAGGCCATAAGGGCTGGTTTTTATCCTTGGTCTTTATTACTTATATTGATTACAAACTAATCTATTTATAAGTAGTGGGGTGAAGCTTTGTAGCATGAGTTAAGTTTTGTAGGCATGAAAATACTAAAGATATTCTGAAGAATACATATTTCAGAATCTCTCATATGATTGCAACTATAGATGATGGTACATGTAGTACAGGAAGGAAGAAAATAAAATGGAAAATCCAATGACTACAACAGAAATTGTGCTGTAATTGCAGAAACCATGCAAATCAGGCTTTACTTATAACTTGGTTTTCAGGTGCTTTATCTGAGTGCCCAACTTGATTAAAAAATCTTAGCTCAAGCCATGACCCTGGCCTGTCATCCTGAAATGACAAGATTTCCACGCTCATTTGCCTAAGTTCATCTTGGAGTCCCAATCACTGCTGAAAAAAATGAGATGCTGACATGTTTATTTTACACTGTAGTTATACAATAACATTTAGCAAAAATGTACTGTTTTAGTTTTATGCCTCTTAATAATAAGGAGAAATATCTTAGCCATCAGAAGACAAAAGTGGGCTGAGTAGGAGTGGGCTTTTGAAGATAGAGATTTCCAACCACCACAAAAAGGCATTAGTCAGTTAAGCTTTCTCTGTCATTGCCATTTTCTCTCCCATCTCTGAGTGGTTTCATGTAGGTTTATATTATTATTAAAGTAGACAGTTTATGAGGAAGCAGGAAGTGTTTCCTCACTGTGCACAGTCAGTCAGGCCAGGAACATAACCATTGTTCTAAAGAATTCATTCTAAGTTTAAAACTGCCTATAGCATTCAGATATCAACACTTGGAGCAGCCAGCTACATGCTGAAATTTTCTTCACACAATTTCAATTGGATTTCAGTTGGCAGCCATAGCATTGAATTAGAACAATTTAAATAAAAAATGGTGTGATTTTGTAGTATATGTTTTGAGAGTGAAACTTCTGTGGAATTACATATAAATCTGGATTAATATTGTTGATCTGCAATGTTCTTAAAAAAACAATCCTGAAAAACAATCTGGATTTGTTGCTAATTGAAAAACACTAATCAACAAAAAACCAGATTTTGATTAGATTTACAGACAGAACTTTGGGAGGACCCAGTTGATTTTTAATTGTTTAGGATCACACCTGAAACCCCTCATAGCTCACAGAATAGGAAAATTAAAATGAAATTACATGAAAACGAAATTACACTGCAATATGAAGCTAGTGTAGTAAAGGTGATTAATAATTGTATTAAATATGAGATCCTGATTCACATGTGAGAGAAGGGAAAGACAGAAATCAGGAATTTGAAGCCAAGTTTACAAATGGTAAGGGAAAAACAAAAGAATAAATTGAGATGCCAAGCAGATGGTATTTATACTATGGATCCCAGTTTAATTTCTAAGAAAAAACCAGTAAGTTAAAAAAATTCTCTTTAAAACCAAACAAGCACTGCTAAATTACTCTCTCATGCTTTTCTACCAGTGTTGCAAATATTATATTCTTCTGTGATGGGCTGTATGGATTGGTGATCAGAGAGTTTTGAGAGTCAGGCTAAGAATCTGCAAGGGCCATTTTGAGGGATTGCTATGTGTTTCAATGAGCTGGGTTTTGGAGAGAAACTTCTCCTAAATGTAGTCTGATGCTCTCTTGGCATAGAACAGGCAAATGTAATGCATTTTCCTGCAATCCTCAAGTCACACCCAAAGTGGTTGTGAACAGAAACACCATTTTGTCTCTGCACATCTTGTTCTTCCAGGTACTGTATTTGCACAGGTTCACAAATGAGAAAGAGGAATTAGGATTTCTCTACTCCTTCCTGGAATGCTCAAGACACCTGTTTCTTGAAAACAGTTGGTCTCTGTGCCAGTCATCAAGATAAAGGCTTTGAGTTTGAGAAACTCCTTTAAGCAGTTATGTAATAACAGGTTTTGTTAGATCTCCCTATTTTTCCTGATCCCCCTAAAAAACTGGGAAGTGAGAAGAATATTTCCTGACAACTTGAGTCTGCAAACTATCTCTCTCTTTCCCCCCCACAATTCCTATGTTTTTATGGTCCCTTAGATTTAAAAGACTTAGGAATCTCCCATCTTTCCGTAACTTTACTGAACTGGTTGGGTTGTGCGATTTCTTTCATGTTGAAAACTGCAGTAGCAAATTGAACTGCCGTTATTGATTGGTATATCCTGATACCAAGGCATGTTAACAAAATAGAAATGCTTTCCTACTACTTTCATGGCCTTGATTTTCATCTTTAGGTATTTTTCTAACTATTGACTCTGTTTTTAACATTTCCTTTGTGAACTTTATTCTTAGTTGTGTTTAACTGTCTATATAATATGTATTTTCTGGATGTAGCATTTATACCCAACTTATCCTATTGCATGGTATATTTTAGAGGGAACTTGAGTTCTGTTGATACAGTATTCTGTATCAACACCATAAACTGCTATATTTGAAAAGAGTTATACTTTGCACAACAAGCCCTATTTATTGTAAGAACCTGTTGGATTTTTCAGTGTTACACATTCTTATTTTTAGGGAATAAGAATATGTACTTAATAGGAGTGCATACTGAGCATTTCTAAGTCATGTGTTTTGAAACACAATATATATCCTTGATATAGACTGGTATTTCTTTAACTGCCTTTTTTTCTTAAGGCCTAACTTCAGTAAATACAGTGCTAAAACTAGTGTCAGTTATAAATATGTGTCCTTAAAAAAAGGTGGCATTTAGTGGCTCTGCAGTGAAATTTCAAAATATTTGGAAATTGTAATTAAATTAATTTCAGTAACATGCTTTCATGTCTTTATCCTCTGAATATGCTCTTTCAGAATTTAAAAAATGAAAATGATTCTCAGCCAAACAGCTGTTGTAATTGAAATTAAAGGCACAGCAAGACTAGGGTAATTACTAATCAAGTAGTTATCTAACTTTATCCTTTATTGGAAGCAGGTTTATAAAAGTAAAAGCAAATTATGGGTTCTTGTGACATGTTTGCTCTTCTATGAGACTTCAATCCATGCATATTTCCTATTTAAGAGCAAAATGCAAATGCATTCATTCTCACTGTGTATGTTTTACTTCACTTTTTAGATGAGTGATGGAAAAATAAGCATGAAATAAAAGCTCATGGAGATAGTTTATATCTTTACAAGTCATCTAGGAGAGGGTGCAGAAGGAAGTGTCACTGTGATTTCACAATACAATACACTTTTTCCAAACTTCTTGGCGGTTTTAAGTGAATTTGTGTTTTGAACACACCAAATACAAACAGATAGATAGATACAAACCTTCTGCTGCTTCAAAAGGAAACACAGATTCACTTACACTGTAGTTGTATTCTCTTGGAGATTATTGCCTTTGCACCAGCTTGGCCTCTGTCAAGTTGAAGGAGCAAAAGCCAATGCTGCAAACTTATTTGATGTAGATGTCTAACTGAGCATCTAAATAAATCCAGAACTCAGTGGGGCAATGGGTGAAACTGAAAAAATGTTTACTTAAGTATGAATATGGTTTGGTTTTGGCTATGTCATTAATTGAGAATTAATATGCAAGCCATGTGGATGTTGAAAAGACAAAAAAATTACATTAGCTAGACAGTGAGTTTGGTTTGTTAATTCCCTGTTTCCTTTATTTCAGATGAAACTTGCAGTAGGTAGGGCAGCCTTTGGGTCAGCAGGAAGAAACCTCAACATGAGTATTTAACATTAGATCACAAATTCATTTATAGAGGCTGCTACTTTACTAGAGGGGGTGTGGAGAATTTAGTGCTAATTACTCAGTCTTGACTTCTCAGCAGATCACAACAGAAGTAACAGAATTCTTAAATAGATTTTAGGTTTTTGTAATAAAGGTATTTTTCTAGGTTTGTGTCAGGAATGTTTTTTGCTGCTTTTTGTACACATTTTACAATGAAATGGGAATAAATAGATGCTACAACAAAGTATAAAATCTATACATAGCAACTAAAGGCTTGAAATTTATATGTATATTGTGTAATTAGGAATTATTTTACCAATAATAGAATAGGAGAACATAGTCTTGCTGCAGAGGAATCTTGTCTGCTGATCTGTGTGGTTACTTACTAAGACATCACATTTGCCTGAAGTTTTGAATCAAAAAATGCATTTAAAATAGATTGCAGGTTGATTTAACTGGATTAGAAATTATTATTATTATTAGAAAGGGGACAATGTGAGATTTGTTCTTAGAAAATCTCCATCTTCTGATATATGCTTATGAAGTAAGTTATGATCTTCTCAAAGGTATTGTGCCCCAAATTCCTGTTTCATGTTTAATTTTAGGATTTGCTCAAAGTCTCCAGAGAGGTTATAGAAAGGAATAAAAGTGTGTAGGGAAATTGCAGTAGCTGATAATATCCATCATGTTTTCTCTCTTTAGTGCCTGCATGTTTTAGTTGGTTGAGTTAAACAACCAACTAAAGGGAAGTTCTCCCTTCTCAGTCCCCTGTCTCCTGTCTTAGAGTCATTGCAGCTCTTCTCAGGAGAGTAAAAGACTAAGCATATTTGCTGACCTAACAACATTTTCTGTTACCAAAGCAAAGGATTTTTCCAAATGTGTGTAGCCTCATGCTAATATGCACTTTTCCTAGCAGAGAAGTATTTGACGGATAAACATTTCTTTCCTACTTTCTTGAAATACTGGTATTATGGACTGACTTTGCTCCTGTTAGAAAAACATACTAAAAGCAGGTTGTTGGGTTCCCACCTCCCCCTTTTTTTAATAGTCTCTGTCTTAGGATTTTGCTTCTTTAGACAACAATTACGTGAAATAGAATGGGACTAACTTTTTTAGTGAATCAATCACTAGAATATGGTTCTGGGAGAGATGAAATTCTTTGTAATTTATATCAAATTCATGAAATAATTTTAATTATTGTCAAAAGTTTAAATGGGAATAAAGTAGCAAGGAGAAAATCAAGCACTTCTAAAATATACTGTATCCTGGATCAAAGGTGAGATCTGAAGAAATGTTTCCCTTCACTCAGATGGATGCTCACTAGCATAAATGTTATGATATTCTATTATGATTGTGGCATTATTAAGATGGGAATTTTTTTTCCCCTTAAAGAGAAATAATGTCAATACTGAGGTTAAATTAATCCAAGCCATCTATTTTTCTGATCCAGTGACCTGCCTACCAAACAGCTGAGAACTGTGAGATCCCAGCAGCTACTTTGGAGAAGTGTAGCAGGAAGAGGGTCTGTCAAAGGAACCTGGAAGTAGTTCACAGCAGAGACATATAAATGGTTGTCTTTAGTTCAATTAAAGTATCTCATGCATCTCATACAAGCTAGATATTTTTCTTCATACTGAGGAGATCTGAGGTTGGGTATCAATTACTTGCCTGGCTTTGGTATTTAGAAACTTTGTAAACTTTTAGAAACTTTAGAAAAGTAACTTCATGCCAAATGTAAAGTTCATCTTCTTAATAAAATCTAGCTGACTTATTGCCCCAAATATATTTATGAGCTTTCTGACTTTACATATTCTTTGGAAGGTTTATGATAAATTCTAGATTTTTGGTAAAATGTTGTTTTTAAAACACAAATGTTTAAGAAAAATTTGACTTTTGGCTGGAAAATCTAACTTCATAGTCCTCTTTTTGTATTGTGGAAGTAACACACGCTTATGAAACAGTTGATTTTTTTTAACAGCTGACTTAAACTCAGTTAAATGTCTTACACATTTGAAAACACTTCTCTATTTTTTTTAAAATTGGTGCTGGTTTATACTGCCATAAATCAAGATAACCATAATGATGAGCAACAGCAAAAGACAGAATAGGAACACCTTTATTTCATCTATATTCATTTTGAGGCAGAAGGTTCTTCATAGATTGGGTGAAGTTGGTTGTCTCCACTAAGCTGATGATTTATAACTCCAGCTTTAAAGTGTGGCTAAGTTCACAGCTTTGCATACAATGGCAACAGCTGAGTGTTGATTTGTGCATTTTCTGGGTTTTAAACACCTGAGAATCAGTTGTTTCTGAAAGGAGTGTTCTGTGAACAGTTTAACATAGCAGAATTGGAATATGTTTTCTAGTTGCTAAATAAAATAAGTGCTAAGAAAGAGATAGCTACAAAAGAAACAAGTTGTATATGCTCTTTTCAGAACAAGATGGAATCTTCACCTGCTTACACTTACTTTGGCCTTTTCCTAAACTCAAACAGCTCCAGGGAGTTGAATCTGAAAGGTGATGAGCATTTTTGACCCCAATCCATCAACCAGCATGCTTCTCATGCAATGTTGCATTCACAACAGTGTGATTATTCATGGGTTTTTTTTGACACTTGACTAGTCTACACTTTAAAATGTTTAATAATTTTCATTTCATTATTGAATTTCATATATTCTTCCCACATAGGATTTTCTTTTAGTTTTTTTTTTGTTTCTGTTGAGACTGCCTGCCTCAAATGGTTTGCCTGTGTTCTGCATGGATGAAAAAGTAGGTGGTGTTGCTGGGTTGCCTTTTTTTTGGAATTGTTTGCTGTGGTGTTCATCCTGATATGCCTGGTCTCTTTCCCTCTGCTGGAAATACTGTCTCTTCCTCTTGCTGCTATTTGCAATGCAAATAAATTCACTGGGCCTTTTTAAAGATATGTGTATGTCTACAAGTATATATATTGCCTGTTTTATGCAGAAAACTGCAATTTTAGCATCTAGATGCACTCATTTAATTCTATGATGTGGTAGCCGATACACTATGCTGTCTTTTTTTTTTTTTTGAGTGTATTTTATTGAGATTTAAAAAATTCTTTGGGTTAAGGGGTGTGCTTCCAGCATTCATTTATATGCCACATTTCTCTGTAGCACTGAATACCTACGAACAATACCAGCAATGTTAATTAAAGGATATGCATTAATGCAAAAATGTGTAAATGCCATTATAATATAGTGAAAATTCTAGCCATTGTACTATGCACGGTAGCACAAAATTATTTGTCCAATTTAGTGAATTTACATATTTTTATTAATTGGAAACTTCTTTTATTTCATGCAGTGTTGCATGGATCATACAACGTAGTTTATGAGTTCAGCCTTTGTAAACCCAATGGTATGTAAAATACGGTCGGTTTCCCTGGGGTCCCTACTGGGGCCAATATTGTTTAAACTCCTCATTAATGACTTGGACAGGGGACTGAGTGAACCTCAGCACGTTTGCAAGTGACACCAAACTGGGAGAGAAGTTGATGTGTTGGAGTGTAGCTGCTATTCAGAGGGACTTTCACGGGCTGGACAAGTGGTCTAGCAGGAACCTCATGAAGTCCAAGAAAAGCAAATATGGGGTCCTGCACCTGAGACAGAAAAGCCTCAAGCAGCTTTACAGCTTAGGGATTGCCTGGATAGAATGCAGATTTACGCATAAAGACCCAATGTCTTTGTCTTCATAGCCAGCAAACTGAACAAGAGTCAGCAGTATGCCCTTGTGAGAAATGCTAATTCCTTGCTGCACATAAGTAAATCCTAGCACCAGAAGTGCATGTTGACATGATAAGAGGCAATGGGTGTAAGTTGCAGCAAAGAAAATTCTGATTAGATATAAGGAACAAAAGTTTTGCAGTGGTTTTAGTTAGGTTTAAATCAGATATGCTGTGAAATTCTCATCTTTAGAGACAGGCAGTACATGCCTGAACAAGACCCTGAACAGCCTCTGCTTTACAGGGAAATTGGACCAGAAGACTACTAGAGGTCTGTGATGATCTACCAATGATGTATTTAAAGTATGGCTGCATTCATTGTTTCAAAGACACAAGTAGTGGCCTCTGAGTAAGCATGAAAGCTCAGTTGTATGACTTGGCAAATGTTTCTTAATAGAGGATTTTGAGTGCAAGCAATAGTTAAAATAGAGAAGGTACAGGACTGTCAATATTTTAGTAGTTTAGAGGCATGTTCAAGCTGAAATTTCAGCAGGTATGCTTCTATTTTTTTTTTTTGCTTTTTACTGGTACCACTTCTGCCTTTTTCTGCTGTGGATGATTTTTTACACTAAAAAATTGGATCAGTCTGCCAGCACCTGCAGAATAAGAAGAAAGATTTCCCTGCCCAAGAGATATATTTCCGAATAACTCTTGTTTTTTAAGTCTGAAGGGGAAAAAAAAAAGAAAAAAAGAAGGGAAGAAGTGCTTTTTAGGGTCCACTGTATTAGGAAAAAAAGGAAAAAAAAGTGCATAAACCAGACGGTTTTATTTAAAGCATCCAGAGCTGATAAGGGAAAAAAATGGAGATACAACACACGGGCTGCAAATGCAGTTCTCATGATTTAAATCTGGAAGGCTATACAGTACATCTGTTTAACATCTTGCAATTTCAAGAACTGTGCCTTGAAAACCTTCTGTCACAGTGACACATGAAATAAAAGGTTATGTTATGACTTTCAGATGCAAACCTGTAAAAGCTTTATCTAACAGCATACCATCTTTTATTAACCCATTGCTGCTGCTCACCCATAATTCTTTCGCCAGTGATGTTGTGAGAGATTCTACTGTATAATAAATGTCAACTCTGCAACAATAATTTTGCAATTGCATTAAATTACTTGTTTGTTGTATGTAAATGGAAGACTTACATCTCTGTATATGTCCTCATTTGTTTTCTCTACTGCTCTTATTCGGCTAAATAATTTTTTTGATTAAAGAAATGGAACCAATTATTCTATTTCTGTCATAAACTTTGAGAACAATTAGAGTGACTCAGAATAATTTCAACAGTCTTGAGATTTGTGATGCCATGAGGGATGAAATACTATCATGGCTTGAAGATAGGACTCTTTATTCAGAGCTCTGATTTTAAGACTATGAAGTTAAAATAAGTAAGAGTAGAATAGTTGCATGCTCATTAATTTTTGGTACTTCTGCATTGAGTCAAAGATAAATGAGGGGCTTTATCCCCCAGAAATGCTTCATACCTTTTCAGATCAGATTGCACAAACTTTCTATACATAATGATTGAAGTCTGGTGGTTCCAAAACTAGAGTCTGGAGGCTGATCATAATGTTTGTCAGTTGTGTATTTTTTCAGAGTGACCTTGGTTAAATTTTTCAGCTAGGTAGTGCTGTGTTTTCCATACTTAGAAAATATGGAGAGTAATATTTACCTTGCTGAAACATGCTTTATTCACTATCTGCCAAACACTTTAGAGGTCTTTGGCTGAAATCTCAATGAGTGCTGCTATTTAATATGTTGAAGTGTGATTTGTTGGTTTTCTTTACAAGGCACAGATGGTCCCCAAGAAACAAAGAGGATTTCTTTACCTCAGGCAGCTGATGCCATGCATACAGCAGAAACATCACAACAGTGAGCTCTGCTGTATGACCTACACTGAGTGGGTGTGTGAAAGAGAGAGAGAGAGATAGCATTTCCTTCATAGACATACACACCCTCTGACCCAGACTAGGGAAGAATCTGCTTTGCAGAAGGTTTGCTTCAAGGGATTTTCCACATGTATTTTATTATGTTAAAGCTGATAGTGGTGACAAGTTGCACATTAAGTAACTGTTTCTTCAAAAATGTCCTGTTTATATTCTCTTTAGGAAAAGTGATGTAATACTGAGTTTCTCAGATAAACAAAGTCATTTGGTTATAGAGTATGTTACTATTGCATATGAACCTTGCTCTCATCTGCCCCATACCTATTCGTTTTAGGCCTCTGGCTTTGTACGATGATTACTTGCATGTTTAGGGACAAGTGTGTTCATATTCACTAAGT
This sequence comes from Agelaius phoeniceus, assembly GCF_051311805.1. Taxonomy (NCBI): domain Eukaryota; kingdom Metazoa; phylum Chordata; class Aves; order Passeriformes; family Icteridae; genus Agelaius; species Agelaius phoeniceus. Next base: position 54,669,461 of record NC_135265.1, on the reverse strand, counting down.
TAGTAGCCAGTGGTTTTCACCAGGGAAATAAGTTTAGTATGCTGTTAGTAATTTAGTTTCAAAAATATCGGCAAGGACTTCAACATAAGAGTCAGTGAAACATGTGGTCCTAATCATTCCCTTAAGAAGGAGACATGGTCTATTTTCCATTAGCAATGGTGCTCACAGCAAATGAATAAATATAGAATGAAATTTACATGCGTATTATAACTTTAGTGTGTGTGTATGCATTCAAACATGCATGTGTATACTTAGGCATACTCCCAGTGAGTGTAAAATGATGACTGTTGTAACAGAGCCAGCCTCGGAGAACAAGTTGGTTGGTAGATGAATTGGAAAATGCCGCTGTTTACAAATTAACTTCCCCTCCCTTCCCTAGGCACTAAAGTTCAAAATGTGCATTTGCATCATTTAACTGGTATGAAAGAGCTACAGTAAAGTTCTTGTAGCGGTGTTGGTCTTCTAATATAGCCCTTACTCAGGTACATAATGACAGAATTGCAGCCCTCACCCCTTGCAACATGCTGTTCCAGCACACAGAGACCAGCTTTAGCTGGACTGGTCACATAGAGTATGGCACTGAGAAATGGAAGTAGAGAACTGCTGTACTTGGCAGGGGTTGTTTTATCCCATTGAATCATGAGTGTACCAAGAGTCTTTCTATTGATGCTTTACCCACTTCCTTCTTAGAAGAATTGCCATAAGAGGGTATATTGACTGGCAGAAATTAAGTCCTGTTTCTTCTTTGCCTTCCTGCAACCTTCCCACTGCTCTACCTGGAGCCTTCCAATGGCAGAGCAGCAAAGCAGAGCCCTATTCTGCATTCCTCATTGTTAGGTTCCTGTGGGACATTAGAGCTGGGGCCTGGATTTATTTCCACTTTCTCTGGTTTTAGTTAGCTTTGTCATTCTTGACCCTCTATCATGCATAAGGGATAAAAACCAAGGGAGAAAGCAGTGCTTGGTTCTGCCTTGAGCATATTTTGAGTAGACCAGGTGTGAAGCAGAATGCAAACTACAACTCTTTTAGTGAAGAATTCTGCCTCACCTTTTCCCCCTGAATTTGTTTCTGAGGTAGCCCATTCAAAGATGACTGTTTGATAATATTCCTCTCCTCATGCTGCCATGAGCAGCATCTAACCTAAAGATGTGCATATTGGGATGACAAAATGCCTATGAAAGGAGACAGCACTCCATCATTTTCTTCTAGGCTTGGTAATGCCTGTGTTGTTACATCAGTCTTGGTCATTTCTTTGTTTTTTAATTCGTATGTGACTACATATGATCTTGAATAATTGCTAACTGGGAACCGTCTTAATAGTAGATTTCAAAGATAAGAATTCACACTGATGAATGCCAAAATTTCATTCACAGAATTTTGGATGTTTTTGAATAAAGAAAGTTTCCTTTTTTTCACAAGCACTGAAGCTGCTTCATATTTGACTAAAAGCAAATCCATGAAATGGGTTTGCTTATAGTTCAATTTATTATTATAATACACTGGTTTTTTTGAGGTTTTTTTGGTGGTTGGAATAAAGAGACAGGACAAACCTGTATTTTCAATTTTTTTTTTTTTTTTTTTTTTAAATGCAAGCTAGCTAAACTTAAATTATGGTTTTAAAGAAGAGATCAATTTTTCAAATACCAGTGTGGATTTTTGTCATTTTCCCCTCTCTTGTGAGCTTTTCATTGGGGATTTAATGGCATGCTGAATCTGGCATACTTGGAATGGCTAGCTCCAAGGCTGCAATATTAAAAAAAATTAGTGTCCACTGCTTATGTTGTGACTTCTCATCTAAACCAGAGTTTTTGGTACAGATTCCAAGTCATGTAATGGGCCTTGTTTTGCTGTGGCCTTTTCCTTCTCATGTACTATATTTTACCTAAAGGGTAATGCAAGCATTTTTTCACTTGTTAGTTGTGAATCTTCATTGCTGCAGTGCAGTGCCTTTTAAATGTGAAAGGTGTTGCTCTGATAATAGATCCTTACATTGGTGGCATATATAATGCAGTCCCACAGCTGTCAACTCAGCGTTTACCTACTCCTTAATACTTGGCTTTCAGCTTTGAGAAAGCAATTTCAGTGTACATCAGTTCTGTCTTAAATCAACCAAATTGTAGAGGCACCATACACCCTGGTCAGGTAGTATTTTTCCCTGAGATGGTTTAAAGATATCTTTAGCTGTACTGGAAGCTTCACTGTGGACATGCACTCCCTCTGTCACATTTTGGAGGCTGAAGTTATCGGTACCTTAAACATTCTCTAGTTTCTGTTAGTAAATTTGTGTAAAGTCCTGCATCTGTCACTTTTAGGACTGGTTGCAGATTATCAAGATAAATATCTCCTCCTTCTCTGCTGTATTCTTTTGCTGTATTGTCATCGCCTATGCCTAGTTTGGTGTGTTATTCATGGTCTTGTTTTCAGATGAGAGAGGATATTAGTTCACAAAAGTAAATGTGTTCATATAAGCTTCACTCAAGTCAACATTTTCCATTTAAGAAAACTGCTTGGGCAAGTCCATAACTTCAACAGGACTTTCAGCATGTACTTAAAATACTTAAATGTTTAACTGGAGAGGCATGGACTAAGTCTTTCCTGAATCAGAGCCATAATTTCTGAAGTGTCAGTTACACAACCTATTGCAGAATATGCTTTGACAGATGGATCAAGGTAATGTGAAAGCCACAGAAAGACATCTTTGTGGGGAAGTTGTTATTTCTTCTTATATTTCATTTTTTCCCCTGTGTTCATCTTGGAAATAGCAATTACTACTGCTTACTTTTTATATATATTACGTGTACATATATTTGTGTGTTTATATATGTCTACTTATCTGTGTATGTGTGTGTGTATATATCTATAAAAGTAAATTTCTCTATTTGCCTTATTGTTATTAGAACTTGATAGGTGCTATAGCAGAAGTTTTTTCCCTTTGCTTCCTTGTATAACAATGTACAAATGTGTTAATGAAGCCATGAAAATGTTTAAAAAAAAATAAATTGTCATTGTGTCCTCTTTCCAGAAAGAGTAAGACTTACATGTTCTCCTACACAGCTAAATGTTGCTGCTAGTGTCTCATTTGAGTGTCTGTCCAAGGTTATACTATCTGTCTCTGGACAAACTGGAGGAAAGGATCAATAAAAAGTTAAGGTATACAGGAGGAAAGGTGAACTGTTATCAGTCCTAGGTGCTTGGTAGAAATATATATGTATATATATATATAAATATATATATATATATAAAAATATAAAAATATATATAAATATATGTCCCTGAAGTTTAGAAGATTCAGCTGGTAGTTAGTCTGTGGAAGAGCAAAATTGTTCATCTAAATAGCCAGTGAGTTAAGGTAACTCAGAGGCATCTGAGAGAGGCTGAGCACTTTCAGAGATGAGTTTCAGAGGGAAAGGTGATAGTTTTATTAGATGAACTAACAAAATTAGTTAGCGGAAAATACATTGGCAGTCCCTGCTAAAGTCAGTAGGAGTTGACAGCATCTTATTTTTCAAAATTAGACTACAGTGTTGCAGATTAAAAGACAGACACATTCAGAGAAAAGATGCTTTGGGGCACATGCTTCATGTGGGCAACATGTTGTTGCCCTTATAGTCCTTGCTACTGTAAGAAGAAATTTAAAAAGAGGGAAATGCTTATAGTAAAGTATATTACTCTTGTCATAGGACCTGTTTTATCCATGGTTCCAAAAGATGCAGTTCCCTCCACCATTTTTCTGCTTCTGACATGCAGACAATATGCAATATTTCAATTTACTTTGCCTGGTTGGTATTCAGATTACAGTTATTAAAGAGCATCAAAAGACAAGGGAATTTCTGATGTTGATAAGTGTCATTGGATAACACTGACCACATGGGAAGTGCAGCTGTCCCAGCTGGTGGTGAGAGCAGAACAGGTGTTTGTACTCAGCACCTCACTTTCCCCCCTCTGAGGAGTTTGATTGTTTTCTTGTATCTAGAATGGTATGTACAAAAGTCACAAAAGAAGGAAAAATTACCTTGTACTGCAATTGTGTCAGTCTTAAATTTAAGAGCACCTTTTTATTGGTCATGGTTGTGAACTCAGAAAATAAATTTTTAAAGCTTCCAAGATAAAGTCATATTGAGAAGTCATACAGTATTGCTAAGTAACCAAAAATATGGGTAGTTACTGTAGACTATTTCAAGGATGAAGTTGAAAGTACATAGTGTACTAATTTTTCTAGTGATCCAGTGTTTGTTCACAGTTTCCCACTTGACTGTTTTTACACCTATGTTTGATATAAGTGTATACTTTGAAATGAAATAACCAACTCTATAATATATCCATTTCTTATAAGTGCATCTCAAAACTTTTTCTCAGAAGAGATAAGCAACTGTTGGTATTCCTATGTACAGGAAATGGAAGCAGTGGGACACTGAACTGGCTTTACATCAGTTGTATGCTAGTAAGGATAAAAAATGGTATCTCTTGTGTTATAGTAAAATACTGCCTAATTTTTTCTGTAGTTTAAAGATACTGGGAAGGTAACGAATATTTAAAATTTTTCTCTGCTGGTGTGGGTTCTTTGGTTTTGTTTGGATTTTTTTCTACAATGTGACCAGTATTTAAACCAGCAAGGTTAAACTGCTGTGAACTAGAATTGTGCCAAGTATCACTGATTGATTGTTAATGTAGTAAAACATGGTGATTTCAGTTTGGGGTTTACCATTCATTTTTAAGTTTTCTTGCATCTGAAGCTTGAAGCAAAACAAGAGAGTATAAAAAATTGGCAGAAAGAGTGATTGGGGAATAAAAATACCCAAGCTTCACTCAACTTTATAGTATACCTTTCTGTTGGATAAAGAAAATGCAAGCAGTATGCAAGTGAATCAAAACTATTCAGCAGAGAATTGTGTTCTTGGTTCATGCCATTAAGAAAATGAAGAGAGAGAGTGTGTTGTGACAACTCTGTCAAGCAGTGATTGATTTTCATCTGTTTTTTTACATTTTGTTTTATTCTTTTACTGTATTTGAATTTAGACTTTCAAATCTGCTTTCCTATGAAAACCACTTTCTCAAAGAGTGGAGCTGACTGTCTAACTCTGGACTGAAATGAGAAACCTCTGTTTGGCTTTTTGCTAATACATCACTCAGTGTGGAGATGATGCTCCTGTCCAGCTGGAAGTATTCAGTTCATTGTTCATCCATCGCCATCAGGATGTGTCATGGGGGTTGCCCTGTTTGTTCTATTTTTGCTTTACTCCTTTTGGCTGCATGGTTTAATAATTTTAAATGCATAAATGATAACCAGGACTTCATCCTAATACATATGTCTGTGCAATGTTTTTATCAGTAACACTCTTTTAGCGGGAGGAGAGGAGAACATACCTCATTTTGAATCATAGTCCAGCTTCCACTGGGTTTGCGTTCTGCTCCTTTTCTTCTCCCAGCTATCTTATGTTTTTCCTTTCTTGAGGGGTTTATTTTCCAACTTAACCATGCAGACAGATCTTTACTGCATGCTGTGTAGGGGACTGTGGTATCTGATGGATTAAGCATAAACCTATCCAGGAATATGATGGGTTCCAATTTGGTTTTGAGGATGATGTACTGTTTGACAGTAGGAAATTCACTTAGCAGTGCATCCCAAAAGGTAAAAAGGTGTGTTAGTTAACATAAGAAAGAACATATTGAAGTTAATTTATGATGTGATGCTAACTGAAGATGTGTCAGTTTAGAAATTTTTGTTGTGATGGGAGGAAATGTAAAATAAATGCTAAGCATGATTCTAGGATTGGCTCATATAATTAACCAGGTACTACTGGTAGAATATTCTTAGTCTTCTCTGAGTTTTTTCCATGTATTTCCTAACATTATGAACAACTGGAATGCAATAATATTATTCTTTGTGATGAACAACTTCTGTGTTCAGTTTTCTCTTTGGAAAATGGATACAATACTTCATCTGTATGTTGTGTTTTTAGAATTTATACTTACATATTTATTCATATGTGTATGTAATACTATAGTATTATATAAAATTTGTGTCAAAGAACAAGATACTAATTTCTTGAAGGCCTCTCAAATTCACTAGAAAGGGGATTAGTTGGTGTGGTGTGGGTTTGGTTTTTTTTTTTAGTAGCTATCTTTGTCTCATTCTCCTTGTAATTTTTATTTTTCATTTTTATGAAGTAAACACATTTTTAGTAAGTATGAAAATGACTACTTTTCATTTCATGCAAAAGATAGATCAGAGCGCACATAACAGTGTTACATAATTTGATTCCCAAATTTATTTCCTCTGCAAAGTACTGAGAGAAAAAAAGAAAATTTACAGCCCAAGTAAAAAAGCTTTTGGAAGGTACTCTATGAGATTTTGGTATTAACAATGTCCTGCATTTGTTCACTAGCTGGATAAGAGAAAAGAAAGGAAGCAGTGCACAGTTGCATACTGAGTAAGAAAATAGAAGGAAAGAAAGCTGTGCAAATTAAAAATGTGTGGCTTGTGCAAATTTTTTGTGAGAGTTTAAATGTATTATTGACCACTAGCACAGATTTAGAACTTAGTTGCCAACATGGTATAGATTAAATATGTTACCAAAAGTGCAAATTATTAAATGTTTCTAGCAATTTGTAGATGTAGCACATAAAAAAAAACCTTCAGTGGTAATATTTTTGACCTTTTACTTTACTAATTGCTTTAAACCTTTAGATAGAGATTTGATTTATTTTTCTTGTTTTTGGAAGAAGAGCTTAATATACTGCTCTGGTGTACTTAATTAGTAGCAAATCAGCTTTTGTTATGCTTTGTAATGTTACATAGCAGTCAATAGAAAAAAGAGGGATATTGTTGGTAAACATGAATAAATGTGTTTTTAGAATTTATAATTGATTAGATTACATGACAATTATTTAGATTCTGGTGGAAGTTTCTGTAATCTGCTAATAGCAGAAAATACAGTTTAATTACTAATGCCAAAAAAGGAGGCTGAACAAGGAAGGGAGGGAATCTTTCTACTTGTAACCACTTACAATTTTCTAAAAGCTATCCATATGGGTCCACTTGGTCTGGACTTATAGGCGAGTTGGTCTCTAGCCAGATACTCCATCTCCTTGAGCTTGCACCTCTCTATAGAGCTCTAATGTTCCCCTGAAGAGTACTTCTTTTTTTTTTTAACTCTCTAATTTAGATTTGGCAGTTGAAGCATGATGGCGATTGAATGTTTGGGGAATGAGCAATAAATAAAGCTTTAAAACTTCCATTGTTTTGTCTCTCAGTTGCTGTGCTATGCAGTTGCACAAGCATCTGTAGGCTAATGTAGTGGAAATAAGATTGAATTGCATCTGCTAAGGTCACATTTTGGTTAAGATTTCTTTCCTTTTTTTTTCCCCCTCAAAATCTCCAACTATCCTCATTTGTATCATAAATAGAGAAATATAAAGGAGGAGTGTTTTATTTTATTGAGCCAGTGTTCAACAAGGAATTGGATGAATGAAGGAGGTAGTTTGGCTAATTTGAACAACATACTTGTAATGAAACATGATTTCCCCACCCTGTTCCCTCCTCCAAATGAATACCATGTAATCCTCCTCTCTTCCTGCACCATGGTAACCTGTTGCTGGGCCTCAGTCTGTTCAATGTTTGTTATACACGTCAGAGGGCTCTTTCAAGCTGTGCAACCCCAATAAACCTCAGAGATCTGTGCATTTTTGTCAAACCAGTCTAACAAGGCAAAAAGCTACTATCTTGTGGAAAATATGAGGTTGTAGTGTGCTCTCCACACTCCTGTGGTGCTTTGAAGGCAGCAAAGGAGAGCATGTGGGTTTTTTTTTCTTGACTGTATGGAGTAAAGGTAGTTGGGTCACAGACTCACACCCAATAGCTGTGTCCTGATACTGGGATTGTAACAATGACAGGAGTTTGCAAAGTACAGAGCCAGGGCTGAGAGAAATCGCATGTAGATCACTGTACAGGATGCTGCCTTGGAATGTCTACATGAAAAACTGGAAGTTTTGTGGTTATCTTCCATTCTCTTGTGCAGTATAGTTTTTTTATGTAAATATCCAAAACCTGAAAAATGCTGAAATGACATTAAATCTGCAAAGCAATACACACAAAATAGTGTTCAACTAAAATAAGATCACAAAACTGGGCACGTGCAAAATAACTGATACTCTGCCAAGTAATTGCTAAACTGTTTATCTGTTTATTCACCTGAAGAAACCCAGAAATATCCCTTAAAATGTAAAAATTCATTTTAAGTGATTCAGACTCAAGATCTGGAATAACCAGCTTCCATCTTTATTATTCTCTGGAATACTCTAGTGCTATTTATTCAACCCCCCAAAGGGGGTTAAGTATTGTTATTTTATTGTTATTAAAAGTTTGGATTATGTTAGAAAATGTTTGGATTCTACAAAGTTTGTAAAATCATACTGGAAATTTCATAATGTACTTTCTTGTAAAGCATCTGACCTTTTCTTCTTCTGATTGTGCTTTAACAACCGTTCTCATAGTATTCTGGGAATGATCTTATTTGTTTTATTTAGAAGCAGGAAATGCATCTTATTTGAAGGGGTAATGATTACATTTTTTGAAATTTCAGAAACAGTTCAAATTAAGGTTTGACTGAGAAATCTGCTTTCTTTTTTTTTCCTTTCAGGACTCTAGTTCATTGGAAACATAGTTTGTAGTTGGAGCAAATAATGGCAGCAGGGACAAACTGTCCTGCGATATAGGGAGGATAGGTCAAATACATGCTACTGCATTCACTCATGTATTGTGCAGGCAAATGCAGCCTTCATCCTTCCCACCCTTTCTATCTCTCAACTAGATACTACCCAAGGGCAGTGTGTTCTCAATGCTTTGCTGTGTTTCTTCAGCCAGCATTGCCTGTGCTTTCATAGTTTGATTGTGGCATCTCTTCTGCTTTTAGCCACTGTGGACTACAGAGTGTTCTGAGCCTCTTGAGGTTAATTATGTGTACAGTTACAAATCCTGCTAGAGACTAAATCTGCTTTGAGTTAAAAACTTTGGATTATTTTTTTTTCTTCTGACAAAAACATCCATTGGCAAAAGAAGTGACAGTAAAACTTCATAAGTGTTTCATTCTAGCATGCGATGTGGATGCTTTTATTCTCAAAGGCAGCCATTTTGTGGTTTTCTTTTCAAAGGGACTAAGTGGAACAATATAAAGATGTATTCTTTGAAGTAAATGGAGGGAGCTACTGGTCAGTAACTGCTTTTGGGAATTTTGCCACTTGCCAACCTTATTCCTCAAGCCTTAAATCTTTGATAGCATACCATGCTCCATCTTTGTTAAGGAGAAATTCTATTTTATTTCACTGTCCTGGTGTAGATTTGACCTCAGAAGGTTTTGCCACCTATGGGCTTGACACTTGGTTCATTAGTGCTACCTACTGGCAGTGACCAAGTGGGTTGTGTGAAGGGTTCAGCTATGTCAGTGAAGGACCTCTGGTCACCTACATGTCACAAAAGTGTGTTTTGTCTTAATTGCTGAAATAGAAGTGGTGAGTTTAGGGCAGGAAAACAACAGGATTGGTAAGTGTGAAGCATCTGATATGCTCTCAGGTTGAATTGATATTTCCTTTATTTCAAGACTAAAGGAAAATGGTATCCCCTGTAATTTTATCGTCTTTGTGCTTGATTATATATTTAAGGAAAGAATATGTCATTCTCCTAATAGTTTCCACTGATTTTATATTCTTGTCTGTATGTGAAAGGACCTGTGATAAATCAAGAGACCAATTAATTTTCACTTTGTGGTTTTAAAATTGCCTAGGAAAGATGGATTGATGGATATAGGCGATCACTGTTGAACAGATGAGGGAAAAAAAAAAGCCACATTTAAAAGTGATCCAAGGACTCAGAAAAGCCCCAGCTCTACTGTCTAAACTTTGTGCACGTAAATAATAAGCTTTTGTGAAAGCCCCAAGGCTGCTAGGTAAAACCTGAAAATCCTGATAGATTGGTTATATAGTTGTCAGAATAGATGACTATAGACTTGGAACTGAAACATTTTAGCAGTCCATTAGCCATTTTATCTTTCTTGAATTCAGAGAAAAAGCATGTAAAAGACAAAATATATGCTATGAATATTTCCTTAAATATAAGAGGTTTTCTTCACATTTTGGAAATAGCTTTGAAGAATGCCAGTATCAGGCCTTACTTTATGGGTTCCTGGACTCTATACTACCCTCACAGTGTTTTATTTTTTTTATTATTGTATGCAAAATCTTCTACTTTCTTTTTTCTTAACTGAGAACCTTCCAGTTCAGCATTAAGCCAAGTGATTAACATCCTTCACAAGTTTTTTGTCCTTTTTCTTCTGTTAAGGAAGAGATTGGTGCCTTAAGAATAATGTACAATTTGATATTTTTGATTTTGGATGTGTTTGTTTTACTTTGGCTGAATCTCGGGACAGTATGGTCAAAGAATTTTGTTTCACATGTATTAGCAAGTGGTGAAAAGTGTTGAGTTCTGCAGGGTGACTAGATTCCATCAACAACCTTGAAAACTTCAGGTTGTAATTCTAATTCTTCATGTCTTCTGTCCCTTTTATTTCAAGGTCAAACAGCGCTGAATACTGCTTCAGTGCAAGAAATTTGTAGATCTTGGGACAGTCCAGAGCAATGAAAACCCATGGCTTTTGTGTTACAGATCCAAGATGAGAAAAAATGGCAAAAATATAATTCAAAATCTCATTTAGATGCTGCTTTATGCTTATAGATGTGATCACAAGTTGTGGAACTGACTCAACATCCAGTTGTTTGGAGGCGGTTCTGCTTCTCTAAATGCCAATGAAGGTTTTTTCAGCAAGCTTTACAAGGGCCATGGGATTCCTCCAAGAAGGTCCCCAAAGAGGACAAAGTTAGTTCTCCTGTAGTCTGGGGTTGCAATTGTACTGATCATCCTGCTTCCTCCTTGCAGGATGCTGGACATCATGACCTCACGGTCACTGCAGCCAAAGCTGCCTCCTCACTTCACATCTCCAACCAGGCCCTCCTTTTTTGTTTGAGCTGCACATTATTCCTTCTGGGTTCTTCTACCATGTGTATCAGAAAGGAATTGGGAGTGCTTTCCAGGAATCTCCTGGAGCGTTTGTACTTTGCTTTGTGGCTTCTCCAGCAGATGTCAGGGTGGTTGAAGTCCCACTTAAGAACCAGGGTATGTGTCTGTGGGGCTGCTTTCTGTAAAAGGCCTCATCTACTTCCTCTTCCTGATCAGGTGGCTTTTAACAGATAGCAACTGGGGCACCCTCAGTAGTCTGCACTTTTATGCTAATCCAGAAACTCTTGAGTAGTTCATCATCCTCCCTAAGGTGAAGCTCCATGCATTCCAGGATTTCCTTTATGCAAAGGGTAGCTCCACCACCATGTCTTTTTGTCCTGTTTTCCTAAAAGCATGTAGCCTTGCATTACAGTCATGCAAGCTATCCCACCATGTCTCTTTAAAAGTGATGAGATGAAGCCCTGTGACTGCGCACAGATCTCCAAATCGTCCTTTTTGTTTCCCATACCACGTGCACTGGTATACAGGCACTTCTGAGAGGTGTTCAAGCATGTCCGTTTCCCAGTAGGGGTGCATAACTATTGTATAAGACATCTCTTTGCAAACTGGGAGTGGATCATGGAGCTGTTTCCCCTGAATTACCACTGCCCTACTGGCTATTGCCAGAATCTTTTTAGTTCAGTGCTAGTACAGGATTCTGAATGGATCATTTTCAGTGATGGATTTGTACAGAAAATGTGGATGATCAGACCTTTCCTCCCACCATGTGATACAAAGGTGATACTTTCTTCAACATAAAACAGGAAGGCAAAGCTAAGCAATAGCAAAACTTTTCCTAAAAGATGTACATTTTCCAAGTGTCTATGGATATGGAGCTGCATTTAACATAAGTAACACCAAGGCAATCATTGACTTTGTAACTGGCTTTGAGGTACAGGATCTGAAACCTGAAAATAGATTTCAGGCTCTTGTTTTGAAAAGGTGAAGTTGGATTTAATTCACATAGAGCCTGCTTTTAATTTTGTTTCAGTTTTGACTGAAATAATTTTTGTCCATGAAAACTGTATTTTTGATAATTTAAAAATTTTTCTAATGGAGAATGTAATTGATATGAGAAATGTCAGCCAGAAGTATGTAAGCTTCCCCTCACTCTTTCTTACTAAATTTTCCAACCACTTGGAAATTAAAAAATTTCCCCCAAAATCTGAGAATCTAAAAAGTAATCTATCAGAAATTATAGATTCTAATGTTCCACTCCCTCAGGTGTGATAAGCAAAGCATTCCTTCAGAAGGTATGATAAATCTGTATATCACTCTGCCGTACAAGTCAAAACAACTGAAAGGAGATGGGATATGTTGATCTATTTATGGGTTTTTTTGTGCCTTAAACTATGTTTCTATATCTGTTCTCTGAAGAGTGAAGAATTTATGAAATAAATTTAGGAATAAAATAAAATCTAGTAAACAATTTACTCAACACTCTTTTAGGGATGGAGTGCTAACAGTGGCCTCAAGTAGCTTTAATTAATGGCACAGCAATAACAAGTGTAGCTTTGCTGACAGGTGTGATACTACAGCTCATGCTATGTATATTATTAAAAATGAGAAAATGCCTTTTAACAGATAAGGGGATGGCCCTTCATGTTCATCTTAAGGAACTGGATTTCAGAGGACTTGCTTCAGGTTCATATTGTATACGGTACATATTTTGTAGATGTTGTAAAATATGTTTATATTATGGTCCAGATTTTTTTTCCTGAAATTCCCTGTATCAGTCCTTCCATTTCATCTTATCAAATATTGATCATCATCTCTATGTTATGTAACCCCTTTTCAGCCTTGAATTCATTCTATTTTTGACAAATTACAATAAGTAATCAGAGTTTGCATGATAGGTGGTGGGTTAGGAGCTGAGAATGAGCATTCAAATCTGAGAGATTAAAGGGGGAGAGTCAGGAGAACGGGGAAAGAGGTGTTTCTTGCAAACTCTGTTGGCTATTTTGTAAATGTTTTGTCAGTGTAATAAAAATGGCTTCTCTGGATTTAAGAGTCTTAAACCAATATGTACTTCTAGAGGAGAGGTAGACACTGTGAAATTTTATCCTAAATTACTTCCAAATTTTATCCTAAATTACTTACAGGTGACCTGTAAAGCTAAAAGTTTCTGTCTTACTTCTTTAAAGTGCCATGCTGTTGCCAGTTACCAGATTGATACTGCTGGAAACTACAGCTGTTCTGTTCTATTACTTCCGCAACTGAAATTTGTTTATTGTTATCATAGTTTCAGTTAAACTGAGATTGGTTTTTTATAATATTAAGGCATAAAGGCAAATAATTTCCTTATTTTTTCAATAATAAAATATTAATTCCTAATTTTCCTTCCTGTCCCTTGTGTCCTGGAGGCAGGAGCAAAAGAATTTTAAAATCTTTTATTTAAGTAGCAGAGAGATGGAATTTTGTTTACCTGCTTTTTTTAAAAGTTAATTTTGCAGGCATTATATCCACAAACTGTTCATGTTTGCCTTTTCAGAATGTGATTACTGCTCATAAAAGCAGTTTTAATTGAATACTTATGTCATGAATGGCTTGTAGCATGCTTAAAACTACAAGCCTCTATTTATATGACTATAGTTTATTTTTTAGAGCTCCCTGTATAACAATACTGGGAAATTACTAAAGGATTTTTGCTATTCAGCTGGGTGATTTTAAAAGATATTGCTCTTATGCTGTACTATTGGCATTGCTGCTTAGGAATAAAAAGCTAAGAAAATTATCCCTTCCCCCTTTCAAACAAAGCCGCATCTTCCCCCTTTCAAACAAAGCCGCATCTAAAAAGGTCACAAAAGGAAACACACAATTCAAATAATCTCCTTGCTGTATCTAAGATTAACTTGGACACAGATGGTTCAATTTATAGTTTGATCTGGCATAATATATACGTTTAACAGAATCCTGTTTTGTATTGCTTCTATAAACACTAACGTCTGATAAAAGCATGCTGGCTTTTCTGCCATCAACTTGAATCAGAAACCTCTGAGCCAGTGCTTAGAAAGCAGGAGTCTGACATTCAGAGACATAAGTTAACTTTTTTAGCCTTTGGCTGCAACTTTTCTTAGCCTTATCCCTGACTTTCAAAAGGCAAAGTCATTTGTGGTTTTCTCAATTTAAGCTGCTGTGGATAATTATTAGGCTTTGTTCTTGCTGCATTTAGAGATGAAATGATTCAATGCTGTTCATTACTGCTCATTTCCGGACCACACTGTAGTCATTAAATTTCTGAGATACTATCTGAGAAATCACTGACATTGTTCATATACCAAAACTAAAATGTTTACCACTCCCTGCTGTTTGCCAGGCGTTAGCCCACCTGTCTGTAAGGGGAAATGGCTTTGGCATGATCAGGATCTTTATGGAAGCTCATGAACAAGCAGTCTTTGTCCTTTCTTTGTGGAAAGTTTTCCTTTTATATGCAAATAGCATTATCTAAAGAAATTAATTTCTTCCTCAGAATCACAGATTTCACTCAGAGATCAGCTGATTTTTATATTCCACAGGTGAAGTTTTCTCACTTCTCATTGTGTATTTCCCAGAAAATTCTGATCATAAGAAATGATATTAGCTTTACTTTGGAAAATAATAAGTGTATACTTTACTATTTTCAGCCGATTATCCTAAAGAAGCCAGGCACAATAACCAGAATACCTGACAGATGTTCAGTGAATTCTGAGAATGTGGAGGATCATATCCAATGTCTTGAATGTATCTTCGCAGTTTAGTTGGCACTGGTAACAAGGAGGTAAATAGTGCTGTACAAGGAGGTTTTTATATGTTTATAAGCCTGTCTGTGAACTGACTTCTGTTATTTCCAAAGTTGGAAGATTGACTTTCGCAAGCTTCTTAGTCATTGTAGGTCAGTTCAGCTTGGTAGTTATTATGTGGGTAGTAAGTACAGAATTGTTCCTATATTCCCTTAGCTAGGATATGACCATGGCATTTATTTAATTATATTTATTTAATTATATGAATATATTATATTAATTTAAAAAACAGTCTTTTCTCTGAAGGGAAATGATGGAAACAACAAATGAGTAACTAATGAAAGAATTATTATGGACTTAACTTGAAGATTAAAAGCTTGAATCTGGAAATGACAGATTCATGGAGTGATATAGTATCATGCTTGCTTAGATATACTTTGGGTGGGGGGTGTCAGGGTGGGGAGTAAAAGAAGGAAAAATATTTCCAATGCTTGGCAAAATGTAGAAGTACTACTTTTAGTGGTACTCCATTACATTTCTATGAAGCTTGCATGAAAGGCAAAGGTAAAAAGTCCCACAACTTACTCCTGTGATTGATAAAAGGCATGAGTTGTGTGAGATTAACCCATCTGGTTGGAGCATGGTGCTTATCACACCAAGGTTGTGTGATGTGGGTCCCATCCCTGTATTGGCCAGTCACTTAACAGTTGGACTTTTGGGTCCCTTCAACTCAGAATATTCTGTCATTCTGTGAGTTCACTGTCTGGCCTCCTTTAAAACTGTTTATATGATGAGCCTTCTGAATTTCCCAGCCTCACACAGGCAGGGGTAGTACAGACAGCAGCCCAAGCCCACTCAGTTCAAGGTTTTGAAGAGAGGTAGATGTTGGTAGTCTGCCATGTTTCTTGGAAAGCTTGGGATTCGTCCATCTGTTTACCTTCCTCATCTGTTTGCTCTGCCAAAGTCCAGATCCAGCTGTGGACATGCACAACTGGTGTGGTTGGTCCAAGCCCTGCATGTGAAGAGCTCAGTTAACAGATGTGCAGACAGCCACCAGCATGCCTGGCAAGCTGACCATGAGGAGGAAGGACTTTGGAAGCTGAGGCTGGAGATGACGGTCTTAAGATGTTCCAGTAGAGGATTTATTTTTTATTAATAAGCTTTGCTGATTTTTCTATGGAGCCTTTGAAAAATGAGGGTGGCCTTATATCTGAACTTGTCTTATATTTGAAGCCACATTATATTTGGGTTGGTATGGTAGTTCTGGCTAGATCCATGAGAATGGCTAGGGTCTATAAGGGTAAACCACAATGAGGCAGAGAAGAAAGCATTCAAAATTTGTTCTGGCAGAAATTGGTTAATTAACTCTGTTAGGCATTACACAAGACCTTAGCTAGGCTAAATTACTATCTTTGTTAAATATGTCGCTTCCCAGGAGTAAATCTGGATGAAACATCTTAGTATTGTTGAACTCATTTTTTCATACTGAAAGCACAAAAATTGTGCAATTGCATATATTGGACCAAAGAAATATATAAGTTTGCATTTTCCCATGAAACTCTCTTTTCCAGAAAGAAGAAAATCTACAGATAGAATTACAGGTTTTAGGTCCTATATTGAGGGAAATGAAACTATTTTCTTTGTCAAGCCCTGTAACTCCCAAAACTGGAACACAGATTTAAACAGCAAAAGCTGTGAGTGATATATTAATGATAATATTTTATGAACATTGATACAAGAACAACAAGTCAAGGCCTTTTGGAGATTAGGATTTTTCCTTTTTTCCCTTTTTCTTTCTCTCAGGGAATTTTCTCCCATTTGTTACCTAAGAGATAGGAATGACTGATACTTAAGAGACAAAGAATGTGGCTGGGGAAGGGTGCATTTGGCTAACCTCCTAGCTTAGGAGGCTTTCTCTTGGGAATACAGGATACTGTGAGATTTTGGCTGTGAGGTCAGGGGGATAGACTCAGTTCCTTGCTCACTCTCAGGACCAGAAGGGAATGTTCCAGTTGCTGCTACTGCAAGGAGAATTTTCTGCCATGGTGAAGTTCAGCCCTGTACTGCTTCCCCTACAGTGAGTGAGCTCTTGCTCATAAGACCAGCCATTTAACAGGGACCTTTTTTTGTTTCAACACCTGATCTCACTGGAAAGGACTTTCACCATCTACTTGGGTGCTGCAGGGGAAAACCCAGGACCCCAACCCCCTCCCCTCCTATTCCAAGGGAGAGACTTCTGGCTGTTTGGAGAGCCCAGCTGCTGCTATCCAGCCCTGCTCTTTTCTGCTGCTGCGTGAGATTTTTGACTACACTTTAACCCAACACCCTGTGCCTGCCTGGATACCCTGCGGCTCCTATTATGGCTGCAGGGTTTCTGCTACATTTTGTTTGCCACCCTGGGGTCTGCTTGCCTCTGCCATTCCAGCTTGCTGCTCTGAGGTTCCTGCTACAGCCCATTTTGCCATCTGGAGGGGCACTGGGACCAGCTGCCTCCCATGAGTTTTTAAAGGAAGCTCCTTTCTATGTCTTCCCCCAGCAGTGCCACCATTAGACATGGGAGAGGCAGCGGGGCTCGTGCCACAGTGCCCCCTGCAGCTGTGGGGGACTCATCGCACCTGCCCTGCCGGGAGCCAACAGCGCCCCTGCCGGCTGTGACTGTAACTGCACCAAAGGGAAAGTGCCACAGCGGGAGAAGCCTCTTAATGGGTTTCTGTTCTTCTGTTTGGTGTTGCTGCTGTTGTGGTTGTCTGTCTTGCTACATATTAACTAGTAAAGAACTGCTATTCCTTTTCCAATACTATATACACTTTTCCAGTGTTTTATATATATATATATAATATATATATAAAATATATTATATATATATATATATAGTGATACACAGGGCCTGAAAGCCCCATAATTTCAAAGTTGTAGTAATTTGGAGGGAAGGGGTTCATATTCCCCATTCCAAGGGAGGTTCCCCCCTTTCTTGGCAGACACCTGTCTTTCAAACCAAGACAAGGCCATCTTCAATGTCTCAAACAGATTACTTGGGGCAAATAGCCTGCATATTCTTCCAAATGCAGCAGCTCTTGTTAGATTTACATTAAGTAAAATCTCTTTGGATATGAGTTAGATGATTGAAATACATGTATTGATGTTCATGGTAGTAATTTCTGACTGTAAAAAGTATTTCATGGGGGAAGAATATGATTCTGAGCAGACAAATGGGCTAAAAGTGTATATGGAAAACCTTGGACATATAGGAAGTTAGAGACTTAGAGATTTGACAATTTTCTTCTCATTAATATATTGTATAGTTTAACTTCGACACAACAGTAGACTTAAGTAGGTTCAAGGTCTGTTCTTCTTTCCAAATATAGGAATGAATCAATGAAGGCAGCAGAATAATTTAAAGAAAAGTTAAGGGGAAATTAAGAGCAATTCTCTGTCTCAACATACAGTTCTAGAGGTAGTTTACAAAAATCATTCAGTCAACTCGGTTCATTTTAATGATGTCTGTTAAAAATAGAGATGCACTCTGTGAGTAAAAAAACCTAGAAAAATTGTTTTTGAAGTAGTCTGTGGGCTTTTAGAGGTAGAGTGTGTAATTAGGAGGTTATCAAAAAGTAATTCATTAGTGATTCAATTTAAAAGACATAACTAGGGTATAATTACTCTGGCCTGTCTTGTTACCATAGCTATGCTGAGAAACCAAAGAGCTGTCCCTTATGTCATGGATTTTTGCGGTATAAAGGAAAGTATTGGGTGGTACAATTTTCAATTTCCAGGTTTTTGGCTGTCAAGTGTTTTTGTGTTATTATTCTAAAGGACTTCTACCCTCTCACACCTGCTACTCATTGCACTATGTAACTTGTAAAGCTTAAACTTTGAACATGATTTTTACAAGCAGAAGATGAAGAAGAAAGTAGTGCTGCTGGTCAGCATTGTAATTGTTCAAGTAGCTGTGTAGTGTTGTATCTATTGTACATAAGCATCAATTATCAATAATCCGTTGCTATCTTGCTATAAAGCTGACCAAAATCTTCACCTAGATTATTGAATGCTCTATGTATTGTACAGAACTTTCAGTAAAACTGAATGCAGTGATCTAAGCATAGAATTCGTTATACAAATGAACAAACTGTTCTGGCAATACTCACTCTTGGTTGCAAATGTAAAGGTAATGAATGGCTACTATAGTCTATTTCCCATCTGGTTTTAACAGTCTGTTTCTTTTTTATTTTCTAAAATGGGCCTCTATTTAGCAAGTTTTTACTTTGGTAATTAATGAAGCACTATCATTTTCTAGTATACATCTGTGGAGCTTTTTGGATTGTTATTGTGCTGCCATGCTTAGGACAGCATCTTGAGTCAAAGCCAAAGATAGCTTTGAATAATTTGGTATCGAGGTACTAATGAGCTCTGCAGACATTTCAAATACAGTTTTTCCATTTTCAACCAGGTGTGGCTTAATCCACTCTATTTTTCCCATAAGCAATGTGATGTCCAATATATAACTTTTTCCTCATACTCCAAAAAATGTTTCCAAAAGGCTAAAATCATGCTTCTTGCAATACAGAAGAGACTTTGCTGACTTCTCTTTTCTGAATGTTAGATTTCCACCCTGAAATTTGATGGCCTGAGAATATTTTTTCCTAAAAATCTCAAATCATGAACTATACTAGTTTGTATTCTGATTTATATGTATGTTTAATAGTCTTAACAACTGTTTATGAATCAAAGTAACAAAGCTATTTCTAGAAGATTAATGCTCAAGGATAATTTTTCTAATTTCTAGCTACAACTGAGAAAAAATTACATTCAGATACCAAGGGAAGAAATCACGGATTGAATACCATTGGGAAAGCATTGCAATAATTGTAAATGAATTTATTGGGAATTAATTCCTCTTGATTTATGTGCTAAATGGAAGCATGTAGCACATTAAAAAGGTCTTGAATATATCTTGGTAGTATTTGCTTCTGCTTCTTAAGAGAATGTGTACATGTTATGCTGTTGATTTGTTTGCAGCCATATATATTTAAACTGTAAACTTTGTCTGCTAACATCTCTGTGCACATATCACAAGAGTTGTTCTTTGCACCAGCACCAGGAGTCAATAGTTTTGACTCATTCCAAGAAACATTATTTTGTCAGCTCTGATTGCCAGAAAGTATTGGCTCTGCTACTTAAAGCAGTTAGCAAGTTTTTTTCAAAATTGGTATATAGTGAGTATCTTATATTACTTCAGCATGCCCTTTGTAGCCTGCTCATTTTCTTCAGAAAACATTCAAGCTACAGGTTTTCTTCCCTAACACGTCACCCAAACTCATTCTATGGTTTTATTTCCCATGTGGCAATTCTATGTCATTCATCATGGTAATCAGTCCAAGGGTGATGAAATTTGGGATTCAATTTTTCTCTTGGGGAAGTCCATAGGTTTTGCTTCAGATCAAAATTGTGAGCCTCCACGTGTCCTCTTGGTATAAACAGATAATCCCACAAAGCACCTGCATCTACTAAAAATACCTCATTGAAGCAATCAAGACAACAAATCCTTTGATAATGCAGTAAATATCCACGGCTGTCCCGTGGATATTTCCTTGCAGATGTTTCCTTTAGTACAGTCATTTGAAGGATTAAATGTAGTGGAGAGGTTTCTTTCATTCCTTTACTACTAGCCAAGGTGTCTATCCAAAATTACAAATGCTTCATTGAAGCTTCATTGAAAGGACTGCATGTATAGGTATCTTAAGGGTACTTGAGAATCTTCTTAAGGACCTCCATATACCAAGAAATAATTTATTTTAATCAACTATCTGTCTTGAATGAAAGGAATTCCCACTCAATGAAAAAAAACCCCTCACATAATGATTATTTTGTGTTACTGCCATAATTCATGGGTTTTTTCCCATAGATAAAAGGTATACATATTGGAATTCAAGGTGACATGTTTTTCTATCTTTCTGGTTCCTATTACCACTGATAACAGAATAACATACTGTTTCTTTGGGTTTGGTTTTGTTTGGTTAACAGAAGCACAAGAAATTACCCACAAAATCTAAAAAAGGAAGTTTAAATGTATTTTTTATAGGAGCGGATCAGTAATAAAAACAATAAAACCCAGTGTTTAAGCTTTATAGAAATAATTTAATGACCAGCTGCAGCAATAAACACCTTTCCATTTTGATTGGGTCTTAACTCCTCCATCCAGTGATTAATTGCTCCATGAAAGACAAACACATTACATTATACCTTAAGTGTAACATCCTGTTTTAAAGATTCCACTAGTGCAGTTTAAATGTTTTTGATCCTGTTCAGACTTTAAAAGGATATTTTGAGGATCTTCCATTTATTATTACTTGTTGCATGTAATCATGACCAAGGCAATAACTGGCCAGTATTTTGTTTCTCGTATACAACTTTGGCCTTTCTTGTGTTTGTATTCCTCTTAGACAGAGAGTAATATTGTGGTGCCACAGCTTTTTTTTTTAAACACTGTGGAAACTAGAGGATGGAGAGTGCATTTTATTTAAATTGTGGGGAAAATTTGAACTTCTTAATAGTTATGTAACTGGTTCCTGTGCAGTATGGAGCATGCACTATTATTAAAGTCATACTCATTACAGATAACAAAATAACCACTAACACAGTGATTTTAAAATATTTTGGATATAAGCTAGATTTAACTGATGATGTAAGAGGGAAATAATGGTAGTCAAATCTCTAATTTATCTACTCCCTTTTTTGCACAATTAGGCTTCCTTTCCTGAGAAAGCATGAAAAATGGACTGTGTGACACTAGCAGTGAGAAATTTGGAGTGCATTTGCTACAGCAGAGGTTGTATCTGTATCAGAGACAAGAACTGCTTTTGGGTTTTTTTGAATGGCATTTCATTTCACTTTGTGTTGTCACCTCCATTGAAGAGCAATATCTTGAATTCCTTTACAGAATCACAGGAGAGTTGATGTTGACAGGGACTTTTTAAGGTCCTCTAGTCCAATCTCTGTGCTAAAGAAGGGTCATCTAGAGTCAGTTTCCCTGCATAATGTCTTGGTGGACTTGAATATATCCGTCGGGGGTGGCAGAGTCCGCATCCTGTTTCAATGCCCAGTCACTGTCACAGTAAAAATGTGTTTCTTGATGTTCAGACAGCACATCCTCTTTGTACCTGTTGCCTCTTTTCTGTCTCTGGGCACTGCTGAAGAGAACCCGTCATTCTTTTCTTTACACCCTTCCTTCAGGGATCTATATCCATTGATAATATTCACCCTGATATGACTTCTCTCCAGACTTAACAATTGCAGCCTTTTCTCAGCTGAGGGGCACTCCAGTCCCTTAATCATCAAAGCGGTCCTTTGGTGGACTTGGTCTTAAAATAGCTCCATATAAAATTTTATTTTGTTTTATTTTATTTTATTTTGCACTAAGATATTTGTTCTGGGATGTATCTTTAATGAAAAATCAGCACAATCTGTCAATTATTCCTTTAATGGTTCCCCTGATGAGCACATCCAGAGAAACAATAGATTCTTGAGTAGGAACAGGGTAGTGGCAAGTCTGGGGATCATTTCCCCCTTTAATTTCCTAGTATGTTATCATAAAATGGCCTGGGTTGGAAGGGACCTTAAAGATCATCTAATAAACCCCCCCACCCCACCACCACTACTGTGCACAGGGATACCTTGCACTAGACCAGCTTGATCTGAGCTCCATCCAGCTGGTCTTAAACACTTTCAGGGATAGGCCATCCACAACTTCTCTGGGATACCTGCTTCAGTGCCTCAACCACACTCACAGTAAAAAAATTTTTCCTAATATCTAACATAAACCTACTCTCAGTTTTAAGCCATTCTTCCTTGTTCTGTCACCATATACTGTTGTAAAATGTCCTTCTCCATCTATTTTGTAGGTACTAGAAGGCAGCATTTACATCACCCAGAAACTGCCTTATCTTCTCCAGGCTGAACAAACCCAATTCTCTCAGCCTTTCTTCAAAGAAGAGGTGCTCCAACCCTCTAATCATCTTGGTGATCCTCCTCTGGACTTGCTCCAACAGGTCAATGTCCTTCCTATTCTGAGGTCCCCAAAGCTGGACCCTCACCCTTCTGGCCATGCTGCTTTGGATGCAGCCCAGGACACGTTTGTGTCTCTGGGCTGTGAGTGCCCATGGCTGGGTCATGTCCAGCCTCTCATCCAGCAGCACTCCCAGGTCCTTCTCCCCAGGACTGCTCTCCGTCTGTCCATCCCCCAGCCTGTGCTGGTACTGGGGCTTGCCCTAATCCAGGTGCAGCACCTTGCCCTGGTCTTGTTAAACTGCATGAGATTCCCATGGGCCCACTTGAGCTTGTCCAGATCCCTCTGGATGGCATCCCATCCTTCAGGTGCGGCAACCGCACCACTCAGCTTGGTGTCTTTGGCAAATTTGCTGAGGGTGCACTCAATCCTTTTGTTTGTCATTAATGAAGATATCAAATAACACTGGTCCCAGTATAGACCCCTGATAGACATCATTTGTCACTGATGTCCATTGGGACTCTGGGCCATTGACCACTACCCTCTGCAAGTGGCTGTTTCAAGTAAGGGACATGTCAATCGTTAATGCATGTTCCTTTGCTAAGCCAGTAGTCTGCTTGCTTGCTGGATTTTCTGATAGCCACCCCAGAACCCAGAGTGAGTGAAACTTGAAGTATATGTTTATGAACTCAGAGAAATGAGGTGCTAATATCAAGATCCATAGTAGCTGGCTGACAGCATCCTGCTGGAAGCAAAGGGTACCAATCTTATAGGGTAAGATCTCTATAGAAATCTAGAGCTTAAGGATAGTGTTTAGTAACCATCCAGTTAAAAGACAGATATAGTCACTTTGGCCACTGGGAGAAATAGGTTAGGTTGAGATAAATCTTTCTACTCATTTAATGATCTAAAAGGAAAAATTTGACTAATCTAATTTAAATTGCAACTAGGTGAAATTAACCATGTTAAGGCTTGTGTAGTCCATAGTAAAAGTAATGTAAAGTAAAAAACAGATTCTTTATGCCTTGAGGTACAAGATTTTTAGAGCCAAAATCAAACATTAGCTTGAATAATGTTTATCAATTCATATCATTATCAATCTTTATCATTGGGCTTTAGAAATTGTTGTAAATTTATAGTTACTAGCACCTACTGACATAGGTATTGCAATTTGTCTACTTTATCCCCAGGAGCCAATTAGGCCATACCAACATGAATTGAGGTGTTTAATTAGACTGTTCATTTAGGTATTCACATAGGAAAACTTCAATCAAACATTTAAATGATGTTAAAGACAATGGGTTAAACTATTTCTTGTCATTCTCTTGTACTTGGTGACAAATCTGTCTGCATTTGAGTGGAGTATAATAGTGAACTACTCAGCTTTAGTACTTCTCAAGGGAATATCTGTCAGATATTTAGCTACTTCTTAAAAGCATAAACTCGTTGTTAACAGCTGTTTATTGGTTCCCATCACAAGTGCAACATTATTAGGGATTTCTAAAAAGGGGAGCAACCTGAAACTTTCAGTCTTAACACTGAAATTTAGTAGTTTAAATATGCATACAAGAAAATGGAAAACAACCAAAAATACAATAAAAGTGATAAAAATTCAATAGAAAGATATTTGAAGACAAACAAAAATAATTTAAAGTCAGTATATCAGGTAAAATTTTCTCAAACTTTCCAGTTTTTGGTAGAGGTTTGTTTAAATATTATTTAGATACAATTTTCACACATGATTTGGTGGATGAAATATGAAAATATGGTATCTTTTTGAGGTGGTAAAGACAAATTTTATTTAAAACTTGTGTCTTCCATGGCTTATGTAATAGTTTGCAGGTCTCTTTATTTCTATTTCTCTATTTTCCGTCGCAATCAAAGCAGTAAAACCAATCTAAAGATCTGTATGTATGATCTTATCATATTATGAACTTTATAATCTGAATCAATCTAGTTAAGAGATCAGCAAGACATGCATGGGACAGCATGTATAGCAAGTGGGACTCTGTGTTTCATCCTCTAATCGCCTAAGTTAGCCTTTGGTGTTCTAGGTCTGAAAGTGTATCTGTGCAGACAACATAGTATTAGGAGACCAGTTCACTGAGTTTTGATATACATTTGTATTAGAAGCACAAATGATTCTGCAAGATACATTAACCTCTGTCAAAGCAGGGTTAAAATAAATTTTTCATGCTCAGTTTTCATCATGTTATGTGTTAGATCATAGACCTGTGGATTATATCTTATTTTTCAGACTTTTCCTTGAAAGTGTCCTGTTTCAGTCTGATTTTTTTATATCTTTCCCATTTCAACTGAGTTATAACGTAAAAACTCAGATAGTTTCAAATTAACAAAAAACATGAGGCCTGTGTTTGAATTTCAACCATTACAGACAAGACCTTAGATTTAAGATATGTTCATGTTTACATACACCATAAGTATTTTGATCCTTGTTGTTATTCTTTTCTTGGGTGCTAATCATTTTTGTGCCTTATATATTTTACACAGGGTATTAAGGGCAATATCCTGTTGATAAAGAGATTTTAAAGTTCAAGTATTTCAGTAGTTCTCATTACTATAAACATGTCTGAACTTATACCCATTGATTATTCCTGTGCAAAGTCATGGTGGAATCATCCATTTAATAGTATACAGTGAAAGCAGTGCAAAAACAGCTGTAGCTTTTGAACTGGTATGGAAAAACTGCTAAAAATAAATGCTTATCACATCAAAAATTCTTTTAAGTAGTGCACAGAAAAGTTGAAAATATAAATTCACAACAATCAATTTAGAGAGCTTTCAGGATAACTTCTATTTGTCTATTTTAATATCAGCTGCCACAGTGTATAGTGTGACAGGACTGCATGTGAGCCAGCTTGTTGCCTGTCCCCAAAGCAACTGGCCCAGTCCCCTGAGGCTTTCCTGGGAATCCTCAGGAAGCTAGGAGAAAAAAAAAAAAAAAGACTACATAATCTTGCAGTTCCCAACTTACGGGTAAGTGGGGGCAGACAAACAACCCAACAAATGCCTGAAGATTTCTGACTTTGTCCAGGACTCTGGGTGTCCTTTTCCTTCCACTGTTTATTTACGTTCAGTAAAACTCAAATGTAGCTTAGGAAGTGGGCCAGTTACTGCTGTATTGAAGAATATTATTAGTCCATCTGATGCTTTGGCGGCAGACAAACCCCTCTCCTCCTTCATTCCCTTCGTAATGCACCTGGCCAGTTGTGCAATGCTACCCAATGAACAGCTGCTAACAATGAGGAAATTGTGCTCGTAAGAAGTAGCACAGGATCTGATGGTTATTATCTGGGGAAAAATTGAAGCATTAGGGAGTTGTTTCTAGCCAGGATTTTTTTTTCCCCAATTGAAAAAGTTGACTCTGTGTTGAATTAAACACTTTTTATCTTCTCTGTTTATGACTTTGTGGAACTGGTTTCTTTAGAGTACTCCATTTCCCCATCATTTCCTCTTCCCCTTCTCCTTTTCCCTCTCCTGCTCCCTCCTCCATAATTCATCTGGGAGGATTAAGGATTTTACAATTGAAAAATATCTATGCATTGGGATAACTATTTATACTATGATGGGTAACTTTTCCTAGCAGTAATGTTTGTCTGCAGTAATGTTACCCATACATGTGTACAGGAGTATATAGATGAGAATTAGCATTTGGACTACATTTTACAGAGTGTGTGTATGTAGCAAGTACCTCATATAGCCTCTCAAGACATTCCTATTTACTGAATGTCCATCCTCAAACATCTTGTAGTACATTCTAAAAACCTCAAAAAAACCCCAAGAAACAAAAAATCACAAGAAAACCCAACATAAAACAAAAATGGAGAGGCAAGACTTAGGCATTATTGAAGTTTAACTAATAACATAAACAATTCCATCTTTGAAGTCAGTTCTTTGGGCTTGAAAAAATTAACAGAAACTTCTAAACTCATGTGGTGTTCTAATTGGAGAAAGTCTGCCATTCTTCACAACCTGAATTAGGCATATTCCTCTGGAAGAGCAGTCGAAAGAATCAATATAAATAATGAACATAATGAATAATTTTCTGTGATACTTATGAAATTGGTACATTGAGTCATATCTTCAGTCTGGTAGAGTCCTTTAAACAAATTCAATTCAGAGTGGCTAGGCAGGAGTTTGGGAATTAACTAGCAGTATTTTTACCACTCTATGTGAAGGTTGCTGGGTTTTTTTCTTTAACAGTTTCAATTGATTTAGATGCTATCAAGGGACATATAGCAATCACTATGAATTTATAAACTCATTATTTTAGTACCTATTTCTCTGTACAGCTTCCTGTTTCATATGAAAATGATCCAACTGGAATACTCTGTCACAGTTTTATTTTTCATACTGAAGTAATTCTTACCAACTGACTACACTTCTATACTGGCATAAGAAAGTTAAAACTCTTTCTGGATTGATAGTATGTCTGTTATAATAATAACAAATGTGTATGCTGTTCTGTACGGAAATATGCAAAAATCTTATAAAATCTGTTATCTTATAAAATCTATTATAGCTGAAAGAGTTTTCAGGAATGGACAGAAAACAAGTCATCAGTAGCAGGCATGATTCATCATCTATTTAGCAATGGTCATGTTAAAAAAAAAATCTTCTAGAATCATTTAAATACAACTCATTTTCTCATGAGAAAATGAGACTATTTCACCTTGAAATAGTCTACAGACCCCATCCAAAAGAAAGCTGCAAAAAATGACAGTGAAATTACATCTCTCCTCTTTCTGTAATGAGGAAGAAAGGAAAGTACTTGTGATGTTCTGAAGCTAGTGGCTGAGGCATCATTGGATGAGCATTCAGCCTTTTCCGAATGATCTTGATGTTGTGCTTCCAGGCTGAATTTGCTTGTTCTTCTGACTTGTGAACCTGAATGTTGCCAGTCCTGAAATAACTGTGAATACTTTACTTGGAAATTTGCACTGAATCTGACATTTTTAGTCATAATTATGGCTGCTAGTTTACAATATCTGAAAGTGTTCTTAAATAAAAGCAGACTTCCTTGGAATACCTCCAGATGCCTTCAGAATTGGAATTTCTGATCAGATCAGCAGAATCCATGAATATCTTGCTGTGACCAAGGAAGCAAGAAAACCTGAAATCAAGCATCCCAAGCCTTTCTCTGTTGATGTGATTTAGGCCTGTCATAGGGAAAGCATTTGAAGCCTTGAGGAAGTTCTGGCTTACCACATAGCTGATGAAGAGTAATGAGACCATCTGGCCTTCATAATAACTGAAATTATCTCTGCCAGCTTCAGGGAAGACAACATTCCATCATTCCTACGCATGCCTAGCTAATTTTGGAGAAGTGTACATTCCATGCCAATGCCCACATAAATTGTACCTGTGCTTTTTCTTATCTCATGTTCTGTCTCTTTGTTTTAGCAAGATTGCAGAGTACTTGATGGGAACTCACTCTCTGTACTATCTTGATTCTCTTAGAACATGTATACCATGAGATAAAAGAAATTGTCTAAGCTCCACGTGAAATAACAAATGTCATCTTCTTATTGTTAATGTCACTTCTGCGTTTGACAATGTATGTACAGCCTGTGCAAGGTAAAAATACAATGTACATTCACTCTTCTAGGAGGTATAACATAGCATTTCAAAGGCTATACCCTTTACCTCACCTAAATATCTTTATTCTTCTTTATTATTCAGGACTTCCGAGAAGTTGAACTCCAGAGAAGTGTTGTTGTGCAATTCAAGCTTGCAGTGGGACTTAAATGCAATGTATTTCCCTTAAAATATTATTTATTAATGCTAATATGTTTGAATTTTAATTATTTAAAGATATGGAATTCCAGGCTAGATTATTCCATTTGTTCTAATGGTGCATGCTTTGTGTAACTCCACTGAGATGGGTAAAAATACTTTGGAATTCTTCAGTCAGAATCCAGTCTGCAAATAGCACTAGCTGCTGAAGTAAATGCAGCTGTTATTTTTGTCTGCATTCTGAGATAGATAGATAGATAGATAGACAGACAGACACATACATACATAGATTTGGGGTTTTTCTTCCTAACAATGTTTATTTGCTTAGCAAAAACTAGAAGAGGCATTTTTTTTCTGTTACAGCAGAGCAAAATACATTTTAGGAAAAAGGGAGAAGTTTACTATGAAAGACTTCAGCAGAACAGATTTTTGGTTTTGCACACACACTGCTTAAAGATTTTTAGTCACTTGTCAAGGTGTGACATGGTCAGCATCCATGCTGAAGGATCAATCTCAGGATTGTAATTCTGTGATAAATGTATGTCAATTTCCAAAGTTTCCTGCATGGAGAATGCAAATAATTTAGCCTTATCAAATAGAAGCTAGTCCTCATTTTGCATAAGTAATGATTTTTATGTTGATGTGGTTTTTTTCAAACATGAATCATTATTTTGTTTTGAGCATTCCTACTTTTATTATATATATATAATATATATTTTTATTCATTCCTATTGCTCTTAAGATTCTGTACTAGCCTTTCTGATCTAATTTCCTCAAGGACTCTTGTTAAGTATGTGTTAGGGTTGGGCAGACATATTTTATTGTGTCTTATAGCGGCACCTTTACATATGCAAACTCACAAGCCAATGTTGCTCATGCAGTTAGACCCACTGAAGTAAAGAACATTTATCTGAATAGAGGCATGCTAAAGAACTCCCAAACATCCCAAAGTATGAAATTTAATCTTGTTAGCACAAATCTGGTTTGGGTCTGTATGAGAGAACCTGCATGCATCTGTCTAATCCCAGGGGTTTTTACATCATTTCTCTGAATTAGGTTAATATGATCCACACTTTCCCCCTTCCCCATTTCTTTTGAATCATGGGAAAGTTTAAGATTTTACTTGTGACACATGTAAATGATCAATCCACAGCAAGTCTTCTGAATGAAGTTTATTGTACAGTATACTTCAGAACGTGAATAATAATGATAAACAAATAAATGTAAACAAAATAATACAAACAAATACATTCAGGCATCAGGAAAATAATCCTTTTCAAGTATCATTGTCAGAACAACCTGATGAGTTGGTCTCTTCAAGAGATTGATGATTTTCAAAAAGTGAGAAGAGCAAGTCAAGCAGCCTGGGAACCTGATAGGACACACCATCCCTTATTTTCGTCTTCCTGACTGTTATATAATTAAGAATTATTATTAATACCAAGAAGTTTCAGAGTTTTAGCTGTGCAGTCTGTTGACTTCAGAATTACCCTAGCAGTGTATGCTTGGTTGTCATTTGTGCATGTATTCAATCCCAGACTGCAAGACTACAAAATTCATTTTGCAAGGAAACAGCTGAGATGCCTCCCAACATGTACTGGGCGCACCTCATACACAAGCAGCTGTCTAGGGGACCTCCCTGTCCCTTCTCTTTCCACTCCTGGCTTTGCCCATCTGATCTGGCTGAGGCCTGGAAACAAACTGAATTCTTCCTATGATGGGCAACAGCAGAGGAGAGGTGCTAGATTAGATCTCCACAGGCCCTTTTGTGCTGTCCCCAGTATCTGCCTGCTCCCTTTAGAGCTGCTCTGGTCTCAGGGTCATGATTTTAAAGGCTGTTCTGAGTAGTTGAGTAATGTGAATTGAATTCTACCCCTTGCTTTCCCTTTGTAGCATGATCATCAAGCTAAAAGCAATGAATAATTTAAATTCTTCTCAGAATCAATCTTTAAAATAATATTTCTCACTTCTCCCTGATACGTTCCTTCAAGAAAGAGAGCATAGGGAATTATACCTAAGAGGGCAAATTTAGATTTTCTTCTTTCATTACTTCCTACTTAAAAGTAAAAGCACAAACAGTGACATTCTGTTAAATAGCTTGGAATGCTTTTGACACTTTTATTTCAAGCAAGACTGCAGAAGTAAAGCATCATGCAAATCATTCAACACTATGAATTTGTAATAAAATTCAGAATGGCATCTTACTCTTCATAGGCTTCCTTTTTATAATTTTTTAGGATTCAGTATTGTGATATTTAAAAGACATTTAAATACACAGAGAAGCGTTTGTTTTGGCATGAGAGGACAATAAAAATGGTAATATATTGGCAAATAGATGAATACTGAATTACATAGAGACAATTTGCCATTCAAAAGCATTCAGAATTTTAAAAATTAATCACAGAATCACAGAATAGATGAAGTTAGAAGGGAGCACAGTTGATCATGAGGTCCAACCTCCCTGCTTAAGCAAGGTCATCCCAGATGACATGGCACAGAAATGTGTCTAGACCATTCTTGGATATCTCCAGTGAGGGAGACTCCACAACCTCCCTGGGCAATCTGTTCTAATGCTCAATCACATGCAAAGTAAAGAAATTCTTCCTGATGTTCAGCTGGAATTTCCTGTGCCTCAGTCTCTGCCTGTTGCCTCTTGTTCTGTTGCTTGGTACCATCAGAAGAAGAGCCTGGCTTCATCCTCTTGACATCCTCCCTTCAGGTACTTATGGACATCAATGAGGTTCCCTTTTAGTTGTCTCTTTTCAAGGCTGAACAGGCCCAGCTCCCTCAGCCTGTCCTAATAAGAGAAATGATCCAGTCCCTTATTAATCTTAATTGCTCTCCATTGGACCTGCTCCAGGAGCTCCATGTTGCTCTTGTGCTGAAGAGCCCAGAACTGGACACACCACTCCAGATGTGGCTGTGTAGAGGGTCTGGCTGAGTGGAGGGGCAGGATCACCTCCACTAACCTGCTGGCAATGCTCTTTCCAATGCACCCCAGGAGACCATTGGCTGCCTTGGCCACAGGGACTCACTGCGGGCTCACGGACAGCTTGTTGTTCACCAGGACCCACACGTCCTACTCCACAGAGCTGCTTTCCATCAGTTTGGCCGCCAGCCTGCACTGATGCAGGGGGTTATTCTTCCCCAGGCACAGGACTCTGCAATTGCCTTTGCTGAATTCCGGGGAGAGAAGACAATTAATGAGTAGGTGCTCTATTACTGAGTATTCAAATTGTAGCAGTCTATCTCTTCACATTGTAATATAGGTCTGAATTGCAAATTATACAGTCTTTAAAATAAAATTTGGTCTGCTTCAGCCTCTTAATTATCAGCTTATTTGTGGTCACATAATTTGTTAATGTATGGTCATCCCAAAGCTGTATACACAGAATAGTTTTAGAATTCAGTGTGCTCATCTTTCCATGTATGTATATATTTCATTTATTGAATGATAATTCATTTATTGAATTCTGTGATACTGGAAGTGCCTGGAATTGTAGAGCTATGGCAGCTTGAGGCTCAGCCCTTTATACTGTCTCTAGCAGGCCACACACTGAAAACCCACTGTTGTATAAGAATATAAAAAGCACCAAACAAATGTTTCCTGTTTTTTTAGGGGTCAAGTATATAAATATAGCTACAGCCCTTTTTCCTGAGGTCAGTTAGTGGATAGTCTTTAGTGACTCCAAGAAATGGCTGATGTTTTAAAAGATGAG
Organism: Agelaius phoeniceus; assembly: GCF_051311805.1. Classification (NCBI taxonomy): domain Eukaryota; kingdom Metazoa; phylum Chordata; class Aves; order Passeriformes; family Icteridae; genus Agelaius; species Agelaius phoeniceus. The sequence continues at coordinate 54,637,217 of NC_135265.1, read as the reverse complement.
TTTTAAATTGCTTGGAAAGATTTACTAATGCACTCATGACTACATTATTCCATGAGGAACTATGCATGCAGAGGTTATTTGAGCAGTGTCAAACCTTAATGGATAATCCATGTATTAATTTTGAAGATAAGGTGCTCTCAGGCACAATTCTAAGGCATGAAGCATGTCAAAACAAGCTTCATTTATTTGCTGAGTGTCCAGAATCAGTGTTTAGAAGTGTGAATTCATTACTCTCTTGTACATTGCGTGTTCTTGCAGTCCTTGACTGGGTAAAATATCACTTAAGTAGCAACATGTACAAACCTCAGGATATCATCAAAGCCTGGAGACCACCAAACATGTTCAAACAGGAAGAGTTTTACCATAGGTGAAATTCAGATGTTACATCAGCTATAACGCTCCTGAGGCCAACAAATACCATTTAAAAGTGAATTAGTATGTGACGCTTTGGGGAGTTGTCTGCTCTCTCAGTTATTTTCCAGTGTGATGTGACCATTTAGGGCTGTTCTCATATATTAATACTTGGCCTTTGAAGACATAGCTTTTCTATCTGTATGAGTATTTACTAGATGTTCTTTTTCACATTACTTTGAGACTCATACCTTATTTTAATTTGGCAAGACATCTTAGGTGATTTTTTCGAACTGAGTTGCAAAATGTCGGTATGCTGGGTTTTTGCATTCTTACCCAGGGCACAGGTTATTCCTGTCACCATGTCTTTTGACAGAAAAGGAATAGGAAGTCAGCCACTTGCTCATGTTTTGAGAAAAGAACACTTGTATCATCTCCCTTATTGCTGAAAGAAAGAAATCCTCTCTTGTTCCATGAAATTGGACTGCTTTTGCAACCTTAAGATTTACAAAATAAAGTGCCTCTGGAGTTTTTCACAGCAAAACAGTGATTTTGGTGGGATTTGAAAGGATGCAGCAAGCTGTCCAACTTTCACATGCCTTTGTCCCGTAAGTCAGAAAAACTTCTCTCCAAACATTGCATTAGCTTTACCAGATGAAGTCTTCATTGACCAACACTGCTAAAAGGGCAGCACTTGGGAGTGAGTCTGTGTAAAAAGGCAGATGCTCAGTTCCATTTCGTTATTTGTCAGAAAAGCCTTTTTTCTTTGACCATCTCTTTTGGTTCCATTCCTGAATGTATTTTTTTTCCCAGCAATACTGCTTCCCTGTGGTTTCTCTGCTGAGTTTCTTTTCCACTTGATTTCAGGCTCCTAGTCTGCAGATTGATGATCCATGATGAAATGTCTTTGTGAATTGTCTAATGCCCTAGTTTTCTTTCACAAAAAAAAAAAAAAGAAAAAAAAAGAAAAAAAGAAAAAAAAAGTAACTAGTCATATTACAAGTTGCAGTTTCATTTTATATTTTCCAGAACCATTTTGATTGCTAAGAATGCAGCAAGGCAGTGAAATAGATGCAAGATGAAAACTTTAAGAGTGAGTGGAGGTGTGTAAAGTGATCCATGAGATCAATACCACTTATTACCTGCTTTGCAGCTCTCTGTGTATTAGTGTGTGTGACAGCGTTCTGGCTGGTCTGATTCAATGACATTTCCCTGATTTTGGTCCCATCTCCCAAGGCTGGTGGGTCCTGCTCCTTGCCCTCTCTCTGAAATACTAATTGCTTTTCTTTTGTACACCACTAGCAGACATGAACTATTAGCTTTTTCTTGTTTAAAGCTGTGGTGGCCATTCTTGCTCTGAAATGACATTTCAGTGTGCTCCTTCTCTGCTCTTTTCAGTCTGCTTGAAATGTTTTGTGTGTCTTGCATGAAGTCAAACAATTCTTTTGATACTTGACCCCACAGATTACTGACAGCCCAGTTCTCCTTTATTTCTGATGCAGTGTAACACTATCCTGCTCAAAAAAAATCTATTTAAAATAACATGATCCAGGAATTTAGCACGAATCCTGCAATCCATGGCCATGCTAAGCAGTATTCTGTTTCACAAGTGGTCCCTTTGAAGTCAGTTTAGTTACACATGCTTACATCATGTCTGAACTCGGTGCACTGTGTTTACAACATGCGTATTTGATATTGCACAGTGGGTGTACATAACTTAAAAAATAATAAAACTTTTATTACTTTGAGTAGTGTGCACATTAAAGAACAGATTTTCATTCGCATCAAGGCTCTTTGTGCTCCTTTGGCTATGCAAAAGGCCTTAAAACTGGCATAAATTCCATTAAAGACCAGTTGAAAACTCCCTTTTCACAGCCAATGCTGTGTAAAATGGTGCTGCATGTAAACCAAAATGGAGCCCTTCCCAAAGGAGATTTTTTAATTTCAAGGCAACATTTTCACTTTTTTGTTCTATTTTCCTGTAATAGAGATGCAATTGAATTAATCACTGTGATTTTTTTTTCTTAATTTTAATGTACCATGTTGTAGTAAACCTTCCATGATTAGGAGCTGACCTTTTTATCCTTGTTTCAATCAAATGTAAGCACTTTTTCTATTTACCTGCAAGCAGTGTTCATATAAACAATAAAAAGACTGCTTATTTCTTGAATTACCTCAAAGAAGCAAAACCAAAAAGGATTAAACCAAGAACATAATGCTAATGGGAATCTGTTTTTTTAAAAATTTTGTTTTTTATTTCCTATTCCCAGCTTGGGAAAGGAAGGAAATGCATAAAAATCATATTTCTGAAGAACACTGAGATAGATTTTTATGTCTACACCTTCTCAAATCTATGCTTTGTTTTTAAGCTCCAGTTCTAGTTCATAAGCATAAAATATGTGTTTAAGCAGCTAAAAAATGATCTACTGAAGCTTCAGGAATCTGGGAAGTCTGCGTTGATGGGCCAAAGCTCAACAAGGTGAAGGGCCTTGGGTCACAATAACCTCTTGTGGAGCTCCAGGCTGGGAGAAGAGTGACTGGAAAAGCTGCCCAGTGGAAAAGGACCAGCTTGTGCTGGTTCTCAGCAGCTGTGCCCAGGTGGCCAAGAAGGCATCCTGACCTATATCAAGAATAGTATGACCAACAGGACCAGGAAAGTGATTGTCCCCCTGTACTCAGCAGTGGTGGGGCTGCACCTCAAATCCCGTGTTCAGTTTTGGGCCCCTCATTGCAAGAAAGACATGGGGGTGCCAGAGAAAGCCCAGATAATGGCAATGGAGCTGGGGAAAGGTCTGAAGCACAAGTGTGATGAGGAGGGGCTGAGGGAGCCTGGAGAAAAGGAGACTGGAGGAGTACCTTATCACTCTCTACAACTACCTGAAAGGAGGTTGCAGTGAGGTGGAGGTAACTTCTCCCAGGTAACAAGTGCCAGGATGAGAGGAAACAGTCTTAAATTGAACCAGGGAAGGTTTGGATTGGATATTAGAAATAATTTCTTCACTAAATGGGTGTCCAGGCATTGGAACCAGCTTCCCAGATAAGTGGTGGAAATGCTGTCCCTGGAAGTGTTCAAAAAACATGTGGATGTGGTACTTGGGGATATGGTTTGGTGGTGAACCGGATGGTTCTGGGATTATCATTGGATTCAGTGGTCTTAGAGGTCTTTTCAAACCTTAATAATTCTATGACTCAGCTTCTACAGAAAAAATAATAAATAACTAGAAGTAGTGTAAATGTATTAGTTGTTACCTGCTAAAGAGATATTGCCTCTTGAAGATGACATTTTATTTGAAGCACTAGACAAAAGCTTGTGATATCTGGATCCATTTCTTGACTGCAGCACATTCATTGTTTGACTCTTGGTAATTCACTTAGTCTCTGTTCATCTCTCTATCTGTCTGCCAGCCTGCCTGTCCACTTGTCTGTTAATCCTTCTGCCTTGTAGAGGTGGTGTAAAGGTAATGACACTTATGCTTTGTGTGCAGGATTCTACTGAATACCTGTAGGGAATTTGCTAGAGTGGGAAAAAATGCTTTATGTTATTGTCAGTATTCCCTGTGTTTTCATGTTATTCTCCCCACCAGAGAAGGACAAAATGGCTGTTGAAAATCTTAAGAGAGAACCCCTGCACGTGAAACCAGTATATATCAGTACAACCATGGTAGACTATCATTTAATAAAGAGATTTCCTGCATTGACATAGAATATTTGGTTTCTGCTGTATAAAATGTTTATCCATACACAGCTAGTTTACAGCTTTCTATATGGTTCCTGAATACATCCTTCTCATCTTCCTTATTCTTTTTTAACTGGGAAAATAGGCAGTGTATTGGAATTTTTTTCTTTTTGTGCTGTAGGCTATAGTTAAACATTGAGGTCTCAGTAATTTATGTTTTTAATGGAGAGGGGTTTTTCCTTTTGGGTCATTTTCACAGAGAAAGCTAGGTTGTCCAAACATATTCTGAAATACATTGGGGGATTATGGTTTCAACACATGCATGCCTAGGGCCAAAGTATGAGTAACACGAAATTTTTTGTTCCATTCCATGAACAAACCACTGTTTTGTGGTGTAATACAAAACATATCTAAGCAGTTTAGATCACTATCAGGCATTACAACGTTAGGTTTTCTATTTATGTGACTACCCAAAGCTCATTAGAAACTCATTTTGTAGCTCTAGGGAAGTAAGAATAAAAAGCAGTGAAAAATAGTACATTGTATTCTGTTCTAATTATACTCTATTTACTGTACTTACTAATATATATCAAGTGTATAATTTTATAGTTGCTGAGCCCAACTTCCAAAACTTGTGAAGTCCAGGATTGTTCATAAAACTGTTGTGCGTGCAGCTTAACTGTGCAATTTTGATTGGACAAACTAACTTTTTGTGCATGGAGGCAGACTGTTAATTGCTGGTGCCTTCATGTAGTATGAATGTCCTTGAAGTGCAGTATTGTCCAGTTCCTCCTCTTCACCTGCTCTTAGGCCCACAAGAAAGTTGATGGTTGCCAGGCCCAAAGGGATTACCAGGCGGAGACAGATCTGAAATACCAGAAAACATTTGCAAATATAAGAGCTCAGTTTCTGGGTGTGGATTTTCACTATTCAGCTCTACACTCTGACTGCTGGTGTGAGCCTCTATAAAAATCACACCAGTGCTTTCCTTGGTCATGCAGGCAGAGGTTTCACGTCTCCATCAGACTAAGCTTGTGCATATGGGAAGAATCTGATGTGTTGACGTAAAGTATTAATGTGTGAGAACGTGATAGACAGTAGATCAAGGAAGGGGGGCAGGAATCTCCTTTTAAAGGGACAGTATTTTTAATTGATTCTTACTGTACAGTCAATTTTTTCTTTTAAGCTACAGCTCTGTGCCCCCTCTGGCATATTAGTCTCACCTTTTAATGAAATGATAAATGCAGAATATGGCACAGACAATTACTAAAGATTTCCCAGTTAAGGGCAGAGAGAGGGAAAAGAAATCATTAGCCAACAGAAAAAACCAAGGTTTTGGGCAACCTAGTTAAAACCCAATTATAATCGTCATGCTGTTGCCCCTTACCTGGAATGACTTTTTGTAATAAAAGAAGAAGCTGCATAAACCCAAACAAAAATGAGGTTTTAATTTTATTTTTTTTTTTTGTAATGTGAAATGAACCATTTCCCCAATAACAAAAAGCTTATCTCTATGTGCAATAGTAGATTGGAAGCACACTTCACAGGTGGTGTAATACACAGGTCTGAAGTACACTCAAGGCATACACTGAATCCTGGTGAGGCCACTCAGTCATGGCATATATTATAAGAGCATATTTAACAATGTTCTAGGTTATATAACACAGTTTTAAAGTAAGACATGTAAGCTTGTTGTTCTAACAGAACATATGTTTTTGAAGAAAAGCTGTGCATGAAAATGTTCCCTAAAATTCAGATAGAAGAATCCTTTCTTCATGCTCTCAGTATAACATATTACAGCAATAAAACGAAAGGACCATGATGTAGACTGAAAAAATATGCCTGCTACACAAAATAAATGCTGGTTTATTAGTCTGTCTTCTAGTGTATTTCAGTGCCCATACACCCACATATAGTGAGAAGATGTCATTAAATTAAACCACAGATATTTGTCCCCAGATTAAGGTCACTTTCACTTCTAGGCTCTCTTCTTATTTATTTTAATTAATGAGTGAAAGCTCTGTTTTTCTTCATCTTTAGCCTTCTTTCAGGCTTGCTGTTATGCACCTTGTTATAAATTCCTTGGCTTCCAATCAGGGTTTTATGAGCATGGAGGATTGTATTTAAAAATAAAGATTCTGAACACCCATATGTTTTGAGGTACAATTTCTTTCCTCAGAGGGTATGTAAAACATAAAACAAAAAAGCCTATTTTATTATGGAAATCTGAAAACAATCAATGAGCCTCTTGTTCAAAGTAACACCAGGTTTGCTTTAATTTTCAACAAATTCAATTTTCTTTAAAGTGCCGTTTATATGCCCACATTGAATTATAATAGTTAGTAGTAATTTATTGGGGATATTATTCCAGGAATTTTTCTATCTTCTGCCTTTGACCCTAGGGATGTGATAGTGGGGTATAAAGAATGTATGGTGTAGTATGACACAATATATAGTGCAGGAGAAAGCATTACAGCAGAAAGTTTGTTTAGAAGAGACACACTGATTGCGTAATATCAAGTTAAACAGACAAAATCATTTCCATAGTGTTTATAAACCATAAGGCTACTATCTACCATTGATTTTTTCCTTTTTTTCCCCCATTAAACTGTCTTCACATCCAATGTGTTTTCTTGCATGATTCTAGAAGAGAGTCATTGTAGCACAAAAATTAAGCAATGTTTGTTCCAATTCAAAGCTAGTGGTAACAAATAGAAAGTGTCTGCTGTGGGTTTTGGATGAAAGCAAGAATATTGTTTTCCTGCTAGTTTCTCTGTATAAACTAAGAGAATCTTGAACCCTTTTAATCTTTTCAATAGCGCCTTGCCATTATTTTCCTGCAAACTTTGAGTTTAAATATTACAAGATACTGTCCAGGTTTTCACAGAAACAGAATCTACCAATAGCAATTTCTAAGACTATTAGTGTAAAAAGGTTTTATTGAGGCTTTACTTTTTACTTTCTCTATTTTCTCTTCTTTTTTGTTTTTTTTTTTTGTTTTTTTTTGGTAGTTGCTTCTTGTTGTATGAGCTATGATTTAGAACTATGGGGAAACTGATATCTACAAACCCTTTTGCATGCTTTATGTCTGGCATCAGGACTTTTTGCCATGTCTTTACAGTAAGTCTCAAGAGTCCATTGGAATGAAGAAATAATGCATCTTCCTTCCCCAGCCTTCTTCACGTGATTGGAATTGAGGCTGCTCAGTTCTGTGAAGCTGAAATCTCTTCCTTTGAGTTAATCTTGGTCCTTATGTAAGCAAGATTGACCAGGCAGAGCTATTTTTGCTCTTGTTTGGGGGATTTCTTTGCTCCTGATGATAGATTGCATTGATATTTGATGAACATGTTACTAAACACAAGACTGTTATTTGAGATCTGAGAAATATTTAAAAAATGCTGAAACTAACAAATTGTAAGATTTATACTAAAATATCCCTTAGCCTCATTCAGGGAATAATATATACTGTTGATGGCCCTTATTCCCTCCCTTCAAAGCACTGTTGTAGAAAAGGCCACAAGCCCTGGGAGATCAGATTCTGTTTTCTGTGGCCTCACAAGAATTTTATTATTCAATTTCTCTTTTGTCTCTCCTCAACTAGGAGACCCTTTGCCTAACCTTTACCTTTGTGCATGTAAGACTTGCCATTTTTGATTGCCAGAAACAGTAGTGCCAGTGCAGCTGATTTAGCAGTGTCATTTCTGCTAGGCCACCCAAAAGACCAGTGAGTTGGGTGTCTGTCTGTAGTCAGGTGTGCTCTGCTTGTAGATGTGCTCTTCTTATACTGCTGCCATCTTTCCAGTAACACATCATCACTCCTGCACTGTTTTGGTGATATAGCATGTTTACAGATTGCTGGAGCAGCAGCACTCTTTGACAATGTGTTATTGCCATACATCGTGAGAGACAACTATTTTTGGTATGTTTTACTCTGAGGGTACTTTCATCTCAAGCAGTAGAGCTTGAGGCAATCTCAGGATTGCCTTTGGAAAATGTTAAGACAAATAAAACTGCATCTTTCAGATTGACCCATAAATGATAGAAGTGTGAAGGTGCAACATCTGAGTCACAGAGGGCCTTGCGGCAACTCTGTCTCTAATGGGATTTTTCATGTAGCACTCTCATATCCTCCAGAATCCCTGAGCAACAGTAATTTGCATTGTTTCTTGTTTTACAGTATAACTAAAAAATTACTGTTTAGTGAGAAGTATTCTTGTTTTGTTTTAATCATTAGGTGGCTTCTAAGTTGTGGGCAGAAGTGGGCATGAAAACAAAGGGCGTCTGAGCTCCGAAAACTGGGAGCATGGTAGGAGAGAATAGCACTTTGGCACAGCACATTGGTGGTACAGGATAACATTTTATGTAACAGGATACAGACCACAGGGCATGCAATTGGCACCGCAGGAGAGCAGAGCACTTTATGTAACAGGAGAGATAATCAGCATGTGGCTGGCATCACGGCTAAGTAACACATACAATGAGATGGGGAACAATTACATTCTTTCTCTCTTTCTCTCTCTCTCTCTCTCCCTGCCCCAGAGGTTACTGAGGGGAAATCCCTTCTTCCCTCTCTGAATAAGTATGTGATATTAGATGTATTTACTGGGGGAAGACAGGGATCCAATTTGATTGTGCTAAGCTTTTTATTTGTCTTAATTTAGTTTTTTAAAAGAACTAAATGTCCTTTGCTCACTTGCTACTGTTGGGGGGACAGACCAAACAATTGAAAGATTTTCTAAGAAAAAGAGTAACTATTTAATCACTGCAGTGAGCAGTAATTTTTGGCAACACTATTATACTACCAAGAGGCAATTTTAATAAAACAGTCCAGTGCTTCAGAAGCTCCTGAAGTAGTAGCAGTTTTAAGGAAATATGAGGATATATTTCTTTCACTGCTTCTCTTTTTAAACCTTTAAAAGAAAACCACAGTGCCTCTTTGGTGCCTCTTAAGTGGACACAACTGTTGATTTAGAAGAAAGACGAACTGGTCTTTATGGTTAAGCATTTCAGTCCAACACCCTCTTTTAAAAAGCTAAGTACTTTAAGGTTTTGTTTAAGGTTGCTCACTCAAATCCAGAGGGACTGTAAAACGTTGGCTGTGGAAAGCCAATCTCCTCACACCAAAGTTTCTTTGGTAGGACTCCAGGAAGGCTTTGGGGCATCCTGATTTCTGTCCACTCTTTGGCTTATAGTATTTCCTCCTTGTCTACTGAATAGCTGAACTATTTTCACTTGCTTATGAACAAATGGCCTGATGAATGTTTTGCAATAGTTTTTACGCTGGTGTAAACTCATGTATGCCAGTGTCAGGGAAAGCAGAGCGAGTTACACTGCAATATCCATAATTTCTTATCAAACTAATTATCTGTTGCATTGGATATCGTGTTCTGATGGAGTCTCACAATTCAGTGTGCCAGAACCTTTCAGATTAAGTTGCACCCTGTGTAGTATTGAAGATTGAAGGGGTAGGGTAGAAACAGAGAATAATTTGTAATTATCTCTGGTAGTTCGATAGCTGTCACTTGCTTACCTTTTGGAACACATGATTGTATACCTCATTTCCAAAATCTGGAACATGTGCAATTTTACAAAGGCAGATACTTAAACATGTGCATTTCTAAACTTACAACTGATCATAAAATTGAGTGATTCCTGTAATTACAACAGTAAGAGTATTGCTTAAAATATGAAAGTATATAGTGCAATGCTTCAGTAATTCACAGAATTCCAGAGTTGCAGAATGGCTAAGGCTAGAAGGATTCACAGGAGGTCATGTAGTCCAACCTCCCTGCTCAAGCAAATATCTAATGATGCTAGGGAAAGAAATGTGTGAATGCCTGCTTGCAGCATTGTTCCTACTATTCATTGTAAAAATGTATGCAAAAAAGTATTACAGTCAAAATTTAAATCAATAAAAGTGACTCATGTAAGTTTATATTACATGCATTTAATACAGTACTAATACACTGATGCAGCTGAAATCAGTCTTCAGATGGACTCAAATGTGGGCAAGTGTAACAAGTACATGTGCTTAGAGATTAGTAACCACACCTTATTTTGGGTAGAATGCAACATGTCCTCAAATCAATGTGCAGATTACTATAACATGAATAAAATGTAGATTGTACTCTGGGACTGAAATCCTTTCTCTTACCCATCATTGCAATCCATTTTTTGAGTCTCTGTGCCTACAAATGTCCTCTAAACACAGTATGTATACATGCATATAATTTACCACACACAATTGACATGTTCATTTCAAAGTTCTTAGTCAAAAAGTAACCCCCATAGGAGGAGGCTCATTACCTTTTAAAGGTTACATTAATAAAAAAAAACCAAAAAAACAACCTTATTCTTAGTGACATGTATCCAGCTGACATTTTGAAAAAACTTGACAGTAAAACCTTTCCCTATTCATAATAAGGTCTGGTTTAGCCTCCTAAAAAATTGACGTACAGATAATGTCATTGGCCTAATGGGTGAACTATCATGGTTTTAATCCAACTATCTTTCTTGAAATATTCACCAGAGACAGAAAAAGTAGGGAAAATATATAATTTTATTACACTTCAGTTGCTCATGGCAATATCCCATCTGTTCCTTTACTGAGAAAGGAAATTCCAACTACTGCTTTAGGCTTCTGTCAGAGGTCTGATTAGGAAGTGGTCAGATGGATGGACTTTGCTGGGAGGGTTACAGAGAACAGAACCATTGTAGCAGAATGTGTTTGCACCAAGGATTTATTCTGTTTTTTTGCAAGCTACACAAGATTTGCTTCTTCTTCAGTCCAGAACATTCTAAATTAATAGCTTTTCAATATGAAATAGCAGTAGACAAGAATAGACTGTTCATTCACAGTTTTCAATAATATAGCTTTTCTCTCCCATAAACCTTGCTTCCATCTTGCTTTTCTTTTCCTTATTTTAGTTTTCTACCTAGACTTAATATATCAGCTAATGCATAGAAATTTATCGCTATTGAAATGCAATAAAGGTGATCTTTCATATTTTTTCTTTTTTTTTTTTTTTTTAAGGAAAACAAAACCCTTGAGGTTTCAGGCAAGGTTGGGTTCCCTTTTACATGGTGAAAAATGCCATGTCATTAGATGTATAGCTCCAAGGACCCTGGTGCTAGTTCAGAAATGAAATCATTCCAGGATTGAATGATGGAGAGACACTGAAGCCTAAAAGAACAGTGATCAAGACAGATTTTTCTTTAAAGACCTAGTGAATATTGTCTTTGAATTGGATGTGTTGTTGAAGTGTACTTGAAAATTTTTATAGTTGCTCAGTTGTGTAGGAGATTACAACTTCATAAATTACAAGCAAAATATTTTTACATTAAAATATATTTTTTCAAGTTGTTTTCAAGTTAGCTTGTGCTACATTTTATTTTCAACTGTGTCAATAGTATGGATCTTACCCAAAAATTTAAATAAATGTATTAAAGCAATTTATTAAATTTATTTTTATTATGATAAATATTTACAAGTAAAGACAGTTCTTTTTTTTCTCTTGAAAAATTATTATAAAATGGCATCTAATGGCAAACAGTGTATTCTTCTATTGCTTCTTAACAGCTAAGGATTTAACTCAAGTATTATATCTTCTCTCCTCAGATACACTTTTGCAGTCCTGCTCTTTATGGTGTATCTAAAGTAGAGCACTGATTTTGTATGTCAGTTAATTTAAAATTCTCTTGATTGGAAGTTCCAGAATACACCTTTTATAGCCTATTGTTTGAGTTCTACACTTTATTTTAAAGGGTTGTGCTTCCAAGTGACGTAGTTAAGCTTACATATCAAAGCCCTTGATGGAGGCTGTCACAAAAAGTTATGCTTGATAAACTTGTCTGTGAAAAACTAACAGTGAAATACAATGAAAGCTAGTTTCTTACTAAGCAATTTCTTGTCAGTCATAAGGGACAATTAGCATTAACCAAGAAAGCAGGTCTTTTGAAATGGAATTGTCAGCTCTTTGTCTAATGAAGAGCCACATTTCTCACCTTGTAGTGGGGTGGAATTTCTTGTTATTTATTTTTCATTTTCAAGTGAAGAAGGAAGGGTTAGTGTCAGAAGGATAAAAAGGTGTTAAGTTAGTGTTTTCTTAGAAGCATAATGGACAACACCTGCATTTTAGGATTGGAATCCTGGTTTTTTAATCTAAGAACCACAATGAAATGTAAGAAGTTTTGAAATTTTTGAGTCCTTCAATATTAGTAGTTGAAGTGCAGTGAGTGATTAAATGTTTTTAAAGGGCTTTCTCCTTTTAATCTAGTGAATTTTTTCTCTGTTTGGGGGGGGGGTTGGCTTTTTAAAATTTTTTTTTTTATTATTTCTCTTTAGTCTGGGTGTAATTTTGTAGAAAACTCCTACAATGCCATTGGCAAATAAAATTCCTGTGAATAAAAGTATTGTTTTTCTTCTAACTTATGATAATGATTAGGGTATTAAGTGTGTAGAAACATGTTCGCCCAATAGCTTAGGACAAAACCAGCAAAACACATTTCCTCTGCTGAGCCTGTTTGGTTTATATCTCAGTTGATGGAGAATACTGCATCTGACCAAGGGCTTTTAAAGTACTTTTATTTTAACCTGAATTCATCACTTACACACTGATCAACCTGATGAATGTTTATAGTAAGCACTTCAAAGCTTGAAGTATGTTATTTAAATTTTTTTTTCTGTCAAATATATTTTTGTATTAGTCAGAGTGACTAACTCCAAAGAGTGTTTAGAGTGTAAAAGACATGCTGGGCTTCTTTCCTTTATTGTAGGAACTCCAAAACACAGCACAAATTTTCCTCCTGTGCATGCTTATCTGATTTCCCGGTTTTAACTCCTTTACTATAGCACTGAAAAAGAAATTGTATTGTTTTTGGTTACTTCAGCATCATGAGAATACTTTTATTGTCAGTGACTCTAAGAAACATGAAATATGTGGCAAAACATCTTAAATAGTACATGGAAAACAGTCAACTTTCTTGTGATGTTTAGGCAAATCTTTTTATTGGATCAAACTTGTCCTTCTTCTGCCAGTGTAACTTCTTTATAATGACAGGAGTTAGTTTGAGAAAAAATGCTTGTGCTTAGGCCTGGTCTTGTTTCTGGTGTTTTTCTGGGTTTTACTTTTTTTTGATAACCTAGTACTAATGCACATAGAGCTATGAGTTTCATTCTTCTCATGTAAATTGGGATAATCCTACTTCATTTTTCACTATTTATCCATTTTATCTACAGACATGGAGAGTTTTTGGAGCAAGTATTTGTTTTATATTTGTATTTTAACTGTACCAAGCTCAAATATATTCCTGGCAGAAACCACCAGATACAGTGAAAATTATTTGAAAAACAAGCAGCAATATAGAGTCCATGTAACAGTGGATCAGATTTGTACTGCTAAACCTCATATGGTTTCCTAAAAGATACTGGGTTACATCTGCATAGTGCTTCAGATTTCTAACACATGAGAAAGAGGTTTCTGCCTGAGCTGACACTTGCAACGTTTAGATATTTCTTGGAGAAAAAACATAGCAGTCATAGAAAAAGGAAATTGTGCTTTGTCCTTGCAAATACATCCTGAAGACTGTATTGTAGGTCTACCCCACTGGTACTTACACTGTTGTGTTAATAATAATGCAGTTTTATTGAATGATGATTGCCCCTCTTTTTCCCTGCCACATTTATTATGCAAGGTCAGGGACCAGGTTGTACAAATCATGTAAAAAAAAATCTTTGATTTTCAAGCTTTTGAAATTTAGATGTTGATTGGGTGGAACTAGGCAGATGTGAAAGCTCTGAAAACAACTGCAGTGTTTTCTACAGCAGGATTAGCTAGCCAGAATCAGGAGTCCCACACCTGCAGAATTCCGAGACCCCTGGATATTTGTTGTCATTTGAACTTTACTTTTTGTTTTTTCCTTTAAATGTACAGCCACAATCTGTGGAAATGGAAAGATGCTGCATGTATAGCAATATGTTGCCAAAACCAGAAAAAAAGCACAAGAAAGGGCAGCCTTCAATGCTCTATCCAGCTGCCTGTTGTGATTTTTTTTCACTGAAGCACTAGAGGGATTTACCAAATGCACTACCAGCTTTACATGATCTGAAACAGGCTTTAAAATGGATAGTTTTGTATTTTTCTGTCTACTCTCCAGGCTGTCTTCCTTCCCACTTTTTTTGCATCCACTTCTACCAGTGACAATGAGATAGCTAATTTTGGGTTTGTTGTTACTGTCTTTTAGGTGAAGATAGAGGGAAGGAATCTCTTAAATGAAAAACGCTGGTTTCATTTGGCCTTGTAATGCTTGTGTTCATTAGCAACTGTACAAAATAACTTGGCTAGCAGGAGTATTTATTCTAATAGTGAACTTTAGGAGAATGAACTTGTAAAACCAGAGAGATCAAGTTAGTGCTACTTTGGGTACAAGTGGAGGAATGCAGTACATGTGTGATATACTTCCAAATTAGTTTCACTATTCTGTGTGTTGATGCAGGGGGTAAATAGGATCTGGGCCTAATTTCTCCTTTTAACTTCTGGGGTTGGGGAAAAATAAATGGGCCCCATATTTCTGAGAACAATTTGTTGTGAGCAACACTTATACAGCTGTGTGGAGGGTGAAGCCTTTTGCCCACCCTCTTGCAATGATCTAGTGATAGCTTAGAAATGTGTCTGTAAGAGAGTGTCTTGGTTCATGAAGCCTGAAGAAGTAAATGTCTTTTAATGTGTGAGGCAGTGAGAATTAGGCCCTTCAAATTAGGGAACTGACATATCATGCAATATTTCTGTCTGGTGTCAAGTCATTAGCCCATCTCAAACACCAATATTAGATTTGCTGTTTGTCCTTCAAGATGATTCCATAATTCCTGCAATGCTTACAGAAATTTTTCAGTAATGGATTGAAGAGCATTAAATAACCTCTCTACAGTTACCAGACAATGAACAGTAAAGGAGTTTACTCTCAAATTTTTGTTCATCTTTGTTTTGTTCAAATTTTATTAATTTACCATGCTAATGGGGGGAGTGATGGTAGTGAAAAGAAATAGAGAAAGAGCAGCCAAATCTGAAATTAAAAGTTTAGAAAAAAATTGTCTGAGAATTCATATAGAAGCTAAGTATGTACCATGAAATTGTGCTGTTTCTCCATGCAGAAGTTTTCCTTCTGCAATTGCCTTTTGAGACCCTCCTTGAAACACTTCAGATCCTGAAGCACAACCCAGTGAGCATCAGCCTAATACTTGCCAAGGACCTTGCAGGTCATTGAAGTGAGTCGGTCTTTGACCTAGAGAAGTTAATTGTGTCCATCACCTGTATAGGATGAAATTTTTTATGTGCCTTGCAAATGTAAATGCAGCTGTCTGAGAAACAGAGAGTAGAAGCATATATGTGCAGTGAGTGAAGACTGGATATTTGAATGTTTGTACTCAATATGTAATCTGTTTTCACTTGCATCCCAAGGTTTTCTGCCTGAAAACCATCCTTCCAAAAACACAGAAAACAAGTGTCTTTTTGAAAATCTTATCAAATTTTTTTTATATAATATATAAAATATTCCTGAATTCCAGGAAGTTCTTTGCTTTGAGTATTGCACGAATAGCTCTTTTAAATTCCTCTTTTGTGTATTGTTACATAATTGCCCTATTGATTGTCTATTTCGTTTTTATACAAGTTATATTGATACTGTCATGTAGGATGTGATAAGAATAATTTGAGATTTTTTTATTATTATGCCTGTGTCTCTTAAGGTAGTGCTAAAAATATCATTTATGTCAGACAAACCTAGGTAAAACGAAAGTTAATATTCTATTTCATCAATGATCAGTGGGAAATTGTTTAGACATAAAGTAAAAGTGATTGGTATATAGAGAATGGAACCAAGGCATGGTTATGCTTTGAGAGTTTTTATGTGGGGAATTTGGGAAGGCAAGAGTACAAGTTCAAATGTGTTCCCTGTAGGCTTACAATAAAATCTTTACTGGTGTTTGTCAGTGCAGAAGTAGTGGCAGAGTCTTGAAACCCTGGGTAAGGCACGCTTGCTTCTAGCTTTGAGAAATCAGGCCATTTTTTGGAAACGACATAAATTTGGAAGTATTGAGGTGGTGACCATTGCTGGTAATCTCCCATTAGCCATCTGCATAATAAACACATTTGTTTTGCTGTTTAACAGATGAAAAATGGTTATTTGGCTAGTGTTTTTGGCTGACAGAGATCCCTCCCTGTCATATCTGAAGCTTCTGGGCAAGAGAAAGTATTAAGTTAAGCTCTCCTTGCTGATATTTTGGGATGAACAGAAGTTTTCAGATTTTTGGGCTGTCAGGCTACTACTGTAATGAGAACCAGCTTGAAACAAAGGGAATTGAGAATAAAATAAAGTTTCATTTTGGCCTAACAATATTTGGGTTTTGTGGTTTTTTTTTTTTTTTAAATTTTATTTTTGAACAGCTTAAGTCCTATGGACATATGAGGCAAGTACAGATTGTTGCAGCTGTTGAGCTTATTTTTTTATTCTCCTTACTATATTTCCAACAGAAAGAGGGAAATTTAAACTTTTTGTAGAGACAAAAAATTATTCAAATGTCAGAGGGGATCAAAAAATAGCAGAGTCTTTGTTCTTCACCTTCTTTTGCACTACAAGCTGTCAACCATTGCTAAAGCTGGTACAGCAGATATGTAAGAACTTAATGTATATGATAAGGTCTATAGTAGTTCATACAGTGAAGGTAGACAGTGAAGGTATATCAAATGTTGATATAATATCTAGCCTGTGTTTCTTCTGAGGTGCATCTCTGCCACACTAAAGCAACAAGGACTTTGCTTTTAGTTTCCAACTAATAAGAGAAACAGAAGAATTCTATAAGCTTCAGTCAAGCTAGCTGTTAGAATGCATGATGCACTGTTAACACCTTATATGGTGTGGCTAGCAATACTCTGAGTTCTGTGGAGTTATTTAGGAAAGATGGAGTAAAAGAGTGAAGTGCAGGAGACGTAAATATCAGAGACATGTCAATTTTTGTAGTGTATACCTCTCCTTTAAATGATAGAAGAGCTATTATCTGGAGTGACTATGTACCAGTCCTTGCAGAAGCTTCCAATATTTCCAAGTGATCATGATTACCAGGCTTATGCAAGATAAATGTTGACTTGTTCTGCTTAAAGAAGTAATTCTGGCTTTTTTGTTTGTTTTTTTTCCCCCCCAATTTTGTATCCATTCTGTCTTTTTACTAAGATAAAACTGATACTAGTCAGAGTTAAGTCAAGGTCTTTGACATGATATATTTTCTGTATGTCTCTGGGCTGTTCGATTACACTACTGGGAGGCAATATGTGTGACTGGTTCTGTCAATACTGAAAAATATATTCAGTTTGCTTGGGCTTTTCTGTGCAAGTCAGATGAGAGGAAACTTGCTTTTTGATCTCATGAGTTCTGCTCTTAATGCTACATTTTATGTTGTCAGGCAATGAACTCAGGATTGTGGCCACAATGAAAGGGAAATTGTTGAGGGTTTCTGAATGGGACAGTGTATAATAATTTATGGAGCAATGATAATGGTACTTAGGAGAAAATTAGCATATAAGAATTTGGTTTAATTTAATCACCAGTATGGTTAAAAAAGAATTTCTGAGCTGGAAAAGTACATCTGAACCGAGACAGTTCTTCTTTAAGTTTATTATATGCACTTCTGTCTGATTTTATCTATTGTATCCTTCAATACCCTTTTCTATTTCTCACCATAAAAATGCCCAAGTGTTTTTAGGTTCATTTATATAATTTACTTTGATGAATAAACTTGTCAGCTCTCTCCATGTGCTCAGTAACCATGGAGTGATATATTGTATTGGAATTCTAACTAAATTCCCTTTTTATTCCTGTAGTGCTTTATTTACTTGCATTCCAACCTGTACCAGACAACTTATTTCTTTTTGCCTTATCAGGCTTTTAAGGAATTTTAAATAAGATTGGCACTGTGTTACCTTAAGCCATGTCCTGGTTATTTACTTTTGGCTCACATGTGTCAATTCCCTCAATTTGGAATTTTGCTTTATTTTCACTTCTGCAGAAAAAATTCTGTTGATTCCTAGTAGAAGTGCAACGAATTCACCCCTTGTCCTGTTGCTGCCAAAGGTCAGAATCATCTTCTACATTCACATCACACGCTTGTGGCTGTTGTTTTTCTTTTCTTTTCTCCCCTGTGAATACATACTGACTCATTGAGCTTGTGTACCTTCCTTTAATATCATCTGCTACATTTCACACATGTTAATAAATCATTATTGTTCATTTTTGTGTTTCCAAATAAAGGCCTTGTTCCTTTTCCTAAAGTGTCATCCAGGTGTAGCTTCTCCTCTTGCTGTAACAGGTTATCTACACCTGGCTCATTCACTTCCATCTCATGATTTTTCTTACTTTTTTTTCTTCTCTTCCTTTTATTTCTGCCTCCTGAGAACAACCACATGGTGGATGCCTGGTCCCATTAGCCCGCTGTTAGTGGGATCCTCAGTAATATATTTCCACTAACATATCTGAATGTGATGTGTGATGAGTGAAACCTTTGGCAAAACCTTTTCTGAAGGTACTGCTTACTATTTTCCCCACCCCCATACTCAGATGTCATACTTCAGATAGCACAACAATCCTTTCCCTATGAATATTTGAAAAGCAGTAGATGCAACTTCTGAGTTGATGGAGATGGACACAACCATAGAGGAGTAGCATTCCAGAAAAGCCCAAGAATAATATATGTAATGGACTCATTTTCTGCTTGTTTCTAATTATGTTATTGTATTTTGAAAGTTGATACTAGAATCTAGTTTACCTCACTTTCAATCTAGCCATAGCTGACTGAAATATTGTGAGTGAAAATATTGTGAGGAACTTTTAGAAAATGGGCTGCATAGGACAGTGGAAGCATATTTCCATTTTCACATTAAGGTAATAACGTTAAGAAATTTCACATGGTGATTGTGAGAAGTATATACATATATGTATACATTAATATGTAATCCTACTTTCCTTTGCTTGTACCTTTGTGTCTTGGTTTGAAAGACAGGTATCTGCCAAGGAAGGCAGGAACCTCCCTTGGAATGGAAAATATGACCCCTTTCCCTCCGAATTATTATAACTTTGACATTAAGGAACTTTCAGGCAAAGATATGGGAAAAGGAATAGTTCTTTACTAGTATATGTATGTATAAAAAGGCACACAAGCAAACACCAATGGTGGCAAAACCAAACAAGAACAGAAAACCCAACAGAGTCTCTTCCCGCTCCTTGAGCGCTTTCCCCTTTGGTGCAGTTACGGTCACAGCCGGCAGGGGCGCTGGTGGCTCCTGGCCGGGCAGGGAGGCTGCGATGATTGCCCCGCGGCTGCAGGGGGCGCTCTGGTGCCGCTTTAGTCGCGTCTCCCTCACGTGGTAATGGCGGCTGGGCCAGATGGCGAGAACGGGCTGCAGCTGGAACCTTGGACCAGCGGCTGACACGGCAGGGTGGGCTCACTCGGGGCAGCAAGAGGTAGCAGAAACTCGCAGCTGTGGAGGAGCTGTGGCGGTGTCACAGCAGGCATGGGGTGCTTGACTACAGTGTAGCAAAGAAACCTCAGAGCAATGGCAGAGGAGGGGCAGGGGCTGGGCAGCGGCAGCCTGGCTCCCGAACATGGCCAGGAGAGGCTCCCTTAGAGGGGTAAGGAGCTCGGGGTCCCAGGGTTTCCCTTTAGGCACCCGAGCAGATGGTGAAGAGTTCTTTTTTAGTGAGTTAGGGTGTTAATAAGGTTCCAGTGCAACGTCTGCTGCCACAAGCAGAGTTTCACTCACAGTAGGAGAAGGCAGTAGGAGACGGAGCCTCGCAGTGGCGGCGCAGTTTGCCCACAGTTACAGCAGCCAAAGTTTCAGTTTCCCCCCAAACCGACAGCGAGAGAGAGCTAGGAGCTATGCCCAGCCCAAATCTCAAGGTATCTTCGCCCCTCCAAGGGAAACCTCTTCAGCTAAGAGTAGCCAGCAGCACCCTTACCCTGAACCATGGCAACTTCTTTTGTTTCACTGAAGTACTGGTCTTTACTCTCTCTTAGCAACATATGGGAGAAAACTCCCTGAGACAAAGAAAACAAAAGTAGCAGTCCTAACCTCTAACACTTTGTCAAGCCTATCACATATTCAGCTCTAACTAATCATTTAGAATTATCAATATGTTTACAAACATAATTTCCTATTGCCATTAGCCTCTTTTTATTCTGTACTCCTCATCTGCTGAATGTATTTGCAATTTTAAAAAAATTTTTCCCGCTGCTAACACTCTGAATTCCATTCCTACATCTGTGTGTTTTGGGTTTGTGGTTAGGTTGATTTTTTTCCCCCCCACAATTAATTTGATGCTGTAATGCTAGCATTCTTTTTAAGTGTCTTTTAAAGAAAGTAAGAACTAGAGTGGATTTTTAAATGCAATTCCTATCTCTGGACTACACAGAAGACATGTACAGCAGAGTGCACTGGTAACAGTAAGAGCAGTTATTTCTTTTTCCTGTCAAGAACACTGACTACCAGAGCAAGGGTACTAAGTTATCCATTCCTGACACATTTTATGTTTTTCCTTTACATTGCTGCTCAATTAAGTCTGATTTAAGTCAAGGCTTGGATGCAAGTTATACTAAAATACCACTAGAAACTAATAATAAAACTATTTAGCAGTTTACTTTGTCTCAGGTTTGTATTAATTCATATTAATTCTGCATACACTAAGGGTCATTGGTGAACTTAAGAAGATGTTCATTTTTGTAGGCACACAGTTTGTGGTAACTGGAAGTGGGGCTGTGGCCAAGCCTCATCCCTAGTGGGCTACAGCTGTGCAGGACAGGGGAACAGCATTGAAGGCAATGAGACACAGAGTGCCCAGGTGCACTGACCAAAGAGAACAGAGGGCACACAGGTGTAAGGCATGTAAGATGAAGGGTATCAAAGGTTGGGTTAAAGAACAAGTAGGGCAGACACTTGAAGCCTTCTGAAATTGTATGGTGCTACTCTGTGTATCATGGCTATCTCAACTGCAACATGTGCTGAGACATATGGTGCAACAAATTTTATTTTTTTAAGAGATTTAGATAAATTTCTAAATTTTAAGGTTTAGAAATCCCTAAATATTTCTGAAAATTTGTAGTTATTAAGGAATTTCTAATGTTTTTCATAAAAACACAGGGTGATATATCTGAACTTTTCTTTGCCACTGTAATTAGGTATTTTTTGGATATGGGCTTAGTAGTAGAAAGGCCAGTGACATGCACAATATTCCCTTTTATCTGCCCTTAGGCTTTGACATGGCTTCTGTTCTCACTTGTACATAGCCAAGTATAATAGCACTGCAGGTATGATATGGTCACTGGAACATAGCACAAGTACGTCTGCTGCAAGTTGTATTATGAGATTCAGCTGCACATCTTCAGCTTATGGTACTGCTGCTATATAAAGGTGTAGTTATGAAATTGTGCAAGTTTATTTCCTCTTTGCATATCTTTTCTTACCATCTGTTAGTGGATGAAGCAACTATGTTCTCTTCCTGTTCTCTCTAAATTATGTAGTGAAAACATTGGAATTTTTATTTGAACTTTCACAGCTTCTCTGTGGACATCCAAACATCTCCTGTTATAGAAAGTTGGTAAGATAGGAAATTTTTTAGCTAAACTAGTTATTCTTTAAAAGGTTTTTCAGGAAAATACTCAAAAATAATGTACTTATTTTCCCTTTTGATATTGAATGATGATGTTTTACTGTTTAATCTATCTTCTAAAGAAGTATTCAAATTAAATCCTGCATCTGTTCATTTTTGACTCTGGAAAATCACCCAAGAAGAGAAAGTTATGAATACTAATTTCTCCTTTATGAAATATTTAAAATAATCTAATTTTCTTTTAGGAGACCATTAAATTGATTTTGATACTACAATTTAGAATCAAAAGTTCTTTCTCTCCCTTTGTTCTATCTTTTGCAAGTCTCTAAGCCCTTAGTTTACTTAGCCTTCTAAACATTTGAGATAAATTTCCTTGGTTTAAAGTGAAATCACTGAGGAAGTTCAGTCCAGATTCACAGTGTTGTTTGTGCATGTGATTGGCTTTCAAGAAAATAGGAACTGTTTTCCCAGATTGTTAGTAAGTTTGGGTGGAAGTGACTGTCCAGAGCAGCCAGTGACAGCTCACAGTCATACATTCACATCTATCAGCTTCCAGGCTTCAATCCACATACCATTTCCTAGCTGCTGGAACTTTTGTTTTCACCTGAATTTCCTGCAGCCTTGGCATTCACTGAGACTCACTCTCAGTAAGTGAGGTCAGGAGTAAGGTGGTTATCACTTGGCAGCCCAAGTGCTGAATTCACCACAGCGGTCCGAAGGAAAGACAAGCAATGGAGTTAACTGTATTATTATGCCTCTTAATTGAATGTTATAAGGTAAAAACAAGTGAAAATAAATCATGGAAGAAGGGTCATTGTAATAGAAATACATTATATAGAACACCAAAAATAATATGCTTTTAGCAAAAAGAGTCAATATAGTTTTATGATCTGCTACTCTATGAGTTAATTTTCAATTTCTCAATCCATTTACTTAGGCATTGTATTCTGTCAGTACTGCTTTTGTAGACCAAGAAGGAATTTTTTTTCATAAGTCTTTTGAATTATGACTTCTGTTAAAAGATATTATTTTAATGTGTATGTTGTCCTAGTTTTTATAGAACAGTAACATACAGGAATAGGGAATGAAGGCGCCCAAGGATGCCAGATAAAAATGCTCTTGCATGAACTGTTAGTATGCTGCTCTGTGTTATTTAGCATTTTTGAAACCAATTCCAGACGTTTTTATTGGAATGGAAAGATAAAACAAAGGTCTTTATTGCTCAGTGCTGTTTCCAGTGACATGAATTCCAATAATTCTAATCTGACTGTTCCTTATCCTGCAGAATCTGAAAAGTCCATAATTTTCCTAAACATTTACATTACATGTCCCATTATAGTAGTTTTTACAAAATTCAAATAAACCGATTGAACTCTTTGGGGTTTTTTTTGTTTGTTTCCTCTAGGTCAGCCTGAACCTATCCTTCAGCTGCACTAATTCTGTAAAGAAGTACTGAATAAAGGTTTATATGTTCTGTGCCATAGGTGGAGAAGGTACCTCACTAACTTTCCGGTTTTACATAGAAGCATTTATATTTAGCCATGCAAGATTGAACTTTTTATTAAGGCTGACTTTATCATAAATGGAAAACATATTTCTATATGTAATTGTTAGATTCTGATGAGGTTTATGTTGTGCTGGCTGCCTTTCCAAAGAGAAAAACATGGCATAATTTCTGTGTTGATATATTTACAATGCTTAAAAATGATTTGTGTTTACACAGTCAGTGCCCATGTAGTCTGTGTTAACTTCCTGTCATATGAAAGAAGAAACAAGCCATTTTAAAATATTTTTTTGGCACCTGAAAGAAACAGAATGAATAGAACCCTTTTCCTTTCAGCTTGAAATAGCTTTCTGAGTTGGTAAACATTACGGTTATCTTGAATCATTAGGCAGACCAAATCTGCATGCTGGATGCTTCATCTATAGATGTTATTTGGTTTTTGTTTCCAGGATATTATATGGGAGTCAGTACAACATTTAATAATTCTAAAATATCCAAAACCTCTTGGTAACTGGAATTGATAGAGAAATTAATCACTTTTTAATGATTTGCACTTTTTTCTTACAATTCCTGTAATACTTTCAGGAAACACCTCTTTCAATAAAATTCTGCCAGAATTGGGAAATAGGTCATACATAGCTATTTATGTGTGAGGCATATTTATCTTTTGCCTTCATGGACATTTAGTGCTTTTTATTCAGTTTTCTACCTTGCATCCTTCTTCCACTTCTCATACCATCTCCCACATCTAGATTTGCCTTTTTGAGTATCAATAGCCTTACCTAGTGTTTACCTACGCTGCTGCTGTTATACAATAAAAAAAGGTAAACTTGCCTAAATATCAGGAGAAAGAGCAGCGTGTCTTCAATAGCATGATAACCAGTATAGTCAACTTCTACATTATACAAAGTCAGCACATTTTTAAGGCCATTAAAATTTGTGGGACTCTTTCACCTGCTTTCAGTAGTCTTAAATCAAATCATATTCTCTGTTTACCCTAAGCCTAACTCTTTCCCATGTTTTTTTCTATAATCTTCAGGTTGTTTCAGAAGCAGAACAACACAAAAACTGAAACCAAATTTTGAGCAATGGCCCTCTAAAACACTGTGTAGTTGTCCATTGGAAGCAGCAGATTATTATCTCCCTGTAATACTAATGATAACCAATCCATTTAACAATACTCAGAAATAATGAGCATTTTTGCAGCCGAGCAAGGAAATAAGCTATGCCAAATTGCAGAGGTGAAAGAAAACATTTATATATGGTCTCTATGTTCTGTGTAAAATGTAGTACATTTTGAAAGAGACTAACAATGGCAGCATTGCAACAATTTTGGACTACATTCAGTTTCCATCTGTTCATTGAACTTCCACCATTGCTGAGGGAAGATCAGTAATGAGTTCAAGAAAATGACAGGATCTAGTTCTTGGTGACCAAAATTGCAATTAGCAGATTTTTCATGTGCACTTCATTGTGTGATTTGTTTCATGGAACACCACCTGTGTATTTTGGTTTTAAAATCTATTTGTCTTAACACAAAGAGTTCATGACTGGAGGATCTTGTTCATAGTTCTGTCCAGTAAGAAATTAATTATGCTTTCAGTCTGCAAAGCAGGAGCTCAGTACTGAAGATCCTAGAGAGCACTGTACAGAGTGGCATCAGCATTCTCATCCTTTAAGTTCCCAAGTTAGAGGTGTGTTTGTTTAGATCCTGTTTTCCAGTTGAAAAGATTTGGTTTTACTGACATTTTGACATTTTCAGAGAAGCAAAATGTAGGTTCTAAGCTTGTACAGAGGCGTTTGATGCACTGTTCTAGTAAAAAAAAATCTCTAAATCTTAAAGTCAAATGATATAGGTCATCCTGATAAATAATAGCCAGAGTATACCTTGGAAGTATGCATGGAGCACGGCCAGAGCTGTGCTGGTATTCATTAATTTCCCAAACTTTTCCATTCTGAAGAGCAGCAGTTCTCACTGACATGAGAGCTCTGAGATTCCTCTTATTTACCCTTAGACCCCTAATCACTTCCAGCCATTGCTATCACAGAGAAATGCAAAGTCACTTGTATTGCCTTCCCCCCTTGGTAGTTGTTTGCTACATTTTACTTCTGCATGTCTGTGACCTGTGCCTGGTTTGCTTTATGAGGTGCTATGAGATGCCATTTTGAGTTTTCAGGTGTGAAATACCCATATTCTACAGCTAAAAGTATTTCCCTTATATATGCTTTTCACTGTTTTTATCTAATGTGTTTTTAAACTTGAGCTCTAGACACTTAGGAAGTCTTTCAGCATCATATGAAAATGTTTGCCTAAATACAGGTGTAGAAGTACTTGCACTCAAGTTTTGGAAAGTACTAATTGTCATGTAGTATGAGAAATACAATTTGGAGACCTTGCAGTGTCTCCCAGCACAGGCTGTTTGGGCAACACATACAAAAAACCTGCTCAGGTCTGATGGTTAATGCAAAATGATGACTTATGAGGTGCAGCACAGCACTGGATTTTTTGGGTTTGGGCCAATTCCTGAAAAAAGTCCCAAGGGCAGCTCTGCAACACATTTACCTTCAATACAGCAAATAGTCCTATTAGGATGTATATATCAGGTCTGTAATAGTCATATCTGGACTCTGCATCCAGTCTAACGTGAAATGCAGGGCAAGAGGAAATTAGTCCAGGGCAGGTCAATATGCAGAAGAGCTAGAGCTTGTAGGCTGAGATAAACCTGTCCTGATGCAGTGTAGAAGCACAGAGGAGCAGTTGTAGTGAATTTCCTTGTGCTCTGGTTCTGAGGAAACACTGCAGAAACATTTGGATTATGTATACGTGGAGCCAGATTGGGGTTGGCAGGTTACTAGTTTTGAGCTGGAACTCAAATGATTGTGCTTGTCCAGGAGCCATCCCTTTATGAAATTAAGTAGGATTTGTCTGGAGCCCCATACATAATAGACTCTTTCAGATTCTGTTTCTAGCATCCAGGCTTGGATAAGGTACCCATCCCAGTGTGAAAGGTGAGCAACCAGAAATGTTGGTGGAATATGTGCATTCACAGGCAATAGCACTCAATAAATGCATGGACTAGTGAACATGATTTTTTTCTTTTAAATCCAGAATGCTATCTCCACTCAACTGCTACTGCTATAATAATAGAACTTAACAACATACAACTGATTTATATGTATTTTAGGATTTTTTCTCCTTGCACCTTCCTTTGTTTCACATATGTTATGAGGTCATAGAAAAAAAGACACAGTTGAAATAAATATACACAATGGGATAGAATTAAGGTTGCTGTGGGAATGCCAATTCTGAATTTCCTGCTTTTGTTGTGATCGAACTGTGGAATGAAATCTTTCATTAGTCTTAGGTTTTAAACATTCTTTAACATAATTAAAATAATTTGTTAAACTTAACCCTTTAGACACAGATGCCCAAAGTAAACTTCTACATGTGCACAGTAGTATAGGGTTTTCTTCCGAACGAACTCTATTCATAACAACATCATACTGAGCTCTTACTGAACCTGGACCCAAGAAATAGATTGTGACTTTTGCTGGAGAAAATAGATGGTCAGCTGTAACAGAATTCCTGAATGCTTATGGGCTATAAATATTTACTATTTGAAATTACAGAGTAAAAAAATTATGAGTAGTTGTGGGAAATGTTTGTTTGTTGTTGTAGGTGTTTGGGTTTTGGTAGGGTTTTTTTGTTGTTTAGTTTGGTTTGGGTTTTTTTTTTGGGGTTTTTTTTTGGTTGTTTTTTTGGTTGTTTTTTTTGTTGGCTTGTTTGTTTGTTTGTTTGTTTGTGTGGTACTGCCATAGATTTTCTTGTCTGAAATAAAAATGTGTGAAAATGGTCCAGCAAAGACCATATAAATTTGTTTGGACATTGTAATTTTTCTGTTTCTGTAGTGCCTTGCTGTACAACAGCATTCTGATGTGACTGATAAAATAGGTAATATAACTATTTATGGGCAACACAAACAACATTCCTTTATAGTACTAATATAGTTTCTATTAAATTCTGTGGATCTTTCTTAGCCATAATGAAATGTATACATTGATGGAGGTTAGGACAAGAGATGTGTGTCACATTCCATCAGAATGTAGAGGGAGCAACAGTTTTCATGTAAATAGACCTCACTGGAAACATAGAGTTAAAAAAGACAAAGCCAAAACCTTCCCAAAGCAAAGCAAAAGGTGTACTTATTTAATGCAGACTGCATTATTGGTCTGGTGTTCTGTTCTTTTCTGATATACCTCTCCTCATGTATATCGGGAGATATACCTGGCTCATCTCTCCAGGTATTCAGGGTAGATTTTTGGACAATTTGGGATTTTCTGAATATCAAGGATAATATCTGGCCTTAGGAAAGTAGTCAGTAGTCACTGACTTTGGTAGGACTAAGGGTTTTACCCAATAGAGTTATTTTAAAGTTCAGGTAGTGTGATTTTTGTATCAGTTGATATTATAGATGAGTATGCAGGTTTTGGCCCACAATAAATGAACTAAGAATAGGTACCAGTGAGTATTTTTTCAAGTTTCTCAATTGCTTTTAAACTTTCCTTTCCCATAGAGGGAAATTTGACCCTGACTAAAGGGAGAAGGCTAACTTACCTGGCATAACCCCTTTTTTGAAAAAGGATAGTCAGTCCTCATATCAGAAAAATAAGCTTGTGGTTCAAATCAGTTTTACAGTGGTTCTTCTGGAGGGTGATTAGTCTGCTCTCATTTGCTTGTACTTGCACCTGAAAGGGACCCAAGTCCCTGCATAGAGGGAGGCTCTCAGAGTGTGCCATTACTGAAACTTTCCTTGAAACTGCTTCTACACTCATATCTTTCCATTATCTACAAAAGGTATAGTAACCCCATGGAGAGTTGCTGGAGATAACATACCGGCTGAATTTTTAGATTTCTGGCCAACAAGGGAATACATTTGATTTTTTTCTCAGGGCAATAAACAGCATTCATTTTTGCCTTTAAGTTTGGGAGATGATGTGTTCTTCTTAAATTGAGATAAGAGCTGAGCTGCTCTTGTTTACATAGATGTACATTGGAAAGAATTTCTGATTTTAATTCAGGAATGAATGCTAGCCCTGGCTTTGTAAGCATCTATTGAAATCATTGAGTGTTTAATACTTTAGCTTTTATTCATTCATTGATTTATTTATTTCCATCTCAGACTCTTTTGTATGTGCAGGTGTGTGCCCTCTAGATCCTTCCCTTTGCAGGAGATTCTGCATAGTGTATTTTTAAGGGACAAATTTCAATTTATCTGGATTCATGCTACTTGCATTTTGCATCATATGGAGTCACAGTGGCAGCTGGCAAAACTGTGTGCTCAGAAACATATTTTCAAAGATAACCTGCTTTCTTTGTTCAGTGGAAAGGGGTTAAAAGAATTCTGTGTTGCGCTGTTTGTACTCATGATCTCTGCCTGTAGATGAGGTGAGAAGCAGAGCCCTAGGTTAAGCAGCATCTGTTGTTTCAGCTCATTTCAAACAGCAAGACAGAATTTCAGGGGAAAGAAATGTTTTCTTTATCTGAATGTCTCTTTATTGTAACATTTCTGAAAGTATTTGCAGGTTGGTTAGTCAAGGTGAATGTACCGTGTTATGTACAAAACACTTGTGCAATGGTTAAAACAACCTGAGATCTGAGGCAGAACCTTCACCAGCTAAAGAGGATCACAGCAGAATGGTGGGAAATATT
This sequence comes from Agelaius phoeniceus, assembly GCF_051311805.1. Classification (NCBI taxonomy): domain Eukaryota; kingdom Metazoa; phylum Chordata; class Aves; order Passeriformes; family Icteridae; genus Agelaius; species Agelaius phoeniceus. The sequence continues at coordinate 54,608,327 of NC_135265.1, read as the reverse complement.
TTTTTCACTCAAGCAGTGAGAAAGGAGTCCTACTTCTTCCCACCTCTCCATATATAAACTCTGGTTATGCTCTGTCATAGTCACCTCATCCATGTAAGATCAGTTAAGAGCAGTTCAGTAGTCCATAACTGTGTATGGACTTTTAAGTATAAGGGACTGAATATTTTCTAGATAAACATCCCCTAAAGAAGTATAACCTTTGTAGTAACAGCCTGGTTATGGCTAAAAGGAGCAAAGCTGTGCAACTGAAGTTGTACACCAACATCTTTTTCATAGAAATGAATGGTCACACTTTCAGCTGTGGAAACCAGCAGAGACAGGGATTTGGGATGTATTGTTTATGCACACTATGAGGAAGATTTTTCCTTTGTACTTATCTTTTTTTTTTATTTACTTTTCAATCATTTTCCTTGTATTTGGAAAGGCAGGTAATATACACATATTTTGGTGATGGTCTGATATGATGCAAAGTTCCAGCAGTCTGGACTGCTTCCAAGAGGGTTTTGGGAGCAGGAATCTACTTTGAGGACTTGATTAAGACATCCTTCACTAGCCTTGTCTTTTGCATACAGTGCATTATGTTATGATCAAGCTGTCTTTCCATCTCTCTGTCTACCTGTTTAAATCAAATGTCTGCAAATGTACATGTAGATCTAGTGAGCAAAAAGTGTTGTTTTCTTGGACAAAACCTTCAGGTTTTGATTGGCTGCTGTATCAGTAGACTGGAATAATTACAGCTGTCCTTGGAGGCCTTCTATAAAACTGCAGGTGTTCAGCTTTAGCAAATAGTTCTTATTATATGGATAGACTTTTGGCAGCTAGTAATGATGTTTCCTGAAATTGAAAAATTATTTTCTACCTTACATGCTGGTTTTATATTACTGGAATATTGGAGAGGGAACCAAATACCTCTCATCGAGAAGTACTAAGGCTGTTTTTGTTAGCTGTATATATTTTCTGATTTTTTCTGTATTTTATACTGGAGTGCAAGCTTCTTCCTTAACTGTTGTGGTCAGATTTGACATCTCTTGCAGCAAAAGTAAAATTTTGAGGAATTAAGGAAGTGTTTGCTAACAGATGTTTATCCTTCTTTATACAGACCTAGCAACTGGCTTGCTGTCAGTGTATCACCAAACCCTGAGGTGAGGGGGTGTTGTAAAGCATTTAAAAATATTGAACATTATAATAGAATACTTTTAGAAGCTTTCTTTTCTTTTTTTTTTTTGGTGTCACTGAGTAAGGCATAGACAAAGATTTTATGACTACATATTTAATCCATTCTGTACCACTATCATATAGTGCTGAAAGAAAATGATGGATCATTTTGTTACAATCACTCTTTTGGACAGTGAGATTGATGGCATGCAATATGACACTTCTGGGGAACTGTAGTTTAATTGCAGGGAGATAACTTATTAGAATTGTATTTGTATTGTATTTAGTTATCCAAATGCTTGACTGGATAACTTGGTGCTCACATTTTCTTTAATAAGCCTACTTGACCTTTACAGTGCTAAATCAGTACCTGAAGCTTGGTAGTTCAAGATTCTCCTCTCCTAATTTTTAAATATTTCCAAAATAATACTTTGTTGAAGTGGGGTTATTTGAGTGTTTTAAGTATACAATATTGAGTCTCAATATACAAAATTGAGTCTCTTCTAGACACTATAGGCATGTCTTAAGTCTACCAAATCAGAATGCCTCCTCAGGGAAAGCATTGATCCTTTAAAAGGATCAATGGGAAGTGTTCAGTTCCTGGTTGGTTTTTTGTTGTTCTTTTTGGGGTTTTTTGTGTTTTTTTTTGTTTGTTGTCTTTTTTGTCATTTTATGTGGTGGAAAAAACACTGAATACAAAGTAAATGGGAATTTCTGACTTTAATAAATAGGAGCTGTGCAAGCCAACTCAGAGTGCCCAGGAGGACATGCAAGTTCTGGAAGGGAATACGAGGATGGAAGAGGCTTTTAGTTAATTTTGTTTATTTTTATGGATTTGCTCAATCTTTGAAAATATAGGGTTTTTTTTGTCAAATGTAGTCCAGGGAAAAAAATGCCATGCTTTGCCTGCTGTATGTTTGAAACTTTTATGTAAAGAAGAACACACCAAGTGCAGCTATTAAGTGTAAATCTCAAAATCTAATATAATTTTATCTGATGTTAAGCCACAGTGCTGCAAACGAGTTACTGCTGGTGGCATAAGTACATGGCCATATTTACATAAAGGTTCCTCTTTGTCTCCTTACCTATATTCCCTCTCATGTTTCTCACACCCATTTGCTCAGAGTTCTCCATTTTTTTTTCCATCATATGAAAGTATCATTTTCAAAGGGTTTTGCTTCTTGTGTCCATGTCAGCATTGCAGATCAGAATGTGACAGGGAATACCTGGTTGCATAGTTCCTTTAAACCTGAGCCAGTAGCACAGCAAAATGTTAGGGAGACCACCCTTTCATCTCACACAATTCACAACTTAAAAGTGAAAGGTTTGTTAATGTAATCCTATTTTCAATCTATAGAGGTCACCTGTAATGCACTGCTCTGAGGATAAATGCCTAGTACTCTTTGAAGTTAGAGGTTTCTAAAAGCATGCTTAGAAGTTAGAGGTTTCTTAAAAAGGCATGCTTAATGATATTTTGTTTTCTCAAGATACTGTGCTGAAAATTTTGAAGAGCTTTTAAACAGTTATTAACCTTTCAGTCAATTGTTAACTATCCTTTCCAATCCTTTTCATTATTTCAATATGCTTCAAAATTTTTTGGTTTTGGAAGAACTGAAAACTTTGAGCTAATCTATGATGCAAGATGTGGTTAGTAACTTCTAGGTGAAAGCACACTAAACCAAATGTATATTCCCTTGGTAATCAGTGACAAAGATAATATGAATTTCACTTGGAGAAGGATTGCATCATGCCAGTACATCATAGAGGAATGAAATGTAAACCTTAGTTTATAATGTAGTATTTAAACAGTTACAAAACTTACATTCACGATCTTGTTTTCTCTCTAAGTACACTATTGCTATGTATATGCCATACTGTTTTTCCCCAGTAAAAGAGTAGAACTTTATTTCACAGATTAGCTTCACCTAGTTTTGCTAGGATGGTGACTGATATGAGTATGATATGATATGATCCTGACTTATATGAGTAGATGCAGGTTGGCAAAGGTTTGCTGTAGCCCAGATGGGCTTTTGTGTATGCCTGAGAATTTGGCATATTATAGCAGGAATTTCTTATCTATAACTCTGTCTGTTTTGATAGCAGAATAAACCACTCCACCTGTAAATTGTTCAGCAGAAAACTTTCACAGTGCTAGAGCTGCATATGAATGTTAAACACTTTTCAGAACTGGGCTCCCTGCTTGCCTAGTGCAGCAGTGGTTCTTTGCTTGTAACTGCTCTGTTTCCTGACCCAAGCAGTCATGTGGGGAGTTCAAATTAGGTTAACAAGAGCAGGCTGACATAGAAAAGGCTTAATTTCACTAGATTCTACACTGAATCCTGTCTTTTTATTGTTAATGCCCTTTTGTTAATTTTTGTTTCTTTGTTTCATCTGCCAGAGAGTTCAGCTGGCAGCAGGGAGAGTTTCCTGAGCTGACTTGGCCTTGTAAATGGTTTTTAAAGGCTTACTGCTTTAGGAGAAACTCACTTTCCAGGGCTCTGCCACTTTCCTTCTTTTGATTTTTGTGTTCAGTCCCCTCCTTACCATTCCCCACATATGGTATGCACAGTTGCAATGACTTGCATATGTCCAGAAGTGTGACTTTCTTAGAGCTGATTCTCCTGTTCCTTTGTGCCTGAGCCAAAAAAGGACTGTGTTTTACACAAGGCTGCCAGCACCCTTCTCCCAAGAGAACATGTGTGGTCCCTCACATTCATCTGAATTCCCACTAACCCCAAAGATCAAGAATGTTTAGACTTCTTCCTGTCTCTGGTGGCCACCATTATCAAAATGACTGTGTCTGCCCAGAAAGTTAAAACTCCCTGCTAGTACACTTCCAGTTCTATCAATAATAAACTATGGAAAACATCAGTGTCATGTGTTGTGTTTAACATGAGAAGCTCTTTGACACAGTGTATCCTTGAAATGTTTATAGTGAGTAAGCAAAACTTTGAATTCATTTAATAAAACCTTCCTTTAACCTCAGAAATAGAGCCTGTACAATGAAGTTTTATCTCTCTCAATGATATTCACTCATATTTAAAGGGCCAAGCACTACATAATAAATGTAGGCAAGGACACTCTCTCAATTTCATTATATCCTTTCATTGAATTCCCATGACATTGAGGTCAGTTGGTATTCCTGCCCTCTTGGGTGGGCATTTCACTCCCAATGGCTCCTGTCTCTGAGGACAGTCCAAGGGACAGGAAGAAGAAAGTCGAGTATATTCCAAACTGATTTTCCTTAGGAGGTGGTTTATTACCTGCTTAATTCCCCTCCTTGTTGGCTATTCATGTTGTTTCTTTGAGAAAGAACTCTTACTTGATAGATCTTAACAATTGTCTTGTCAGTGAGCATCTTGAAGCTTGTTTAAAACACAATGCACTATAGGAGACAATGGGATGTGATGTTTTGTGAGAAGCAGAGCTGCTCAGCAGCTCTGGAGGAAACTACTACTTTGTTTTGAGGGGAGCCCAAATGGTTTTAAAAGAATGTAGCAAAGCAGAATTTTTCCAGTCCTAATTTCACCTTAATGATAAATGTCATTATCCCTCACTGAGCTTTTGCTAAAAGGGTAGGTGGGCCACTGGATGGCCAAAATGTCTATGGCAAACATCCTTAGATGCAGCTGAACTGATATTGAATGTAGTTGCTCCAGTGCTCATTTCAGCCTGCATTCCAATCACAGGAAAAATAGCTTTAAATTAAATACTACTACATGCATAATTTTGCAATTTAGCAGTTCTCTATAATAATAACTTAATAATAATAGCTTAAGAAGACATGCCAAAGAACATTAAAAGACCTGAAAAGAGGTCCCTAATATTCTCTAATGTTCCCTAATAGGGAACATTAATGTACCTCTTCCTCTCACTTAATCTCAAGCCACCAGGAGAGGCAGCAAAGGAATACTTTAGCATGCTTTTGTGTGGGGAGTGTTACATGAAGTGAGGTTGATTCACTTGCCTTGAAGAAGTTTCAGATGGAATTTGCAGGCTGAAAAATAGCATGAGAATATGCTGGAAAAGTGTCTCCACATATTTGTCCTCTGTACAATCAGACATTCTTGTGTTGGCCACTGAACTGCATGGACTTTTGATTTGACTTGGTCCAGCTATTCCTAGTTCTTAACATGCACTACATGGGAAAAAAGAAAACGGATCATTGGATGAGACCTACAGTCTTGTCTTAGGTGAAAATGTTCTCCTCAGTTTAAGCAAATGAGCTTATATCTTCCTCATTTCACTGTTTTAGCCAGGTATGAGATTTTTTTAGTGGAATCTTCTATGCAACACAAGTATGATTTCATTTGCTCCTTACAGGCCTCCTCTCAGGCCATAATTCTTGATTTCTCCTAATTAGTTGCTGTGGAAATGATTATGTCATAAACACAAACAATGGGAATATAAGGAGCAGATGAATTCTTAAGAAGCAAAGATTTGTTTTCCTGTAAATGACCAAAAAAAAAAACCCCAAAACCAACAATCCAAAGGAGAGGAATTGTAATACTATCTGCCTTGTCTTTCATCTCAGCATTTTGCAGTACTTCTCAAGTATTAATACATTAAAGATTTTTGAAAAGCTGCTGCAGAAATGGTGTTGAAACCTTCCATCTTAGTTGTCCTTGGTAACTCATGATCAAATCATTCTTGCTTGCAACTGAAATTAAGCTTGACTTGCAAACTGAGCCTTTGCTCTGAGAGCTGTCTGGGTTCTTCCCAATGTACGCACTGGGACACATATAACAGTAGTTATAGAGATCCTGTTGACCAAGTTATTTACATCTGTGCAGTCCAATTTACTTCAAGGCTCTTTTTGTCCCTCTTCCTTTAGATTTTTTGCCTTTGAGATTTTTAGGCAGTTCTAACACTTTCAATAATGTTTCCTCACTGTTTCCACACATTATGTGAAAGAACAGTAAATTGTATCAATGGAATGCAAGGTGGACTGGAATCTACACCTGTATCAATCTCAGCTATACTCTGCATTGGGTGAAAAATAAATAAAAATATATTTTTTTGCCTCTGAAGTCAGCACATGTGGCAATGTATCGTCTGAGGAAGGAAATCCATTGCTCTGCACAAACCATGTATAGCAGTGTTCCCATTAAGTGCTCAAAATGGAGCTTATATAGCATAAAGGCCATGTGAATTCACATGTGGATTTCACTAAGGGAGAAGTTCATTGACTCAGAAGATGCCTTTTTGCATAGTCACTTTTCAGAGTTGCGCTATATTTTTGGCATTCACAACACCTCTGTCATGTGAGTATTTATAACTGGTGCCTTTTACAGATGGAAAATCCAAGGCACAGAGAGATTATATGACTTGTCTAAAAGAGCACAGTTGGTTAGTGGCAGAGTGAACACAGAGCTCAGGGTTTCCGACTCTGTCTCCTAGACTCCGCAAAACATTTCTAGAGCAATATTGAAGTGATGTAATGTGTAAACAGAATTGTTTCCAAACAAAAATATCTGTCAGGTTACATTAAATATCTGCAACAGCTCTTTAAACATGCAAGAACAGATTGGCTTTAAAAGTATGTAGTCTTCTCTTTAGTGACAAGAGGGAAGACATACTTAAGTGTTAAAATATTTAGATCTCCCATTGATTAAAAATTTGTAGATATTATCCTGCTCTCAGTTGTGGAATAGGAAATCTACATGGTTCTTAGGCTTCCAGCTAAAACATTTTTTGAAACTGAAACTGTAAGTGCAAGTTAGTAAGTAGGACATTCTTGTCAGCTGCCAGCATCTGTTATTGGAACTATACACTAGTACATGTCCAGCATTGCCTTACGATATGCCAATGGCAACTTTATGGAACTCAAACATGCACAAAAAAGATATGTGAAAAAGGGCAAAATGCTTTTGCATAGTTTTTATATTATTCACATTACTGGAATGTGTACAGCATAGTACAGAGTGTAACAAGACCAAATGCTGAACCACATCAAGCTGTTCCCTTGTCGTGCATGTCATTTAAATATCAAATCTATAAGGGCGTTTACTGTGTTCTTCACACACAGAAAGACCACAACTGAGTGACTTAAAAGTATCCCATGAGTTTTTAAAAATGCGGACAAACAACTCTCTTCTTTTTGATAATTCCAAATACATTGTTCCATTCTGTTGGTTCTGCAACATCTGGTGTTTTATAAAGCATTTTAAAATGTCATCTCCCTTTCCCATTTGCCCACACCCTTCCCACTGCACCTTAACCCCAGCGGACCAAGAAACTTTAATTTATAAGGAAATCAGTGGAAAATCTTGCAAAAGGGAGTTAAGGAATAGTGTCTCTATAGATTTGAGCTATTCCGTAAATTAACAAGGAAGCCGAGTCAGCAATATTACTGTATGGAAGATTTCTGTGTGGACAAGGAACAAGATTCTGGCTGATTCAGTGGAAAGGTGTTATTAAATGACTCTTGAAGATGAGATTACTTAGAACATTTTGCTTGGTAGTGTTAACTTGATAGTCTTGGCATTAAGTCTTCATAAAAAGATCACAAGGAAGTTTCTCAAGAATGAAAGATTGTAATCCCCCTTGCCAGTCCTGGTATGTGTCCAATGTTTGACTTGTAAATTGAGTGTAGTTGCTTCACAGTTAGCAAGTTAGTGATCTTTGTAGTTCGTGCTTCAGGATGAGCTTACAGGTTAAAGAATCAAAGTGAATGAATGATAAGGCCGTTATTGTGTACCATTTGTCCATAATTAGTGTGTTTTAACAATTTTCATAGATGTTCTTTCCAGTCCATTGTAGCATAGAATTAATAAAATACTTTGAGATGTAGGTTGTGAGTAAAGGTACAAATCTAATACTATAGAAGTAACTGCAGAAAAATCTCTAAGCAAGTTATCTCTAAATATCATGAGTTGTAGGAGATCATCTTGCCCAATTTTAGCTATCAGTTAGGCATATGGTCTCAGCAGTTTGTATAGGCCCCATTTTCAGAGAAGACAGAAGGAGTGGGTACACCTCTGGATGGCAGTTCATCCTGCATGTCTAGGTGGGACTGGGAGCTCACTTTCCATCTGACTAAATTTGGATGGGTTGGATCTCACATTTATTACTCAGCACAGAGGAAGATGCTTCCCAATCGCATGCATTTAAAGTAAGACTTATTTCCTTAGCTCTTGAAGTCCATGGAGGAGATTTCTTCTCTATACAAATCATCAGGGTTGAAGAAGAGTACAGTGAACAGTTTACTTAGTGAAGTTGCCTTTTTCATAAATACACTGTAAATGTGTGTCAAATCCTAAAATAAAACACATCTAGCTAGAGTCAGAAGGCTATGTTAAATGTTCTGTATTTGTTTCTTTTTACCTAGCTGGTGAAAATTGGCAAAATTTTATTTATAGTGACAAAATGTCATGTTCAAATATTTTTTTCAAAGGAGACTGGCACACACTGATTTCTGATCATAATCTTGGTGACTAGGACATTCAGTGTTGTCCTCACGGTCACAATGGCACAGCACTTCACCTACTGTAGATTAAAATTACTAAGTTCTACAAGTGCTCTAGACAAAAAATTTCTTAAGAGGCTGAATAAAATTTCAGTGTTTGAGAAATCCTTTTCCCATTTCTGTGTTGCCTTAGCTAGTTATGAGTATCCAAGGAGATGCACTGGCACCGAAAATCATTAAACTTTTTCATGGCTGTTGTGCAGAGCTTGTGATTGTCACATCAGTAGGAGTGCCTTTACCTGCTTTTCTCTCACTAAAGTAACAAACAATGAAAGTACAATTCAGTAGCACTGTTTCAGTATGGATTAGAAACCAGAACATCTGTTTTAAGCTCACAAATAAACTTATACCTATTTGCTGTCATCTGCTTTCCTTCCTGTAACAGTTAATTCCTTAAGATTTTCCAGTTTGTGCTGCATTCAGACTTTCATTTTCCTAGCAACATATACTCCATATAAAGTGCACTTCTTGTTTAAATTAACAAAACAGAAATTATAGGGATTTATTTTACTCCCTGTAAATTAATTAAAGGGGCAAGTTTCAGACTGGAAGATGAATTTTTGCAAGTAAAGGTTTAGTAAAACTGTTCATGAGTATATTTATGCTGAAAGTTAGAGAGCGATGTAGAACATTTCCATAGGTGTAGTGGACACAAGCATTCTGGCTATGACCGAGATTGGTAGCTTTAAGAATGGGTTTAGGGGGAGGGTTATAGTTTTGAAGTCCAAAGGCCCAGATACTGACATTAAGGTAGAAAAGAACATAGTGAGTTTTTCTTCTGAGGAGCCTTGGTCTTCTAAATTCTTGTATAAAATTATGCTTTTTATAGTTTGTGGAAATAAACTTTGCTAGCTGCAGTTTTTAAAATGGACAGTTTCAGCTCCTTAACCTTTATTCCTATTTGTTGCATTCTCTTCTTCACTGTGATGAGTTGCTCAGATGATTGTGATACCAGCAGTGTACCATCAGTATGGTGAACTCAAGTCCTGTTACTATGCAAACACTATTGCTGGAGCTCTAGAAGTTTAAGAAATAAAGTGAAATGGTGCATGCCTTTCGACCGTCAGCCACGTGACCTTTTGTTCTCACATGGCTTAGTCCCTCTTCTATACATGACTTCTACTTGGGACTTTTTTGGCTTTTTTCCATTTTATTTCAGTTAGCATTTATTTCACACATCATTATGAGAAGCACTGCTTATGAAGATACACAGCTCTTGTCATAACAGAAATATTTCGTGTGCACCTGCAATTTGACATTTGTGTTTGGGGAATATTGTGGAGTGAATAAAAAACTGAGATAATTTAGGGGGTTTTGGCTCCACCTGCTATGGAATTGTTGTATTTTTTGGGGGAAGGGTGTTGTGGTGTTTTTCTGTTTGCTTAGTTTTTTTGAAGTTTATTTTTTTCCCAAGAACAATATGAAGGTGTGTTTACAGCCTTAAGAAAAAGGTACATTGTAGGTTACAATGCTATATGCAGAGAAGAAAGGAAAATCTGTAAGACAGATGGCTACTAACATGGTGTAAATACCCTATTTTTAAATGCAAGGGGGAAAAGGTGTTCCATATATAGTCTTCAAGCTGGAAGCTTCATGTTGTAATAGTACCATGGCAATATGCAAGTATTAATCACTTCCTGTTTGCTATTTGTAACAGCGACATCAAAAAAGCCCTGTTTTCAAGAAGATTTATATTCTTGTTGCTTTTGATGCTCTTTCTTCAGATGCCCTATTCAGTGCACTGAGTTCCTTAAGAACCACCTAGCCATGTGTGCATATGAAAGGCCCAGTAACCTGCTTGTACCTGACTCCTCAGAATCCCCCTGATGCACAAAGCTGTTTGCCACTGTGTCCAGTTGTCCCACCAACCCTTCATCACATCCTTGTGGCAAGGAAGGGGACGGTGTCAGGCTGTGCTGCAGCTGTGTTCTGCTAGGTCTCAACCAGGTGCTCACAGAATTAGGGAGGTATGAATGGCTTCCTGATGGTGTTCCCCAGCCTGCCTTCTCTGAGTAAAACTCTGCCCTGGAGAGTGTCTGGTCTGATAGCACTCACAAAAACAACATTGAAACTCTTTTTGCTGCTCATTGCAGTCAAATAGCTTTAGACTGAGAATGAGCTAATACTTCAGCAACTGCAGTGAAATTAAGATTTCAGTCTCATTTATCCACGTTAAGTGGAAGGACAAATAATTTGAGTTATGTTAACAATGCCTCAGTAATAGAAAATGTTGATACTTATGCTGATGGGAATTTTCTCTAATTGATCTTCTGCATCAAGGAACTGTTATTGGAAACTGATATTTCACACTTTCATACCATAGTAATTGTTACTTATTAAGTTCTTTTATATCATGATGTCTGGGAGTAAAGGGTTTTCCAAATACATGCTAATGTTCATTCAACTTGTCAAGTAAGTTTTTTCATTATGTGGTGTGACTGGAAAATGATTTGTTGTAAGCTTTGCTTTAATTCAAGAAAAACTTAAAAAGTAATTTCAATTTATTTTTTTATTAGTTTTACCATTTCATTCAGAGATTCTGTTTTTTGGGGGGAAGGGAAAGAGATTATTTTTGAGGGGAGACTTGCTGGCATGTAATCATGGTCTATTTTTGTTGAAAACTGAGTGACAAGACAGGACTCGAGTTGCAGTAAAGTACCTTATGGTACAAGGTAAACTATGTTTCCATGGAATATATCTTGTGATGAAAGCTTCTTTCTTAAGTACTCACTCTCTAAAAACGCATTCTTTCCAGACACTGTTGCTAATTTGTTCTTTGTCAGGTAATTACAAACTTGCTTCTCCAAAAGGAAAAAAAAAAGGAAAGTGAGAAAAGAAAAAAAAAGCCATATACCTACAGGAAGGCTTTAAAAATGTAGGTCCTGCTTAATCTGGTTTAATCTTTGCATATAAATTCATCTGGTTTTTGAGAGCTTTGTTTTGCAATTTGAAGAATGGTTCTGTGTTTATTTCTCTGAAATTTTTTGAAGCTCTTGTACTATGAGAAAAAACAATGCTGGCAGTAAGTTTGGGTATATAAGTTAAAGACTTTTTGAAATGCATGATTTTTTGCCAACTGTGGTTCCTGGTTTTAACTGACAAGCTATTACCACCCTCATTGAACAGTGCCCTAAAGAAAGCTAACAAGTTTGTAAGTGATGTTTGTGAATTCATTCCTGAGTTTGAATATAATGCTTTATCTCCAAATGTGCAGTTACAGAACAATGTAATTTTTCATGTACCATCCTCATTGCACAGAAGAGTCATGAAATAAAGAGAAAAAGGATGGGAAGATTTAGAGAGAGGATGTGACTCAGGGATTCAGGATCCTACCAGATCGATAGAGCAGCCCCAGAAAGAGAATGACATCCAGCTGCTGCAAATGGACAGATGGAGAAGAGGCCTAGAATGAAGAAAAAGAGTGAGTAGAGGAATAAATGTGTTCAGAAGTGGAGGGCAGAGTTGGTCCTTAATGCATTTCAAAAAGAGGAGAGAAGCAGTTGGATTTGGAAACCAGTAAGATCCTAGTGAAGACAAATGAGGATTGCTTCTTGGAGTTAGAGGATTGTTTGCTGGGCCTGATTTTTTTCTTTTTTTTTTTCAGGCAAAAAAAAGATGCAATCCTTTTTTTCCTTTGGTGATACAAAATGGTTTCTTGTAATCAGATATGTTTGATGCTGTCACTCCAAATATTTTTTTTTGAGTTTTAAAATAGTTTTAAAATTCCTTCATTCTCTTTAAAGGTGAATTTCAAAATGGAAATGTAATTTGAAGGCATCCACTCTGGAAATTGTTTAAGTGATACATGTTAGGGTTTGTGGGGATTTTTTCCCAGTTGAATATTGCTGATTTCAACCTGAAATAATTTTCAGGTGGGCTGAAAACTTACATTATTCACTGAAAGCACTACCCAGCTGTGTAAATCATGAAATATCTTGGGTCTTTTTTCAGGAGGAAAAGCTGTGTGAATTGATAATTGCTTTCAAATCCTTTAGATACTGTCTAATACAAGTGGTCCTGAATCCAACCTGCAGTTCTCAGCCCCTAATTGCATGCCAAATACCTGTGTCATTTGAGAGTTCAGACTGTTTAGAGTCAAAAAAAGAGTGTCAGCTCACACTGTTTTAAAGATCATGATTTTTTGCTGTTTCCTTCTTCCAGAATCAATTTTATTTCTTGTAAGTGCTGGGTCATATACCCTTTAGTTGTTGTAAGCACTGTTTTAAGTGAGGGTCTTTGTAAAATGAGGCTCTTTAAAATGGAAGCATTCCTAGTTATTTATGAAAAATGCCTAAATTTCTTTGGCTTGATCATAGTGAGAAAATAGAAATAATCTTTTCCTATCTGTTTGTTTTGCTTAAAATCATGAAAGAACACAAGTCTTCTAAACAAACAAACAAACAAACGAAAGCTTATTTTAGTGATAAATGATGCATGATACTGAGTGCTAGTAACATCCTTCTCTTTTCTAATAGTTGTCCCTTGGCACATTCATCACTGTGTGCTGCTTAGAGGCCTGTCTGATAATCTTTAGCTAGTTTTAAATCACAGATTTCTCCATATGCAGGCCACATGTTACAGAAAGCACTGAAAGTTCATGTGTGTGCACACACACTCTCAAAGGCTTTAAAGCATCCACAGGTATCCTTAAAGAGAGAATAAGTTAATAGGGGTGGTACAGGAAGAAGTCAGAGCAAAAGAAAGTTGTCAGATATTCATAAAGGTGCTACAAAGTTAGGAGAGAATTCTCATTTCTCTATGGTACACTTCCTCGCCAAGACCGTGTTGTCATTCACAGGCGAATTGGAGCCACTTGGGAAGTGGTGTCTATCTCAAAGACCATTGCCTGGGGAATTATGGGAGGATATTTGTGATAGTTGTTGGAGTAGGACAAGTTGTTGGTGACATAGCATTGTACTTACATTAAAATTTTATGGCTAACTTGGACTTAATTCCTGTAATCTGAGAAAGAAGAATCTGGTATGAGTGAATGCCAGTGCTACTGAACACAGCAAGTTCTTTCCTGGATTCCCCACTGAACATCTTTGCTGTGTCACATCACTTCTGTGTGTTGCCATGGTATAAAACAGAGTAAAATTGGGTGGCAGCTGTGCCACTTTTGTGCACACATGCATGGTATACTCACATGCACTATATACACTCTTACCAAATTTCAGTATTTGCTTCCAGTTAAAATGAGGATGAATCTAGAACCTGTTCTCCCTCTTCCGTGCTGGTGAAATAATTTATCCAAAATGAAGGCTTTTACCTGAACATAAAGTTTGTATTTCTTTTGAAATAGCCTTCAGGAAAAATAACAAATTCTTGTAGAAAATAAGAAACTTTCGTTCACACACTCACTTACTAGTGAGCAGCATTAATAAACGAAATTGAACTTACCTCAATTCAACGAAATTAAACTTACCTCAAGTACGCAAACAAATCTGTACCTTTTCAGTGACTAGAACAAGAACTATTTTATTGGTAAGTTTCTTCTAAACAGCCTTATTTCTGACTTCAAACAACTTTTGTCTAGAAAACCTGATTGAGCAGAAGGGCTGTGCTGGCATTTTGCAATTCTGTTGTCTGGCACTGCTCCGGTAGCGAGGAAAATGCAAATTCTTACTATGTTTACAGTCTATTTTCCACAAACTGAAATAAAAGAGAATATTTGTCATTTTATGTGATAGTTGATCAGCTGTTTGGTATATCTTGCTTTTCTGTTGTCTCTGTAACACTCATTTAATGTGGAGATAGTGGGGAATGTGCATCTGCTGTCCATGTCCCAAGAATGAAAGATATGTGAAAGATTCAGCAACACCCTCTTGTTCAAAGGCAATGAAAGAATAAATTTTGGATATAGGGTGATGTCCTTGGAAAAAGTTGTTACTTTGTAATGATTGATCTTGATCTAAAGATTTAAACCACCTATTAGTAGTTCAGGTTTGTTGGTTTTTTTGTTTTGGGTTTTTTTTTAAATTTTTATTTTTATTATTATTGATCAGAAATAGATCTGAATTTAAACAGGGGGTTAGTACCTGTACTCAAAATGAAGGAAAGAAGTCCACTGTTGCTGAAATAAACAGAGCCTTTATAAAATTATATGCTTTAAAATTTCTAGCATCTTAAAATTGAGGGAGAAGACTTTTTCCTTTCATCTTTTTTTGGTCCTCTTTTGTGTGCTGGGAATGGGTTTGGTTCTTGTTACAGTAGGCTACAGTGACTGGTCCAAGACTCCACTGGTCACCAGCAGCATTAAATGTGCTGGGAAAGAGAAATGTATTGCAAGACCAAGTTTTAGGTTTTTTTATAACTAGCAAAGTAGCTATCTCTTCTTACAGCATTTCTATGACTTTATTATCGCTCTTAAGCACAGTCAGGACTCTCTACATGGACAGAATGGATGCATGGCCTCACTATAGATATATGAAATATACTTGAGTATTTTGTAGTTTAGATGTGTGAAACTGTGTCTGCTAAGGGATAACTGGGGGCAAATGGACCTATTTCAGGAAGAGATTTGGCAAGAAAAGATTTATCAACATCATTTTCACACTCCAGAAAAAGTGGTGGGTTATATACTCACTGATGTATTATTTACATTGTGCACTGTGGATGGCACAAAGAAATTATATTTTAAACTGATTTGATATATTCTTTCAGTGAAGAGAGTCAATATGTTAGTGGATGTTCATGAGACTCATTAATATACTTAATCCTCATAATATAATACTTAGACTTTACTTAAAGGAGTTATGTCATGATGATCTTTTATGAAATACATAAACCAGATTGTTTAGGAAAAGAAAATCTTGGATGGCTAAAAGCTTATAACTGGCAGGCAAAGAAATCATAGATCACCATAGGAAGCTCTTTCTGATGGAAGGGGGTAAAATGAACAGCACTGGCATTGACTTTTTGTCATGGGCCATATTGGGAATACCAGTTTTCCATGCCGTTGGGTATTCCTGGCTACTAACAAAGATTTTGGCCACATTCCAATGTTTTTTTCATAGTTAAAGGTCTCACAGTAGCAATAATTTCAAGTCAAGTCAAGTTTTCTGTGTATTAAACTGCAAAAATCCCACATAAATATATCTTTCAATTCCAAAAAACATAGAAAAAGCCAGAAATGTAGTTGTTGCCTCCACAGAAGCTGTTGGCATTTTTGCTAGTTAGAAAAATGGCCAATGTGAACAGACCAATTTATATTTAAAAAGCAGATTTACAGTGTCAGATGATATGTCATTCTGAGCAATCTTGTCAACACATCAGGGAACAGCATATTCTGCCTGAAGTAATATGTAGGTTGAAAATCATGCATTACCTCAAAAAGACCACACCCTTTTTTCTATAATTAACCTATGCAAATCTAATTTTTAAGTAATTATATTAGCAAATACTTTCTGAAATGTCAAATGTGTAAAATCCTAGGAATCCTAGAGAGAAGGGTTTTGGTAAGAGGCCGAATATTCTGAGCACTTTGTATGCATTTGTGTGTTTATGCATGTTTCTCTATATATATATTTGAGAGGGCAAAGGATCTACATCTGAATTAGGCTGTTGCATCAGAGCACAAAATACTGCCAGTGCAATGCAAAAATAGAGCAGGGCATAAGAGCTTAGCCTAACAGGAAAAACAAAAGTTTTCTTTGAATCTGAGGATGGTTTTCATCTATTTTTTTCAGAGAACTATGTGACAGCTCTGTTCAGTTCCTCACTCAGTGGAAAAGTCTTTTCATTTAGCCAGAAATAAAGAGGAAAAGCCTTTCAAGAAATAGTCTGTCCTTAAAGTAGCTCAATACAGATATGGACAAGGTTTGGATTTTTGACATCAGCTTTCTCGTTTCTCCTCTTGACAGACAAATCAATCAAATAATGTTTATTAACTTGGCATAGAGTTTATAAATATAATTAAGAATCTTCATTTGCTCCCACTGATTCTTAAATTTTAACTTGTCTTTTAAAAGTCCTCAATATAAGATTGTCATATAAGCAGAATATTTTCTGTCTTTACTTGACAAGAGAAAGATGATTTTTAATATGGAAGCAAATGGGGTCCTTAAAATAGATGTGTCCAGTCCTTCAGTGGCCTTTTCCAGCCTTGTAAATTTCTCATGTCACAAAATGAAATATGGTCTATTTTTTTCATATGATAGATATATTGACTTATTGAACTGAATCAAACCCTAACCTTATGGGACCTGTGTAGAAACAGATATTTAAAAGATATTTAGCATAGATAAGCAAGAAAAAGTCCCCCAAGCCCGAAGGTCAAAATTTTAGAGCCATGTTATTGAACACTCTGTGTATTTCTGCCATGATAGATGAGACAAAATTTTTTTGAAAAAAGCTGCCATGAACAAATCATCAGAACAATAGTAATCTTAGAGTGTGATTTTTATATAGGATTTGTTTTATTCATATTTGGCAAGCAGAAGGCAAAAAAAAAAAAAAAGCTGGTTTTATTCCATGGTGCTGAGACCAAAATTCAAGTTTTCCTTAAAAGTCATTGTTAATGAGGTATTTGGTGGAGGCCATGAACTACTTTAATATATATTCCATCATTCTGGGCTGTATTTTTTTCTTGTTTTTATTCACTTTAGCATACTGAATGATTGAAAATCCAGCTACAGCTAGCATAGGCCTCATTGTTGGAGCTGAAGCCTTAGATGTGCACTGAATGGCAAGTGGTGAACCCAGAAAACTTAATGCTGTCTAAAGGAAGAGAAGGGCCAGGGTATTTGGATGAATACTTAATTCCTTATATCTGTTTTATGTCTCTAGTCAGCCTGGAAGCACAAATTTCCTAGTGAAAGAGGTACATGGTCTTTCCAAGAATTCTGCTCCCGTGCAAAAGAAAAGATTGGCTTCTATGAAAATGTCAGCAATGAAGGAAAAGTAGGAAATAAGAAAAAGATATTGTATAGTAATCTCAGCAGAAGAACTATTTTTAAAAATAACATTCTTACTGGCACAACCTCCTGGCCTATAATAAAGATTGAATCCTCAAATGACAGAACACTTCATTCCCTCATGTTAGAGAAAGGACACTGTCTAGCAAAGACTTTCAGTTGCCCAAAGCAGTAATTACTAGCACTCTGGAATGAGTCCAGAGATTATTTCTTTCTCTTCGATAAATTCTGTGACCAGAATTTAGTATCCTTCACTAAAATCTCACATGACATGCCTGTGGAAGTGTAAGAAAAAACCAAATCTAACCCTTCCCCAAAGAAACAGGCCTTTACAAGTTTTGGATTCAATCTGCAGATTCTGTCAGTTTTCTTCCATCTGTCATTTATTGTATCCATAGCTTTCCATATTTAAAAAATAGTCACTGTAATTTACCACTTAACAGTAATAGTTGCTTATGTCAGCAATCAAAATTTTTCCAACAAAGAAGGAAATTTATATTTTGCTTAATGTTTTCAGGAATTAATACATATGGTCACCATATTAAATGACAGTTCCAGTGTTTAATATTTTATTTCAATGTTTAATGAATAACTTTGTACTTCTGCTCATTTGGGATAGCTATGGGAAAAAAAAGAAACATTTTATTTGATCTGTTTGTGTTAAGGGATGGAAATTCAAAAGCACCATAGCTTGGCATGGAAACCCATCTGGTTAATTCAGTGGAATAATTCCCTTTTGGCCATCATTCTAATTGTTATGTTAAAACATGTTCTGTTTCTTTTTCCAGTCTGGCCTCTTGTACATACACAAAGATACAACTGAGAAATTGAAAGATTCCACTTAGGAAGAATTTGACCTCTTTCTACCAGTTCCTTTAGTCCTGAAGTATATTATGCATTTTTCACACAGAAATATAAATGTTTATTTGTTAATGTGCCTCCCCTAATTCTTAATTGTGTCTCTTCCTTGATCACATTTTTCATCTTTTCCTTATATTCCCAAAGTATTTTTATTAATGCAGCACATTTTTATATATATTGTAAATCATTTTAATGGAGTAGGCTATGAACATTCATTCTTGTTCTAGAGAGGAGACCTGCATTGCTTAGACAAAAATATCCTTGCATACAGGAGTGTATGTTCAAATTTAAGCTTTATTTTTTTAATGATTTATTCAGTAGTTGAAAACTACTGTGTTAGAATTGTACTCTCTACAGAAAGTCATGGTGATCCTTAGCAGAAGATAGGGATCCAACTAGGTGAAGTTATAAATAGTGCAACTTTGTGGATCTCAAACTAGGTATTTTTTTATTTTCCTGTTATGGTTTCCCCAGCAATCCCATTATGGATGTAAATGAACATGAAAATGGTGTAGATTATGCAAATGTAAATTATTGTCAGAGTAATAATTTAATATCTTTTAGAAGAGTTTTAACCATAAACAGACACAATCTTTTATGTTTGTGCTACATTATAGGTCCCATTTTAATTGGAACACTAAAGCTGGTGCCTTTGATTCTCTGTTTTGTCAGTCAATCAAAACCTTTTTACCTTAATTAATGTTTCGGGGATTTAAAGTTATGTTTTAAATAAGGCAGAAGGGGAGTTTGAATCTCTACCTTTTGACATTACATCTGCATTACCAACATAAAAATATGCTTCACAACAGCCTCCTCTCAGAAAACAAAGAGAAACATAAATTTTCTTTTCTTTCACAATAAAGCTCAAATTTCAGTCAGACTGTGATCACAATATAGTTTTGACAAAAATTCACAAAAGATTTTGCATTCCTTATAGTAAAGAATAAAAGAATTTCATGAAATCTCAAAATTTGCCATGAAATGGAGCTGTCATCTTCACTGTTGTTACTTCTGATCCTTCTCATCAGTTTTGCGCATTGACTTCAGTATAATATGGTGAAGCTCTATCATCAATAGATTCATTCCATCCTCTTGACTTTCATGCCATACTACAGCATGAACAATATTTTGACTGTTCTTGGTTTTATCTTTGGTAGTGGTAGGCTTGCTCCCCCTTCAAAAATATGTGTATTAAAGTACTGATCCTTTAATTCTTGTGAATTTTGATTGTATCCAGTATAAATAAACTGAGTATGAATGGAAACCTTCCATTTTTACATAAGTACAGCCATGTTATTTTTTTGAGGTACGTCTTACAAGATATCATCATCTGAGATCATACAAGGTATGATCTCAGAAAAGCTGGTAGCTGTCTGCTTTTTCCTAATTAACAGATATGAGACCAGAGCCAAGGCCTAGGCAGAACAATGTCTTAAGGTATTCAGATTGTAATGAATAATACATTTTCACTTTGCCCAGATAGTCACGTACAATATCCTCCTTAATATATGAAGGGCTGATGAAGGTTGGGTTTCAGTGGGAAGAAGGAAGCCTTTCCATATAGCATTAACAAGATTTTCTTTTGGCACAAATGTTTAATCACCCAACACACAAGTATGATCATTCAAATGAATGGTGTTCACCCAAATGTAACATCGCAAACACTGAAAGGCTTGAGTTGCACATTCTTTCAGAAAGGATAAAACTATTTTTTTTCTAATTTACAATTGAAAATTGTTGGTGTCTGTGTTTATGTGTCAGCAAGTGCATTTGGGTGCCTCTTGTCTGATCAAGACTCTCACTTTCTGTGTCCTTCAGGAAAAGAGAACCACCAAACACCACAAAAGGTGATATTTGAGCAGACAAGGCACTGAGCTGAGTCTGTTAATCTCTTATTAATCACCCTGACATTTTAAAGGATGATTTTCTTGAGCAGGGGAAAAAAAATTCTCCCAATAGCTTATTGTTAGGACTGGAAACAGGATGGGCAGTCAGAGGCCATTGATTGAATTTTCTGTTACCAAGAAACAAAATAAACAAATGTGTTTCATCCTGGGATTGTCTACCTGGAGAAGAGTTCTCAAGAGACAGTCATTCACTAGGCCTTTTGGCTTTGAATTGGGATCAAGCTCCCTAGATAATTCCAAATTTTGGACAGCTATCTGAACCATATTTCCCTATCACTTTTTGGTACATGTACTTTTCCTCATAATTAAGGGTTTTTTTAATATGTCTGGAGAGATTTGTTAACTGTTTGCCCCTGCATTTCACATCAGCTTTTAAGTTTATTGACCAAAACTCTTTATTGCTTGAATATGCTGTGGTAACCAGCCATTATTCTTGCTTGACAAAATTTTCTGCTTGTATTTGCATTCACTTACTTTCACATATGCACAGAATACATTGAGGTGCACTTTCAGAAGTGATCATGATAGGGTGTCCCTGTGGGAGGAAGGCAGTACTGTCTTAATTGTCATCACATTTCTTTCTCGGGTACATTTATTTGTTGGTTTTTGTGTTTGGCACAGGAACAGGACTGTGCCCCTACTGATCAGTAATCACATACCATTTACCACTCTGCTGATAAAAAGTTGTATGTGGCCTAAGACAGAATTTATACCTGGAGACTGATGGATATAATCACTACAGACATTTCTCTAAATGTTTTCTGTGACTCTAATGTCTCAAAGGCAATCTTTTTTAGAGGCAACTGCATTATTCTTTGATATTACTATTCTACTTCTTCTTCTTCTTCTTCTTCTTCTTATTTTCTTGAACTCTTCAGCATTTAATTTTACTTCTAGGAGCTATTGAAGAGATCCATAAATTGCTGATTTAAACAACATGATAATTTAAAGCGCTTTCCTTCCTTCCATTGCAACTCCAGAGAACTACCAAAAAATAATATTGCATGTAAGATCACCTTTCTACCAGCCCTCCGGATTCATGCAGCTCTGCTATATTTATGATGTCTGCATCATTTTATATATATATATAGGTATATATATATAAAATCTATAAGATAAGTTCTCCAGTAATTCCCAAATTCCCATACAAGTTCATCCAGCCCTGACAGCATTGCAGTTCTTCCTGTCAGGTTTTGTTCTCAGGAGGTGTTTCCAGATGTTACAAAATCCCAATATAAATGTTATATGTGTAGAAGTCACTTTTATTAAAAACAAACAAACAAACAAACAAAACCCAAACAACAAAAAACCCCAAAAAACCAACTTAAATATTTTCTCTAGCAGAGAAAAAAAGTTTACATCTTGTCTGAATCTACCTGATGTGTTTTGGAGTGTTCTCACAATACACACATGTATGTAATGTTAAAACAATTTCAACCACAAAAAGTCCTAGTGTCCTAGTGTTAATGTTTATGATATTTGTTCATTTTTCTTTCCAGTATATTATGAAAATGAAACACATTGCAATTAAAACCAAAGTGATTTGCTTACATTTCAGATTCAAACAATATAAGGTCTGCATAGACTCTGTAATGTTAGGGGGTTTTATCTCCAATAGTTTTGAATATTTCTAAGTATCATATATCTTATTAACAACTCTAAACACTTTGCATCATTTTAGCTTTCATCAAAAACTGTTCCAGATTGGTGAGTTGAAGTTCATGTTGTGTAGCTCAGATATTGCATATCTGTTCCCTATAGTCCTTGGTTTCATGATTTGTATGTGAAAAGAACAAACTATTCCTCACTCTGATTGTGACTTCATGGTCATCCAGTCCCAAAGAAATTTAGTTTAGAAATGGGCTTACGCATTTCCTGCAAATAACTGGTGAAGGAATTTTACAAATCTAGACATAATTAAGAATTTAAAAAATTCATAGCAGCTATTGAGTTATCAATTATATGTTTATTCAAAAGTCAGCTGAAAAATACATGGTATTATCTTCCTTGGAAATAGCTATGTGCTTATTCTGAAGTAAGTATTAAATGTAGAGTAAAGAAATGCATGTAAATTAGTGGATCAAAACTGAAATGAAATTTTAAAATACAGAAGTAAAAACTATTCTACTTTATTATAGATAAAGATCCTCTCACTGCCTCTCTTTTAGTGCTTTTTTTCTTCCCCTTCATGGATTCCTTGCACTACAGATTAGTATCTATGGTATCGAAACATCATTGTTATTGTTATGGTTATGATTATTGTTATTAGTCAGAAAAAATTTGTATAGCTGTGGGTTTTTATGTACATATACATATATATACATAAAAATATTCTTGTAAAGAAAGGCCATAAAATGCCTTGAGTATGAAACTGTAGTCTGAACATGATTTGGAATGAAGTGGAATCTACTGCAGATTCTAGGGAATATGCCATGTTCTACATCAGTCAGAATTCTTGAGTCACTGTCTATCCATGTCTCAATAGATTGTTTTGCTGCTAGTTTGGTTTGCTGCTAGTGAAGAGTTAAAGGGCCTTGACAGTGTTAGTTGTTATGGAACCTCTTGTACCTTGTCTAGGCTGACAGAAGATTTATGGTGATTCTGGTCAAAACAGAGATGAGTTTAAAAATATGTACTGTTCCAGTACTCACTGACTAACCATTGATAAGCATAGAAAGGGTGAAGTGGCTACTGGCTCCTGTATCTTTTTTCTCTGTCTTTCTTCTAGTGTAGTTGGCTGTTCCTCACAATGATCTATTGTGGAAGTAGTTATATGATGATGTGGGGGGCTACTGATAAAATTCTTTACTGTCTACATGTTGCTAGGACTTGATTTAGCACTGTTTCAGCTTGTTGTTCTATGTAGATATTGAAAACAAGCTAAGGGGAAATGAATAGTTTTGAAAACTCGCAAATATTGTTGTTATTAAGAGTGTTTTTTAGGTTATGCAAAGGACTGCCACTGAAGTCTTTGTTTGTGCTAGATGCTGGGTAAACAAAGAGGTGTCGATCATCAGTAGCCAAGGAGCTCACAGTCCAAATAAAGCAGGGGTAGGGTGGGGTAGAGGTATGAGACAAAAGCTGTGTGAACGATGTGATATTTGGGATAAATGTAATTTCCACAGATCTTGGCTTCTGTGACTGCCCACACAGTTTGAGGAGTCCATTGGTGGAGGTAGTTTCCTGTCACTACTTACTGGGCGTACCTCTTCAGGAAGGACTCTTTAATTTTAGAGCTCTACTCTCACTGAAGAGGTCCAAGATGATGGGAACGGATATCAGTCCTTTGCCCACTGATGGGTGGAGAATATTCCTCAGTCTCCTAGGTGGTGTCAGTTGTGTGTCCTGGCTTGACTCCAGACTATGCTGTGTCTAAAAGGTTAATTTCTACCAGATGAGAATGTCCTTGGCCTTTGACTAGCTTCTCCATGGACTTGCTCGTGGGAAATTTGATACTGGGCGGTAGTTGGCTAGGATCAACTTATCCAGGGTGGGTTTCCTTTCTGTGGATAAACAGAGCATGTGTATATCCAGGAATAGAGTTTGGGATCTTCTACCAGTGCTGAATTAATTTGGGGTGATCAAAGGTGATTTTTTTCACTACAGAGGTTCAGCATTCTGCATAAGCAATATTTGTATTTTCTAGCCTATCAGTAACTAATGCATATCTTCAGCTGCAGTATTTCAGCTGACTTCTCTAGTTGACTGTTTATATGAATTTGTACTGTTAATTTTACACTGTTCCTAATGTTAATGTTCTTACTGTTCATTTGCAAGGGTTAAAGTACTATGCAACCTATTTCTGCACCCTGCTTTAATCCCACAGTATCTGTGTATGATGAATTTAAGTTCATGAAGGCTGGTACTTCTACTGTAGTTGTATCTCTTTCAGTGTCAGTGAAGCCTCTTTTGTCTTTGGTCATTCTCTTGTTGTAGCAGAATCTTTAGTTTTGTTTAACAAGTACATTTGACAGTATTTGCAGCTAAAGTGCAGATTCTGATTGTTTTTTGTAACTGTTGGGGATGAGAGCACCTGATCTCTGCTTCAGCCTGTATTCCTGTCAACTGTACTTGCAGAATTGATTTAGTGTTTAGGATGCTGTTTAGTTTATCTTTATGCTTGATTTGTCTACATACTAATCCAAAAATTATGAAATTTTGGCTCTAAAAATGAGTTTTCACTTAACAGTGATGAACAGTAGGTCTTAAACTTAATCTAAGTTTTCAGCACTAGCTTTGTCTAAACAATGGAACAGTTGAAACTCAAGTTTTCATTGTAAACACAGAAAGCTGTACTGAAGGGACCAGTACTGTACTAGTATAATAATCTTGCTCTCACATCTTATATGTGTCAAAGCAAATTAGCTGCTAAAAGTTGTGGCCTTTTATAGGCTTGCAACTTATAGCTTCTTATAGCTTCTTGTACTAGTGGTGCTTTATGTCTGGTAATCCCCATTGTGAAAGCTGATGATTTCCTAGTATAAACTTAAAACTTCACTAGTCCTGCTGTGCTATGCCAATCCTATATAGGTAGGTTTGGTACCATGAAGAATTGATAACTCAAGGCAGAGAATTTATGACTAGTCTTATCTGTATTTTATGGTCACAGATGTTTTAGCTGATAGCACCATTAGTTATGATGACAAAATAATGATATTTCTGTGCTACTATTATTATGATATTGAATAACCTACTTAAAGTCAAATAAAAGAAACCATTTTATTTTTTTCCAGCATTATAGAAGATTATCATATCACTCTGAAAAAGACTCATCAAATATTAAAATTGTATTTTAAATGCTATTTTCATATTTAAAAACCAAGGGAACCAAGATTCAATTAATGCTTTTTCATTACCCTGAGTCTGGAATCCTGAATCGCTTTTCCAAAAGTTTAGGTCTGAGGTCAGTACCTGAGTTATGTTCCCACATGTGCTTTCAGTGGATGTTTGCTCGAATAAGAAGTAAAAGCTGTGAACAGAACTTAGCGGCTATTGTCCACCACAAAACAATAGGAAATGTCTTATTGCTTTCTGAGATTTGAATCTTCTAAAGGCCTGTTCTAGCACATGCCAGTAGGAGTCTTTTTGGTTTGCTTTTTCATATACATGCTTTAAGGAATGGATTACTGTTGGAGTGTAAATTTCTGATTTACAAAATATCAATTCTTATGTCCATCCTTCAAAAAGGATCAAAGTATGGAGGATTCATACTTTTGCTTGCTTCAACTTCAATGTTAATAATTATAACACTCCCTGTTTGATGTACACTTTACATTATTTTAATCTTCAAACTTGTGGTATTTCCATTGTAAAAAAGATGTTCCTAATGTCCCCCAAATGTTTTTCAAACATTATCACTGTGACGACAAACAAAACAAAACCTTTAAGCATTTTTTTGGTGCAGACAGAGCCGTTCTGCCTATTACTTTTATTTCAGCCTCTAGGCAAATGTTGGCTTTAAAATCTGTCACAGTCTGATTGATCACTCTCCAGAAAAAACAGGATTCAAGTAATTTTTAAAGTAGATTCATAATGGATTAACCAGAGTTGCCACATAAAGAAGAAAGCTTTTATTCCTTTTTAATGTCAGAGGAGCTGATATGCTCTGTTGAGCAGCAAAAGCTCCTGAATAGCTCAAGCATTCCCTAACTACACAATCATGAAAACTAGATGTAAAAAAGGAAGGAGAATTTCAGTCCAAGATGTAGTAATCTTTTGTTCTAAACTGCTGGATTAATACAAGTGATTAATACAAGTGATTAATTACAAGGGATTTACAAAACTAGGTCTCAGTATCAGAAGTACAAGCATATAGAAATGCAGCATGTAGTAATAAGTAAAAATGAAGGTGAAAACCTGACTTCATTGAAGTCAGTGGAGATTTCACTGTTGAATTTCAGGGTCCAGATTTTGTAGTTTTAAAAGTGTAATTTTTTGAGGTTACTGTTTAACTGGAGCAGGATTGATTCAATAATTGGCAAGAAGATACCCTGAGTTGCTGTTGAGGATTTTTGTTTAATATCTGGAAAAATAAACCTTGTCTATCCTAAAAATAGTGTTGAAGACCATAATTTTAGATGATAGTATTTGTTTAATGTTTTTCCCTTTAAAAATGGCTGAACTTGCTTACTTCAGAACCATATGCTGTGAGTTACATTTATGTTTGTTTTCTTCTATAATTTCATCCTGCTAAATTGTATCATAAGTTTAAAGGAATTAACACTCTCAATAAATAAAAATAATGCTTTGGAAAAAGAAAGAAATGAAAGTATGATCATGTATCTTACTCTTGCTAAAAATATTAAGAAAATGCTAAGGAAAGTCTTTCTGGAATATGCTCCCCTTTATGGCACCTCATTTTGGACATCTCAGCTCTCTAAGTAATATTTGAAAATATTCTCCAAGAACTTTTAATAAAATACTGAACTAAATCAGATTGCAAAGAATCACTCAAACATACCAGTTAACTATTGAAAATAGTATTTTCTAGTAATGTCTACCAGTATTCCCACTGTACATCAAAGGGAAAGAGAGTTAATATTTTCTTTTAAGCCCCATGTATTTAGCCATTCTTCAAAGTCAATAATTTAGAGTCTAAGATGCAGTGAGTACTTGGTGAAAGGGCCCTGTTTGCATACAACATGTTGTAGCAGCCAAATAAATGAGACAAACTTTTTTGGTGAGACTTGCTTCCAGAAGGAATAAAGCCCATCTCAAGGAAGCATTCTTCTCAGGAACCTAGCACCTCTGTTGGGACAGCTTACTGTACTGTGACAGCTTACAGTTTGTTAGTATGGCCTGTTTTCCTGAACTTCATTGACATCATTGGTAATTAACTGGAGACCAGTACTTTTGCCAGATATGAGGTGGATACTTTCTGCTTCACTTTGGCCTTAGGTTACTACCACATTTAGCTTAAAATTAGCAGCTCCTCTTTGCTGTTCGAAGTGGGATAACTCCTCTCACTATTCTATGTAGGTCTGCAATGTGAGAGTAATTTATTCTGCAAGTAATTCTGCAGGATGTGTGGAGATACGTGCTGTCATCAGCTGAGGTAGGAGTGATTCTATCACTGCTTCAGTGATAACCTAGTGTCAGATAACTGTGCTGTAGGTTGACTTTCAGAAAAAAAATCATTGATGTAGACAGATTTTGAGGCTATTATCATTTTTTTTTTGCCAGGTTACTGTGCTCTGCAATTTAGGTGTTGTATTTAGCCTTTAAAGAAAATACAGTATAAATAAATGATGTAGAGTCAGATAATGACAACAGTTTATTGAAGCTGTATATGCTTGTGCAATATTACAATGCAGTAATTTTCATATCTTGCAATGCTCCATTGCTGTTTGTGTATCACTTACACTAATGTAAACAGTTGTAATTCCTTTTCTTTAGAACAAATATGAGAACAGAGCAGATGAATGACACCATACTTGTTCTTACTATTGTTGAATAGCTATCATTATAATCTTTAAAGTCATGATATGGTTCAAAAAGTCAAAGAAAAAAGGAGCTATGATAATAGTTACATCTGATAGTTTTAACCCTTTTGTGCCTGGCACAAGTTTGTCAGTATGCTTTTGCTCTATGTAATTGGCTAAGACGGCTATATTGTATGTTGTAACATTAAGTTTTTTTGGCCTGCTGCCTGAACAGCGAGCTGTTAGCATCGCTCCATTGCCATAACCATGTAATGAGGCTGATGCTGAAAAATAAATAGCTCAAGACCCTTGTCACAGTAGCCTCGTCCCGTTTGTGTCTTATATAAATTGCCAGCGCACACTGTGCCTTTACAGCTCAACTTCATTTTCTGTTTCATGAAGGAAATTATTTCAGTTGTGGATTTGCAGTTTCAACTTTTTGCTTAGGGAGTTGACAATGTAAAATAGGAATCTTCTGTATGTTTAAGATTTGTCATAAGAATTAAAACCTTGTGGTGTTCTGGAGATTAGCAGTTGTGCACAAATTAAAATATGTTTCTCAACCTCTTCTGGTACTAAAATGAAACCATGATTTTTTGTGTGTGCTCTAAGGATTGTTTCTGAAAACCTGTTTTATTTATTTTTTAATCCATAGTGTCATCTGTTCAAAAGGTAAAATCAAAAAGCTTATTCACAGTATTTTCCATGATCTCTTTCCCAGCCTTTGGTTTACAAAGAGAATTTCCTTTAAAAAATACTTTTCTGTCTTGCAGTTCAATTTCCTGTAGTACTGGTTATCACAAGCAAAGTATTTAAGTTTGTGGATTGTGATATGCAGCCTCAGCTGGGAGGGGTAGAGGAAAAGGAGGGAGGTTGAAGGTTCCTTCCGTTCTTAAAAGTAATTGTCCTGATGTGATGGAAATTGCAGTCACCTGCCTAGTAGTGGAAAATCTTGAGCTATAAGGAAATCCACAGCAGCATCACTTCATTATAGCTCCTATCAACCTCATGCTGGACAGCAGCTTTGATGGGACTGATAAAGGCAGAGTTATTGAAACAACAGACATGCTTGGGGGGGGCATAGTTAAAACTTTTAAGAGCTTCTTGGTAAAGCTACTGCATAAAAACTGTATGTTCTTGCAAATTGTACTTGGAGAAGAATTTTGGGACTTAGGAATGTGTAGCTGTACATTTTCTTCAGGGATGTCAAATAAGTTATTCTAGCGCTGTGTGAGTAGAAATTAGATCAGATTTCAACCCTATGTTTTATTAAACTTTTATTTCCAATTTACCAAGAAAATTTGTGTTAATCACTACTGTTCTTGCGGTTACCATGGCTGAATATTTAAAGCAACTGGTCTTCATTACTTAGCACATTTCAAACTGAACCATTAACTTTTCTCCATCTTAATTGCCCATTTTTAAAATTACTTGCCTTATAATGCTGCAGTTCTACTTTTAGTTTTATATGTTTTATATGGGTGTCCTACATTCTTTTCCCTAAAATAGTATACAATATAGTGCAAATACAGTCTTTTGGTTTTTAAATGTAAGGAGGAATTCTTACCATGTAAACCTTCAAAAAACCAGGCAAGCGAAGATGATGGGTGTTTCTTTTTACCGATATCAGTCCATCTCTCTCCTTTGTTCTCCTAATTATGTCTTAGAAACATCTGGTAACTTTCTGCCTAACTGTCTAATTTCTATTTCTGTTTTATTAGCTGAACACCTGCATGCCAGCTGAGTATGTACAGACATTCCTGAATATCAGGATTGTTATTGCCTTCCTGACTTGCAACAAACTTGCAGTGTGATACTACAGTAAGATTATGATTATTCCCATGTTATTAATTTACAGATTAAAAAAATAATTTAATAAAACTTAGTATTTAAGGAACTAGCTTATTAAATCACTAGTTTAACAAATCCCTGATACTTTAGTGCACTACAAGTAAAATATGGTATTTACACTGATAAATACAGCATGTTCCTGCTTATCTTCTTTATTCTCTTAATTTCACTTTGTGAAAAGCTCTTCTGGCTGCTTTTCTGGATGATTAGCTAGTTCAGGAGAAGCTGAAGTCAAAAACTGTATTTTGGAAATTTTAAGTGAGCTGAAAATTCCATATAGAACTAGAAAAGTTTGTTTAAAACTATGTCAGGCTAGCGACTTAAGATTTATCTACAATGTGAATTAAAATCTACAAAGAGGATAAGTCAAATAACACTTTTATCAACTTACATGCCATTTAAAAAATAATAGCTGTAACACTAGAAAGAACTTTGTACTAAAATATTCATAAACCAATTAAATAGAGATAGTAATTAAAAAATACTAGAAAAAGGCTTGTGTGCTTCTGAGATTTTGTGTTCTAGCTATATCAGTTGAGCTAATAAAAGATATTGCCTCTCTTTCCAATTCCTGCAGCATGTAATAATTACCATTCCATGTTCTACATTGTTATTCTAAGAGCACCTAATAATCAAAGGCAGTGTTTCTGCCTTTTAATCTCACTAGAATAATAGAAATCTCTTTTGTTCCAGTTTCCTAAATTCTCAAATGGGATTGATAGCATTGCCAATTAAGCTTTACATGGCTAACTGTTTCACGTGTGTGCTCACTGAAAATTTTTTATCATGCCAGAGTCCTGCTATTAGACATCAATTACCCGAGCTATTGCTTCCTCTCTCTGTTAGCTCTACCTTACATACCCTCCTTTTGCAGCACTTGTCTCGAGTTCCCTTTCTTCAAGGCTCACAACCCATTGCCACAGTCCTCTGGCTATTTTCCTTTCTAATCCCCTGTAGGAGATTAATCCCAACTGGGTTGTTGGTGATTAATCCCAACTGGGTTATTTATGTACGCCAGTTCTGGCAGTCCCCTCTCAGCTGTGTTTGCTAATTCTTGTCTGAAATCTGAGTTCTGATTGTTGGTGCAGGGGTTTTCTCTTTCTTGATATCATCTGAAGTCACCCAGATAGGAGCTTTCTAGTGCCTTATTTGTCTTTTATGTTTCATAATTTTCCTCTTGTGTCTTTTCTTTGTCTTACTTTCTCCCATTCTGTCATCTTGGGCTGCATGAATAGGGGTGTTACACAGTACAGCAAAACTCATTGAGAACTAGCAGCCTAAGTGAGATGGGACATGGTTAAGTCATGGATGATGAAGAAGGGGTTTTAAAGGGAGAATGTAGACTGAAGAGCAAGAGAAGAGCTTCTGAATATCAATCATTACCTTGCAAATGAAACCATAGGAGATTCAAATGAGACTGGAAAACTTCAGCATGAACAGCTCTGTAAGAAATAGGTGGGCCTAAGTAAGAGAATGGCCTTGATGGCTGACCAGACTTTTACTGCTTCTCATTCTTCTGATTCCAAGAAACGGTGATGAAGAGGAAGGTGATAAACCATAAAGACTGCTTTGCGCAGGGAAATAATGGTAGAAAATACAGTACACTCAGCTGCTCAGAGCAATCAGAAACTCATATTGGAAAAAATCTTAAACAGCAGAGGTTTAAGTCTGAGACTATAATTCTTAGAAAACATATTAGAATTCATATGAAAAAGCTTTAAGGGCTTAATTTTAATTGACCTTGGGTACACACCAGGTCATGGCCTTTTAGGGAATTAGAACCAGAGCGTTCATCAGGGAACAATACAAGTTTAGAAGGTCAAGAACTGATTCCTAACCGTAAGTGCAAATGTTCTCATGTGTGTTTAATATGAACCGGGAAATACTTTGCAACATGTTGGTCTGGAAGAAATTGGAGCAGAAGTCTTAATATGTATTTTTTATATTAAATATGATATTTTGAATATGTTGTTTAGTACCTCCTAAAGTCACAAGAAAAAGGATAAAGTGCCAGATATAGCTATAACCACATGCTTTTTGTAATAATGAGATCAATAAAGAGCTGAGGCAAAGCCCTTCATGATGTGTTGTTGAAAATTTAATTATGGAGACATTGGTCTAACTAACTTGTTTTACCAAAACAGGAAGGGGGAGTCAGTGCAAAGAGTTTCCCACGTTAAATTTAGGAACAGTCAAAATAAAACAAATGCTAAAATTATCCAATTTACTTCAGGCTTTGTGAGGAAGAATGGGCAAGTAATTGTCAATTATGGAGTGGGATTGGAATGCAGGTTGTAGAGGGATAATTAATAGAAAGATATTTCATTTTGATTAGCGTGGCTTGAAAAATTGCCATCGGAAGTGGTTTCAGGCCTGCAGGGCGGTCTGCTGATGATGGGCAAGGGACCGGCATGCAGAAATTTAATGGGGTTATGAGGGGTTTAGAATCTATTACATTGTTGAAAATAAAGTCTTGAGGAAAAAGAAAGTAGAGCCTTATGATCAAGAGTTAGGTCTCTACTGGGAAGCCGAGGATTGTTCCCAGCCTGTGCCATGTAGTTCCTGTGTGGCCTCTGGCATGGAGTTCAGGGCTACATTGCACTATGCTCCAGGGACATTCTTGAAGGGCATAAAGCACCTCATCTGCCAGGATGAATATATTAGTGTTCCCTTCATCACTGGTCCAGGTTGGCCCTCAGGAAAAAGGGGTAGACAAAAGCATTAGTGGGTTTGTTGTTGGTGCTTCTCTTTCAATTTCAGCAGGTGGAGTTGAGCTGCGAAGTGGTCAGGCTCATCTTTGCTGAGTTTTTCCATACTGCATGCTGACCCCCACCTCATTTAAAGGGCTGCCAGGAGGAGCTGTGATTCAGCTAGTGCTGTAGTGCTATAGCTCTCTTTCAGGGTTTCTGTAAAGCAGCACACATGGCAGCACATTCTTCTGTTTCATATCCCTTCCTTTCACCGTCTCTTGATAAGCCAATAGAATATTTGGAAAAGGTAATACTTAACACCATCTGAGGCTTGTTTATCTAGTGCAAAGAGTACTGAGATCTTTGGGAAAGAAAGATAAAGTATGGCTATTAGTTTGCTTAAAATAAACAATTACTAATTTAGCTGATAGAGCTATTTTCATCTTGTTTTCATTTTGGTAAATAAATGAATTTGGGAACTGAGGCTTTGAGGAGAGGATATACTCTCTTTCCCCCATGCTCTCTCAGTGGAGACTTCAGGATGACTTAGAGCAAGGCTCCAAAATGGAAAATGTGGCTGCTGTGAAGAGGCATCATTAGCTCAGTATGTGGAAGCAGGCTGCCTACCTTCTTGCACGAACCATTTTACCACAAACAGATTCCTGTTCTGACACACAGCTTTCAGCAAAATCAGCCAACAACTGTTAGCCAGACATGACTGTCTTTGGCATTCAACAAATTACTTGCACATCAGACAGTGCTGATTACAACCGGAAAACAGTATAAATATCACATTTTATATTACACTTGTAAAATTGATTCTTTCCCCTTTGAGTTAGTATGCCAAAAATTTTTTTCATTGTGTATGGACTTCAAGGGGATAATTCTGGCTGCAAAATTACAAATAAACAGATTAATACATGTGTCAGTATCATGTTCTTTGGCTGATGCCATCTTCACTTATCACCTGTTTGCATTGGGCAATTTGTTCAAATAGAGTTTTAACTTCTGCTGCATTATGACATATGTATTGACTAAATACAAATCAAATTATTCATTTGTCTTTATTTTACATTTATATTGCCTTTCCTTGCTTTTCCAAAGACATTAATAGATTTCTCAATCAAATGACATTAAGTCCTGAAACTTTATAAAGAACTTCATATGAATAGTGCTTACAAGAAAATCCTTTGAAAAGTTCAAATGAATACTTGATTTTTGCAAGGCAGATAGGTCCTGATGCTTCTTGTGTTCTTTTCCTCATAACTAGTACTTTTGCTGGATTGAGGTTGCTGGAAGTTCTTGAAGGTCAAGAAAGCAGAAAGAAAAGGAGGGGCAGCTACCTTGATGAGTAAAGTAGATGTTGGAAATGACCATTATTGATAATTTTTTTCTGAGCCCAGAACAGAAGTAAAGGAAAATCTTTAAAACTAAGAAAATTGAATATAAATGGCATAAATTTATGTATTTTGTCCTTCCTGGTTTTTGTAGCAATTATAAAGCTATCGGGAAAAGTCACACTTTCTTAAGGGGCTGAGAGTTATGGAAAATAGCATAGGAATAATCAGATGAAAGATAATTGCAACTGGCAAGATCAACATCCTGCCATAGGTTTTTTTCAAGTCTGTAGTTGAAAACATGAGAAATGGGATAGGTACAACATCTTCTACCACTTCAAAAGTCAATCCATCCTTTAAAGCTCCTCTCTGCCTTTGAAAGGAAAAATCTTCTGAATTCCTTAAGTAAGACACATCTTAAACCATATGAACCACTTTCTGTGCTGACAGAATTTAGTTAAAGCTCATTATGTAAAAAGGTGTTATAAGGAAACTTTATAGAGTGAATGCTCTTTATAAACTGGAAGCTAAGGTTCAGCCAGTTTCCATTTAATCCTCCAATATTGCCTGCAGCAGTCAAGTAAATTTCATAACAGTCTCCCTCTGCTCCAAATGAAAACCATGTGCCTGCTTCATTTTTTACTCCTTTCCTAGTCCCTCCTTTCAAATCTGTCCTCAGTGCTTTAGAAAACCTTGCAAGTATTGATGAAATTGAGATAACAAAGTCAATTCTGGTTCTTATTAATGAGGCCACATTAGCACAAGTACTGTGCTTCCTAAAGAAGTTGAATTGCAGTCAAATTGTCATGTGTGTATGGCAATGGAAAGTGCTAAAAAGCATGTATATACATTGTCTATTCAGAAGTTTCCAAAATTAGGACTTTCATTCTCCACAGTGAAATAAACTTCAGGAGCGAAGCAAATAGGCAAAGCACTGTGATTTGATAAATACTTATTTTATTGCAATTGCTCTTGGGCAAGAAGACTTCATTTTGGGCTTTTTCTTATAGAATGTCAACACATTTAGATATAATGTATTCATTGCTTATTAGTCAAGTAATTTCAGATTATTTTCCCCCTGATTTATTATTTAGACACTTCTCCTCTAAGAGGAAAACATTTCCTGAACAATCACGGACTTTCTTCATGACCGTATCATGTTAGCACATAAAATTATCAGCAGGCAGAAGCTGATAATCAGAAGTCATGGGGATGTCTGTCCTTCTTCTAGATCCTTGTTCTGTCCCTCAGAGAGTGCCAGCTTAGTTAGAACCATAGAATATCTTGAACTGGAAGGGACCCACAAGGATTGTCGACCTCCAAGTCTTGGCTCTGCACACAGCACCCCAAGAGTCACACCACCTGCCTGAGAGCATTGTCATTAACAGGCTAAAATGCAAAACTGACTGAACAGTCTACCAACATGTTTTGGGTTTTGCCATAACTATTGTTTGCATCAGTGGAAGCAGAATCTGCTTTCTTGCTAGCTAATCCACAAACAACCACAGGTAATCTTACACAACTCCTTGTAAAGATCACCAGTAACATATATCTTGTAAAATTATTCCCAGTTACAGTAGGAATTAAGCATTTTAAGTCTATAAAGGAAATCTCCATTTACTATGGTGTGGTTCACATTGTGGAGCTAACTCAGAGAAAGCAGGCTGGATTCTAACTCATTTACTTTTTTTCCCTCAAAAGACTGCAATCAAAATGAAACACCTACAATTTAGTAATCAAATAAAAGGTAAATATAAGATAAGTATCTTGAAGCTACATTTGAGTGTCAGTTACATACATGGAACATTTCTAAATAATTTTTTATGTTGGTACAATGTTTCTTAAATTTGAAAGTGGTTCTAGCTTAGCATGATTTAGCTTCATCAAGTTCACCAAGACTTCGTCACCTTGAATAGCTGAGCAATAATAATGCCAACAAAAAAGCAAGCATCAGATTTATGACAGCTCTGTTTTCTTTGGTGTCATCCTGAGTGACGTGTTTATGCAAGACAAATAAGTAAGCCATATCTCCATGAGGCCTACTTGAAAAACTCCATTTTTTTTCTGGAGATGGAGTACCTCTTTTCGCTTCAAGTATGTGTTGATGGATTAAGGGAGAATGCAGGCAGGTCCCAACTGCCAACTGCCTGTAAGTAGAGCTTGAATGAAGATTGAGCATTTGTCAGTGCTGAAAGGGAAAACTGGGTTGTGCACACATCTGAACTGCCCTTTAACACATTAGACACTTACCACTTATTCAGGGCACATTTTCTGAACACATTTCTGCTTTTTCCTTCAACCCACAGAGTATTGACTCTAAGCCTGTGAATATTCTATTATATATAAAAAAGGAAACAACTGATAAGGAACATCTGTGTCAATGGATACATGGAAAGCAGTGCCAGTGAATCCCAGAAACACTAAGGATTTTATAATATAGTGAAAATTCATTTTGGTGGCCTGTCTCACCTCTGCTGCTGTAAATCAGAAGGCAGATGACTAATGTCCAGTGAACTGAAACCAGCCCAACACAGTATCTTGTCTGTATCTTTTGGTGTCCCATGTGCCTTTTATTCTTCTGAAAAATTGTGGAAATATTATTTTCCACATTTTGCACATGAGGAATTGATAAACACAGTCCTGGATACATCTCAGTACTAAACCAAGCATTTATGTGAGATTTTTGAGGTAGTTACTTTCTAATTGTAAGATCACTCCATCATTAGCAGAGTAATGTCATAATTATAGTAATGATAATTGTAGTCAATTATCAAAGCCATAATCACCCTCTGGATGTGTCTTTCTCTGTTGCCTATATGAGGGAAATGTGTTTACCATCTAGCAATCCTCTCTCAAGTGTTTAATGGTAAGTGAAGTGAATATGGGTCATATGGTTCATTTCCAAATCATCCTATACATGCATGGCAGAGAAGAAATCCCACAAATACAAGTTCATTTTTTAATGAGAAATCCTTCCTTTGACTATCTTTGCTATTTCACCAGGTTACATATTCCATTGCAGTCCATATCAGTAGTAACTGTCAATTAATTTTACATGGCAACTGTGTTTTGGTAATTTCTGGGTTTCTGTAATTGGAGGATGGGCTGAGTCAGGTCAACAATAATCATCTTTCAAAAACCGGCTTTCTGTTGAATACTGGCAGCTGTATTCAGGAGACTAAGGAATACATGAAAAAAACCCCAGAACTTTTAGTTTTTCCAAAAGAATATTTCTTCATATATACAATCGAAGTAAAGGATCTTGTTGAAATAATTTTTTTCTTCTGTTTATGTAAACTAAATGGTGTAATAAATGAGTGAGAAAATGTTTGCAGGTATACAGATTATTTTTTCCATAGAAATAAGAAAAGTATGTCTAAGGGAATCCAGTTTATAGGTTTTTATGAAGAAATTATGCTATAAGTTTTATGGGAATGAACATACAGTAAGTCTCTGACATGACTGCGTCCTCAAGGGAAATGCTATGATATTGGGCTTTTACATGATCTCAGAATCTAGATACTAGAGGTGGATCACACCACTGAAAAATCCTTCTGTACTGTGATAAGACAAGGACATTTTATATAGTGCATCTTCTATTTTTTTACTTAGTTTTAGCCTTAGAATTTCTGTCCATCTAAAAAGACAGGTAGATCTTAGCAGCAGAAAATTAAAATAGTTTTTCCTATTTAAATGTTGTGGTTTTACATACCAGCAGTTCTCCCTAACTTGTTGTTCCTTATTTACTGTTACTACTGCTTAAATATTTTAATAATATTTTAAAATGTTTAAATATTTCTGATGTGACTCTAATACATCAAGAGAAGGGCACTGATGCTGCTAGGAATGTCCACTGAGGAGCTGCTAAGGGCACTGGGCTTGTCTGGTTTGGAGAGAGGAAGCTGAGGGGTGACCTCACTGCTCCCTACAGCTTCCTGAGGAAGGGGAGAGGGGGGGTGCTAAGCTCTTCTCAGTCTCTCACTGCCAGGACATGGGGAACGGCTCAAAGTTTCATCCATTAGGGGAGATTTGGACTTTATATGAAGAAACATTACATGACCCAGAGCGTGGCCAAGACCTGGAATAGGCTTCTTGGAGAGGTGGTTGATGCCTCCCCCTGATCATGCCCAGCCCATGTCAGTGCTGAAAAGGCATTTGGACAGGGCTTCTAAAACCATGCTTTAACTTTGGTCAACCCTGAAATGCTCAGGCAGTGGGATATGATGATCATTGCAGGTCTCTTCTGTCCATTCTATTCTATTCTATTCTATTCTATTCTATTCTATTCTATTCTATTCTATTCTATTCTATTCTATTCTATTCTTCTTACTGGTTGTATGGCTCTTATTTAGCACAGAAGTAGTCACCTCCTTTGATCTTCCCTTTATTGTAAGTCAATTTTTGAGACTTCTGATCCGCATTCTTTGTTTGCTGCTTTGTTTTCTGGTTGGCATAAAACCCAAATACTGCAAAATTGGAACTCACAATATTTAAGAAGCACTTCTAACAGTTATTTAGATTCTTCTAGGCTTGGGATTTGTATCCTACATCGGTTATTATTTTTATGTCAACATTCATGTTCCTCAGTTAAGGAAATAAAAGGCCTTATATCACCTGCCTTTTAAATATCTCTTTCAAGCTCTGCATTTTGTTGACATCAGATAAGCAGAGTAGTGGGAAAGAAGACTTCAGATTAATTAAATACCTGAGCAAACAGGTGTTTGGAACAATTAATTCCAACAAAAAGAAACTCTAGTTTTATGCACTCCACTGTATGTAACATTTACATACATATAAATGAGATACAAAGAAATAATGCCTTCCATTTTTAACAGTATCCTGTGATGTTCTCTTAAAATATAATACTTAAAGGTATGTAACACTTGATTTGTTGTTCAATTCTGTTTTCAGGCTAGCTTAACATATCAAACATTACAGTACTTTCTGTTTGATCTGAAACACTAAGCATTTTTTAAAGTTAATATCTCCCAACAGTCTTCTTGAACAGTAGGTGATCAACTGGAAAAATGACAATAACTTCAGAATATCTCAGATGATGATAGTAATGGAATGGTTTCATTTACCAGCAAAATTGAATTTAATTTTGTTGCAACAGAATTATTTAATGAAGTTTTTTCCTGAAAAGTATAGAAGACACTTGCTTTGATACTCAAGTGGTATTATCTACACAAACTTCTTGTGATGTGCATGCAATAGTATGGTTTTGAAGACATTTATTGTCCAATAGTAGTTCTGGAAGATGAGTCCTTTTGCAGGACTGGAGTTAATTAAATAAATTTACCATTTGTAGGAAATACATACTGTATGATAAGGCAGTAGCATTTTAATCAGAAGAGTCAAAAAAAGAAATTTTGAAGCTTTTGTATTGTATTTAAATCGAACTAAAGTTGGAGCTACTCTCGCAAATCAGCTACAAGCTGAAGACAATTTCTTTTATTAAAATATTTTTATTTCATTTTATTAGATGTCACCCCTCTCTTCATTTTTATAGTTTGATTGCCTGTCATTTTAATTATCTCCTTGAATAGCATTCGATAGAATAAAGGTCTTATACAAAGCAAATTTTCAGAATGAGAGAGTTCTTCTGGTTGCACATGAGGGAGTTCTTCTGGTTGCACAACCTGCTTCAACTAAACTCACATACTGAGTGAAGTGTTGTAATTGATGGTATTGTGCAGGCTCTGAAATAGTTAAGAATCTAAAAAATGCTTTTTCAATTACATTGCTCATCTGCTTACATTTGCATGTTTAGGAAAAATGCTCTTCCATCATTACTGTCTGTGACACTTAATTGCTATCACATGCTAGTATTGCCTTAAGTAGTATTATGCAACAGGTGTCATTGCTGAGGTAGAGAAGAAATCCTTAACACAAAGCTGAAGAGACAAGGTTGAATATAACTTCAAAGTTTGAAGATATGAATTTATCCACTATCTTGGAGTGAAAGACAGGTGTCAGCCAAGGAAGGCAGGAATCTCCCTTGGAATGGAAAATATGACCCTCTTTCCTTTGAATTATTATAACTTTGAAACTAACAGCCTTTCAGGCAGAGATATGGGAAAAGGAATAGTTCTTTACTAGCATGTATATGGATAACAAGGCAAAAACCCAACAACAACGGCAGCAAGAACAAACGGAACCAGAACCCAGTAACAGCCTTCTCCCGGCTGCGGCACTTTCCCCTTTTGTGCAGTTACAGTCACAGGCGGCAGGGGCGCTGCTGGCTCCCGGCCAGGCAGGGCAGGTGCGATGAGTCCCCCGCGGCTGCAGGGGGCGCTGTGGTGTGAGCCCAGCCATCCCTCTGAGGGGTGAGCTGAAGAGAGAAAGAGAGAAGGGGCTTTCCTTTGCAAACCTACGGGGGAAGCCAGTCTCAGTGCCTCTCGGCAACCTGAATGGACTGCAGCGGGAAACCTCGGGAGCAGCAAGCTGGAATGGCAGAGGTGGGCACATCTGGTTTGACAAACAAAGTGTGTCAGAAAACTCTGGGCCCTGCCAGAAGCTTCAGGGTGGCTGGTTGTTGGGTTACAGTGCAGCTAGAAGTCCTGAAGCAGCAGCAGAGAACAGCAGGGCTGAGCAGGGAATGGCTCCCCTGGGTAGCTCACCAGCGATGGCTGATCCCCAGCTCGGGCTGTGCAGAGGGGGCAGTCGCTGGTGGACAGTGAGGCGCTCATGGGTCCCAGCGCAGCAGCACTGGCTCTGTCCTCCCAAGCAGCAGAGAAGCTAGCCAGTAAGCTCCAGTCATAGTGCTGAAGGAAAAGAACATAAAAAACAGGTGAAAATCCACACGGCAACAAGTATCTGTTGTCAGAGAATGTCCCACCATGTGGCCCTGGAGAGGACTCACCTCACTGGGAGGAAGCAGCCGCACCTCGCCCCCCCACTTCTCACAGGAAGTCTCAAGCTGGCTCTTGCCCATTGCAAAACTCCCAGAGCTAGGCTTGGGGGTGGGCAGTGACCATCCCAGACGCAAAACAAAAACAAAACAAGAAATGAGTATGGGATAAAAACCCATCCCTAAGACACTCTGGTGAACTGTTTGGTGTCTGTGAAAATTTGTGTAAGAATTTAAGTGGAAAAATCTGTCCTTTGTATTTTCCTTTTTCCATTTCCATCTTGGTCACAGCTTCTCTAGCAACTTGTACAGCAAAGTGCATTGGAAGCATCATATTTAAAAGTATTTTTGCTCACAGTCACATATGTAGTATTCACATACCACTTGCTTTTTACATTAAATTCTTACAGAGCATAAAATGCACATCAATGATGAAATAACTGTGAAATGTGGTATTTTCAAAACCATGCTTTGTTAAGTGCTGGAAAGGAGTTGAAGATACTGATACAAAGTGGGAACTTAGTCTTCACCTTCTCCATATACACTCTTGCACTTACATCCATTCTTGAATCCCAATTCTGTAGTGTAGGCATGGTTAGGACTTCTCTATCTTAAGTGGGTTTCTTACAAAGGCTAATGTTAATGAGATAGAGTATAAATCAGGAAAAATCTCTATGTGCCAGAGTTTCTGTTGATGAAAGTTCCTTTGACTACCCAGGACATCTAGTAACACTCAACAGCATCTATACAGTTTACCAGGGTTGTCTGCACATGTTGCTATACAGAATTCCTTTGACTTAATTTAAAATGCTGAGTTTTAAACCACAGTCACAGCTCCTTTTCTAAAGGGCTATGAAAGTCAGTGCAAGATTATGCAGGAATAAACCACTTACGGGAGGTGTGGTGAATCTCTGCCTGCAGTGGACTGAGGAAGTGCAGAGAGATGGTCTCATCTGGATGTCCTTTACAATACTAAGCAGGTGCCACTGTTAAGTGGCATTCCTCTGAGGATGAGCAAGTTTTGCAGTCCTGGGAAAGGTTAAGTACTCTGAGCTGACAGACCAGGACTAATGAAACAATGATGTATAAATAAACCATGACACTTACATAGCAGCTGAAAGATGGGTGGAGACTTAAAAGAAGGCTCTTGGGAACTCAGTGTGGTGTGCAAGGTCAGATAATATATACTGCTTATGTACGTTGTATTTGGCAATACAAGTGAGACTCCCAAGGACCATCAGAAATCAAGTGATATTTTAGCATCATGTTGCAATGCTGTTGTTTAATGGTTCGTATGCTCACTATTAGCTTGATATTAAATTTGTGAATTTTTGAGGCTTGTCCATTTTGAAATAACAATTCCTTTACATGGTGGACAAATACCTCAGTCATTTTTCAATCCAGAGTTGCATCTGCATGTGACTTATTTCAATACCACATGGCAAAAAGTGACTTCTGAGAAATCTCAGTTATCCAAAACCCTACCAGAATTTTCTCTTCATCATCTCCAGTTCCGTAAGCAGGTCTGTAAATGATCCCTGATGAATGTAACAAACATCCACAGAGTTGTTATGAAAACAATGGCAGTGGGAAGGTTCATGGTATTTTTACCCCACCAGTCTCCCACTTATGCCACACAGCGCTTGAAGGTGTGGCAGTCCTAGCTTATTATCAGTGTAATAAGTTATACAAAATGCAATACACTCGCATTTTGTCAACAAGTCAATTTCCACAAAAGAAAACATCTGGAAGCTTACTTTGTTGTTGTTTGATATAAGAGGTAAATCACAATGAAATAAAATAAAGCCTTTCATGTGACATTCTGGACACCAAAATTATATAATCTGTGTACAGTCTGGGATACTATTCTTAATTTTTACATTCACTTACATCTTTAAAAAGTAAATGTAATTAGGTTTTTCCATGCTTTTTCTTAAAAGAAACTACAAGCATAACATTTAAAGGCTGAATATAGTATTTGTAATAATCCAAAGTAGA
The DNA here is from genome assembly GCF_051311805.1 of Agelaius phoeniceus. NCBI lineage: Eukaryota > Metazoa > Chordata > Aves > Passeriformes > Icteridae > Agelaius > Agelaius phoeniceus. The sequence continues at coordinate 54,565,871 of NC_135265.1, read as the reverse complement.
AAAAATATTATCAAAAGCCAGTAATTTTTAACACCATTGCTAGCAGAAAATTACTGACAATTCTGATTGAAACGAGGAAGAAACAGTCAGTATTTCAGACTGTTGCAATAATAAAATCAATCTGTTTCTGTAGCAGCAGGTGATCAGAGTGGAGTTATCAGTGTTAGGAAAGCTATGCTGCAGCTGGACACTGACTCTTTGATTGCAGAGCCAGTGCTTTGAATATAGCCACACCCCGTCTTCCTACCAGCATGAGCCAGGTCTTATATCCAAATAGCAGTACAGCCAACCATCTCTGCTAAAATATTTCTGTGAATTTACACATTCAAACCCACCAAAAGTATGGTTTTACAATCACATCAGTTCTCAGGGAAAAAGAACATCTGAAAAATATATGTATATTTAACAAATAAGGACAGATTGTTTCCTCTGCCACATCTCCAGACTGATGGTGCAAGAAGTTGTCAGGGAACTATTCTTGATGATCTGAGGGAAGGAACCTGATTTTTAAGCACCTGGACAGCCCCTTGAAGTCAGGGTCATGTTTGCAGCCTTGAATATCAGAGAATTTATGTGATTAAATACAGGCTTGTATCCATGCATTTTTGTGCATTTTGGCCCAAGTTATAAACCTTTATTCTCTTAATCTCCTTGCTATTTGTTACAAATATTAAACATATCACATGCTAATAAACCCCTTGGGAATACTTCCTTCTCCACAAGAGTTAAAAACCTGATTCTTTACTGTTATATGGTCTGCTATTAGAATAAAAGTACCTTATTTTACTCTCATTACTTTTCAATATATCTGATGAAAACATAGGAGATTTATATAGACTTATTTAGCAGCTGTCTCATATTTACTTAGACTGTGAGGTATAAATTAAATTTAGTAATTTTTCTCAAAAATAAGTATGTGTTGATGATTAGAAGTGGCAAAGGTGTTTCTGCTCTTTCAGAATAGGTTTCCATTGTTTAATACTTTTGGATTGTTTAATGTCTCTTTTGTGCACTGTGCCGTGGCTGATTTAGCACTAAGGACTTTGTAATTTTTAATTTTCTAGAAGGAGGTCCTAGGTAAAGCAAAATATTAATATGAGAACTATTCTCAGTATCGGGATCATATCTTACTTTGATTATAAATTTGAAAGATGATTTAGGAAACTGAATTACTAAAAATGGTAATTGTCTGTTCAGATTGGACCCAGAAACAGTTTTCTGAGTAGACTCTCAGGGTGGAAGAAGGTGAGTCTGTGAAGAACAGACTTTCATAGGGTGCATGAGAAGAGGTCACTGTGGTGGGTATATTCTGTTCCACTATTATGAACCACTAAAATAATCCTGGAAATTTTTTCCAATTTCACCAACTTTATTCTCCCTTCTGAACTGAGGTCTAATTTTAGTCTAATGTGCAGGTTTCATAATTTCAGATTATTGATATTTCAGTTAATGGATGACAAATAGAATCTCCATTGGGATACTTACACAGAGCTTTGCAGAGAAGAACCTCAGTGGAAGGACTTGGCTAGAACAGTAGTAAGAATGGATTGCTGGTGCAAGAAATTAATGAGTGTGGTCTCATGCACGAGTTGAGAAAAATCTGGTATATGAGGGCTCACACCATTGATGTCAGTCATACAAAAAGTGTACAGGACAAGAATCAAATGGGCAGGAAAATGGAAAGAGGAGAAATTCTGGAAAGGTAATAAAGTGACAAACTTTAGAGTTAACTAAAAAATGATCTGGCCAACTCTCTGTTTCCACAAATGTATACAAAACCTATACATATCTCTATACCAACATGAGCTGAGTAAGAATAAAAAAGGTCACTTGAAAGTCTTGGCAAAGAAGAAGGATCTTGACATAGCAGCCATTAGTGAAGAACATTGGAATGACAAAAATCAATAGGAAAGTGTAAGACCTGCTATAAACTGAACAGGATGGACAGATTAGGTGATAGAGCTGGGTGAGCTATATTAGGGCTATACTGTTGAGCCTTCTAATCAGGAAACGAATATTGAGTCCAAAATGTTGGAGGATATAAAAGAATCCTCTAAGCTTAATGAAGTAGTAATAATGGGTGAATTCACCTGCCTTCAGCTGGTCAAAGGTAACATTGGGATAGAGTGTAAGGGACGCAATTTCTCATCACTCTCAGTGACTGCCTTTTGAAATGTTTAGTTCTAGAATATGCAAATGGAATTCCGGATATAAGTGACTTAGCAGAATGCAGGTAAGAAACTCTTAACTCCTGTATCAGAATGCACCATTTTTGATTAAAGTAATGGCTACTGTAAAACCTAAATTCAATATTGAAGAGCCAGTAGCTAGTTTGTAGAACCGTGATTAGTCTAGACGATATAAAAGCTCTTTAGACAAAAGATAAAAAAGTAAGGAAATTAAATTCTGACAACCAAGAGGGAATCTAGGTGAAGTGTTCTGTAGTAGAACAAGAGATGTAGCAGAAAAAAGTATTTATATAATGTGGCATGGATCAGGAGAAAGATGTATGCATCAGGCCTCAAAAGGCCATCCCCAGGGATGTCAATAAAAAGTAATTTTGCCTATAGCATATAGTAGCAAATAGCTATAAGGATGTGACAAAAGAAGAACTTTGTCAAAGCCATCACCTCACATGCACAAAAAACCCAACAAGTTTGGTGAGGGAGACAGTCTGTAAGACACTGGCCTAGAAGAAAGCAGCAGTAGAAAACAGGGACATTCCAATGAACTGTGATTTTCCTGTGTGTATTCATATAGTATCACAGACAGGGTGTTAGGGACCTTAGAGACTCTAACATACAGTCTTCACATTGTCAGAATAAGGCAATGGGAGAAAGGTAAATTCATAGGCAATCAGAAACAACAAAGCCAGATTTTATTAATTCACAAATTTGTTAAGAAAGCAGCCTTTCTTTAAATTATGTTCTGTCTCATGAAATGGTAAAAAGCTTCAAATATGAGAGATAGGTAAAGTGGAGATACATGTGATTAATTAATACAATACTTAGATATATATATATAGTAGAGAGCTAATACCTTCTCTAAGTGACCCTTGCATATTAGAAACTGTGTTTGGAAAGAAGAATAGTAAAGTTATTAGTGATGAAGGACAAACTTTGCAACACAATTTGAATATATTGGGATTTCTGCTTTGGAAAAAAAAGTGGAGGGGAAACATGCTGACATGCAAACCATTCTGTTGTGCAACAACATTCTAGGAATCCAAAGTCAAGCAGAACCAGGCATCAGATGGGGATATATTTAATATCCCTTCCAAATTTCAAATGACTTGACATATTTTTATTTGGAAAGGGGTACTTTCAGTATGTGGGATGCAATTCCAAGATGGCATTTTCTTCACATGTGCTGTTACTTTTTCAGGGGGTGATTATGGCCTTTGCTCTCTGTTCAGCATGTACAGGGAAAACTATTATTACTTTTTTGTGGTTTGGAGGCACGAGTGGTAATTTCATTTACCAACAGCCAGCTATCTTGTGGCTACAGAAATATGGGGAAATTGGTTACATCATTTCCTTTGTGGCCCTTAAAATCCTTTTCACTAAACTCTAGATGAATCTGTGAAAGAGCAGTACCTGAACAAATGCATATGTTGAGTGCATAGCTCCACATTACATAGAACTTTTAAAATTTGAATCAGGGAAGGAAGGGGGTGGGAGCTACACGGTTTGATATGTTTCTGATGCCAGTATCTCCTTTGGTAGGGATTTGCAGGCTTACCTTAGGTAGAATTGAAATAGGTAGATTTGAAACTTTGCTGGCAGTTTTAAGAGGAACCATGTTGTTATGGGTGGTTAGTTACATGCATCATCAGAAGTGATGTCTGTATTTGGAATAAAATAAAATGGTGTCACAGAATCAATCAATTAGGTTGAAAAAGACCTCTGAGATCATAAGTCTGAAGACCATCACGTCAACTATATCAGAGTCAGTCTTTCCTTAAACACCTCCAGGGGCAGTGGCTCCACCACCTCCCTGGGCAGTCAATATCTGATCACCCTTTCTTTGAAGAAATACATCCTAATGTCCAGCCTAAATCTCTCCTGGAGCAGCTTGAGACTGCCCTCTTCTCCTGTCACTGGCTGCCTGGGAGAAGAGGCCAACCCTCACCTGACTGCATCCTCTTTTCAGGTAGTTATAGGTCTTATCTCCAGGATTGACAACCCCAGCTCCCTCAGCTGCTTCTCACAGGGTTTATGTTCCAGATCCTTTATCAGCCTTGCTGCCCGTTTCTAGACTCATTCCAGTACCTCAATGTCCTTCCTAAATTGAGGGGCCCAGAACTGGATGTAGAACTCAAGGTACAGCCTCACCATGCTGCTGGCCACACTGTTCCTGGTACATATGAAAAGATTTTTACTGAAAGACTGAAGACTGTGCTTCTGATTTCTTTATGGCGATCTCACTGTAAAATGCCTCCCAAACATTGTTTGATTCAGAAAATCTCATGTGGTAATAGACCATATAGTATTTCTACCCTGCAAAATAACCCATATGGAAAAAAAAAAAAATTGATCTATTGATTGCCATCATCTTTTACATTCTCTTGGTTCATCAGTTCCTTATTATGAGCTCAGGTGAATACAGACACAGTAGAGGGCTCTACCACATCAGAAATATCATGACCATTTCAGCTATACAAGACAATGGAGGAGAAAACCATTGAGTTGTGTTTCTTACCTTTTCCTCTGGTTTTCCTTGTCCTTGATGGTAAAGGATGTGAATGTTGCAGTAATCCTTCATGTTTTTGAAGAATGCACATGAGAATTGGTGAAGCTTTTTATCAATTTGTTTTTGAGAGTCCTAATAGTGCAATGAATGGAATGGGAAATTGCCCAGTTATTTTAAACAGTGCTGCTGATGTAGGAAAAACATCCACAGTTCTTGACCAGTCATTTCTTGGTGATTGTTTTCTTCAAAACAAAAGTTGGTACTGAATATATCAATATAGGCTTAATTACTGTAGAAAATAAGATTAATAGAAATGTCAGTGTTTTGAGTAAAAAATATATCTGAGAGGAAAATTCAACACTGTACTAATAATAAAAATAATAAGGAAGCTTGACTGCATCTTAAGCAATACTTTTAAAAGAAGTAGTGGTGATCCTCAAAGATACTTCAGGGGTTTTGTAGTTGATTCTGTAAAGAAAAGGGATCTGGAATTTGAGTCTAAGCAAAAAGTACCTCAAAAGAAATTTAGGTCTGTCATATGAGAAGAAGAATTTAGAGACTCAGAACAGAGAAAATCATGATTTTTCTGGAGTCCTGAGTAGCTGCTAGACAATTAGTATACTTTTCTTTAAACAACTGGGTACATGCTTTTAGGTACATGCTTTAACTTGCTATCTAGAGAACTGCTTGTTCACCTCAACGTGTTGTGGATTTCAAGTTCAAATAAGTGTATTTTCTTGCATTCAGGTCCCAAATAATCAATTAAATGCATAAAGCAAGCTCGTGTAAATAAATTGTGGAGAAAGGAGGCCAAACTGTCAATAGTGTTTGATTAGGGGCATTAGTGGAAAGATTCTAAATATGAATTAAAAAAGCAATTATATTTTCTAATTCTGTCATTTGGAAAAATAATTCTGGATGTCTCACTTGAATATCTACTAAAACTGCCTTTAACCTTCTGAAATAGAAATAGAACTAATGATTTGATATACTGCCAAGCAATTAGACCAGTAAAGAGACATTGTTCCACCAGCATCTATTATTGGAAATATCTGGATTTCTAAATGTCAGCTAAATATGTTCATCCCACAAGCTAAGAGAAAGCCGACCTGACCTTTTGACACTACCTGTTCAGGAATAGGAATTTTTTAAGCACGCTATTCTACACAGATAAAGGGTTCACAAAATTTGACCTGGAAAGAATGGTCAAAGGAATTAGTTTTGTTTAGTCTAGAAAAGAACAGACTGGGGAAGGATGTGATTACAATCTTCCAGTACATAAAATAATGTTATAAAGATGATAGTGATTAGTTTTCTCTGTTCATTTGGGGAAAATACAAGAATAAAGATGTTTAATAGTCAGACACTTAGATTATGTATCAGGAGAAAAATTTCTAGTAATAAAAATGCAGAACAAGGTGCAGACTACATAAGAAAATTCTCATCTTATTAACTTGAAATTTTAAAGATTAATTAGACCAAGACTTGTCATTAATAGTCAAGGTTGCTGTGTTGTTCATGGTACGAGGTGAATAGATAGATGATCACTTAAAAGGCTTTTCCCATGTTTCATTTTCTATACCTGATACATTTGGCAAGACATTCTAGACTTGTTACATTGGATATGAAAATAATTGCCTAGTGGGTGCCTATCTTTTTTTTTTAATAATTCTGATTATATGATTAAGGTAACAATATTACAAGGATGGAAGAATAATAGGTAAAGAAATTATAAATATTGTTTAGTGGCTTTTAGTGCAGAACTATATAAATAAGAGCAGTAAGTTTGCTATTATAAATATCTTTTTCTCTGTTTCTTAACAATTTTGGTATCACACATTGTTTTCTGGGTGAAGTTAATAACAAGGATCTGAAAATTGTGATGAATAATCACCCCATATAGATATACACAGGGCCTGAAGCATGGCATACCCACTCAAAAGAATAGAAGAAACATCAAAATTATTTAGTCTTTCCAAAATGTCTGTAAAAGTTATGAACACAGCATTTCACAGTATGATCCATCACCAGCTCAAAACTAGCAGTGCAAAAACAAACAAGAGAACATAGTTTATATATAGACCGTTAGTACATATTGAAGGTTAATATGAAAGGGTGTGAAGGTTTTAATAGTCATTCTGTGTTGGTACCAGCTGTCTGTTGGTGGTTGAAAGTATAACGTGCTTGTAGCTCACTTTGTTTGATGATGACTCTAAGAGCTTAAAGATATGTTAGACACGTGCAGTCTTAGTGAAGCTTTTATTTAGCTGCATGAATATAAAGTAGTGTCAAACATCAAAGCTTTTTTCCTTCACATTAAACAGACTACTTGTGTTATAGCTCCTTGTATTTTCAGAGAGTCTGTGAAAGAACATGATAATGTTTATCTCTTTTTTTCCTCTTGAGTTTAGGAACTGATTGTATTTTATATTACATACATGTTTTGTTTTGTTTTGTTTTGTTTTGTTTTCCTAGGTACTGCACAATGGACTTGTGATGGAAATGAATCATCCAACAGCTGGGAAGATAGCTGTTCCAGGTTAGATGTTTAATCCTTTTTGCTGTATTAAATGCTACATGACATCCTGAGTGGTTCTGGAGCTCAGCTGAGGACATGACGCATCTTCACATTTCACTCAAATGAATAAAAGTTTAACCAGGCTGACATTTGTCAGATAGTCATTCCATTGATGGAATAGTCATTCCAGTAGCAGAAAAATGGGTTAAAATGTTTGTCAGAATAGCTTCTGGTTTTCATCGGTCAGTTGTCATAACATGAATATCAATTTGATAATATTTGCAAATTCCCACTGCTAGAAATGTTACTGCTAAATAATCTACGTGAATATGTGAATCTGGTTTTGATTTAGTTTGATTTTACAAGTTACCCAGGCTTCTTTTAGGGACATTTCTGTTTAAAAGAAAAAAAAAAAAAAGACAAAAGAGGAGGGAAATTTTTACTGAATGCTTAATGAAGCTCTGCCATAATGAAGTCTTAAATAACTATTTTGAACTTCCAAAAATACAGAAGTATATACAAAAGTAATGAACTAGTCCCTTCTCTTTACAGCTCTAAATGGACCAGGAACTTGTGTAGCTTTCCTTCCATTAGACTTGTTATGTAATGGAGTTAGGTTCAACCACAGCCATTATGAACATCTTGCAGTTGGCTTGGTTTTGATAATTGATCCTTATCTGATAACCTGTTAGCTAAAGGGGCAAATTTTTGCTTCTCTCTGCTTTTCTTTCTCCCAGGCCACATTGAGAATTGTTTCTTCCTTCATTCAAAGCACTATGTCATGTCTAGTTTTATAAGAACTTCTCCTTACATTGTGATTTTCTGTGCCAGTTCCATCCTCTGACACTGCATCCAGTTGTAATCAATTTCAGTTGACTTGAGCACATGTAGTGTTAGGAAGAATTTGGCCCATAAAATTTATCTTTATATTCACATCCTGAAATCACACTGGGATGCAGAAAGAATTATTTGAAATAAACCAATCCTGTATTAGATCATGTTTTCTTCATGGATAGAGGGGGTGTTTGTGTGTGTGGATGTGTATGCTCCATATTTGCTCTTTATCACAGTTTGCATTCCACATTTGGTCTCACTAGATTTCAGTGTTTGGTTGGCTGTATTGAAAAATGCTTTTCTAATTTAGATGCACATATCTGGAAATAACAATCCTTTTTAAAATAATTTTCTTACAGAAAAGTAATCCTGGTTTATTTACCCAAAATGAAAAGACCAATAAAAGGTTTTTGAGTTAATTCTTTTTTAAGAAGTAGAAATAAAAGCCTTACAGATGGTAGAGGAAGTGTGTAAGGTTTTCATGTTGCATACAATTTATAATCTATCTTAGAGAAAGCAAATACTCCTTAAGGGGATAGCTTAAACTGCAAGAAGAGGAAAGAGATGAAAGGAATGTTCTAATGTCTGTCAGCAGCGATAGAATGTATTGGCAAGAGAGTGAGTTTTTACATAGGTAAGCCATAGTACTTCCCAAATCCTTAGTAATTTTTTTATTTTATTAAACTAGTGACACTGCACTAAACTAAAATAAATCATCTTAGTCTCTAATGGTTTGCCATTTAGATGGACTTCTATGAAGAGTTTCTTGTATTGAAACAGATGGCTGAAATGATTATTGGATATTTGAGCAGGAAAAGTAGAATTCCTTCCTTTCCTGGCATGGGAGGATAAGGAGGGGAGACGCAGGGGAGGAAAGGGGGAAGAACACTTATTCAGTGTGAGCAGAATGGACCTATTGATATCTCTGGAAAGACAGTGCATTACACTGTCCCAAAACTAAAGTGAATTTGGCCACTGTTGATGATAGGTAATGGAAGTACCCTGGATTTGTCCTACTTAATGATATGTCTGAAGAGTACAGGGAAGAGTGTGCAAAGAAAACCTATAGTAGATAATTTCTTCTCAATGACAGTTAAGAAATAGAAGGTTTTGGGTTTTTTTTAATGTGGTTATATTTTAATATCTTGTATTTGGTAGAGAACAAGTTTACTAAGCTCTTAGTTTCTGTCTCAGGATTGCTTATTAAGGAAAAATAAGTTATTAATGTGAATGTTGAAACTGAATAGGCTGAAAATGTTTTTCTTTTAAGGGACTGGGGAGATTCTAATCCCAAAATAAAAAGAGATTGCTGTTATGTCTTAACCATATAAGCTAGATTTTAATGTGTCCTTTAGTAATTGAATTGGACATCACACTTGAGGCTCTTGATAGAGGTCTGACTTTTGCTGCCAAATAAAGTTGTGAGTGCAGTGACAGGCACAAATTAAGTGGGCCATGCTGGCAGATTTCAGCTCCAAGTATCACAAGGTGGCCTCTGTGTCCAGCATATTGATTTGCAGTAGTCCTTCTCCAGACATGTCCCCAGTTTGAGAGTTGATTCAAATCTGTGTATGAGTCCTCCTTTGGAGATCTTGCAGCTTGAAATGGATTTTGCCATTGACATTTGTGTTGGCTACATTTTTAAGGTTGGACTTGGTAATTAATACTCCTCCTCTGCTTAAATATCTTTTGATATGGTTATTGAATTTGGTTATTTCCTCACTTTCCCCATTGCCGTTTTTGTGATTCCCAGTGTAAATTATACTGTATGCTGATAAGTGCATTATAGGGTGATGGGAGAAATTGTACTACAAAAAACATTTTTCTAGTAATTTTTCTTTTCAGCATGTATCTTTATGGTAAGAAAGCAAGCAACCTTGCATCTTTCAAGTATTCATGAAAAATGTCTATGCACAAATAGATCGCAATGCTGTTACTACTATCAAGGTATCTCCAATTCAAGAACAAATGTGAAAAAGAGAGTTCATTGTGTCTTAGAGTGACTCTATAAAAGATTGTGAGAACATTCTGAAGAAAGATATGGTTCTGTGGTAGTTCAGTGGTTTCTTTAGGATAATGTTTCACCTATATAATTCTGTACTTTCATGTAATGATGTTGTTCTTGAACTGACATATACATACACTTGTCATATAGAATGTTATATACACTATATATACTTGTTATATAGTAGGTGCGACACTGTGAGAGAGCCCTGTTTGAGTCATTCTTGCCAGAACTGGTTCATCTGATTGTAGGGCATGAGAAATGTAGAGCACAGAAAGTATACTCTCAGGGACAAAAAAAAAGTGTTCTATACAGTGCCAGATTTCAGATGATACTGGATGGCACAGAGACACTACAGGTAAGTGAAGGGACAAAATTTCAAGAAGTTTTAGCATCTGGGTTAGTCTTGAACTACTTTGCCAATGAGTAATAGATTTTACAAAGAGTGGTAGTACGTGGATTTCTGGAAGCCACTGAGTATTCTGAGTGCCAATATGGAGCATAATGGGTGCTCCCAACCCATACTGATTACAAAGAAAAGAACTAATTGATGAAATATAGTCTTTCCCAAACCTTTTCAATTACAGTACCCTTATGTGATTTGGGAAACTCAGATAATAATACTCCAGCTTCTGCATTATCTAGTCTCTAATGTTGACTTTTAAAGGCTGGTGGTTTTTAACGTCAAAACAATGTTTGTTATCTTATTTTTTTAATGAGAAAACCACTATGTATTCAGCTGTCCCTAACAAACTAACCTTTTTAGAATTTATTAACTTGCAGGAACCTTTGTGAACTAAATTTAATTTCTGACCCCTTCTAAGCCTTAGCAAACTGGGGATTTGGATATAAGCCTAGACTTTGGAATCATCTCTGATCAAACAGGAAGCAATATAACTGTTGAAGTTGTGTAAATCACCTCTTCCAGACAAAACAAATATTCTTAGTTTTGATTATGTTTACGTTGTATGTTCTTCTCATCCCCATTTCCTGAGTTGACAAACACAATGCCTCTCCTTTGGCCCATGATATGCATCAAGGATGACTTTATTGCTCAGAAAGGCCAATCTCATACCTGGCTTCATAATTTCCTTCTGTGCTCTTGATATAAAGTTTTTGGGGGACTATTCCAAGCTCAGTTAGGAAAAACAGTGCAGGATTCCTCCTTGACATAGATTTCTTGGACTGAATTCAGGCAACTTATGTTAATTAATCAACCCACTCAGGAGAAATGTCCCTTTTTCCGGTCTTCTCCTGTCACTGTGCATTACAAATATACTACTGAAACAGGAAAGAATTTTTTTTCAGAGGTAGGCTTTTCCTGTTGTGTGTGATTCATGAAATGGTGTCATGGTTCCATGGAGACTAATTGCTATCAATCTCTTAGAAGAATGGTTTTAAAGAATAAGACAAAGAGGCAAGAAATCTAATAGGACTTCCCTATTGTGCCGCAGATTTCTTCCTTAACCTTGGACAAATCACTTTGTGTCTTACCAAACTAATTGTTTGCAGTGTTTTGGATCTTGGTTAATAATTGAAAACTACTTTAATTCCTCAGGGAAGGAATTTCTTGGGAAAACTCTGTTATTTTAAATATTTATTTTGATTTATTATGTATATATTTATACCTATTTTCTTCATGTATGTGGAAGACATAGTTAAGGAAACAGTGTTGTGTCTATGTATTTGATCAGAGCATTTCAGTACAGGGAGCAAATATGGCTGTAAGTGATACATGCTATTTTTTTTGACCATTTACTGTGAGTGTAGTATAGGAAGCTTCAGTAGGTCTATAAAGCAGAGAAAAGTGACTTCCACATGGAGGAAGTTTGCAGGAAATTAAGGAAGTCTGTACTCCAATCCATTATTTCCTGCAGCTAGGAGATCCTTCAATATAACAACAGCAACAACATAAAAAATCTCAACAATTTTTTCAACATCCTTTGCTTGAAATTCTGATTCTATCTGCTTCTCATCAGGTGTTTTTTCATATTTGTGTGTGCCTGTCTGTGTGTGTTTGCCTGCATGTGCATAACCAATGCGCATGGTTATGCACATGCATGCAAACACACACAGGCAAACACACACATGGTTATGCACAAGCATGGTTGATTGAAAAATTTTAATTTCACTTCACTGTTTATGGTACATTGGAGACAAACAGTTTCACCAGCATTACCATGACCTCATTTGTCTTTTTTAGTCATCAGGGCTGACTATTTATGTCTTTTACATTCACAGAGCTGATTTCAATTTTGAGGAGTCCATGACCATTACAGGAACTTACACAAATAATGTATGACAGCTCAACTAGCTATCCTCAAAGTTCTTTAAAAAATTAATAAATATATAAACAGTGTATTCACACTGATTGCAAAAGCAGAAAAGAGATGGTGGGAATGGCAAGGAATATGTTATTGGCTTCAGGATTATGTAGAAAGGCTAGTGCATCTTTTTAATGAGTGATGCTTTAATTTGGAATCTTTTAAGAATAATTTTAAAGTAAAACATTAATAACAAACCTTTTAACATTTTTGCTCCTCTGTCATATGTTTCCACAGTATTTCTCTACCACATATTTTAAAACTTGTTATACCTTTAGGAATGGTCTTAGTGCGACAGTTAATATTTTAAAGTTGTTTTTAGGAAGAAAAGGCAGCTATTTTGTACCCAGTTCTAGGTCTTCGGTTGTTGGAGGGAATTAAGAAACAGTGGAAGACTTTTCCATCAGTCTCAAAGTAACTGAGTATCAGTACTGACTGGGACCAGTACTGACTGGGTCACTCAAGCAATGGCTCTTCAGAACTGCTATTCAAGGTCTCTAAGCCAGACTCTTCTCTCATCACACCCTAGGTTTCTTTGTTGGTCTTTAGGATCTTGCAAAGTTGTTTTTATTTTATTGTATATTTTTCCAGGATCTGGCACTGCCATATAGGGAGGAAAAATAAAAATTTTTCAGAGGACAAATGGGGACATTTTTCTGCTTTGTCCATAATAAGTCAAGTAAAGCTGTGGTTGAGGTATTAAGTGTTGATGGGTAATAATACTTCTAGTTACTGGAGAATATTTTCTTTACATTTTCTTCCATGTGTCCTAAGCTATACTAGGATTTTCTTTAAACTGGACATAATTCTGATAAAGCATTAACTCAAGACTAACTCATTGCTGTCACATGGTGGGGGGAGGGAGGGGGTGAAAGGTGAAGTATTGACTGAATAGCCAAATAAATTAATGAGTTTTCCACCAATGTAATTGTCCTAAAATTCAACTTTGTCTAAAATGATGTGTTTTTTTCTTCTGTTTGAATGTGTTTCCCACTTCTTTCTTTATAAATAACAATAACTTAGAAAGTAGTTTCTTTACCCTCACTCTGTAACAAGCACAGCCAGGTGCTCACACAGTTCAGGGTGTGTGATTAAAAAGATATGTCTGCATGCCTCAGGTGTGTTGTAAAACAGCCAAATTACTTCAACACACATACATTTTTCATATATCTTTATGATCTTTAATAATTATTGGATAAGAAAAGGAATCTACTGTCAGTTAAAAAAGGGTTGGTTTCATTAAATGTAAGAATATGTTTTAAACATCCAGAAAATTTTACTTAATCCCTAAGATACTGAGTAGACTAATCCTCATTTGTGTTTCCTTCATATCATCTTGACCCAAGCCCTGCCTTCCCATCATGGTAAGAGTGATTGAACTTACACTGTTTTCTGTGAATCTAGACTGAACAATTTTGTGGTCAGCACTGGCCATTAGGTCATGTGCTTTGCCTTTTATCTCATTGATCGTGGAGTATCATCAATTTAACTCTTTCACATATTTTTGACTATAGATTGTGTTTTTCAGAAGTCCTCAAGAGATGGAAAATTTGGCAAATAAATGCCAAATATCTGTCTTTAAAGGCCTGATTACTTTAATTATTAAAAACCCTATATCTTCAGTTTAATACAGAAATTATATGTTTTTTGTGTCTTTCATGAGGTTTAAATATTTTTTGTACCATGAAAGTACTTACATGACGAAAATTTTATTTAGATAACTTTTTGACAAACTATATAGGGTAAATTGCCCAGATCTTTTCAGGTCCTCTCTGTAAGTACAGTGCACTTACAGTTTTGTAACTCTGTTTTTTTTATTGCAGTCTATGTACTGTATATATACAGGAAAAACTGCAGTTGTATAGAGTGCATTGCAAACTTCCTGACTGACTCTGGGCAAGTCTTTTAGCCCATGAAATTTTGTTTCTCACTTCTTCGTGCAAAAGGTTGAGATAATAGAATTCACAATTAACTAATATTTTTTCCAAATTATAATATATATATATATATATATATATGTATATAAAATGTAATATTTTGTGACATTTGATGCTATTTTTCCTTGTAGTTTATTAAAAGAATCATCAGATAGAAAGGGGCAAAATAAGGCTTATACAGTCAGCTTAGTTGTTCAGTTGCTTAGAGCCAACCATCAGTAGATAGAGTGTACCTGTTGTACATTAGTTAATTTATCTGTAACTCCTGAAGTAGGGAATATTTAAGTCCTTTGAGTCAATGTGAACTTGAAATTATTTTTGTTCTGCTTCCTTATACTTACCACTCTTGCTAATAAAGTCCAGACCAGAAATTAATGCCATATTACATCAAAATCAAAAACTAAAATGGTGATTTTGACCCGAGTCATGAATATTCTAAACAATTCCTCAATAATTTGAGCTATCAAAAATAATGTATTGCTGCCACCTCTTTTGCCCTCTGCCATTTTGCAAACTATTTTGGAACTCTTTTGTGATTCTGGGAGAGAAAGAAATTCCCAAGAAGTTTTCCAAATGTTTTATGACTAGATGTTCCTTTTATTTTTTTACCAGACTTTGTTTACTTTTATTTATCTGCTACTTTACTTTTATTTATCCGCTATTGGTCACCAAATTTGATTCAAATGTTGACTTTTTTTGCTAGCATAAACATTTTTTTATGCAAATAAAAATAGCTTGTCCATCCTAACGTAGTGTGCAAAATATTTTAACCTAGACAGAATAGATGAGAACTAGCTTAATCCAGGGTCTGTTTAAACACTAGGCATTGAGTCAAGACCTGATTAGAAAAATATCCCAGACACAGAGTCTGTTAAGGTACAAAACAGAATTCACTAAGAAAACACAGAATCCCTGTTTTGGGTCTCTGAAACTAGACTGAACAGAGAAAATAAAAGCAGATTACCCATATAAAAAGCAAATAAATGATCTATCAAATGGAGTTGATAACTTAATGAATTTTGAAATTTATTGTGAGTCTATTGCTTTTAATTAAAGTTATTTAGAGATTGTACCTTTGGCAGGACAAAAAAAAAAAAAAAATTGTGGAGTGTTCCTCATCGGTTTTCAACTAGATGTAGAGATGAAATGAAGCAGAAGTTTGCAGATTAGAACAAGCTTTTTAATATTCTTTGCTGACTGTTTTTAGAAACATCACAAGGAACAGAAAATGAGGCCCATTTGTGAAAACAGGCAGAACAATTTATAAACATGTGAGGCAAACAAAGTTTTAAGGCTGATGATGCACTAATACCCAATTCCCATCATCCAATTTATACAACACGTAACTTCATGCACACATCTGCTATTTCGAGCCCAGATACAGACATGCAAACTTGTATAGGCTTATAGCAATTTAATAGTATTCTAAAGAAATCAGAAGATTAGTGCTAAAAATTAAGCTACATTGCTTTGATTATGAGATAGATCCCTATATAAGTGAATCTATGATGAAAACTCTCCTTTAATTTGAAGCATATTAGTTTTCACATTTGCTCATACCTAGGGGGACAGAAAATTTTTAAAAAGTGCTACAGAATTGTCTTGGTAGTATTTACCTTTGGTACCTTCTTAAAAGGCTGGAATGAGGACTTATGTTGTAGTTTCTGAAAGGGAAGTTTTACTTTCTGCCTTCCTCTGTAATCACAAATCAATGTCCCCACTGTATAATTTAGTAGTTGTTTTATCTCAATACTGAATGTAGGGCTTAATAGTTTACTTTTCTACTCCCCATTTTTGCTTGGATTTCCTGAGAAAAAAACATCAGAAATGCTGACCTGTTCTTTTGCTCCTTGTAGATTCAGTTACCTTGCTCTAGCTTCTACTGCCTCTAAAAGTGTTGGGAGAATACATGGGTAAAATGTAGTTTTGACATGGCTGTGTAGCAGTGTTAGACTGCCAGAGACCACTTTAACATGCCCTTCAAGCACTTTTGTAAGAATGACAATGTAGAGAAACCTACTGGAGGAAAACAGTGAATTGGTGGAGTAATCAACTACCTTGGTGTCTTCCAGTTAAGCCATTTACCCTCTAAGAGTTACTATTCTGACAGATTTTAAGCTTTTCAAAATGTTAGCTAGTGTGGTGATACCTTGGAATCATCCTTCCAACTGACTTCAAGAAAGAAAGCAATACCTTGTTTACTACTTTAATATGACTTTCAGATTCTCACTGCTAGAAAGCTTACCACTCAAAGCAGCATCACCCACAACAATATCCCTGAGGTAATATTATCATTTCCATGAATTTGCATTTACTTTTTTACTTTTACATTTTTGTATTTGTTTTGGTTTTGGTATTTTTTTTTTAAGTAGGAAGTTTTCACTCAGGTGCTATATTTTAAGGCACAGCATATACTTCTCATTTTCAGGTATTTTCATAGATTGGTATTCATTTCCCCAAGTGTACACAGATATGAATCAAAATGTTTCATTGATTGTATTTAGAAGCTATAAGTCTAAAGTCTTATCTTCCTCTTTGAACTTAGTCCTATACTGTACCAGTTACAATGAAATATAATAATATTCAATAACATAAGTATAGTCCTATACTGTACCAGTTACAATGAAATATAATAATATTCAATAACATAAGTATTCATTACACTGGTATATCACATGTGAATATATTATAAACTCTTCTACACTTGACAACCCAAGGCGGTTGTTTGGTGTTAAACTGTAGAAAGAGAAGAATTAGGTCATTACAGTGCATGTAATTTATAAGTAGAGGTTATTCAGAAAATTCAGAAATATGAATATTTTTTGTTTAGTGTATAAACATTTTTTAACAAAATCTTGTATAAGAAAGAAAATTATTGTAATTGAAAACAAAGGTAATCCTTGGTGTCATACTGAATTTTTACCTGCTTGCCTTTGAACAGTATTTATTGGTAATTTTACTTACCTTTGATATCCAAGAAAAAATAATTTGACAGCCAGGCAAAAAATAATTATTTATTCATAAACCAGATTTCAGATATTGGGTACAATCAGGGAACTTACATGCTCTGATGATTTGTTGCAAATACATTGTTGATGTTAAATGCCTTAGTAAATTGCGGATGATTTTAAAACTCAGGATGAATGAATTAAACAAATGCAGTCTTCTTTGCAGTAAGACGTGTCCTTAGTAAAAGTGCTTTTCTCTTTTTTGAAGACTCTATTTGGAGCTTTGTCATATCATTTTTCTAAATTTACTCTAGGTATCAACTGAAAAGTACTGTAAAATAGGGAACCTAATATATGCAAAACAAAATGAAAGATTCCAATCCATGGTACACTTTGTAATATAGTGACTGATAATTACACAGAAATATTAAAAGGATCAATTTGTAGAGGCTCTTTAAAAAGCCAAGATATAAGATTGAAAGCTCAATCATAATTTAGGAAATTTCTGTCTTCTTGTGCTTAATGTCCTTAGCAGAAGACTTTTTTAGTAGTTCAAGATTTAGTTTTATATTTGAATAATGTAACTATTACCATCTCCTATCTTGTAAAAAGAAAGAAGTTCTGTTCCTAGTAACCAGGACATGTGAACCGCACTTTGGAGAGGAAGGACTGTGTTTTGGTTTGCTCATCATACTGGGATAATAGCTGATTTCTGCTTCCTAGCAGTTTTTAGCTTGTTAACTAAGAATACCTACCCAAAGACACCGATTCAGGCAGGAATGTGATTGTACTTAATTCCAGAGTTATTTCTGGGTGCAGATGTCATTGGTGTACAACTCAGCCTTTGAAAGACTTATGACTTTTGATTATAGATTGGTGTCTTCCACAGGTCTCGTATTACCAGTCTTTCCTAAATACTGAAACTGTGAAATAATGAGACATGCTGGTTGAGCAAACAATTTTGCCCTGAATTTTAAGATACAATGAATATAAAATTCACTCACAAGTTGTCTTCTTCCACTGGTAACGTTCAGCCTACAATAAAACCCCAGGTAGGCTGACCAAACGTAGGCTGACCAAATGGATTCACATCTATGTGAAGAGAGCTATATAATAGGAAAAAAAAACCAGATTACTAAGATGTGCACCAGATTACACTCTCATATAACCACTCACCATACAGGATATGACATAAATTATATTTTCTAATGCTATTGCATCTATTGGCAAAAAAATGAGACTATATAGCCAATTAGTTTTTCTTTCCTTTGTACTTCTGTTTCAAAGGCTTAAAGGAAAACCATACATATTTTGCATTGTGGTTATGTTATCTGTATGATGCTGAGATTTATTTTCTTTGTGTAAAAAAAGTAGATAAGTTTAAATTTATGGGTTTTATCCATATTTTTCTAATATTGTGTCTTAGGGCTTACCACCTCCACATTCACCCTAGTTTCTTTGGCGTATTTTTTTTTTCCAGTGATTTAATTTGTTCCAGACATCTATAACGTGGACACATACGCTCTCTGTATATTGTATACTAAAGGAGTTCCTGTACAACAGGATGTGCTCAGTGTGCCATTTATACTGTCCATTTGGATTAGAAGGAATTAAGTAATTTTACATAGCTATTGGCTATTTCCTGAGCATGTGAGTAAAACCTGTCGCTTCCCTGCCCCACAGACTGTTCACACCTTCAAGGAGATGCCCAAACCCTGATCTGCCCTACTTGGAGCCATCTCAGGGGCTTCCAAGAGTGGCCAAATGCCCCATGTCTTATCTACCTTGGGGGCAAAAATCCTTTCCATGTCTGACAGGGCACCTGTGGGTGCTTCAAACCACTGGGATCCCTGGCAACATCTCTACATTCCATTTCATATGACTGCTGTTCCCAGTTACCCAGGGGATGAGGATGGCAAGCTCTGCAGTGATCCTCAAGAAGGTGTTCCCTTGCTCTTGCCACTGCTGAAAAGGGCTGATAGCCTCGGGCACCTCCAGGGGTTGGTGGGTCATCTCATCTCCTGAGGGGCTTGCCGTCTGATGAAGATGACTGTCACAAACTGGGAATATAGCCCACTGCTGCTATTGCCATTGTCCCACTAAAACTAGCTGCACAGCTCCTATGTTAAACACAACCACTGGCCATGCTTATGAATGATGTAAAACACCCTTCAGTCACAGGGTAAAACTTTAAGAGTTAGTTTCTTCCTTTAATCTTTCTAAGAGTTATTTGCCTACCTTGTATTGCAGGAAGATGTTCAGGTCTTAGCTATAACTCTGTCAAATCTTTTTTGCCTTTAGTATTGAAGATTCAAAGTAATGAAAGATTGAGGAAGGTATTGCTCTTGTCATTGTGTACCTTGGTGCTAAAATTAGTATGCAATTTCAGACTATGTAAATAAAGGCATTTATATCATATATAAATATTTTTTGCTGTGGTGAAGACAGAGATGAAAGGCAGGAGTTTGGTTCCTTGGGTATGCAGGGATATAAAGAGCATGCATGATTTCCCACCAATTCACCAATGAACATTTGCCACTACACTGTTTATGATGAGGTTGCCTTCTTGGAAAGAAGTACCTAATGGTTTTGTGTTCTTTGCCATATTTTTTCTTTACTTCAATAGCTCCTTTTTTTCCTTTGCCTTAACAATTTATCCCTTTCTTGAAAGTGATGGTAGGCCTCCAAGCATTTGTATTGCTCCTTCCAATTGTCACTTTCTTCCGTAGGCCATAAGTCAGGGGGCTTAGTTTTGCCTGCATTCATTCCAGAGGGAAGTTATCTTTCTTGAACCTGAAAACCTAGAAATGTCCGTAGTGGTACAGGTGAGCTCTCATCAGGGCTTTGCACAATGCCTGCCTTTCCTATGGAAATATCTTGCCTGAGACACAAGAATGTATTTGCTTGTAACTCCTTCATAGCTTACAGTCATCCTGTGATCTGTTCATGCCTCTGGGAATATTTTCCTGCTCTGATAGTTCTCAAGTGGAGCAGAAACTCATGGCACTCTGCCTGACATGATGGTACCTATTTCTGGTCTGCAGGTCTTCATGCAAGGAGTGTTTATTGATATAGGGAATGTCACTTTTGTCAGAGCTTCAGCTGGTGGGGAGGATGCTGTAGACCTATACCATGAGATGGAGCTTCTTCTGTCATGTGAATGCCATGAAATCCGGAATATGATGTGGACAGTGAAACCTACATTTCTTCATAGTTTTCTGAAATGTAAATTCAAAAGATCAGACTGTGAACTTCCTTGTTTCCTACATTTGAGGACAGCAAAGCATGAAGGATGGAGCCTGAGAAATGCTTTAATGAGGCTTCTATTCATCAGAACCTTGCTAGAGTCAGCTCCACGCAGTCACAACCAGCAGCACAATCCAGCCCTCCACTGGACAGCTAAAGTGGTGATGCAGTTAGACTAGATGATGTCTATACTACGTCCCTTCCAACTCAACTATTCCATTTTGTTCTATTCTATTTTAAAAACCTCTTCATTTACATATTTCTTAGACCTTCTGTCCACCTGTGTGTCAACTCACCTCCCTCAAATCTTACATTCTAGCAAGAAAAAAAAGGCCTGACCTTTTTTATTTCATCAACTTAATTCTACCCTTCCCTTCCAGCCTAGCAGTAGTATTACAGATATATTCCACAGGCCATTTAAGATGGGCACCTGACATCAAGACAGCCTTTATGAAGTTTCTGTTGTATATTGGTTCTTTGTTTTACACCGGGAACATCTCCCTGAACTGTGGAAGGATCTCTTCCAGGCTTTTTCATAGAGACAAAATGCATTATTCTCTCTCACAGTCATAATGTGTCTGAGACCATCAGAGGTTAAGAAACTGGGCTGGTTTGGCAGATGTTTCTTTTTATTCTGCCAAAAAAGTCAACAATAGGTATTCATAATTCTGGGGAGGCTTGGAGGTCATAGAAATTACAGGGCAGGCAGAATAGCTAATGCACAAATAGCTGAAAAAGAAAGCGATCTTTTGGGGATTCTCTCCCACCCTTTTATTCTGCTTGTCCTAGGGGCTGTCATCAGTCAGTGACATTGTGCATTGGCTTCACCCCTTGGTTCTGGCTGCAGTGTTCAAGGTTTGCCATTACCCTGAATGGCAAAACCTCTGTTTTATTGCTCCAGGGGAGATATTCTTCTACAGTTTGTCTTACACTCAGCTTTCAGTGCTTTGTATAAGACTTGAAACATTTTTATCAGCAACTAGTTTAAAATAAATTGTTGGAACACTTCTTAAGAGAGAATGGGGAGCCACCACGGAATAAAGATAGCAGTTATTGTGAGGCAGCATGTGGTGTAGAGAAGTCATCTGTTACTTTACCAGTATAGAGAAACTCATTAGATTCTTATTTTCTGATCTTCTCATAAGATCATCCTTGCTGAGCAAGACATGGAGCTACCACAGAAGTATGGACTTTAGAGGAAAAATGGATATGGAGAAGTCACCAAAGAGCTAGTTTATGTGCTTGTGTCTGGGATGTTAATGGCAATTGGATGATCTCTGCAAGTAATGTAATAGAGTACATTGGACTTCTCAGATGTGGGGAACTCCCTGCCCATCTTATGCAGTAAAGAACAGTGTGATACAATAGTCTGTCAGGTGATGCTAACAACAAGAATAAAGCATTACTGGAAGACAAAACAGGAGCTTTATAGAGAGAAAAAAAGCAGTCAGGAGGCAATGAACAGCCATGAGACTTTAAGTCCATTAATGAAGCTGAATTCCCATATAAAAAATCCTTACTTAAGCTTAACAGTACTAATATATAGTGAATAAAGCATTGGCTGGGAGTGTAACCATGAGAAAAGTATAATAAAATATTTCTACTATCACTTCTGGTGAAAAAGAAAAGTGAATGAGACATAGTTGGTACAAACAATACCTAAAACATTGTAGCAGCTAATAAAAGTATTTGCTATACTGTGACCCTATAAGGAATGTAACTCTGTATTTATCTGAACCCAAGAAATAAAAGGGGCAATATGTGCTTGCCTCACAGTCACATAATCTGGCATCCACATGTACTTTTGGAGATATAAAAGATCACTTAACGAGAGACAGAAACATATACGGGGCAAATGATTCCAGCATATAGGGGATGATGCTGAAGGAAACAGATAAATTTCTTCGAATGGCAAGGGCAGCTGAACTGTCTAGCAAGAGGATCAAAACAGCATCATCAGTGCAGAACAGGGACAAACTAAAGGAAATTCAGAAACAGGACAGAGACAGACTGTACAGGAATGCAAGTGTTGGGTTGCAGGGTATGTACTGAGTGAAACAATACACAAAACAGCACAAACCCTGTCTAGTACTCAGCAAAAACATAAAAAAAGCAGAGAGCATAGCAAGACTTTCTGTCCAGTGTGTTGTAGCTTGGGAAATAGAGAAAGTGTTAATAGGTAGGGACGACATAGAGATTACAGTTAAAAGAAAGATGTCTTCTGGTTGTCTTGCATAAGTCCAGGTAAATCGGTTGCACAGAAGGATGCAGAGAATGATGTCAACCTGTTTATTTTCAGAACTGTTCTATCAGGTCTTAATCAGTTGACTGCAGTTCGTTGGTGAAGCCATCAGCAGCCTAATCCTACCAAGCTGGACGACTTTAATATGGAGAATTAAAATTCATGATGCAGGCATTTGAAGACAAACAGCAAATGCAGCCTGTGGAGAATAAGTTTGACAATCAAGAGATGTTATATACACAAGGTATTAATTTCCTGAGCATGGTAGAGGAGAGAGTGTTCTCTGTGTGTGTTCTTCTTTTCAGAAAATGTACGGTCATACTTCAGGGAATCAGACACAACAAAAATGAAGTCAGAAAGAAGCTTCAATACAGTGAGATGACTAAAATTCAGTTTTTGATAATGGCCGAGTAATGACAAATAGTTGATAACTCTGCAAGAATTGAATTATTATGTCTATTGAAACTTTTAGAGAATGACTCAGATGACTGTTGCTGAGAAAAATTTGGAGTAAACTGAGGATCTTCATTTAGCCAAACACCAAAGTGTATAATTGTATGTCAGCACTAATACACACTAGATTCTATAAGCTATCATCCACTTAACACCTCTGTCAGGTTAAGACTTTTACCACTCTGTGATTTGAGCTATGTGACAACACTGACTACACCTTTTGGAAGATAATTGCCTGATGTAAATGCTTTTGACCTGCACCCAACTTCTAAGGTGTTGCAATGTAAATTGAAGCTGTGAAGGATTCCCAAACATGTGGCTTGAAGCTGATGACAGAGCTATTAAAAATTAATGATCTGGCAAAAGAGACAGTCAGTGTCACTATGTAATAAGCAAAATATGAAGTTGAATGTAGACATGTAGAACTTGAGTAAAACTATGTTTTCTCTGTTAGCTGACATCTGGAGAGATGTCAGCAAGACCCTGGAAAAGTCAGCATGATTAGGAAGGCACTTGAAATGAAAGCAGTCCAATGTCTATTAGACATAGTGATTTTTTTTCTGGAATTACCCAAGGTGTTTAAAACAATTACTGCTCCTAAGACTCTATAGGGTAGCTAAAGCAAAATTATTTTGTTCTGTAGGAGCTTAGGCACATTTACTAAAGAGAGGAAGCAAAAAGGAAACACAGAGCCATGCTTTCTGAAATGCAGTTCCCTCACTTCACTTTTCAGCACTTGCCCAAAATCTACTTGAAGGAACATGGACAACATTGTGAGTTTATATTTGGGTTTGTTTCTTCGTAAAACTTTAGCAGTGTTATCTGAAAATATGCACTTCCCAAAAAAATCCCTGCATATGATAGATGCACTCAAGAAGACACGCCTTCCAGAATACTAGACATGATTTTATAAGACAAAATCTGCATCTCCAGTGGTGGGCTTCACACAGCCTCCTGAAGACCAGGCAGTAGTATATCAGTTTGTGTACCAACCATGGCAGTCTGAAGGGGCACTTATGACAGGAAGTTACTCTGTTTTAATCTGTGAAGAATATACTATACTGTATATATAGTGTGTATATATATATATATATATATATATATATATATATATATACAGTATACTGAAAAAATATTTTCTCTTTTTGAAGGAGACCTAACAGCAATCCTAGAGGACTTGGAGGGTGGTACAGTGTGCCTGAAATACACTTCAGACCTACTAATATAGATCTGAATGAAATGTCAACCAAGACTGTACTCCCAGATAGGAGCAAAGAAATAGCAATCTGAGGTGCTCAGACTGCTGACTGACCACAGGACATTGCACAGCTTCATGAAATATCAGCCCTGGTAAAAATACAGAGAAGAAAGCAAAGAAAAAAAAAGAATAAAACTAATAGACAAGCTTTCTGATGCAGCTGCTGTACGACTTGTTGAAGAATATATAAACAAAGATGGTACCAGACTGTCTGAAACTTAGGATGCCTGGAAATAGACTTCAAAATTAACTCAAAATGGGTCACATTAGCCTGGATGCTCAAAGAGTGACAGGAGAGACAATCTGGCAATAAAGAGCTTGTAAGCAAGAACAGTACTGGTGAACACTTCTCACTTTGCATTGTTCAGTTTCACATTCCTGCATCTCTTTCCCTTCACTCTACCATCTCCCTTCCTAATTTTTACCTTGGCACAGATAAATCAAGTCTACTGTGCAAAAAGGAAACAATAAACAGTGCAATGAGCTAGTAAAAAAAATCAGTAAAAAAGTTGATGATTTGATGCCATTGTGTAGATGAATTGGTCTGGTTCAGCCATCAAAAATCCACTTGCAGCAATAATAGAAACTAAAGGCTGATGATACTTAATAATAGAAACTAAAGGCTACTGATAGAGGAAAATCTGAGGATAGTACCCATACAAAATTAAAATCCAAATCAAAGTAAATAAGTTATAAAAAAGGGAAGTATAAAAAAAGAAATCAAAATAATCTTGATGCCAACAGAAGTTCAAAATCTCATTTCTTTCAAAAATTGTTGTACTTTGCTTGAAGCAAAAGTAAAATAAATTTACATATGGACATGGCAATGGCAATTTTAAGTTATACTCTTGATTCATTGAGTTTCAGCAGAACTATTCTGCTGGCCATTTTGAAGGTGTTCTGTGGTCAGAACTGGTGACTGTACAGCTGTATCTGCAGGAGAATGCAGCATTGGTGTGGTGTAAATGTTCCCACCATTCCATTACAGCATACCTGTAAGCAATCTATAGAGTCTTACATAACACTAGGAAAAAAAATCTTTGAAAGCACTTCAGATTTGTTTCTGCTTATTCCCTGTACCCTTTGAAACATCAGGATAAAATGCAAAAAGTGAAAAACATTCCTCCCTTCTGATGTCAAATCCTGTGCTTGAGAGAGGAAATGCAGCCTTCCAGGAAGGTGTCTGACCTGGCAGGTTTGCTCTGTTGTTCTCAGTGCTCTGAGAAAGTGTGTGGTATGGGCTTTACAAAGGTTAAGCAAAGTTTTGTGTTCTGAACTTCACTCTGGAAAAGAAGCATTTCATTAGGCAGCTGCCTGGAATCAACTTAATATGGAAAAGTGAGAAAGCTTGAGAGATTTTAGTCTCTGAGTACATTTCTTGCTGTTTCACACAGTTACACTTATGCAGAGAGAAACCTTTCTGAAATTTCAGGCTACATTTTAACATGCATATGTTTCTTAGAATGAAAACTTTACCATGGCTAAAATCCTTCTCCCAGAGAAGAGAAAGTGTCCTTGCAAACCTTGCTAGAGAGTGGCTTTGTCGCAGTTATCTCAGGACTGAAACTCCTTGTTGAACAAAAGCCTCGAAGTGTCATGACTGTTAGCCTACTCTGGACTTAATAGTAGCTATGGATACCTTTGGATGTGTCATGGAGAACTTTTCCTCTAGATCTGTCACTGTGTGTGGGTTCAGCCCCTGAAGTGAGTTTGTACAGCACTCTCCTGCACTCAGAGTGTTTTCTTCAGCTCTCCAGACCCTTTTCTTCCTTGTCAAATGGCAGATAGTGCAACATTTCACTAACAGCACCACAGCTGTGCACCGACAAGCAGATTGGGGCTCACATCAGACCTCTTGGGAGGCTGTTGGTGTGTATTCTTTTCCTATGAAACTTCACGAGACTTGTGGGGCCTTTTATTTTCCTCTATATTTTATATAGACTGCCTGTGTATTCATATTGTGTTAGACATTGTATTTAGACATGAATGTTTAACTACATATATAACATATTGTTAGATATGAAGAACTTGGCAGATGATACACAAAGTATGTGCAGATAAATTCTATTAAAAATATCCTGAAAACTAGAATAAAAAATATTTTAACTAGTCAAGCAGTCTGCAAGGGAGTGTGGGAAAACTATCATTTTGGACTTGGAAGAGTAGACTGGACAAATCAGTAACAATCCAACTTTTTTAAAAGAGGAATAACAATTGGAAGTAATTTGCAGTGGTGGGAGAGCAGAGCATAAGTGATTTCTTGGAGCTTTTTTTAAAAACCTTATTATCTTAAATTATTTCTTTGAAAGGTTTTCTCCCTGCTTTAATGTAATGAATTCCATAGCAATGATGATTAAGTATTTAGGGACTTTTACCAGGGATTCTTTAGAAGAGATGATGAATGATTTTTGGCTTCAGTTGCTAATTGACACAATAATCCATGCCAAGGGATTCCTCTCTAGTTTTGAAACTATATTCTAAAAAGAAAAGAGAATTGATTTGTTAGATAACACACTGATGTTGGGATTAATTGAAGCATGATGGAGACTCATACCTCTTTTTTTTTCATAAGAAATGGTATAATTCTTGTCTTCATGTTTTTGTTTCTTGCAATTTGTGATTAAAAGGATATGCAATTTTAATATACAACCTATGGCAGTACCTTTAGGTTGGAGCTTCAGTATGCCAAAAAAGAGGAAGCTATCGAAATAGTCCTATAGATGGTTTGAACATGTTAATTTTTTTTTTAAGAAGGAGAAAAAGCACAAACAGACCAGGTTTGCCCAGCTACCTTTTCTATAGAATCACTAATTTTCACCCTGAAGAGGTCAGGCAGATTTACGGAATAAAACAGGGCCTCAGGCCATGTAACATGGTTGTGAGCTAGTCAACCACTCATTTGTGCCAAGTAAATTTTGGAAATGATTCTCCTTTGCTGACAGTACCCTCATTACCGATTGTGTAGAGTAATTTATCAGGCATTTCTTAAAATAAACTGTTCATTTATGCTAATAGGACTTGGCAGGGAGGAAAAATTGGCAGGACTTGAAGTTCCTAGTGTTTTTCTTTTTTAAAACAAAAACTGTAAAGTCCTTAGTATTTCCAGCCACCGTTATCACAGCCATGCATATAGTTTATTAAAGTGACAACTAATTGCATAATAAATTTTCAGAATGGGAGAAAATTATTCCTATGTTAAGTTTACAAAAGCAAATAGTTTTGTAGTATTGTAAAAGCACAGTCATTAGTTTCATACTTGTACATTCCTTATTGGCTAAGCTTCTGTTATTAATGAATCACTTAGCATCTTTTCCATGACTCATCTATTCTCAGTGCAGTACCTCATCTTGAAATATCTCTTTGTTTCTTACTCCTCATGTATTTTCTGTTTGGTAGCTCCCTCCAAGGGGATGTTTTCTTTCTGCTTCATAGTGGGGCTTTGATCCTGCAAACAGCCATGCACATCAGTAACTCCTTGAAGTGAGTAGTCCCATTTGAACCTGTGGGACTGGTCAATAGGTACAGTTAATAACTTCTGCATGTTTGTAGGACCCAACTGCAGCCACTGTACAAAGTTTAGCTGCTAACCTTTGCAGCTGAACTAACTTATATTTAGTTCAATACATTTCACATTCAGTTGTCTTCAAAAAATAAATATATCAGTTCGTGAAAAAGCCATCCTTCTAGCCCACAAGAGAACATCCAAAGCTCTAAATAAGAAGAAAGTGTGCATTGAAACACACAAATAAGGACAGCAACACTGATAAAATGACTGCTGTAGAAAACTGTGACTCACCAAAAAACAATGCTTTAATCCAATGCCTGCTGAAGTGTAAGGGGAAGTCTTCTGTTAACTTCACTGGTGGTTAGATCTGGTTCTCATTTAACAAGACTAAACTAGATGCA
Source organism: Agelaius phoeniceus (assembly GCF_051311805.1). NCBI lineage: Eukaryota > Metazoa > Chordata > Aves > Passeriformes > Icteridae > Agelaius > Agelaius phoeniceus. Next base: position 54,537,508 of record NC_135265.1, on the reverse strand, counting down.
TCTCCAATTGTACATAAATTATGTGATAAGGGGTTTTTTGTGTGTTCAGTTTCTCAGCAAATGCAAGATCCGTTGCATTGTCGAGTAAAACTAAATAGTGATGTTGTTTTCGTTGTTGCTTTTTAATGAAAATAAATACAGCAGTAAGTGCAATTAGTACAGAATATACTGTGCTTCTTATAACGACAAATTAAGCATGACACATTGACCCCAAATTTTCATCATGCTCAGCCTTTAGCTGCAAATGCCAGAAACTCAGACAGTCTTTTTAAAGACAAACAACTTAAAACAAGCAACAGCACCTTAAATTGAAGGCTAAACCAGACTTTCTGGGAAGCTGTGATGATACCACTTAGATTAAGGCTTTAAATTTTTGCTGTCTTGTGCTATTGTACTTCATAGTTTGCAGAACTGAAGGGACCCATATCTAGCAAAATGGAGAACAAAAGTTATCTAACATTTTGCAAATCTTCAGCTTTTTAGACTTGAAACTCAAATTTAAAATGTGAAGTGCATTCCATGTACAATTACCGAACCTGGCCTTTTCTGCTACATGTCTATTACTCACCATCATAATTAGAATGTCCCTGCAATGGATCTAAATGTTTCTGCTAATGTTTTCCACTTCTGTCTGCATTCTTTTCATATTGTTTCCTGCCATTAATGCAATAAAAATGTCAGCCACAAATACCAGATTCCTAATGGAAAAGCAAAACAAACTAAAACCACAGCCAGCACCACAGCTGAAAAATATTATTTTTTCTCATATTCCAAATTTTTACAAGACAAACAATTATTTGAGGTTGCATCTACTATATGCATTGTTAACTAAGTTACATACATTTTTCATACTTGGAAATCAGAATTACTGACACTCACTGTAACTGTTACAGAATGGTTTCATGCATACATTTGGGTTGTCTGATCAGAGAAAGATGCAATCTTGTTTAAATGAGAGGACCATAATTGGTACTCTTGGCTTCTCCTGCTCTTGGAAAAAACACCATAATTTTTAGTTCAAGATATAATGGAGCAAGCATTACTTCTTTAATGTCCTCCAGCATTCAGATGATTAATGAATTCATACTTTTATTTTGCTATGAGTTCCTAAAAGATAGAAGGCTCAGAAGAGAGGATCCAAATATCTATTAGTAATGCAAGATGGATGGTTCTTGTAATGTGTCAGCTTATTTGTACAATGCAATAAGTAGCTTCTCTGAATTTTTTTTCTCTCATTACTTAAACCCTTCAAAGTTTCTGGCTGTTCTTAAATACAATTAGATTAATCATTTCTGTTTAATTTATTGACATGAAATTGGTGAGGAACTAAACTTAGAAATCTGAATTCTGTATAGGACAAATTAGTAGTGGTAGTGAAGTTCCTAATCTATTTATTATAACATATATGTTTGGAGAACAGATATGTGCTGTTCTCCCAGCACACACTAAAAAAAAAAGTGGCTTCTTTCCTATGGAATCATCTTAAGTGTAACAGAGGAGCAAAAATTGATAAAGATCATGAAAAAGCATTGAAATAGTACAAGTCAGCATAGAGCAAATGGTTGCAGCTCTAATTATGAATATTTTAGTTACTCACCCAAGACTAGTTTTCTGAGAAACTCCTGAGTTGCTTCTGGTAGTGAAGGTAAAAGGTACAGAAGAGATTACCTCATGGGTGATTTGACAATATATTCTTCTCCCTTAATACTATCTCTTAAGGAACAGTGTGAGGTGCAAAGAGCAGGTTCTGTCTGCTCAGAGTTAAACATAGACCTTGTATTGTGCAGAAAAGCTGAGCATTTCCTGTCTATTTATTTCAGTTTTCATTTTAATACAGGTGTTTTGATATCTCTTGCCATATTTTTGAGACTCTACTCCTGCCCAATTCAGTAGTTTAAACTCCGTCTGTAAACTCTTTGGATTAAGGATAGTTTTCTTCCAATTGTCTGTGCACTTGGTTCTGCTGAGCCTCTGTCTAGTTTAAAAACAATAGCAATGACTCAAAATAAGTATGTACCCTGAAGAAGCCTTCAAATGTTCCATTTTTTAATGCCAAAGTGATGGAAAATGGCAGGAGGTTCAGAACACCATGGATCCACTATGCTTCCCTTATTTAAATTTTCTTCTTCCTGACCCCCTTGGTGGTGGTTCTGGAAGCATTGCAGCATAGGAATTGACTGCTACTGGAGAGTAGCCCTGTTTGTTCATTAGAAGGGCTCCACTGCCTGTGGGGAAGCTTTGCTGAGACATGCTATGCAGCAGGCAGATTTACTCCAATGGAAGTCTCAGGTCAAAACACAGAATCTGAAAACCAATTATAATTGTACAAACAGGTAGCTGAAATGTCTCTTTGCCTTGTGCTCTCTGAGAAGAGCTGAGAAGAACAAGGCCAACATGAGGAATGGTCTTTTGCCTACTCCTTGCTGCCAGCTGCTCTCCATGTCTGGGTACTGTCATTATTGCAGCCATCGAGACTGAAAAGGTATCTGGTGCACACAGGAGGACAGCAGTGAGACTGTAGAGGAAAATGTCAGAGTTGCAGATTTACCTTCTTCCCACCAATCCCTGTTAAAAAAACCCCCAACAAACAAACCAAACCAAACCAAACCAGAACCAGACAAAAGCACCCCCAAAACTGCAAAGATGCTTTCTCAAGGGTCTTCTTAACAAGTTTTTGCACAGTGGTGTATAATTTGACACCACATAATTAAAAAAAAAAATTAAGTGCCACTGAATGCTGTTTTAAAAGATTCTGCATAGACATTCCAAATACAGCAATACTTCAGTAGTTCCATCTGGATTTTGTCTCAGCACATCAGCAATAGCACTGAAACTTATTAACACTCATGCAGTTCTGTGTTCAAGATCTTTCCTTTGAAAATATAAATGCAATGCCAAGCAAAGTAAAACTTGAAAAGGTTATCCTTTATCTTCTCAAACTAATGGCAAAAAAAATTACAAATCTAATTTAGTTTGCATGAATGTATAATATTTTTTGGCCTCACGAGGCTGTTCTCATTTTTCTCCAGCTGTAAATAATATGACTTAAATTGCTCAGTGAAGCAGCTCTATTATTTATCAGTCAAAAAACATTACAAATGATTGACGGGTTTTTATGAAAGAGGTAGCTGAGAATTGTTCTTCCAATTGAAATTCTAATGTTGTGGCATATTGCAGGGACAGTGTATATCCATCGGCAGAGAGAAAATCTGAAAAATTATCATTTTAAAAGTGTTTCTGTTTTCTCAGGTTTGCAAGTATTTCGTACATTTAAAACATGTGAGTTTTTAAGAAAACGTGATTTTTGCATGCCATGGTTGAGGTGCTTCTAAAAAGTGTATTGATTTTTAGGCACTGCTTACTGGCCTAATTGAAACCAAGTCTGTTGGAACAGGCATCAGTGGTACAATGAAGGATGACACAGGGACATCCAGGAGGTCTTCAGAATCACAGTTTACTGCTAACAAGATACTTCACCCACTCTGATTTCCCCCATGCAAAAGGGAAAGGACTGCAGGCCTCATAAGCCTTTTAAGATTCAAGATAACAGCTTTGCATGACACCTTGGAAAACCTTAAGCCATATTTCACATTTTCCTGCAGCATTTGGTTGAAAACATCAATTTGAAACATAGTCAGTTAATCTCATACATTGTAGGTTGTTGTGGTTTAGGAATGGTAATCTCCAATTTAGTACTCCCACAAAAACCATGGTCTCTCCCTCCAACCTGAGGCACAAAAGGTAAAGATCACAGGTTGAGATTTAGAACAATTTACTGGAGACAACACTGAGGTAAGAAAACAAACATTAACAGCAACAATGCTAGTGACAGAGGGTATAAGAAAAGAAAATATTCACATGGAAAATACTCTCCATTATAGACAATACCAGACAACTCCCTCTGCCACATTCTCTCAACTGGAAGGAGCCCCTTCTCCCTGGAACAGAGTCCCTTTCCCTTGCCCCGGAAATGGCCTGAGGTGGTACAGAATAACCTACAGGTCCTAGTCCTTCTCCCTCCAGGCTACTGCAAAAATTAACCATGTCCTGGCCAGAACCAGGACACAGGTAGAACTGAATCTCATTAAAAGTGATATAACACCATATTTTAAATCTTTTATGTGATACACATGTTCAGTACAGAGCAATACAGAAGACAAAATTGATGAAGACTACGTGTGATCCTCCTGCTATTTCTTTGTCAGATTTTACCCCAGTTCCCTGTGTCAGACACTGAGTTTATCACTCTCACTCCCTCATCAAATGAAGTTGTTAAAATACCAGGTTTACCTCTGCATGTTCTTTAACCTTATTTGCTCAAGTGAGTCATGAACACCATGCTTGACTAGTGGTCTATTACCAAGACAATCTGCCAGGAGATAAATACTGAAATTGTTCATAATGGATGTTGTGCATTCTAGAATCCTGCTGGGCAGAGCAGGCTGAAGTCAGTGCTGAATTCAGACGAAGTTTGTCTATCAAGCCTTGAAAACCTCGAGGATGGAGATTCCACAGCCTCATCTGAAAACTTTGTGCAACCTGCTTTCTACACGCAGTCCATGTTGGAGCAGTAGGAAATAAAACCCTTGTTCTCCTTTAGTTACAAAATTGCCAAGTGTTATCTGACACAATAGTATTAAAAAAAAAAAGGAATCTAGCATTATTTAAATATTGACAGTATCACCTTAAAATGGTTATGTTCTAAATGTTTTATACGAGTGCTGTGGAACTGTAACACATGCACATACTCTTCCAGCTGGACTGTAAAATTAATGAACCTCACACTTCTGGAACCATTGGTATCATTGTAAGGACAATAGTTTTACAAGAACAGTATTTGTATTGTGGTATTTTGTGGCTCTATTCTTAGAAGGGTAAGAAGACATGGAGTTTGTTTGAGGCATTTTTGAAAACAGTAAAAGCTTTTATTTTAACATTATCTTTTTATTTTTAGGCAAATAAGATCATACACACATATGCTTTTAAAATATTCCTAAAAGACAAATATATTTTCTGTCTACAGCTTTACCTTCAAGATAAATTCATTGCTAAAAGCACTTCTTGGACAACTGCAGGAGCTGAGAATGTATCTTGAAGTTCCTTTCCTTTTCTTTCTTTGTGAAGCTTAAGCCGATGCAGTTGACGTTTTTCGGACACAATCCATTCAAATTAGCTTTTTTCTTTTTGCTGTCTTTTGTCAAATCAGCTGTTGGCCTCTACCACACTGTCCCTTAGCTCAGTTATTTCATTCCTGTTCCTAACTGCATTATTCATTGAGTCAACCATAGTTGGCTGAGAACATTTTGAAAAATTCTTGTGATCATAAGAACTTCCCCAGCTGCAGTTGATGACTCTGCTTCATATCTCCCATCTTCTTACTCCAGCATTTTTTCTGAATCTCAATGGTAAGCATCTCAGTCACCTTTTCATCACTTTTAACATCAAACTCTTCTCTCCTCCTCCTGCTCTCTCTAGTATTTTGGGTCCTAAACAGTTAACTCTTTTTTTTTGTTTGTTTGCCTCGATAACTGTGCACTCTCTCCACATTTTGTGATTCCTTCCTCAATTTTATTTTCTCCATTATAATTTTTCTAATCTATAGCTCTTCTAAGATTACTTTTACAAATGTTTCATGCATACTCAAGAACTGGAGTTCTCAGTCTATGGCAGACAGCTGGTCTGCATCTCATGTTGTCTTGTCTCTGACAATGACCAAAATTTAGGCTCCCTTGTCAGAGAAAAAAATAAAAAGAAAAAAACAACCCCAAATAACCCATAATCTTCTTTTTCTGATTATTTCTGTCATCAGTTAAAATCAAGACTCCTTCAACATGTCTTCAGAGCAACTACCTGAGGCTCCTCTTTTTGGCCCTCTTCTTTTTTTCAGGGAAAAGGATGATAGAATCACTGATGGTTAAATTTTGGGTTGCACTCTGTTCTTCCCAGAAGTATCAGTCTGCCCTTCCAGAAATATTACTTTTTTTGAGCTAAGCTATGGGAGAGACCCTTGATGGTTGCAGGATTTTTTGACCCTGTGACTACAAAAGACTCTTAGGTTTATGTTTTGAGAGCAAATATAAATGAAGAAGGTCCTCTTAGAAATTATATGAATTGAATTAAATGTCCCCCTGTTTTAAGGGCTTCAAACTCAAATCCTGACCTTATGATGCACTATTGCATTTTTTTTTTCTCTGAGTGACCCAGCTGGAGTTGTGCCTTTTCCTCACTAGTCTGCCAAGGAACCTTTGTGCTGAATCACTGACTATTTCTACTGTAATTGGCTTGGACTTCTAGGGTGAGGGGTGCACTGAATGCATCTCCTTTTTTGCCCACTAATTGTTTTCTATGCCTCATGGGGCATTTTCTTCAGATTTTCAGTGCTCCTGTAATATTTAATTTGGAGCTGGATGTGTAGCAAAATGAAAATTGTTTCAATTTGATTAATTTCTTAAGTGTTGCTTGTCAGTTTAAGGGAATTTTGAGCAGTCTTTCGTCTTGATGAAGAAGGAGTTTTAGACTATCTTAAGACTTTCTGAAGGTAACCAACTGTCAAAAAACGTACTCAACTGTTTTTTGTTACAGTTATTCCAGCCAAGATTTGTGTTTATCCCTTTATTGGACCTTTCAGAATAAACAAGAAATAATGGACTAGTTGTGCTTACAATGCCCTATTCCCCACTTCCCAGGCAAATCAAGGATGTCTCTCAGCAGCAGAAGGATAAGGTAAAGTTGTGACTAGAGCAATTATGTGGGGTAGCAGGAAGATGATACAAACCAGTGTGATTTTCCTGAAGAGCTTTATTTCAGACTGCTCTTTCTGTAGCAAAAAATCAGATGAATCAATGCTATAGTATACTTTGATTTCCATTGTATTGGCATTTTGTCCACATGATTTCTTGACAGCACATCACTGTAGGCCCATGTGTGTGCACTAATACACTTTCCAGCTAAAATTCCAGAAGGCAAAGTATGGGGTCAGAGGTGCAGGCCTAGCTGCAGAAGACAGTCATATAAGCATGGTTCTTCTGTGAGTAGGGCAACACCTTCTGTTGCAGATAGAGTCGTGAGCATCACCCAAGAAAATATTAGGAGCCTATGGGACCTCACTGGCTCATCAACGCTGAAAGAATCAATCCATGTGTGACTTGCAACAACAAAGAAAGGAAAACCCTTTATAGAGATAAAAGCATAAAAATTGGCACTGAAATGCCTGCAGTGAGAGGGTTAGAAAGAATCCCTTGGTTGTAGGTCCCATCAGGTTTGGCCTCAGTTCTCTCAGTTCTCTCTCTCAATTCTTGTCATTTCTCTTTAAAGTGTAGGACACCTCCTTTTCAGTCAAGTTTTACCTGTTTCCTTAGGAGTGTGTCTTTTGAAAATCTACCTGAGAACATCCAATTGTCTCAAAGTGAATTTCCTTCACAAGAACTCACATAGGGAAAAAACCCCAAAACAAAAAACAAGCGTTGTCTGATAAAGGAAATCCTTCACTATTCATAAAATACTTTGGTTATTTGGGAAAAGAGGAAATTGCTAAGGATTAGGTTTACAGCACATGAGCATGTCTCATGTGCTACTCTGTAAAGCTTGTCAAGAAAAAAAAAAAGAAAGTGAATCCCAGTAGGCTTGCAGAGTTTTGCATCCTGTAGTTTATTATATTTGTCAGTAAAAGCACCAAGGATTATGGAAGTAGATTTATTAATTTTATGAAATCCTGGCACAAAGGATTGGTGGCGCTCTGATAGAAAATGAAGCAGAGCTGTTTTGCAAAAGACAAACATTGTGTACTTTAGTGAAAAGTTAATATTGCAGCAAACCTGTTGCAAATAAATCGCTCTAGCTAATCTCTTGGAAGTTACTCGCCTTAAAATCGATGGGATTATGTTTTATGTCTCCTTGTGTAAAGGAAGATCCTTGGTTTGAGTGGATGTTCAAATTCCTTGGGGCAGTACACAGAATTAGAACAGCTAAACATAACCAGTTTGGAAAAGTTTCCTGTTGCTGTTTTGGCCTTTGTTATTAATGCTTTAAAGGCGCATTGCTAAAATGAAGGTTCATTTTCTTTGCTTTCAGTGTCTCATCCTTTGTACAAGGAGTCCTTTGGAAGACTTAATAATATTTGATCCTTTTCAGAATCTGTCACTGTATGTTGAGAGGAAACTGAGACAAGGACAGTAAATTGTGCTGTAAGAGGTGTTAATTGAAACATGATGATTTGACCATTTTCATGTATAACAGAAATACAGCCACTGAGATCTGAATTGCTATAAGCCTTTTCTCAAAGTTATTAAATCATATCCATCTGAAAGCAGTTGCAAGCTACTTGCATAAAATCACTTCAAGGACTCTGTTCTGATCTAGTAGGCACGTAGTAGGCATGTTCCTGACTAGGTGCTGCATCAGAAAGATAGCAGTTTCACTTGTCTCTAAATAATTAGGCACTTCCAGTTGGTATTGGTAATAAAGTTCTGTTTTACTGGTTCTCCCCAGAAGATGGGTAATTCCTGGGCATAAATGTTCAAAGTGACCTTGCTTTTGTCTTTGAAATAAGCAAGGCAGTGTCCATTCTGGTATGCAGTATGCCCTTAGTAATCATAGCAGTCTATTTCATATTTGTCACAAGAATTAACTCATGCAAAATTTTTTAAAAGTTTGGCTTTTAATTTGTACCAATCTTAACTTTTTTTTTTTAATTGCATAAACTTAATTGGAAAATACAGCTCTGTTTTGCCTTAGATACTTTAATGGCTCTGTTATCATTTTATCAAAGCAATGGGTAAAATCATAAACCTCATATTGGGAACCACTTAAGACCTGTTATCCCCATTTCGCAGGACAAAGAGAAATTTCCCTAAGATCACAATAAATGAATTTCTTGTCCTTGAATACCTACTCATCATTGAGCCATTCTTTCCTTCCTGCAGAGGAGAAATGACAGGTTCTAGGCTCTGGTCTATCACTGCCTCTTCTCCTGCTCTTTTTGTCTCATCTCTAAGAGTCTGCAATGCAGGGACACTCACAGCTCACAAGTGCAGCTGGCTAAACATCCCCACTCTCTGTGGTCTGCACTCTCATTGCCCTTTGCTCTCACCTGTTCTAGTTTGTTTTGGAAAGAAAACAGGATATACCAGTGCAAATGAGACAGTGGCATGCCTAGCCAGACTGTGGACAGTATGGAGATTAGGGCTGAGTGGGACACACACCACGAAGGGAAGGTGTTCACTAAGTGTAGAATTCTCAAGCCTGTTGCAGCCAGGCAGATTGGTGTGGACCATAGAAAAAGTTTATTGTTGTTCTAAGGAAACTTTATTGGTCATATTGGTTACAATGCTCTAGTTGCTCTAAAAACTTCCTCTTTCCATGCTAGTGTTACTGAGACCTTCACAATAACCTAAGAGTTGAGCCAGCAAATAGTATCATCACTCATTGCAGCTGAGGAGGCTGGGTTATTTAAGCACGTGCTGAAATGGTTTGCTGGGTCACAACCTACAGAGTAACTACTTCATGTAAAGCTGTATAGCAAGTGAGGGCAAGTGCTAGAATTTTGTGTCTCTATCCAATGGTGGCTCCCCATCAGATTTGTACTGGGAATGTCAAAAAATTTATTTGATAAGGATCAGACTTTTTTGAGAAGGTAGCAACCTGAAACCATGCACCTCCTGTTGTTAATAATATCCTCCATGTGGACAGTAAACACCTAAGAATCTCAGTGTCTTAAAAATGGAGATGACTGTATGTTTGCTGTGTGAGCATATATATATATATATCTCAATATCTATCTTATTGTAAGTGCAAGTGTGCATGCATCTATACAATACCAGTACATCTGTGTATATAAGTAGGATGCATATCTGCGTGTAACCAGCTGAAATGGAAACCTAGATGCTCTGTTATGGAATTTATTTCTTCAAACTCTTCATGCCATTAATTAATGTAAATTACTCATGGTTATACTCAAGTGTAAGATCCAGAACTTATACTGCATTAATCACATGATAAATAGTGGAGTTTTTATGTGTTTTCATTCTTATGCAGAATGTATTACAACTCTGTGGAGTTTTTCATCCTTTTTTCCTTCTTTTTTAACAGTTCTGAAGAACTTATTCGTATATCACTGGCAATATTTGATTTGCACTTAAGGGAAATGCCACACCTTGTAGATCAGTCTGTTAACAAACCTCAGACTTTCACTGTTTCTACCCCTTAATTTAAAATTTTCAAATCATGGAAAGATTTTGATTTCAATGTATTCCCATTCCTATACTGCAGTGCTGTGGTGCAGTCCAGGAATTTTTCTACATGTTCCATGGTTCCATGTTACTATTATTACCATTGATTTTGATGTATCTGAATGAGGATTCAGATGTGGATCAACATAAATCATGATAGCATTATCTCCTAAATCATGATAGCATTTTCCCACATTCACAGTTGCTTTCTCTTTTCCCCCTTCTTTTTTCTTCCTTTCTTAAGAACTTTCCTTTAACCGCAGTTTCTCCCTGAAAGGGTATTTTCAACTTGGTACTAGTTTGTAATGAAAATAGCACATTATTTGTATTCCTTCATTAACATTTTTATCCAGAATACAAATAAAGGATTTTAATCACCAGTGATTTATTTTCCTGACATTATCAGTTTGTGGCCTCTCGGAAAGGGACCTTATTTCTATGCTCGGAAAATCTGAAAGCCCAGATTTACCAAAATATGTTGGTTCCTAAGTTATTTTTTGCAATCCTTTAAATTGATTTTACACTATGCTTAAATGACTAAATATTTCTTGAATCTGGTTCTAAATCTCTTATTTCAAAGCATCACTATTTATGGTCTTTAAATGTGGTGGATAGCAAGAGACAAAGCTTAATTTAAAAACTTGGATCTGAACCCCATTAAAAACTGTTCTCGATGTAAAATATAAGTTAGTATGAGTGGGATTAAGGAAATCATCACTGCTTTCATAAAAAAAATAATGAAAAAAATCACTTTATGTCTTTTTCAGTCTAAGAACATCCAATGTGAGCAACTTCTGTGAAACTTGTGGGTTTACTTGTATACAGATGTAAGGATTATTTTTGCATGCTGTTGTTTGCCATAGATTTCAACAGCAGTTTCCATGTGTCATGGGAAGTACACCATATAAATTAGATGTGTTCTCCACGTGTGTAGAACACACATCTGTGTCTCTAAACCAAGCAGAACACTGTTATTTTAATAGAATTTGGACTGATACTGTATAATGTTTTCAGGAGGATTCATAAGTCTTTATAAAAGAGGACAGCTAGAGCACAAAAATACTAATTGGGACAAATTTTTCAAAGTTGATAAATGATTTGGTTTCTTGATTTTCATTACCCAGCAGAAGCTATATTAAGCAGAGAGTGCACTTTCTGTCATTTAGGGCTACCACAAGCAGCTCAGATCTAATAGTATAAGCATCCTGAGCTCCTACACAGTAATTTGTGAAAACTGTGGTCTTATTTCTCTCTAGACATGTTATGAGTGAAAGCTGGTTGAGAATAAAGATGGAGAGGAGCCATTTGCTCTCCTGGATTAGCCTGTTGCAGTGCCATGCTCATGAAGCTGAGTATATAGACTTTTTACACAAAAGAGTCTACTCCTGTTGATTGACCTAGGAGAGTGAATAAAGATGCACTGGCCATGTCCTTCCTTTTGAGTCACTCAAGACAACAGCATTTGGATTTCCCTGACAGGAAAGGCTGTCATATCACTTTCTCATATCACATATCACTTTCTCATATCCGATGTAGAGGTCTGTGGTACCCTAAGATTGCTGTTGCATGTACATAAACAATATAGTTTCCCTGAAAGTTCTAAATAATGTAAAATGAAACAAGTCCACTGTATTTGATTTCTTGATCTGATTCTGGTTTTGTTTGGTTTGTGGTCGGCCTCTAAAGAAGACTGGATGACCCAGATAGAAATTACAAAAAAATTCTCTCTGTGTATTAATTGGCATTACATCTTTCATCATGAATTGAGGTTCTGTTTGCACTTTTAGGAGTCATTTGTTCTTTGCTGAATTTTCCTACACCTGCTTAAAACATATTGGTGCAGTGCATGCTGCAGAGTGGGGTTACTTGGCTTATCATTAAGGATAAATCCCAACTGCAGAGATCTAAGAAATCCAGAAGAAGAATTCAAAAAATATGGTCAATTTAGTCAGAAACACTTGCTGATGTTTCTGTCTCAAGCATTGCTTTCACTGCACAATATACAACTGGTCAGCTTTATGGAGGAAATAGGTGAGGGAGTACATTGATTAATGAAGAAACTGGAAAAATGTAAATGGTGAGGAATATCAAACATGTATTCTACATTTAAGGTCAGTAGAAGGTTTTGGAGAAGGAGTGGGAAAAGGAGCAAGTGAGAAAAAGGTTTAGGCTTAGTGGAAAATGCTGTGGGGAGTTGTGGGCTTTGGGAACCGAAAGGTGGATTAAAAGTTGATGAGTAATTGAGCTATATGGGATAGATTATCTCATGGTGTATTAACTTCCTTGTGTTGATTAACCTCAGGATGTTTAAGTAGGTGTTGGTTAATAGGAGACTAGGGAGAGGGATTTGGGAAGAATGGGGCAGTATGCATGAGAAGAGGGTGGGATACAGGATCTAGATGATGAATTGCTTGAGGCTGAAAAACTATCATGAGGAAATATTGGATGCTCCTCCTGTATTCTCACATGCTTTCAGGAGCATCTACTTTTGACCATTTTCAGAGACTGGTCTTGTGTACTGAGCCACTAAGCCACTATGAATGTATTTCTACTTTTATGTTAGATTTTATGGTCTCTGTGAAAGGGAGAAGGTTTGTCCACATGTGGTTATGGCTGGCAAATGAGGCCAAAGAGTAGTGCCAAGCAGAAAAATAAGGAGATGGCTTAGCTGGAAAGGCAGACCTCTCTGTGGTAACAATTGATTGGTTAGGCCACCTTAGAATAAGGGCTGAGAGGAGCTAGAAGGTGCTGGAATTAGAAGCTAAGGATGGCAGTCATTACCTTCTCCTCTAGAATCCTTAATCCTATTCTCCAGAAGAGTTGTGTTTTCCCAAACACAAATCTGTTTTTGTGATCTTCTGAGCATAAAGAACATTTCTTGCTGCAACCCACTGTACACCTCATCCTATTGCATTCACCCCCTGCATCCAGGTAACTTTGCTCTTAGGTTTACAAATGTTTTCTGGCACAGGGCTTTGCTTCAGTATTACAAAATAGAGAACTCTTGATTGAGTGGTACTGCTTGTGTTGGCACTGCAGCCACAACCATAAAAATTAGATTGAAACAACAAGTAACTTCATCAAACAATCTAGCTTTTCTTGAAAATATGGTTGCCTCCAACATCTTCAGTACATTTTAACAATGTGGAAATTTTAGTACTTTGTTAGCAAGATGTCTTTTGACTGGAGAGCCCTAAGAAGATGAGATGTACACAGAATAATTTCTGAAATATTTCCTCCACATTTGTGTTTTGCAGTCTGGTATCTGCCTGCTCTACATACCCATGGGAAGAAAAGATGTTGTGGGCCAGCTGTTTCTAGAAGCTTGCCAATGGGGTCTGTGTCATATCAGCAGTGTCAGTCATTCACCTTTGAGAATAGGATATAGTGTGTACATCCACAGAAATGAGAACTATTACAGGAAAATAGTATAAGCGAAGATACACTTTAGATTTAAAAAGCTTCAAATCCCTGTGTCTTCATAAAGTTTAAATGATCCTAAGATGCTTAGCAGAAATTACAGTTAATTTTTCAGCTCTAAGTTTGTGTGCTACTTATTTGAAGGAGGTGCAGAATTCATTACATTCAGCACAATTGTCTCTGCCTTCAAAGACTAACTAAGCCTGGCTAAGCAGTACTGGAGCCACTAAAATCTCAATAATACTTTTTGATAGCTAGTTATTATTTAATTTTAACTGCATTATATTGCACAGACATAGTTCAATAGAGTACCTAAATATCACAGTCAAGATCAGGGCTGTGATGTTCAAGAGTTTGCAGACAGAGGCCAACATGTGTTTTCTACCATGTTATGGGAAACTGTTTCCACCCAAGAGTTAGCTAAGAGTTTAATCCTGCAATTAGTATGCTCTCTGCCCAGAAACTATCACTTGCAGCACAGCAAGACAGATGTATTTTGGATTAGAAAGAAATCTTTCCCACCACAGAGTAATATGCAATTTATCAGATATAACTTGGGACAGTGGTTCATACTCCTCTGAAGCATCTCTGGGAGACAGAATATCAGAAAATTGTTATTTATATTTCATTCCAATACAAAGTGGAGCCCATTCTCTCAGTCACTGTACAAACAAATAGTAAGCAGTGACTGGAGTTCCTAACATTTCATAATCTAAATAGACAAGTCTAACATAACTGTACAGGAAATACAAAGATATGGCAATGGAACCTGATTTGCCTGTGATCACAGAGCTGATTGGTTAAAATCCAGTTGTTTGAATTCCCAGCTCAACAGTCTGTACTATGGTTGACCTTACTATTAGATGATTAGTTTCTTCTGATGAGTTTCATGTATTTTCATCATTTTCATTTGTATTTGGTCTTGTTTCTTTATCAAAACTGCTCTGCAGAGAATAAGACCTGGGAGGAGCAGGAAGCTAGTTGCACTACTTATGTGGAAAAGAACAAAGCTGTAATGTAACAGATCTATAACCAAGGTAAATTTAAATCTTTGCATCTCACAGCAAGCAGTTACTCTTACTGGAATGTAATACATATGTAGTATATATGTTTAAAAAGTGTACCATCGAGCATTACTTTAAACAAAAATAGCATCTGGCTTTGAAATTAATGAATATAATCTGTAACAGGTACATATATAAAGCATGATGTAATTCCTGGCATTCTTCTGTTGATATAGTATCTGAAAGTTGGGAAGAAAACATTAGAATCCAAGAAAGCGACACAAATTATTTGATTTTATGATTTTTTTTCCCTGCAAGTAGATTA